>NC_064640.1:216872486-217500403 GCF_023864345.2 Schistocerca serialis cubense
TGCATAGACAATATTGTTGTGAATTTCCATAGGGAAGATTTTACAGTCAGACTTGCAGGAAGTGGACTTCCAGATCATGAGCCACTACTCCTTACACTCTGTAAGAGGCAGCCTGTTAAACCTGAAGAACCTAAAGTAGTAATGGTACGAGGACAAAAGGAAGAATACGTAAGTATGGTTGTTGATAGATTAGAAAGTGCAGATTGGGACTTAATCAGTCTGGAAAAAGGGAAGCTGAAATTACCTTTGATAACTTCTTCAAAAAGCATACAGTTTTATGGTATTCTTGCTCACCAGTAAAAAAAATATATATCCAAGAGAAATGACTAACTGGTTTACAGAAGAGCTAGCAGAAATTAGAGGAAACATGCATATGCTGTGCCAGATGCATAAGTAAGCCGCTAACCAAGGAGCAGAACAGAATGTGAACGTTCATAGGTCATATCTGAAATGCAAAAAATACTACAAATCTGAACTTCCTCTGGCAAAAAGCAAACAGTGTAAAACTATATAGAAAGGGCTCCCAATAAATGCAAGGCAGTATGGCAAATAATAAAACAAGAGAATACACCAAAATGCATAGTAACTGCCCTGATTGAACCTGAGGAATTAAATCAATACTTTTTGAACTCAGTTAAAGAAATAAATAACGTATTAAAGCAACAAATTCATCTGCAATGGACCTTGTTGGAACACCACTGTCTGTTAACTTGGTATTTCAATGGAGGGCTGTCACACCTGCTGATGTTATAAAAGTCCTATACAAATTTTCAGGTTTTAAAAGTATGGACTGTTATTGGTTATCAAATAACATAATTGAAAAGACAATACACTCAATCACCGAACCAGTAGTTTTTATTTTTAATAAATGTGTAGAATTTGGAGTTTTTCCAGATGCACTAAAGGTATAAAAAGTTGTCCCAGTTTTTAAGAAAGGGGACAAACATCTTCCCCAAAGCTACAGAACAGTCTCCATTGTTCCAATATTCTCAAACATATTTGAGGCACTGATACACACAAATAAGCAGCTTCTTTGAAAAACACAATATCCTATGTAGCAATCAGTTTGGTTTTTGCAAAGGAAAAACACAACAGGGGCCATCTTGGAAATCGTGGACCAAACCTTAACACCTTTTGAAAACAATAACATAGTATCACTGGTATTATGTGATGTAAGCAAAGCTTTCAATGGCATTCCTGTTGACTTACTACTGGGGAAACTAGAGTTTTATGGCGTGAGAGGGAGCACTTTAGCTATGATAAATTCTTATTTCAGTAACCGAAAACAATTCGTTTCAGTCAGGATGTAAATTCTTGCATAATGGAAATCAGCACAGGTGTACCACAAGGGTCTATCCTTGGACCCTTCTTCTTCATTGTAGCTATTAATGATTTACCTAAAAACATAGCCCACCGTGTCATGTGTTATGCTGACGATACAGCACTACTCATCACACATCAGAACATTTCAGATCTGAATAAACTAACAAAAGAAACACATGATAAGGCCCTGTACTGGTTTGCAGCCAATAATCACCTGTGCAATCCTGATAAAACCCAACAACTTTTAATGGGAACATCAAATGAAGTAGGCAGTAAATCAGTAAAACTCTTAGGTATTCACATTGACTCTAATTGAATAAATATCTCGGGTGGCACGCCTTGTCTTGAAACTAAGGGAGGTAGCGAGCTTAAAATACCTTAGGGAGACATACATTGGGCTATTCCAGTCACATATTTCATATGGTCTGATTATATGGGGGCACTCCCCTCACATCAAGAACATCTTGAAATTACAAAAAAAAGTCTTACACATAATATATAAAAGAGGTCATAGGGAGCTCTGTCGTCCTCTTTTTTTCCAGACTCAGAATACTCACAATTATAAATTTATACATCTATGTGTCTGTACTCTATATTAAAAATAATATTTCAGAATTTATTGCCAGAGGGGAAATACATGAACACAACACCAGGGCTATGGGTAATTTAGACATACAGCGCCACAGATTAGAAAGAACAGGAAATTCCCACAAAGTTAACCCACTCAGAATGTTCAATAAACTGCCAATTCATGTTCAGTCTACAGGTATAATTTTTTTTAAAATTAAGTGGTATAGATGGCTGTCAGTTCATGCATTCTATGACATTACAGAATTCTTTGAGATGTCTGAGGAGGATATTGGAATTTAATAGTTGTCTGTAGTTAAACATATTATTGTGTGCTGTTGTTAATCGTGTATTATTACATAGTGTATACAATAAACAATTCAATAGTGTATTACATTAGATTATAGTATAGCTTATTGCATTAACTTTTAGAAGCTATCCTGGTGTAATTTGGTACACTGCCATGCTTGAAGTGTATTCTATAATGTACTGACACTTGTTTATTTTTTATTCTTTATGTACTAGTACATCCTGTATGACTAAGCCAATATCATTGTAAAATGATCTATGCTGAATAAAATTCTTAATTCTTGATTCTTGGACAGTAGTGTAGTCCTACTCTGAAGGGTAGATGAGGACATCTCACGGAGTGCACCAAAGTTAAAATAAGCTATATAAATATTCATTTTGTTGTGATAATCAATTAAAAATGTTATGTTTTTTTGTCTCTCTGATATTCATAGGCCTAAACAGTTCTGTACTTTCACATCTGTATTTTGGACACTTTCCAGTTGCTAATACTGTCCTGTTATCTGGGACTTCTGTAGTGAACTCAGTGGTACAGAGACTGCCTTCTTCTTATAATGTGTGTGCATTACGAATCATGTTTTTGTATCTGTTTATTGAATGAAATTTTGTCATTATCCTACAGTGAGAATCAGTGCTGTTTTACAGCAGCTCGTATATGAGGTCACTGAGCGAGGAGTTTTTTGTGATGTAAATAAAACAGAATACTGGGAACAGCACCAAAAACGAGGGTGAGAAAGAAGCTTTGAGGTTATTTCTACCAGGTGCAAGTGAAAATGTAACCTTAAGATAATGGAAAGGAACATTGGAAGAAATACAAAGCAATGACTGGCCTGCAGATTTCAACTACGTATAACCTCAAGTGTCGTAGGAGCTTTGGATCTTGTCTACTGACATACACCAAACAGTCACACTAACACATAACGACGGCCTAAACACTTCAACACTTACAGGCATATGAAAAGTATCTTACAACATGGAAAAAGATGCACAATGCAGCTCAGAAAATTGATGGAGCAGCAATTGAAGAGAAGCCAAAGCTACACATTTTTAATTTCGAATCTTCAGCTGCATATGGAACAAACTACATTCAATTTACAGACAGAAAAACAAAGTAAACGTAAATTTGCTCTAGCAGCAATAGTGCAACTGAAAAATGATGTTTCAAGCGACATGACTACTTATTATTTCACAGACAGAAGATCTTTCCCTCGCTTGAGGATAAGACAACATGCAGATTGTTCAAGAGAGATAATGTTGTTGCAGTGGGCGTTTGTGAAGACAAATTGTACATGTTGAAGCTTTTATTGAGAGAAAATGACATTAGTCGGGCAAATATAGCTCCTAAGGCAGATCACAAAATGTGAAACAAAAGACTTACACACCAAATCTTTCCCCATGTAATAAAAATTTTAATAGATAGACAAAGTCAGTGCAATGAAGAAGATAAGAACGTATGTGAGGTTTGCATTGTGGGCAAAATTCACAAGTTGCCCTTCCTCAAAAGTGATTCGAAGTCAACAAAGACAGGTGACCTGATTCACAGTGATTTGTGTGGCCCTGTGCATGTTAATTCAGCTGGTGGTTTGTGGTACTTTATTTTGTCAAAAGATGACTATATCCAGGGCGAAAATAAATCTGAAGTGATCAGACACCTGGATTATTTCATAACAACAGTGATAAACAAATTGAACATGAAATTAATGTGATCAGAACTGACAGTGGACTAGAATTCATCAGTCAAGACTTACATAAAATAATATAGAGTCATGGGATAATAGATCAAATTTCAGTATTCCACAGTCCCAAACAGTATGGTGCAGCACAGCTGAATGTGAGAACAGAACTGTGGTCGTGACTACAAGGACAATGCTTCACTCAAATGGGCTACCAATATAATAACGGGTTGAATCCATAAACATGACAGTTTATACTTTGAACAGAACATATACAACCAATGTTGATGGGAAATCACCTCACAAATTATGAACTGCATTGGACTGTGATGTGTCCAAATTCAGGATATTTGTAGAGATGGTTTACACAGATCCCAAAGGAGATATGGCAGAAAAGGGATTCCAGAGCTGAGAAAGGTTATCTGATTGGTTATGACACAGAAGTAAAAAGATATCATGTTTGGTTTCCTCGCCAAGGTCAAGTTATCTTGGTGCTTTCACGGGAAAATTATACAAGGATTGTCAATTTGACAAAATTGTAGAGAAAGAAGATGAATGTTTCCTAATATCTGAGACCATTGAAGATGAACAGCCCACTCAAGAGGAAAGCCTGAATCAGCCAGAAGAAGAAGAAATCCAATTACCTGAAAAACCAAATTCTGAAATTGTACTAAATAGAATGTCAACGAAGACTGCATAGAATCTATGAACCAAATAGGAAGTTTTCCACGAGACAGAGCAAAAATCAATAAGCCTATTAGATATGCCAATCGTAATGTAAAGAACACACTGTCATGAACCTGCCTTATACCCAGACGCAGTGGACTGTGACATCTCAGAAAACTGGCAAGTGGACCATGCAAGAGGAAATCTATGCCCCTTTAATGAAACTTAAATCATGATTCAACCCCAAGAAAACCAAGAAACATTTGACAATAGATGGGTATTCAAAGTGAAGAGGAAAACAAATGGAACTGTGTACAGATTCAAAGTTCGTCTTGTTGGTAGAGTATTTCGATAGAGGCATGGACTATACAGAAACCTTCAGTCCAATGGTAATAGGAATAATTTTATGTTCCATAGCATCCAAAGCTATGGCATGAGGCAGTTTGATAAACGCAAGTGCATTTTTATACTGTGAAATCAGTACCAAGAGATATATCAACAACCCAAAGACTCTGAGGATGATAGCAAATAGCTCTGAGCACTATGATACTTAACTTCTGAGGTCATCAGTCCCCTAGAACTTAGAACTACTTAAACCTAACTAACCTAAGGACATCACACACATACATACCCGAGGCAGGATTCGAACCTGCGACCGTAGCGGTCGCGCGGTTCCAGACTGTAGCGCCTAGAACCGCTAGGCCCCTGGATGATACCAAAAGGGTATGCAAGTAGAAGAAAACTGTGTATGGAATCAAACAAACATCTGCACTATGGAACCAGCTATTCATCCATGTGTTAAAAAAATTCGGCCTGATAACAACAGAAGCAGATCCCAGCGTTTTTGCGAACAAAAATGGTAGTCTCACATTGATGATGGACCAATTGTATTGGAGTCTTGAGAAATAATCAGTCTGTTGTGGGATGATTTGGAGCTGGAATCTAATGTAACAAGAGGTGGTGCTAGCGACTATCTTGGTTTGCAAATAGAGCAGTCTCTCTGTCTTCTTAAATCAAGAGACACAGGTAAGATCTTGGTTGGAATGGTATTATATGGGTAATGTCAATGCCATGGCAGTACCCACTGATTGTGGTCACATGTACTCTCAGCTGGAACTCAGCTCAAAAATTATGAATACTCCATACCGTGAAGCTGTTGGAAGCTTGCTCTACCTTTAAGTGGCAAGCAGAACTGAATATCATGTATGCAGTGCATAATGCTTGTCCGTACCTCGAAAAACCTAAAAGACACACTGGAATGAGGTGGAGAGAATTTTGAAGTACTAAACTGGAACAATCTGTCTGGCTTATATTATCCAAGGAGCAGGGATATCCGTTTTCCTGTTTTTAGTGATTCAGAAGATGCAAGAGAATCTTTTACTTAGTATTACAACATATCCTTATTTATACAGACATGTCTGAACTTTCGCCTTTTAATATAGCGTCTGCAAACCTTTTTACAATTTCTGCTAATGTCCACATTTTTTATTTTCAGTAATTAAATCTTTTCATTTTTATTTTCACCTTGTATCATACACAGTTTATATATCTTTTACTGATGTTATCGAATTACATTTGTTATTTGCTTACATTCGATGTTTCGATCATTTTATGCTCAGACATAGCTCTAATGATTGCATTCCTTGGCGCCAATTCTTACTTAAAAGTTTAATCTTGTGCAGTACACGTATTTTAGCGAACTAGTTTATTCATCCACCTACATTTTCTTTAAATTACACATTCCTCACCCATTAAATCAACATATTTGTTAAGCTGAAACAAAAGTTTCACGGCTTTCAAAATATAACCTATAGCACAGAAACATTGTTTTATTAGTAGGGATCTCAAAAGGAACATGACAGTCATTGTTTTACAGCAATTGCACTTTATTGTTTAAGCCCGAAAAGCGTCCCAACTTACCTGTGCCACAGGTAAGAGCAACAGCAACCCTACTTTTTTATTAAAAATCATTGTAGCACCACTATACACGATATGTCATCAGCAATGTTTATCTTACTCTAAACTCTTATTGAGATACAGTCAAGAACCATCCTAAAAACATGTTGATCAATCCCATTGGGAGTGTCCTCTTTTTGGGTTTTCGGAATATGGTACCCTACTCTTATTCTAAAATCAACCACAAGCTTTGTTGTTAAACAATGTAGCCACCATAGCTTGGAACTCCCAGAGACAGAAGGTGGTGGCCTTGTCAACAACAGAAAACAGGTATTCTGACCAAGCCTCTCAATAGAAGCACTGAAGAACTCAAAGACAAAAAACAGTGAAAGTGTTAAACATTTAGTAACTGAAGTGGGAATGTTGAGATAATCAGATAATAGTGTTTCATTTGTTTCTCTGATATTTCAAAACAGTGTTATACTTTCACATTTGTAGTTGGTGCACTTTTTCATTTGCATATATGGTGCTGCTATCTGGGACTTAAACAACAATTTCAGTGGTACAGGGACCACAATTTTCTTTTAATATTTTGTGCTTTATGTATCAAGTTTTTGTATCCATTTAGTGAATAAAATTTTGCCATTATCCTACAGTGGGAATCAGTGAAGTTTTCTGTGAGTCCATTATCACATTTAATTATGTACTGAGTTGACTAATTCTTCATATTAACTAAATGAATCACTTTTTTAACTTTATTTTACAAGCTTTGCTATTACTGTATGATCTAGGTTCTGGGTTATAAGTCCATTTTCTAGTACATAACTGGTTCTGAAGTTGAGAACCAAGAAGGTATAAACAAGTCAACTTTGTAATCTATCGATTCGTAACTTAAACTATAAAAGTTACCTCTGTTGACAATGTTGACACAGTTGTATATGTATTTTACAGAATACAATAGGACTGTGAAGAAACATCCATTGGGTAGAGGTACTTGCTGTGGAATGAGAATTTGTATCATTATTTATTAACGAAGGCACCAAGGTTCTTCTCCTATGTAGAAATTGTGACATTATCTAAGTTCTGAGCTCAGTTTGCTCATTCTATAGCAAATGTGGGACTACATACATGTGTTTCTTAATTTCTAATATTACGAACTGACTCATCTTTCTACCCTTCGCTAGTTTTAAGTTTCTCCATGATCGAAAACTCATTGCTCTTCTTATATTGAAGCTGCTGTTATGGCTGTGCCTTCTTCATTTCTTCTATACACTGTACTACATTTTTCTGTAGGGCTCAGTCTAGATCTACTCTTACTTGGTCTAAAACTTGGTGTTTTGTTGTCATGCCTGGGACGTATTTGTGGCATTTTGATATTAACTTTTCTTATGGTCCTGGTACAGTTAATGTTAGTAAGTCCACAATTACATCTGAAAACTGGATTGGCTGTTTTGGGGTTAGAGTTATTTCGTTCTATGACAATAACTGTTGTAACTTACTTCTTTGACAGGACAATGTATCTCAGTATTCTTGAACATTGCTTAAACAAAAACAACAAATTCATGATCAATGTTTAAAGTCCTACATTAAAGGGAAAGAGTGCAAAGCTCAGTCAGTTAGAAATATCAGAAATTAATAAATACATATGTGTACCCCTGCATTTACTATTGAGTGAGCTAACTCAGGTAAATTATTCACACCTTTTGGCTAATGTTACAACCTATTCACAGGAGAAGAACATTGTTGCCTTCATTCATAAATAGATAGTGACTCAAATTCCCATTCATGTACACATAACTTTACATCAATGTATGTGTGCTCATAGTTATTGCAAATGCTGTCTTTATGAATTTTCTAAAATTCATATGCAACTGTGTCAAAATTGTCAACATGTATAACTTTTATACTTTAAGGCAAGAAACGACAGATTAAGAAGTTGATATGTTTATATTTGCTTGTTTCCCATCTCAGAGATCGGTTACATATTAGAAAATGGGGTTACAACCCGAAACCAAGGTCATACAGTAATGATATTGTGAGACAAGGTTGAAAAAGTGTTTCGTTGAGTTAATACAGTATATCATTTTTCACAAAGTACCCACAGTTGAATCAATTAAAAAGATTAAGAATGCAAATCAACCAATATTAACTGTGATTCTTTCCTAAGAAGACAAAAGCGTCCTAATGTATTTGGTTTAAAAAGCTGTGCCTGGATTACAAAATAACACCAGAGTATGTTACCATCAGAATCAAATGGAATGAAGCTTCCATGAGATATGTGAAGAAGTCAGCAGAAAAACTATGGATAAGACAAGAAATGTCAAATTGGTATCAGGTATGTGATAATACGAGTATGCACTTGAAATTCGTATATGTGCAGCTTACTCACAAGCTACAGCCGTGTGAATTCATCAGGCTGAACAATACAGTTATAGAAACAGTTTCGAACATAATTTATAATGCATTTTCCTGTCAAAAGAAGAAGTTAGAAATGTTAATGTCTGTGAAGGCGAGAGGTATAACCTCAAAAGAGCCAGCCAGAATTAAGAACTTATCAACAGAATCAGAAGAAAACTTATTTTGAAAAGGCCACAAGTACATCTCATCCAAGATACCGAAACTCCAAGTGTTAGACTATCCAAGAATACATTTAGAATTAGTTCTGTGGAAAGATATAGCTACAAAAGTACAGTGTGCAGAAGATATTAAACAGGCACAGACACAACAACAGCTTCAGTACATGAAGGACATAGAGTTCTTATTATGGAGAAAGTTAAAACTATGGCCACACGGGGTAACTGTGCAGTCCGAGGCGTCTTGTCACAGTCTGCGTGGCTCCCCCCAGCGGAGGTTCGAGTCATCCCTCAGGCATGTCGTCCTTGGCGTAAAGTAGTTTAAGTTACATTAAGTAGTGTGTAAAAATAGGGACCAATGACCTCAGCAGTTTGGCCCCATAAGACCTTACCACAAATTTCCAAATTAAAAGCTATGACTGAAAGCAGTAATCTGATTGTGACTACAGTTGATAAAGGAGGGACTGTATTGATCTTGAAGAAAACAGATTACACAAGCAAAGTGGAACAATCTATCCAGTCAGTGCAACTATTAAAACTACAGAAACATCTAACAGCTAAATATAGTGATCAGACTAAGCAGTTAGTAAACATGTGCTCCAACTTTTTTTTGTGAATAAGTTTGTAAGAGTAATCTTCAAATGAATCCTAGGGCTCCACAGCTGCATTGCCTACCAGAACTCCACAAATCAGAAATGCCAGTACAACCAGACGTATCTGCAATACAAGCATCATTCCACCATATTGCAAGGAAGGGTAACACCATCTTGATGAAAAAAGTGGACTTCAAAGGAAAACATAGCATTAAGAACAGTTTAGATTTATTATCAAGTTAACAGATGTTTGCATTCCAACAAATTCGAAATTAGTCTCTTTTGATGTACACAGCTCATTCTCGAGGATTGTTATGAAACGTTGTGTAGATTTTGTCTCACAATCATTATATGTACGCAACATTAATCCATAAGAACATCTAAGCTTAATTGTTGGGGTAGAATGTTGTTTAAATCAAAATTATTTCTACTTTCAAGGGCGCTATTATAAGAAAGCATATAGTCTGGCAATGGGCTCACCCTTATCCCCCACGTCAGCAGAAATGTTCATGGATTAATGGGAGACAGATTTTCTTTAGAATGAACCACTGGCAAATCATGTTGTGTTTCGGTATAGCTATTTCGATGATATTCTTTGTATGTTGAATGGTTCCACTAGATAACTCCAGAAGTTCTTGGAAAATATGAATCAGTGACATACTATCATTAAGGGTGGAGTTGGGGGGTTCCACCATTAATTTCCTAGATATCAACTTACATACAGAAAATAGCAACTAAAACTTTAAAAATTACTGGAAAGACTTCTTTAATGACACATCCATCCTAGCTTCCTCTCAACATCCAACAACTTCCAAACATGCACCATTTCACCAGATAATCCTCTGATCCCTTTCTTTCCCCAGGCCCCAAGAAGACTATGACCAGGGACTTAGTGCAACAAAGACGATAGCCACAAATAGTGAATCTGAATAAAATATTGTCGACAAAATTATCAATGAAAGAAACAGAAGATGCAAGCCAGATACTTACTGCACGCAGTGAACAATGTAAGTAGATGGGAATGGAAACGGTGAAGTGTATCTTTTATAGGTAAAATTTCAAGTGGGATTAGTGACATTTTAAAGGCAACTGTCTATGTTTTTCTATGTTCCACAGACAGTAGGTGGATGCTTACTCAGTTAAAATGGTAAACAACCAGCCATCCTGAAAAGTGAGGTTTATTTGGTCATCTGAAATAGAACACCATATAAGCCAGAGACAAAAGAAGCCACATTCATCTTTTACCAAACATTGCTTAAACGAAAACCACAAATAGATAACATATGTCGAAATACCACACAGAGAGGGAAAGGGTACAAAGTTCAGTCAGTTAGATATATTCGAAATTAAGAAACAGTTGTATGTATCACCATATCTAACTCTGAATGAGCAAACTCTGTTCAATTAATCACCCCTTTTAAACACTAGTACAACTACTACAGAGGATACGAACATTGGTGCCTTCATTCATAAGTAAATAACTGCTGTGTGCTTGTGTAACAAGGTGGGTAAACACTCTAAAACACTATATAATGATTAAAACATAAATATATTTATTTAGAATATATTCGATATAAAGCATATATAACTTTGTATCCTGTCTCTCTGCAGCCTCTCTTTCTGTTCCACTAGTACTGGTTATCAACATTCACTAGCAGTCATCGTAGCACTTGTGTCATGTTAGGTTCATGAAGTCATCATTGGATTCATGCTATGTTCCTAAGATCTCACTGCCCTGTCTGGCATAACCTTAGTGTGAATGCAGAGTAGTCTAAGGATAATCTGAGGGCACCATGACTCACAGCCGTGAGTACGGCAGCTTAGAAAGACGCAAGGACCAATCGCAACTGCAGGTGTAAATTGATGCGAATTTGGTGTTCTCTGGTGACGCTACCTGGTAACGTCTGATGAGCGCACTCTAGGAGCAACTCATGGTGGCTGATGTAAATGTTTCTTCTATGAAGATAAGGGAGACGTGAGTCACGTTGAGTTCAGTCGATAAAGTAATAATAAAGTTTGAGAAACAAGTCTAAAAGGTATTTCGTTTAGTTGATACAATACACAATGTTTCAGCAGGAACCCACAGTTGCAACTAATTAAAATCACAGATTCTTGTTTTCATTATTGAAACCTGATTAACATATTACTGTGGGTTAAATTATTCCAGATGCAATTAACATGTAACTAATTGAACTGAAGTATCATTGAGAGTACAAAGTCTAGTATAAAAGTTCCCTTAGGGGCTAGTGAAGAAGACAGGAACATTGCTAAATTTTACCGACTACTTGCATTCTGTTTTACTGAAAACGTGTGGTAATGTCCATTAATAAAAAGTAATTTAAATCTAGCAGTAGGTGTGACATGTACGTTCGACCCCAATCTCCAAAATGACAAATTTTTATATGACTATAGTTCATTCTTAGACATTTTTCATCGAAATTTACAAATTCTATTGAATAAGTCCACAAACCGCCTGACACAGTCGGTGCACCGCATTTTTACACAAAATCAACTTATATTTCTGAATAGACATAACATATTGACGATAATAAAATTAATCCAGGTATCCATCATGAAATACAACGCAAGTGATGACAAATGAAATACATACAACTTGTGATGATAATAAATTAAATAAATACATCTAATCATAAATGAAATATACGCACACTGACAATGAATTAAATATAATGCAAGAACTGATGATGATAAATGAAATATATACATACTGATGATAATGATAAATGAAATATATACAAATAATGATAATAATAAATGAAATATGTACAAATAATTATAATGATTAATGAAATATATAAAACTAGTGATGGATATGTTATTTACAATACATCTACAGTAAGCTATAAGCCCCTAATGGTAGTGTATGTCTTCCATAACTCATAATGTCCCTTTCATCATCACGTTTATGTTGTGGGCCAACACCGGTTTACTAGAGGAAGCCGAAAGGCACGCGTTTTAGCTCACGCAGGCTGGCGTGAGGTCTGGAACAGGACAAGGAAATTAGACTTTAGAAACACGGACGTAGCTGGTGGAATACTTAACTTTAATCCATTAATGATGAGCGTCGCTCTTGACGGTACATTATTCATAATATCAATAGTAACTCGTAATGGCGCCTTGCTAGGTCGTAGCAAATGACGTAGCTGAAGGCTATGCTAACTATTGTCTCGGCAAATGAGAGCGTATTTTGTCAGTGAACCATCGCTAGCAAAGT
The DNA here is from genome assembly GCF_023864345.2 of Schistocerca serialis cubense. Lineage (NCBI taxonomy): Eukaryota > Metazoa > Arthropoda > Insecta > Orthoptera > Acrididae > Schistocerca > Schistocerca serialis. Next base: position 216,885,322 of record NC_064640.1, read on the forward strand.
TGGTTCTACAACTGGGCGAGTGCTGGGAAGTCTCTCAAGACCTGCCGTGTGGCGGCGCTCGGTCTGCAATCACTGATAGTGGCGACACGCGGGTCCGACGTATACTAACGGACCGCGGCCGATTTAAAGGCTACCACCTAGCAAGTGTGGCGTCTGGCGGTGACACCACAGTTTACTTAATGCTATTTTATTTAATTTTGCCATTTATATTTGATGTTTACAATTTCTAATTAAATTTATCCATCTAAATATTTCACTATTATTGAGTAATCATGCTTGGTGGTAGTCTATATGATCTTATTCTTCACTATCACCTTTTTAAAACTTCTTATTTTTTACATTCAACATTTCTGACATGATATGCAAACTTCTTACAAGAGAAACTCTCCATCGCACCACTCTCAGCTTTAGTGGTAAGAGAGTCCAGCAGACAGCCCATCAAAAACTGAACACAACTCAATCATGAAAATAGGAAGAAAGTGTTCTGGACTGTGGAAAAAAAGAAAAGTAGAAACAATGAACGGTCCAAGGACGAGAAGTGCAATATAGAGCAGCTGGGAAGAGAAACGGCGTAGTGGATAAGCGGTTATGGTACTGAATTTCCCCATGGGCGAGTTTTGTTCAAACCTCCCTTGTGCCTGTTTTCTTTCACTGTTCACTTCGTTCAAATTTGTGTCTGTGTGGTGGTGCAATGTCCATTCGCAACAGTGGGTGTAAAGTAGGGACCTATAATGACAGCTGATTCTGCAAAACAACTCTATTAGTAGCTGAAAGGAAATGGCTTTCGAATGGTAACCTCAAATGCAAGTCTTTCAGCATAACACTATTTTGGTGACTTGTGCATAAGTGTCGCTGCTTTTATATTCAAGCTGCGTTTCACTTGGCCTCACAAGACTGTGTGGACATCCTCGCAGACCATCCTGATACAACAAATTCGCAAGTGGTCAGTGAAAATTTAACCTGGGACCTCATCGTTACTACCCAAAAGCGTTATCTACTAGCCTATGTGGTTAATTTGCTTTCACAGTTGGTATATTAGCTTTTACTACTGTGACATCAGAAGACTTGAATGTCTGTGTATCACACCAAAAAACTATGTGATGTCTACTGGAGGTGTGACACTGTGATGGACGAGGAGACTGAAAATGTAGTAAAATTAGTAAGCATGGATTTGAACAAAGAGTTGGCGTTATCATCCTTGACTGAAACAACAGACGACAAATCAGCAACACCACTATGGAAAGTAGCGTCATCACTGGAGAAGGTAGTTTTGTAGATACTGCCAGCAAGTGTCATGAGCAGCTTATGTGAGAAATACAGTACATCATGTTTCTGTTCTTGTTCTAAATGTGCACTACATTCAGTAGCACTTAAAGATATGTAGTGTGTCATAAAGCTCCAATTGTAAGAGTACTGGAATATACGTTGTTGCTACCTCCCCTCCCTTCATGTCAGTGTAAATACAACAATGCTGCCACTGTGCCCATGTTACCAGTTTGGTTTTCCGAGTAATACAGTATTTTGCGGGCATGAAGAAGAGCTATTCAAATTCATACATTGATACTTGAATTTCACGGTCAACCATATCTCTAGTCTTCATTTTAAACAGTCTGCAACCATGTTTGCGCCCCTATGAACCACCAGAGTGGCAACTGAAATCGTCTGATCCCTGGCACATTCAGTTCTGAGCGGAAACATTCAATAATTTTAGCATTATTGCAACATTATTGCTGACTGAACTGTGTTATCGCATGTCGTCACTGTTGTTGTCGTTTCGATATTTACTTTTTATTGAGTGACAATAAGTACCTTTTACTTTTCATCCATGTCTATGAAAAGGCCTTTACTCAGTAGTCAATTTTGTATCTGGATCAAGATGCCAAAACTCTCAGTGACTTTGGAATGGAAGAAATCATACGACTAGATAAAAACGATCCTCAAGATACAACTCAATGTGATGTACAGTGCCTACGAATATCATTCATATTCTGAAACTATATTAATTAAAGATATTCATAGATAATTAACAAATGGTGATACATATTTCTTGTGAAACATGTACAATAGACAAGTGACAGTGTGTGTTTAATAAGATAGTTATTACGTTACCAAACATAAAATTTGTGTCATGTACTTTCTGTTCACATCACATTAACATTTACTGAAAGAGGATTATTGGTGATGTGTGCAAACCAGTAGGAACAGAGAGACTGAGCTTCATAAGTGTAAATAAAAAAGTAACTGTTAAATTATTTAAACATAAATTTACAATGTAGCACCTGTTATTGACATTCTCAAACCAACAGAAAATACTTATTTAATGCCAGAAGTACGAAAAATTCGTATTTAAGTAAATAAATACATAAATTTGGAAAATACTCCTTTTTTAGGAATAAGGATTTTATTCACTTTTTCTTGAGATAAGATGCATTATTTGTTTCTAGAAGAATTTCAACACTAGTCATGGTTTATGTATAACTAAAATCACTCAAGCCCACAGACTGAGTGAAAAACATTCATGTAGCTGACATGGTCACAAAGACTAGTTTCATTCGACTGAAAAAACTGAATGAACGAAAAAAATAATCGACTGGACAATCGTTGGTAAAAACAGTCACTTGTCCTATTACTATGTAGTGGTGGTCAGGCACCAATGTACATTCCAGACATGCAGTCACATGGGTTCAGCAGGGAGGTGGGTCAGTCATGTCTTGCACCAATATCTTGTACAGATGTCAGACACCTTGTCGTAATCAAGAGTTATTTGAGGCCTGAGCAATATCAGGGCAGGATCCTTCAACCTGTCATCCAGCCCTAAGACAACTATTTAGTAATAGGTTCGTCTTTCGAGACGATAATGCATGAGTGCACCATGCCCACTTCATGAACACTTTCCTCCAGGAATTGGGAAACAGCTGAATCGAATGGCCTGAAGTAACTGCTACCATGAACCTGAATGAACATGCTTGGGACTAGTTGCACTTGCAGTGTATCGTTACAAGAACCATCCTCACACATTGACTTTAGAAGGGACACTGTCGAAGAGTGCCTGAGCAGCAATGTCACAAACACCTTGTGCAAAGCATGCCAAGGAAGACTCAAGCACTTTGCAATGCATATAGTGGAATAATGCAGCGTAGGACCTTAGATAACAGCACATTACTGCTTCAAAGACGTGTATTTTCGAACAGTTGGCTACTATATTGGTCACTTTGTGTTTTTATTTCACAATAAAGTCCTTTTTTGTTTTATGAGGACTGTTCTTTTACTTTCTATTGCCCTTGTTTCTACGACCATATCCATTTGTAGATATTCCAGCAGTGCAAAACGTTTTTTTAAATAGTTTATAATGTACATAGCAAGAAGCATCTCCTCAAACTCTGCAACAGCAGGTAGTTGGTTACAACTAACAGTTAGGAGATTGGAGTAGTGGGCTACAGAGACATATTTAAAATTTTCTACAAATACACTGATGACCGAAAAAATTATGACCACCTGCTCAATAGCTTGATTGTCAGTCTTCGAAACGAAATATATCACTCAGTCTGCGTATCTGGGATATGACAGTTTGCTGGTATGTCTATGGGGGTATGTTGTATTAAATGTCTATGCACAGGTCACTTGATTCGCTTAAATGACAGGCCGCTGATTTGCAAGCGCTGTGATGGCGCCCAACAGCAACCCAGATGGATTCCATACGATTTACATGAGGCAAATTTGGTCGCCGAGACCTTACCGTGAGTTCACTACAGTGCTCCTAAAACAACTGTAGAACGGTGCTGGCTCTGAGCATGAGGGGATGTAGGTGGTTCGCAGCTGTCAGCGTGTCTTCTATTACTACCGTCGGTCCCATGGAAGCACATGAGAATGTCTCCAATAGCATAATGCTGCTCCCACTAGCCCGCGTACGTGGCCCGCTGCTCTCTTCGACCCGCCGTTCACCTCGATGACGGCGTTTGTGGAGACGACCAACGACCTAGTGTAGCAAAAATGCGTTTCACACAAAGAGCCAATATATTTCCATTGATCGACGGTCGAATCCCGATGGTTTCGTACTCACTGCAATCGTAATTGACGATGTCGTTGCGTCAACATGTGAACACATAGGAACAGTATGCTGTGGAACTTCATGTTCGGCAATGTATGATGAACAGTGTGCTCTGAAACACTTGTGGGTGCACCAACATTTTGCTCTTTTGTAGAGGTGGCACAGATGACCATCTCTCCTAGTTTGAAGATCACACAAGTCTCATGGACGTCTAACCATTTAGTGCCTGTGGTAGTTTCACTGTCCTTCTACCTCTTTTTGTAGATACTCATGACAGAAGCACGGTGTAGGAAGTGTTTATAATTGATAGACTTCTGTTGTAAGTACTAGACATGTCTACACCAGCAAGGCGGAGGTTGATGAGGGATTTTAAAAGGTAAAAAAAACACTCGACCAGCTACGCCGTTATCAAGATACTCATTCAAAGGCTCTGCTTAATAATGATCTGCTCTTTGTCAAAGTTACTTATCTCAATGGATTTCCCCATTTCCAGTACATATCTTCGCTAGAGTGATTCCCCGACCATGTCTGGTCCACTTACATACTTTTGTTACCTCATCATGTACCCAAAACGCCACCAGGTGGTATCCAACATGATGGTGGGCAGGATCATAAAGTTTCAGTTTATCAGTGTAAATGTTTATTTGTTGTCTTTAGCTAAACTTGTCAGAGTTTCAGTCAACTGGACATGCGAAAGTGGGACAATCTTCAACATTTCAAAATTTTGGTTATGTTGGTGGTTTTCACATTTTATTCTAGGCTGTCATGTTAATGAACCTCAAGAGTATGAAAATAAGGACCTTGAAAGTACTAAACGTCTTGATGTGTTTTAGCCACAGGTCTTTGGGAGCAGACAAAGCAAAACCACTCCAGTTTTATAATGCTTTTGTGTGATCTTAGCTATATTATAGATGCGAAGTGTGTCTATTAGTGAGACCTACTTGTCCCAAGATAGGTGAAGCTATCTGACTTGATGGGTCCAGTCTGGTAACAGGTACCCACAGGATGAACCCCACACTAACCATCTGGGCTGAGGGTAGGGCCCTGTCATCACCTGGTGGAATTCCATGATGGTGCATTAAGAGTATAAAGATTTTCACTTTCCCAGAATCACCAGCATACCAAACCATTGCTCATCGTACTACAGGACCAATATTCACAAACATTTCATGTTCATCAAAGTACTATGTGATCTGCTTAAGGTATTACCTAGCATTTTTCTTAGGATAAGTATCTGTCCAAACCTAGAGTTGCAGTCGACTGCCAGTCTGGTTAGTGAAGAGGTCCAGAGTAATTTTAGATGTAGTAAGGTACAGAAAGTGTGCACTACTACATATGTTTTTATTTAGATGTTTTATGAAATTTCGAATGAGTACTGCAACTAAATAACAGCGCTCACAGATGGGTCTAAGCAAGGAGAGCCACACTGGCTGCTCTATGGCTTTCCTGGTGTGTGTCGTCAACACCGACTTATCAAATGAATTTACAAAATTTAATGCCATTTATATTCAGTCTCACTGGAACTTCATCGGTGAATTTGTGCTGATTAATTTGTCATCTGCTCCAAATCTTTAAGTGTTCTTCAATTTATACAACACATTTATCCAGCAAATAACATAATCTGGAATTTACAAGACTACTTTCTCCATTTAATAATGATACAGGCAGTAGTTTTGTCCTTCTGGCTACTGTAGCACATGGGAATGTGGGACAACAAATCAGCAGATGTATCAGCCAGGGAGATATGTGCTAATAACCTAGTGGTTGAATTTGCTATCGCAAACTCTGCGTGCTATCACCAGGATGTTGAGTCATGTTTAGATGGAAAGAAGAAGGGATAGTGTTGAAGAATAATGAGTGGTTACAAGTAAAGTCAAGAACTTGGCTGTAGCTCATCGGCATCGGCCTCAAAGACAAGATGACATCTTTCTCATTCATCTACGAACGGGGTACAATAAGACCATAGTCTGCTCTTCAGCTGTGGCTTATTACTCCAGTCAAAGGACCCTTTGATGTCTGCATCAGAGAACAGGCAGAGAGTAATTTCCTTGGAGATCTACCCTTTGTTTTAGGTAACAATGTGGCGAATGTGATACAAATTTTAGTTTCTATGAAATATCCGACTTGTTCTCTAAAATACTAGCGAGCAGTTTTTAATTTATTATGTCGGTGGGTAGATCATCAATGTACTATGTAAGTTAATAGCCACATAACATTAAAAAGTATGAAAACAATGACCAAAATTATTGTCTTTTACTTTTTGAGTGACAGTGTTTATGTGCGTGTGGACGTGAGTGGGAGTAGGAGAAAGTGAACGCGATTTCACATACACTGTATGTAGAGTTTTAGACATTTTAACCGCATTGTCTCTAAAACTCTTTTTGTAACAGCATTGATAACCCAGAGATTCATCGCACTCTCACACATACATACACACACGCCTCGAACTCATCGCAATTCACACTAGACATTAACGGAAATTTAATTAATCAACGTCAAGCGACGTCGCCATCAAACGGTGGAGATAGACGGAACGGTAACATTACGTAAATTCGCTACAAGGTGTTGGCAGTACTGTTGTTATTATAGCGAACCATGGCGACAGAGTAGTGTGGTTGTTGTGAACCCGTAAACAAATGACATGAAATACTGTCAGTTTATGAGTTCACGTTGTGGGGAAACGGTGTAGGAAGTGTTTATAATTGATAGACTTCTGTTGTAAGTACTAGACATGTCTACACCAGCAAGGCGGAGGTTGATGAGGGATTTTAAAAGGTAAAAAAAAATAATCTAGGAGTTCCATCTATTAATTCTATCAGACTAACAATACATGCACGTATGGTGAACGCTTTGCAAATAGTTTCTGCGCTAGCTTATTATTGTATGGAATATCGATGTAATTTGATATTAACAAATGTTGAGTCGGAGGTATTTTCAGCAACTACCAGTGTTCTGGGGTTACTCATGTATAAGAAAGAGCGTCTTTATTGCTCAAAAAGGAGTTGAGAGTTTTGACTTGTTTCATAGTATGCGTATTACCTCACGATGTTTATTGTAAATAATACATTAACGTTCAAAAGGAACAATGGTTTACGTAATTACAATACCAAAAAGAAGTTATATTCGTTGCGCCACATTAAGCTTGTCTTTAGCACAAAAAGGGTTGCACAATCCTGCAACCAAAATTTTTGATCACTTACCCAGTTTTATAAAATGTCTGATGGACAGCAGTGTAAAATTTGAAAACAAATTGGAAAAGGTTCATCTTGACAACTCCCTTTATTCCATTGAAGAATTTCAATTATTGTAATGTGTAAAAGATGGTAGGCTGAAATTTGCTAACCAACATCTGAGGGCCCACTTTCTTATAATAAATGAATAAAAAACTTGTAATTGATCAGCATGTAACAATATTTACAAAATAATTTGTGATATGAATGTAAAGTGACTCATTCCCCATCATTGCTATTTATCATCCACATGAACCATGGAACATGAGACTGACTAGAAGGTTTCCCATGTAGCAATTGCTCGGTGGCTCGTAGACAAGTAGCCATTGTTGTGTTTAGATTTCACATTCACTTTCATTATTTTTATTAGAATAATTGTCTCACTGACAAAATTATTGCCCACCTGTTCTGAAAGTAGAAATACGGAAGTAAAATCGAAGATTGTGTAGGCATTGTGTCTGCACATGCAAATAAAGTACAGTGGTGAAGTTTGCATTTTAGTTTTGCTTGTGAGGTACTATTCACACTGTATTGTTTCTCTAAAAATGGAGATACACAACATACTCAATTAACAGTAGCAAAAAAACTGAGATATGTGCCATAAACATTCATATGGTCTATTTTAACAAAAGTTGCAATGGTTTGGTGTTGCAAATTACCTTATCTGTACTTACACTTTTTTATTTTTAAATGGAGTTTTTTCTTTGGCAGGAGCTGTAAAATTGCTGCATGTGTTCTATATATTTCTTACTTTAAGGTTTGTTTTACTTGTAGCTGAAACACTCAAATGTACAGAATTGCAACAGAAGGGGAAAACTAATGAAATGCTATACTAACAGGAGTGTACACGTTTTCAATTAAGTGGACATTATTGATGAACATAAAGAATTCACAGATAGATAGAGGTGTACCAGTTCTGTCCTATGCAGGGCTCACCATATCTGTGTAACTACTGAAACCCACATCCATTTGAACATTCTAAATGTATACAACCCTTGATATCACACTGCAATTGTTACCTACTGTCCATACTTCCGTACTTCACCTAATTGACTATTACTTGATTCTCCAGGATGTGTCCTGTCAGCCAATCCCTGCTTGTAGTTAAGGTATGCCACAAATTTCTTCTTTCCTGAATTTGATGCGATACCTAATTAGTTATTTGATTTACCAATCTAATCATCAATATTGTTCATTAATGTGCATTTCAAAAGCTTGTATTCTCTTGTCTGAACTCTTTATTAAGACTGCCTAACACTTAGGCTATTTTCCTTCCGTATTTTTTTTTTTATTTTGTTATGGGATAACTAACAATAATGCCAAGATAAATATGTATTTCTTGTTTCCTTCATCCTCCTCCAAAACTCTTCTATTTTCCCAGTGTGAGCTCTTTTCCTCTCATTTGACCATTTCACACCAGTGTCCAAATGGTCCAGCACAGGTTGCTTGACCATATCAGAAAAAAAAATTAATATTTGCTGAGTGAATTCTCTAGGGTTTAGCGAACTTAAATTTTTTTATTGTTCGTCATTTAAAAATGGTGGCCATTAAAAAAAGCATTTAGCTCAGCAAACTCTGACCTACATATTAAAAGTTTTATCACCTAGGTGACAGTATTTCTTAATACATTTTTAGAAGCTCATAGTTATTGGTTACATATTTAAAAAAATCAATTTTTAAACATTAGTTTTCCACGTAGAGTAATACTGATTCTGCTGTAACATTGTATAGTATAGTTACTTTCTATAGAGTACCAATGGTGAGAAGCATACACTTAAAAAGGAACTCTTTTTTAAGAAAGAGTTTTTGGATTTTTCATTTTTTAGCCTGCACTATCTTTGGTGGGAGATTACATAGAAATCTGAAAATTACACATTTAATAGACTTTTATGCCATCAGATTTCAGTATCAACTTCAACTTTGAGTTTCAGTTGGAAGCTATGAAAAAAAATTGCAAATATGTCTCAAAATACATTGTTCGATGTCTATGATATCTAGGCTAATGGGATAAAGTATATCAATTGTATAATTTCAATACAGCATATTAAAGTAACTGATAGTTATTTCTTGAGACAATCCTCTTCTGAAAGTTCCAGCAGACAGCATCTGTAAGTCTTACAGGCTTGTCTTTGAGCCTGTACAAAGTCTGTGTGTTGTCATCTGTCCACTCACACTCTGTTAACTATGAGCTCTTGAAGTATGGGGAGTCTGTGTGTTCTATTGGTGTTCTTATTAGTGAAGCATATGTTTCCTTTAGATATTAATTTAATTGAAGATTACAGTGAAGAAGAAAAACTGTTGTACTTGAGAGTTTGCTCAAAGCGTAAATCAACTTTAAAGCACCATGAAATGAAATATGTAAAATAATAATAATTTGTCACCTTTTGGCCAGTGTTGTTTGGACCCTTTTGAGAAACATAAGAAGCTCATAACAAAAGGTCTGAGAGAAGTAATGGTTGATCATTATTGTAAAAATGACAGCCCTTTTATTGATTCACTACTAGGAAAATCCTTCCATCCAGTGAAGGTCCGTATAAAGAATTTTGCAAATTATCAGAAACTGTGAAAAAAGTAGATTCAGCTTTTGAAATAGGTGTATTGCCTGCTCTTAAAATTACAAAAATAAATGAAAGAAAAAAGACCTTTTTGCCTTGAATGCAAAAACTGAGAAAATGGAAACTGCAGTAAAAAATAATTTGGAAGTTTCATTTCAAAATCAAATTTGTACTAAACCAGATAGAAATTCACCAACCAAATATGATAATTTGATAGGAGTGCTGAAAACTAAATGCCTTATTTCAAACAAAGAGGATAAAGTTATCAGTTTACTGCCAAATTCTTGGAATCGAGCAAAAGCTAGTGATGAATTTAATGTGTCTGAATGGTTCATTAAATTAGCAAGGCATTCAGTAAAAGAACATGCAACTTTACCTGCATTAAAAAAGAAAAAATGTGTAATTTGGTATGTGAAAATGTTTCTAAATGTTATTAGCTTTTATGAAGATGGCAGTAACAGCCGTTCGATGCCTGGCAAGAAAGATCATGTTACTGTGAAAGAAAACAGTACTAAAAATTCAAAGACAAAGGTTACTATCGTGTAATTTAAATGACCTATTCACTGAATTCAAAAATGAAGAGCCTGACATTAAAATTGGAAGATCAAATTTTTTTTAGTTGAGACCAAAACGGTGTGTTCTTGCAGGAGTGTCTGGCACCAATAACATTTGTGTTTGTAGTACTAGAGTGTAAATTTGATGATAGATGCAGCTTATCTTGGAGTTTGCTATCTGTTGGACAGCAGCAAGCAGTTAATAGTCTGGTGATTTCAGAGTAAATTTTCTAAAGGATTCTGATAGGAAAAATGATCTGGAAACCTTATTTGGATCCTACAGTTTGATCACGGTAATTAACTTTCCAACACGGGTGGATAAAGACAGTAGGACCCTAATTGATAATGTTTTCTTTGGTGAATTTGAAAGCAAGAAAATAACTCTTTACCTAGTAACAAATGCTCTCTCTGATCATGATGCACAGTTAATGATAAATAATAGTGCCTTACAGTATGGATACTCCTCAGTGGAAGTCAGTCAGAATGATTAATGACTCCAGGGCAAATGCTTTTAAGAATCTCAGGAGATAAAATTGGATGAAATTTATTACAAGCCAAATGCTATCATAGAAGTGAAATTATTCCATGATAATTTTATATCATTATTTGAAAATAGCTTTCCCCGTAAGCTAATCAGAAAGGACATGATACATCCATGTAAAAAACCATGGAATTACTAGAGGGTATAAAGTATCTTGTGGAATGAAAAGAGAAACGTATCTTTTGGCAAGAACAAGTAGGTGCATACTACAAAAACCAATCAAAATTACTGAGGAAGGTTATTAAGAATTGAGGAACATGCACATTATGTCAGAAATCAGTAATTCTGACAACAGACTTAAGGCTACATGGAATGTTGTGAAATGATAGATGGGACAACCAGCCACAGAACAGGATAACATCACTATTGAACTGAATGGAAGGGCTATAAATGATGACACAAATGGCAGACATATTTAATTATCATTTCTTAAATGTAATAGAAAGCATAAGGACAAACAGTTCAAGAGAAAAATCACAGCAGTATGTTGAAAAAGTAACTTTCATAAAATTCAGTCATATGAATGTTTCACCAACTTCTTCTGAAATTAAGAAAATAATACATTCTCTCAGAAATAAAAGCTCATGTGGTTTTGGTGGTGTTTCCAATAGAGTACTACAGGTTTGTTCCCATATAATAAGCCCAGTCTTATCCAAAATATGTAATGCAACGCTAACTCAAGGCACTTTTCCAGAAAGATTGAAGTGCGCCATTGTTAAACCTCCCTCTAAGAAACCTGATAATTGACATATCAATAACTACCGACATGTTTCACATCATTTCCAAAATTTTTGAGAAGGTGATGTATTGTAGAATAGTATCTCTCCTTGGCAACAATTTATCCTTAGCAAGTCACAGTTTATATGTTTCAGGAGGGTTGCTGTACTGAGGATGCTATTTACATGTTCGTTCACCAGATTTTACAAGCATTAAATAAGTGCCAGTTGCTATTATCAGTGACCTGTCTAAGGCATTTGATTGTGTGAGCCACAGTGTTCTCCTGGATAAATTGAAGTTTTGTGGGATTGATGGCATAGCCAATCAATGGAAAATGTCATGCCTAACCAAAAGAATGCAGAAAGTTGTAGTTAATAATTCAACCAGTATTAGTTCAGCCACATTTCCACTTAGAATCATTGCAAATCTTGGGGAGGGACAAATCAGTAAATTTACATTTTGCATATTTTCATTCAGTTATATGGAATTGTTTCCTGAAGTAAATCATCTTTAAGAAAGTAAGTCTTCATTGCTCAAAAATGTGCTGTAAGAATAATATGTGTTGCTCACCCATGATTATCTTGTAGACATCTGTTTAAGGAGTTGGGCATTCTGAGTATTGTTTCACAGTATATTTACTGAGCAAGGTGTTGCAGTGGTTAGCACACTGGACTCTGATTCTGAAGGATGATGGTTCAAACCTGTGTCCGGCCATCCAGATTTGTTTTCCATTATTTCCCTATATCACTCCAGGTAAATGCTGGGATGGGTCCTTTGAAAGGGCACAACCAATTTCCTTCCCCACCCTTGATGCAATCCTAGCTTGTGCTCTCATTTATAATGACCTTGTTAACAGGACGTCAAACCCAATCTTCTTTCCTAGACAGTATGTTTATTCCCTTGTGAAGTTGTAAGTAATCCACTGCAGTTCAAAAGGAACAATGGTGTACATAATGAAAAATGACATTCACTAATCCACATTAAGGTTGTCTTAGTCACAAAAATGGGTGCATAATGCTGCAACAGAAAGTTTTGATTACTTACTCTATGATATAAAATGTCTAGCAAGACAGCAAAGTAAAGTAGGAAAACAAACTGAGGAAGTTTCTCCTTGGCATCTCCTCCTATTCCATATAAGAATTTCTATTGCTGTAATGTGTAAAAGGTGGTACACAGTACTTAGTCACTCACATCTATATATATTTTTTTTGTTTTGGAAAAAAATGTAGGAATGTTCAGAATGTAACAAATTGATTTGTGATTTGTAGGTAAAATGGCTTGCTCCAGATCATTACATTCTATTATGCAAAATGATCCATGGAACATGTAACTAACTTAACTGATTGGCTGTAAAAACCTTAGGACGTTCTGGTATGTGATATTGTCAGATACAATGATCATGGGATGATATCTAAACTGTCCAGGTAAACAAGCTTTACTTGAAATATTTGAATCATCAGAAAAAGATGATTTGATGCCTGGCAGTATAGAATACAAACAGTGAGTGACACAAGACAAAATGGAAGTGGTGACAATCATAAAACCACAAGAAGAATTTTTGAAGCATCAGAAACCAACCTTTAAAATCTAGAAATGAAACATTTTATTGCCAAAGAACAAGGTAAGTTCGTCAAAGACAAAAACCAACCTTGGCAGTTTATGAATGCCTAGTTCTTGCTTACTTTCTGGAAAACTATTCCTTTGTTGTTCAAGACAAAGTACAAGGGCACCACTGGGTAAACAAACAGGCCACAGTTCATCCATTTGTGTTCTGTTGTAAAGATAAACTAAAGAACCACAGTTTTTGTGTCATAAGTCACCACCTGGAACACAACACTACGGAAGTGCATGCTTTTCATCAGCAATTCACAAACTGAATTACTTCTCTGTTGGTGCTGCAGGCCAATATAAACAAAAGAAATTATTAGCACTTCCTTTCACAAAGAAGACTTTGGACTTGATGTGGAACAGCACTATTTCACATCACGTCGTGAGAAGAATTTCACATCACGTCGTGAGAAGAAAACGAGACGGTGTTGGAGGTGCAACAAAGTGAGCTGTTATATAAACTAATGTGCAACAGACATAGCAGAAACAGAGCTTGCCATTTCAAGAAATCTTTAAATTCTGGAAAGAACATGAAAAAGGGATTACTTACATTTTTGTAAAACATGAGGAAATACAAGAATTCCATACCAGTGTCTTGAAGGAAAGCTCAACGTCTGTCAGAAGAGTAAAGGTGTGTGATCTTTTCATTGTTTTTTACCCCCATCACACAGCTTGCTAAAGTGTAAGATCACATCAGCATCTCCTGATAGTGATCTTCGTCAGTGTGGAAAACTAGTGTCACTGACCCTTCACAATAAAGACATAGTGACTTGTGTTTACAATGAGCAGTTGTGGATTGCCAAAGTTGATGATATCGATTGTCAAAGCCAAGATGTGCATGTCACATTTTGCCATCCACCAGAACCAACGACCTCATAAAAAAATTTGAGAAGGATGAAGTTTGGATGCCAGTTTAAAATGACGTGAACAAGTTGTCTCCCCTGGAATTTACAACCGTGAGGAGCAAACTTTTAACCAAATGCCCAGACCTAATGAAGAAATTTCTCAGATATTCAATGAATAATGTAGTAAAAACAAACAAGATGATATAGTTAGATGGGTTATTTTCAATAAAAAATATCAATATATGTGTTTAAATTATATAATTGGTGTACTTTATTGCAGAGGTTAAAAAATGTGTTTTTGACTCCTGTTTGTAATTTTTTTTTCATAATTTCCAACTGAATCTCAAAGTTGAAATTTATACTGAAGTATGTAATTTCAGATTTTTATCTGGTCTCAAACAAAGATGTTGCAGGCCAAAAAATTAAAAAATCTGTTTTTTAAAATAGTGTATTTTTATGTGTAAGCTTCTCACATTTGATACTCCATAAAAAAGCAACCATACTTATAGTGTAATAGCACAAAAGATATTAAGGCTTAGAAATTACTCCTTCTGTGGAAAGTGGTGTTCAAAAATGGATTTTTTTAAATGTGTGACCATAAATTTGGGCTATTATGTTAAGGGATGCATTCAGCTCAGTGATAATGGCTTTAATTTGTAGAGCAGTGTGTGCTGAACTAAATGCTTTTTATTTACAAGAAAAAACTTTTAAAAATACTTTTGAGTCCACTAAACATTAGGGAATTCACCCAGCAAATATCAGTTTTTTTTTCTGAGATGGTCAAGCTACCAATATTTTTTCCCTGGACCACTTGGTGTGGAATGACCCACCAGTTGTTATTCTGTTTGTTTTAGCCTCCTGAAAAACTTGGAATTTCTTGACTTCTAGTCTTAACTTTTCTTTGTTGAGCGACGTCCCCTGATGAGTCTGTATGTCATCTGTACTTGGATAAGCATAAGAGAGTGATGGACAGTTGAGTATGGAATGGAGGGATTTGTGAGTTCACCATTTCATGCAAATGGAGTAATGCTGTGGTAGCAGCACGTGTGCAGTTCCATACTGATACATTCACACATTGCCCGTTAACATGGAGTGTTGAGCTTGTTTTGTAGGATCATTATAGTGTTATCATTCTCCTTAGCAATTTCACAGTTAACTTCACACATTCTGTAAAAGAAAAGTACTCCACAAGAAACAAGATGTATCAGAACATATAACAGTTATATTACAGACCACAGCTGTCACCTGTAGCTGACTGGTAGCCAGCAGCTTTGAGAGTAGAGCTATATGACAGCTGTGTACAAGAAAAAAGGTGGGACAAAACTCGCACACTGCATACTTGTTCAGTGGCAGCTGTCCTGTAAAAAACTAGGTGTCAGTCACTTTGTTGTTCTGATCCAAGTGTAAGACTTTTTGTTGTCTTCTCACCCATTTCCTTTGTCTGTTTTCCTGTTTAGGTAGTGTGTGTTTGTATCTGCTTTATTAATCTGTCTTCCTTTGTTCTCTGTAGATGTCCACAGAGTGTAACACACATTTTCGTGATCTAATGTGTTATTGTTGGGTAGAAGGAGTATATTTCATTATTTGATCTCCCAACTCATTGACATCTTTATTCTTGATTGGACCTAACATTTTTTGTAGGCTGTTTGTTGAATGTTTTCTAATAATCTGTTGTATTATAGTTCTTAAAGTGTTCTTTTATAGTTATAAGTTACTCCTCTTCAAAGCATGTCTTTTGTGCCAAAATAATATTATCTTGCTTTGCTTGTGCCCTGGAGCTATTTCTAATGCATTATCTTTGTTTCTGTAAAGTTGTTAGCATTAGTATCCACTTCTTTCACCATCTTTTGAAAAATCACATTCCTTTTCCTTCAAAGTTTCATTATTAAGTCTCTAACCATCTTTATACTGCAATTGAATTCATTGACGAAGCCCGTTGTATAAGAAAATACTGAACGGCTAATAGAGATTCTTATTCTTAGATTAGATTAGATTCAGTTTTTGTTCTGTAGATCCAAAAAATGAGATGATTCTCATGGCTTTGGAACATGCCAGCTAGTTTGTTTTATGACTTCGTTTTGGATTAAGTCTCATGTTGATCTTAGTTGGATAGTGAACTTAAATCAGCTTCCATTCCTCTCTTGACTCTTGATTTAATGAAAATTATACATGGAGGTGGTTGGAACTCTGCCAATTTGGGCTTTGGTGATACTGATGTTTTTGCTTTGTAGGTGGTTTTTAGAAGCGTGTTGTTTTGATTATAAGATTGACTGACTTGCGTATCTCTACTAATCTTGAGCCATTTGTATTAGTTGTCATGTGAGCAGGATGGTTTCCAATAGCTTTTCAGAATGATTTCTCTGTACCCAGTTGGGCATTGAAGTCCCTTATGATTATTATATTGTTTCTATGAACTTTTGACAGCCTGTTTTCTGTAACTTCCCATAAGTTTTGTACTTTTTCTTGTTTCTTCTTCTTGTCATTTGTTGGTGCATGGCAGTTGAATATTGTATATTATTTATTCTTGCATTTAAATGTTAAAAACAAAAGGGTGTTTCATTAAAGTATTGCGAATCAACACCATTTTGGGTTATACCTTTGTGAACTGAACAGGTTGTTCCTAAAACTCTGGAATCCTCTTCTTCTTTCTGCATGTCTTAGGCTTTGCCTAAGCCTACCCAAAGATTTTCTACAGACTGGGTAAAAATTCATCATTAATTTCGGTATTCTGTCATCATCTATTCTTGTGGCATGGTCCTTCTAGTCGCTCCTGTATTCCATAACTGCCCATTTAAGCTTTCCACTCCGAGTTCTTCTCTGATGTCAGCATTCCTTGTCCTGTCAGTTAGTGTGTACCCAGCTACTCTTCTTCTTAGGTATCACATTTCCGATTCTTGTATTCTTTGTTCATTTATTTTTGTTGCAGTATATGACTGGTTTCACCCTCGGTACTGTCATCCTCTTGTAGAACATAAGTAGAGTTCTTTCCTTACTTTAGTTCTGAGGGTTTTATAGATTGTTCCACCAATGTAATTAAATATTTTTACTTTCTTTCGTTTGTCCATTTCTGACTTGAATGAGATAGTATTTCCTAAGGACTTTTCAACTTCATACTTTCTGTTTTCTGATCATTTATTATTATTTTGTTGGGAATTGGCTCCTGACCCCTGAAAGACATAACTTTTGTTTTCTTTGAAGATGCTAATATAGTATGTAATTAGCTGTTGCAGATAAAATTTGAACAGCTCCTTTGGAGTGTGTTCTTGCTATCAGCAGTCACAACTTGATCATCGGGAAATAGTGATAAGAAGAATAATTCCTTTCATTGAAATCACATTTGCAGAAACTTTATTTACTTATCCATAGCCTCAGCATGTCACCTCTGAAAGGAATGTCAAATTCTGAGATTTGGGTTGGAGAGTCTAACTGCCAGCTTGCATTCAAAATAGATAGTGTTTGTGATCCATTGTTAGGTGATAAGTGTAGCTTGTGTCTTTGATGGCTGCTTGCAGGATGTTATTGCTGTTCAGAAAGTTTTGCCATTTGCTTGATTTTCCCACTTTGCAGAATGAGTTCATACTGCAAATTTATATTTCCTTTTAAATTTGAATTTCACATTACAAAGGATTTCTGGATTCCCCAGCTGGTATTTACATTATGGTAGCCCAGAAACTTAATGTCTGCTTGCTCTCCTATCAGGAGTGATGGATTGGCCACCGGGAGTAATATTGGTGTTCTCATCACACTTCATACTTATCGTATTTTAGCAATTTTTAAATATTTGTCTGTGAGAGGTTAAAAGATGATTCGAAGTCTGAGTGTTATTTCCCGCAGTGACTAACGTGGGGTACAGACACTGATCAAACACTGCCCAATCTGGCAACAGAGATGTTTGGATTTTAATTTCGAACTTGCATGTCACTAAGAGCAGGGCTGCCTCTCCCATCAGTTCTACCATACTAGTGGTCTTTGTCTCTGCTTTCCTTACCGTTGACGATTTTGTTGTAACCCTGGCAAGTGACCTGTACATGGTACTGTTACCTGGGCCAGTTTTCATTTTATGTTCTCTCTATTGTGGCCATTGTCAGCATTTTACTGCCCAAATAGTAAAGCTCATCTACTACATTTAATATCATACTTCCTAATATAATTCCTTCACCATTGTCTGATTTAGTTCACCTACATTCCATTACCCTCTTTTTACTTTTGTTATTCACCTTAAAACTTCTTTTCTCTTTTCAGCTGCTCTTCCAGGTCCTTTGCCATCTCTGACAGCATTAGAATGTTATCCACAAACTTAGTTTTTCTTTCCTGTCCTCCTGTAGGTCCAGGGGTTAGAATAGGCCTGAGGTATTCCTGCCTCTCGTAAGAGGCAATTGAAAGGAGTCTCACACTTTTCGGCCCTATAAGTTCAGGTCCCATTTTATGGTTTGACCTGCCACTTTCCAAATTCTACAGAAGTGCAGGCAATATGGGGAAGGATGCCTTACGTGGTGCATGCGTTATCCGTAGTGCCCTTAGATTCGATCTCCTGAACCTCTTGTCACAGCTTTGCATCTCCACCTGCAATTCAGCTGTTTGGGTGGGGAGACTTTCCGGGTTATGTCATCTTCTTCTGTTGTCTCCTGTCCTCTTTCACCCCCATGACAGTATTGCATTTCTCTGCGCCCAATATCCAGCATGGTTGCCAGTCCGTTGTGATGGGGCCATCATGCACCCATTTGGTGGCAATCCCCTGATAACGCAGGGATAGCACTTCCTATCGCTCCATACTCTCCGTGTCCAAGTTGGTGCCTCCCATAGTTCCCCATGTATTCAGGAGAATGGCGTTCCGCAGGGCTCCGTATTGAATGTATCTCTATTTTTAGTGGCTATTAATGGTCTAGCAGCAGCTGTAGGGCTGTCAGTCTCACCTTCTCTGTATGCGGATGACTTCTGCATTTTGTACTGCTCCTCCAGTACTGGTGTTGCTGAGTGGCACCTACAGGGAGCCAGTCATAAGGTGCAGTCATGTGCTCTAGCCCACAGCTTCCAGTTTTCAGCCACGAAGTCATGTGTCGTGCATTTCTGTTGACATCACACCGTTCATTCAGAACCAGAACTTTACCTTAATGATGATCCCCTCACTGTAGTGGGGACATATCGATTCTTAGGACTGGTTTTCGACATCCAGTTGACTTGGCTGCCTCACCCTCATCAACTTAAGCGGAAGTGCTGCCAGCACCTCAATGCCCTCCTCTGCCTGACCCACACCAAGTGGAGTACAGATTGCTCTAAGCTGCTGCAGCTCTACAGAGCCCTTGTTCAATCCCGCGTTGACTATGGGAGTCTGGTTTAGGGTTCAATGGCGCCCTCAGCATGGCGTTTACTTGACCCAGTGCACCACTGTGGCGTTTGCCCAGTGACGGGAGCTTTTAGAACGAGTCCGGTGACCAGTGCCCCGGTGGAGGCCGGAGACCCTCCATTGAAGGTAAGGTGGGCACACCTGCTCATGAATTTCATTGCACACATTCATAGTTCTCATGTGCGTCCAAATTACTGTCTCATTTTCCCAACCACAGCGGTTCATCTCCCGCAGGAATTAGGATTGTGGTTCGTGTCCGGTCCCTTCTGTCTGAACTGGAGTCCTTCCCATTACCACCTCTCCTTGAGGTCCATTCATGTACACCTCCATGGTGTACATCTAGGCTGCATATTATTCTGGACCTTTTGCATGGCCCTAAGGACTCCTTTAACCCTGCGGCTCTCCGCTATCACTTCCTCCTGATTCTCGACATGTACAGGGGCCATGAACTGGTTTACACCAACGGCTCGATGGCTGATGGTAACGTAGGCTTTGTGTATGTTCATGGACGACATATTCAACAGCACTACTTGCCATATGGCTGCAGGATTTTCACTGCAGAGCTGGCGGCCATATTTTGTGCTCTTGAGCACATCCGCTCATGCCCTGGTGAGTCATTTCTCCTGTGTACTTACTCCTTGAGCAGCCTACAAGCTATCAACCAGTGCTATCCTCGCCATCCTTTGGTATTCAGTGGTGTTTGTGTGTACCCCAGGACATCTTGGAATCCCAGGCAATGAACTTGCTGACAGCCTGGCCAAACAGGCTATGCGGAAACCGCTTCTGGAGATGGGCATCTCCGAAAATGACCTGCGTTCTGTCTTATGCTGCAGGGTTTTTCAGCTTTGGGAGACAGAATGCCATAACAGTACGCACAACAAACTGTGTGTCATTAATCCCTAACTGGTACATCCAAAAATGTTAACGCACAAGGCACACCTGGGTCCATGGGACCGAGATAAACTTTGAACAGATTTTAGAAGAAAATAATAAAGTTGATATAATTCAAATATTAACTATTTAATATGGTAGTATTAATGCTAATAAAAAAAACTATTTTCATCATTTCTAGTCATCTCTTTCAGAAACTGTACAAAAAGACAGTGAAATAGTGAGAGCACAAAAAGTGAAAAACATACATTTGTCAAGTCCTACTCGTGAGCTACAAACATTAACCTATATAAATGAAATTACACATCTACAATCAAATGGACTGTTCTTCAAAGCTGTAACCCAATAGAAAAGTTCAAGTACAGTATAAAGATTTCTGCAGGCGTAGCTTCTGGGAAGATTCAATGGTAACATTTTCAGTCGAATGACATACGTACCTCATTTATGAAAATGGTAAAAAATAGCAATTGCTTAAAAATCTCAGGTTTTATATAATTTATTGTTTTTACCAGTTAAATTAAGCATTTTTACTCGTCCAAACCACCTAAACAATTTGAGCAAAAGACTGGAACATTCCAAGCATAATGGTGCTCGACACCTGGCACACTCTTGTGATGCTTTCCTATCTTTCTTAGATGGACACATTGAGCACCGTTTTATCTTAGATTTAGTAGCAGAGGCCTCTTGGTGGGCTTGGGATGTTCCTGGTGCCTTGTTAGGATTCATTCCTAAAATATCATAAATCGAATTTCTGGCATCTTTTCTAGAAATTGAGAATCCAGTCTTCTTTTCATATGATCACTTAAAAGTTCTATTCCTAGTTGAATGAGGGATTCTCATCAAGTCACATCATTATCATCTTCTTTGTGATGGAGTAAAACAAAAGCATTTACACCAGCTATATCCAATATGGTATAGAAGATTGCCATAGGCCACCGCCTTGTTCTTCTGGAAGCTGTGTAATTGAGTCTTTTCATCAAGAGCTTCAACACCCCCTTTTGTTCTATTGTAGTCTTATATAATTTGAGGCTTATGTTTCACCTCACATTCACCATGGTGCATTGTTGATATGTTCACTACATTGTTCTTTTTTGGGATGTGTGAAAGTAGCGTTATACATCCAGAGTATCCATAGATTGAGGAAGACACATTTCTGTCTTTTGCTGTTGAAAAGTTTGATGGTAGCTCAGCCTTATTCTTTCTTATAGTGCTGATATAAGTCAAATGGCATTTGGACAACTCATTAACCAGTTCTACACTTGAGAACCAGTTGTCTCCAGTCACATTTCTGTTGCTTTCTCTAATTAGTTCAACCAGCCACATGACAACTGCTGTTGGAATGAGCATACACTGCGGTGTGTTTACAACTAATATTCCAGTATAAATTTCAGCATTCAAACAGTAATGCATTTTGGCATCAGCCAGGATATATATTTTTATTCCATATTTACGTGGCTTGGAAGGAATGTACATCCTGAATGCACATCTGCAATGGAATCCAACAAGCATTTTGTCCATGGTGACATATTTCCAGACTGAATAGTGTTCTTGGTAGCTTTTACAAATGAATTGAATAGCCAAGAGATGTAGTACAGTTTATCTCTGGGTTTTCTGGCATCACGGGTTGTTGAATCATCAAAACGAAGACAACACAATAAAAATAATAGATGTTTCGAAGACATAGTTGCTCTACAGATTGGTCTACCCATGCCATTTGTAGCATATAAATCATCCAGATCTTCATTGTTTGATTTGAAGGCTCCCCAGAGATAACAAAGACCCATAAGGGCCTTATTTCCACTTTATCTGTTACTTTTGAAGAAGAATTTCTTTTAGACTCGAATGGCAATGATATAATTTTTTCATTGGTTCTGAGCAATCTCTCTGCAATCATTTCATCAGTGAAAAGTAATTCCCAAAATGCTAGAGGGGTCTTTTTGTTTACGTGTCTAGCTGGGCAAACATATACCAGAAAGATGGATTGGAGAGATGATATTGCTTTGTGGCGTTCTTCCACGTATGCTGGGCATTGTTGACCATTTGAATCTATTCCTCCCATAGATATAATTACCTGTAGATTGCCCTTCATTGCTGTCATCAGCACTTAACATCACTTTCAGGTGCATGTTCAATAGTTTCACAGTCACTGTCACTTCCACTTATATCATCAATATCACTGTCCACTGGTTCGTTCCAAGTATTGATGATATCTTCCTCACTCATTTTTATGAAATCTGGTACAATAAATCTGAAATATTGCAAGTACTGTTAAGGAAAAAAACTTTCACTGCAGGTACAACTGGGTCCTTGGGATCCATGTGCTTTTATAGATGCAAAACTAGCCAAGACACACCTGTGACATTGCTGTAGGCTGGTAGCCAACTGAATGCTGGAAGAGTACATAGGAGTGTAAGTCAGTGCTGCTGCACACATTGCAGTGCTAAAAAACGTACATTTCTCTCAGGTCCCTAGGACCCAGGTGCACCAAGTTACGTGGTAAGGAGACTACAAATGTGTGGAAGTCTTCCACGTGATCCTCTCACAGGGAATCAGTTGTCCTCTGTCGGCTTCACATTGGCCATACATGGCTAACGCACGGTTACCTCCTCCATTGCGAGGGCCCACCTTGGTGTGCGTGTGGCTCACCAAGACGGTCGTCCACCTCTTGCTGGACTGCCCACTTTTAGCCACTCTGCGGCGGACTTTTAACTTTCCCAGCACCATACCTTCGATGTTTGGCGACAATGCCTCAACAGCAGCTTTAGTTTTATGTTTTATTTGTGGGGGTGGGTTTTATCATTTGATCTAAGTTGTAGAGCATGTCCTTTGTTTCTCTGTATCCTCCACCCTAGTGATTTTAGGTTGGAGGTTTTAATGCGTTGCGGAGTGGCTGGCTTCTCAATTTTATTCTCACAGTCAGCCAGCCATGGTAATCTGCTCTCCTGTTTTGAGCTCTTCTACATGTTTCTTGTATGTCTCTGTGGTTTACTTGTCCGATTTTGTTCATTTTAGTGTTTGTTGTCCTGTCATTCTTGTGGTTTTCTCCTTTCTTCCAGCTGTTTTTTGTATGTCTCGATTATTTTACTCCCATCCTTGTGGAATTATTTTAATCGGAACGAGGGACCAATGATCTAGCATTTTACATGCAGATGCAAAGATGCCAGATAAAGGTACTGTCCTTCAGGAAAGTGGCAAGCTAGAAGAATGTTCTGTAATTGGGCTAATTCAACAATTACTTAATCCTTGATAAAGGATTGTAATACACAAAGATTTTGTGGTTACTGGCCTTGTGGCATTTCTGTGTGGAAATTTAATGAGATTTCTTTAGCAAAATTTATTACAAAAGATAGTAGATTTATTATACTAATTCATCTGTAGCGAGCACATGAAGTTTGGTGATTGTAAGCAAAAAGTATCTTGTGTATTTGTTTTTCTCTTTATACTACCATTGACTGTAGTCTATTAGGTACTCATTCAGTTTACAAACAAGGTTGAGAAGGTGAAGTTGCATAAAAGAGTAAGCAACATAAATCAAATGCGTGTTTGTGACTTATGATGGAAGTGATAATAGAGTCGTTGCTGTTTCTCTGCATAAGAATGATACTAATAAATCCCAGATTCTGTACAGAATTGAGGTACCACATGTAAAACAGGTTCAAACATCTGATTACTTTACAAATGAGTTAATGCGTTAAATGTTTGATGTTAAGCATGTAAATGAGAAAAAACTTAGAAATGGTTTGGAATTATCTGTGAAGTCTGTTGGAAGTCGTTAAATGCTCTCATTCTCAAATACTGGATGAATAAAGTCTGAATTTTCCTCAAAGCAATTGCACTGTTTCTAACTGTAACACTTATTGTGTTGAACTTTTAACATAAGAGTATTCCTTTTATGAGTTGATTATGATAGCATTTTAAATTCTTAAATTAGATCAATAATTATTTGAAAAACTGGAAGTCGGATATTTGTTGCCCCAGGAAGCTGTTACGTATGCAATTGGCAAATGGTACTGGGTTTTAGGATAGTCTATTAGCAGTATAGATGTAATTTGAAGGTCAGGGATATGCAGTGGTGTGTGGTGAAAACAGACACATATAGATGAAACTTGCGTTGTGTTAGCTGTAAAAATGCCTGTCACGTCAGCCCATACCAAATTTAAGTTTATCTCTGCCGTGCAACATATTTTATTCCAAATTCAGTCTGTTCCTTGATAAATCCATCATATCCTTTAAGATTGCGTACAATCAAAATGGTTAATATGCATATTCTTTGGAGTAATAAAGATTAAATGGAGAGTTAACAATGCAGCAGCTGTGTCATTCTGACTCTGACTCTGGGTTGGGTAGGGGGGGCTACTTACTATGTTCAATAAAGCTCTTAACGCTCGTTGTTCTTGTATTTCAGATTACAGGAAGATCCTCCCACTGGTGTAAGTGGAGCTCCAACTGACAATAATATATTGATCTGGAATGCTGTTATATTTGGGTAAGTTTGTTCAGTTAATGAAGACCAATCACCGTAAACTTTTCCTTTTTTAAAATTAGAATGTGTTTCTAAGGATAAACTGATGAACATGGAAATTTTAGTGCACTCAGTATGCTATCAAGTTAAATTTAAACCTGTCCAAGGGCTAGGGAACCATAATGCGTATGTGTCTCAGTTTTAAACACTGAGATGTTGTGCACTTCAGCTAGGCAGTGTGTTTGATTAAAATCTGTCATTTTGATGTTACACTGATCTTGATACTGGTGAGGAGGAGGAGGAGGAGGAGGAGGAGGAGGAGGAGGCCACATGTATGTGCTATGGTTTCCAGTTCCCAGTCTGAATGTATTTACTAGATAGAATAGCCTCCATAAGACAGCCTTCCATATGGGTTTTTAGCGCATGTTTTCAGTCAGTTGGCTGTGTTTGAACAAGAGACACCATCCAGGATATGGCTAACATATTTCCAATCATATCGAGAAAATTACTAAGATGGCCAACCGACAGCCCTCCCAAAATCTTGAGAGGCAGTGTCTCACTATTTTCCACATGATTTCTTTTTGTTTTAATATTGTGTAGGTGACATATTGTCAGTCAGTTTTTAGCAATAGGAATAGATTGCTCAGTTCTCACTTTTGTGTGTGATAGTAACTTTTTGTTGTTTGCAATCAGTAGCATGAAATGTCTTGTAGAATTCTTCTTATTTGTGCACGATTTTGCAGTGTCTTGTTCTTCTTCCAGTCTTAATAACAAAACTTGTCACATACAGCGGATGATGATAAAGTGGAGACTGCTGCCAGTTTCAACTTATTGTACTTTAATCCTACCAGTCTAACTTTTAATACACTGGTAATGTTTGTGAGCCTATTGTCTGGTCCAAGGCCTTCTGCTCCTGGCTTACCCGTGGGTGGCTGTTTCAGCAAGACCAGTATGTCATATAATCTTACTGTAACAAATGAGCTGGGGATGTGGTTAAACGCGAGTCTCACAGTTGGGAGGAGTGATGTCGAAATCTCATTCCAGCTATCCACATTCAGGTTTACTGTGGATTTTCCTGCATCAGTGAAGGATAATGCTGGGATGGTTCCTTTTAGTTCCAATTTTAACTGATACTGACCACTTAGTCATTAGGAAGTATGCCTGAAAATTTCAAAGGATTACAGATTACAATCATAAATACATTATGATCTTGGACCCATATTAACATCCTTTTTTATGTTGCGCAGTGAGCTTTTATTGTCTTTACCACATCACAGAAATACTAATATTGTTGTTTTTTCTCAGTTGAACAAAATTCCATAACCAAGGAGACCATTGGGGATTAGTGCAAGGTATGATCTTCTGGCAATAGATAAGAATCAAATCATATTCTTATCCTATCAATGGACACTTTTTGGGCCATTCCACCAAAAGTGAAACTAGACTTGTAAAAAAAACTTTTAATCCTTAACTACTGCAGGTAAAGTTGTTCCAAAAGAGTTCGAAGTTGTCTACTCTGTATAAAATACACATGAAAACACCGTAATTTCTTTGTAATTGGTGATGAAAATCCAGGTATCCGCTGGTATGAAGGCAAGCTCTTGAATAACAGTTTCAGAAGGAAAGTTTTCTACAGTATGTTCTAGTCAATTTTGTGCATTTTTGTTTGTAAAAATTCTGTAGTGCTTTTATTACTAACAGGTAAAATTTCATTGTTGAGCTCTAATGAAAACATGCATTTTAACGCAACCAAAAATGTAAATTTTACTGTCCCATCCTGTCACAATAAAACAAATAAGTTCGTATTAATGGAAAATATTAAAGACATTGTTGATGCAAATGATTTGCAAGTACAAAACAAATGGGGAAAATGGTATACTAACTAAATAATCAGTGATCCAGAACTTTAACTTTCAAATCAATTTTTTGTAACTTGTCCCATCACAGCTTAAAAGATTGTTTGAAGGAACTCAGAGAAAGGTTAATTATTCCCTAATTTTAATCAGCTTCAAGTTACTATTTTCATAAATTTAAAAACTTTTATAAACGAAAGAAGTTAAAAAAATTCTGTCTCTTAATAAATGTTTGATATTTGTTAGGTTGTGTCATTTTTAAAATAGTTCTTCAATGAAGAATAAACCCTAGTGTGGTTTAAGTGATAACATTCAGTATTATAATAAAGTTATATATCATGGTAGTGAGTTTGTGGGGAAAGGCATTGCTGAAGGAGCTGGTGGTGTATTCACATGAATGGTATGGCATACAGTTTTGAGTGGAAAATATCAGGCTGTAAACACAGTGTCCTTTTATGAGGTTGTCTAAAATAGAGAAAGAGAATCAAGTTCGGCAACATTTAGTTCTAAGGATAAGCTTGAACTTCACTCCTTATTTGATGCAGATTTTCATGATATTCATACAGTATCTAATTACACAATAATTTAGAAAGAGCATTCCATTGCCAAAAATTATTTTGTGTTCAACTTTGTTTTAAGGAAAATTACAACAGTGATTCCTGATCACACTGTAAATTATGAAGTCAGGGGTCAAATAGGTGAATAAAAGAAAGAACTTCATATGGTTTCTTTTGTTGTTGGTTAATTTGCAACCAAAAAGTCAATTAAGCAGTATGTAGGAAGACTTTTAATGCTGTGTGTTAATGAACAAGAAGTGACCTCCTTTAGAAACAACACTGTAGACAGTAAATGTGCTTTTGAAGCTGACAATACTGCTGGGGCACCGTCTGATATTCTTCAAATTTGTGACAGTTTTTCATTCTCTGGCTTGGACATTAATGTTGTTTCATACACGGGCATATTTTCATTAAAATTTAAAATTTTCATACTTGTTCATGATTGAAACCAATATTTTCAAGATAAAACAGACTAAAATGAAATTTATGTGTTGATAAATTTATCTCGGTGTAAGACAAGTTGTTCAGTACCTTCACAAAAAATGTTTACAGCTATGTATGGAACCATGAGTGTACCCAAGAATGTGCCTCTTTGTCCAAAGCAAATAGACAACTGCGAATGTCTTTCTTCAGGGCCCCAAAAATATGGAAATCGCATGGGGGCGTAATGGAGGATTTGTAAGGGTGTCCCAGTGAAACTTCTGCAACATAATCAAAACAAATTTGGGAACATGTGGGCCTAAATAGCAAAACTTGTCTGCTATTTTTAGTCTCCCATTGCCTTTTCTAATCCCCTCACCACTGCATGACTTAGGCTACACTCCATTACCTTTGTTTACTTTCTTTGATCCCTTTAGGAGGCTCACAACTATTTCGTTAATACATACATTGTGAGCATGGGGACCAAAGCTATTGCAGCACCTAATTCATTTCTTATGCTACAATATCCCATCTCTGACTATCCTTTCTTCTTTTTCTCTCTGCTGGTGGCAGCCTTTGATGTTGACCTGGCTATTTCCATAGGTTCTGCTTTCCTTTGTTGACATCTTCATTTATTTTCTTTGCATCATTTTTTGGCTAAGTAATTTTGGTCTCTTTTCTGGGTTTGACAACCATTTTGAAAATTTTTTCTGTAGTTTGGACCAACTGGCTAAGAACACTAATTAGCGCTTACTGCCTACAATGTTGTTGACACTCTGCGCACAATAACTGCACAGACTCATATATGTGCTTAAAAGACAATGCAGTAGCCAATCCGACATGGTGGGGTCATTTTGTACCTTTGCTTTAGAGCTCCTTGACAACACAAGTATCACACTTCTGACGCTTGAACTGCTAGGTCCCTATGCTTGCCAAGGTGTAGATGTGTCACCCTGTGACATCCCACCCCTACCCCCACCCCCAATGAGGCTTCAGCATCTTTTTCCTTCCCCTTCGGGTCCGGGGTAAGAATAGGCCAGAGGTATTCCTGCCTGTCGTAAGAGGCGACTAAAAGGAGTTTCAACCGTTTCGGCCTTTCATGTGATGGTCCCCCTTGGGGTTTGACCTCCATTTTTCAAAATTCTACAGAAGTACGAGCCTTTTGGGGAAGGACGCCTTACATGGTGTACCACTGGTCCTCAGTGCACTAAGTCCTTGGCACTCAGCATTGTACCGGTGTTGTAACCATACCCACTATTCCTCAAATTGGGCCTAAACGCCTGATGGGTTGTACAAGTTACGCCCATAGTGCGTCCCCATCTGCACCTATGATCATGATGGACTTTCCATGGCACCAGAAATCCAGCACAGTAGCCAGCCCGTTGTGGTGGGGTCATCATGTACCCTCTAGGTTGTAGCCCCCTGACAACACAGGGATCGTACTGCCGATACCTGAGCTGCACCCTCCCCACGTCGGCCAAGGAGTAGATGCCCGTCTCCTTGGGGCATCAGGACTCCCGGCAACGGTCATCCTGCCAGGTGGCCCTTGCTGAGGCTGGGTGGCGCTCGTGGGGAGAGCCCCTGGTCGGAGTGGGTGGTATCGGGGCGGACGTTTCGCAGATGAAACGTCAACACGTATCAGGTCGCTCTGCGGCCGAGTCTTTCAAACGGAAAGGTACTGTCTCTAGTTCTGGTTCTCCTGCCCTTTCCCCCTTGGCCACTCCCTGGGAGGAGGGACAGGCCCGCCGGCTTGGGGCGAAGTACTTCCCCCGCTATTTGGTCTGTTCTCGAACCGATGGGGGGACGTTCGCCACCTCCAAGCCCATGTTCTTTATTCAGCACATTGAGGACATCTTCGGGGAAATCGAGGCTCTCAGTAAGATGCGTTCGGGGCCCGTTCTTATAAAGACCACCTCCGCCACACAGTCGGCGGTGCTCCAGGCGTGCAACTGCCTAGGGGATATCCCAGTGTCCATTGTCCCGCATCTGGCACTAAATAGGACGTAGGGGGTTATTTTTCATCTGGACTTCCTGCTGCAATCTGATGAGGAGCTCAGGGCCAACCTGGAGCGCCGAGGCGTGCATTTCGTCCGGCGAGTCCAGCGTGGCCCCAAAGTCCGTCGCATCGACACCGGGGCCTTTATCCTCGCCTTCGAGGGGGACGTTCTCCCGGAGAAGGTAAAGGTGATGTGCTACTGGTGCGTCGTGCGACCTTACGTCCCGCCTCCTATGTGCTGTTTTCGGTGTTTGCGCTTTGGGCACATGTCGTCGCAGTGTGAGGCTGAGCCCCTTTGTGGCGATTGTGGACGTCCTCTTCGTGAGGAACATACATGCACCCCACCACCTCGGTGCGTTAATTGTCCTGGCATCCACTCGCCTAGATCCTCAGACTGCCCCGCATATCAGAAGGAGAAGAAGATGCAAGAACTCAAAACTTTGGATCGTCTCTCTTATTCTGAGGCCAGGAAGAAGTATGACCGCCTCCATCCTGTGCCGCTGACCATTTCGTTTGCCTCAGTTGTGTCCACTCATTCCGCGGTATCCTCACCCCTATCCTGTCCCCCCTCCACCTCCTCCCCCAATCCGGGGTCTCTGCCTCCGCCTCCCAAATCCCTCCCTTCCAATTCCTCCTCCCCTGTGGCCCCCGCCCCCTCTGCCCCAGGGGCCACCCTTCCTCCTCCTCCTCCTCCTCCTCCTCCTCCTCCCCCCCCCCCCCCTCCGCCCCTCCCCCCCGCCGCCTGAGAAGCGATCCTCTTCACAGGCGTCCATCGGGGCAACGTTCCGGACCCCAGCTTCCGAGGTCCGGCGTTCCAAAACGGACCCCGCGCGTGAGGACCTTCTTCGGGTCCAGCCCACCACCCCTGTGCCTCCTCGGACTTCCAAGAAGGCCCCCAAGAAGTAGTCTCTATCCCCCTCTCCACCCCGGCGCGTTTCGTCTGACGCTCCATCTGTGAGTCGCTGCTCCCAGCCGTCCTCAGTTTCGCCGGGACGCTCTGCTGCCAGGCGCTCAGCTGGCCTCTCGTCGGCAAATGATGATGCCCCTCCTACACCACCAGGGACAGTGGCCGCAGCTGGCGACAACTCGATGGAACAGGATCCGCCTCCCACCGGTTGTAGCGTTGTTCCCTCGAAACCTGGTCCTCCGCGGCCGTCGAGGTGACCAGCTCTTCCCCCGTCTCGTTCCCCTTCTTTTTTGACTAGCGATGGCCTTGTTACATTGGAACATAAGAGGTATTCAATCTAATCGGGATTAATTACAACTGCTCCTCCGCCTGCACTGTCCGCTCGTCCTTGGTCTCCAGGAAACCAAGTTGCGCCCGACTGACCGTATTGCCTTTACCCACTATACCTCGGAGCAGTATGACCTCACCCCTGTGGACGGTATCCCAGCTCATGGTGGGGTCATGTTGCTCGTTCGGGACGATGTCTATTACCATCCCATCCCATTGACCACCCCACTCCAAGCAATAGCTGTCTGCATTACTCTTTCTGCTTTTACTTTTTCAGTTCGTACCATCTACACTCCATCGTCATCCGCTGTTAGTCGGGCTGACATGATGCACCAGATAGTTCAGCTTCCCCCGCCGTTTTTATTGTTTGGCGACTTCAGTGCCCATCATCCCGTTTGGGGCTCTCCTGCATCCTGTCAAAGAGGCTCACTCTTGGCGGATGTCTTCAACCATCTCAATCGTGTCTGCCTCAATACTGGCGCCTCGACTTTCCTCTCGGACTCTACTCATACCTACGCCCACTTGGACCTCTCGCTCTGTTCTACCACTCTTGCCCATCGGTTCGAGTGGTATGTCCTTTCTGACACCTATTCGAGTGACCACTTCCCCTGTGTTGTTCGTCTCCTGCACCACACCCCATCCCCATGTCCTTCGAGCTGGAACATACCGAAAGCTGACTGGGGACTTTACTCCTCCCTGGCGACCTTTCTGGACCACGATTTTCTCAGTTGTGACAGTCAGGTCGAATACCTCACGGCTGTTATCATCAATGCTGCCGAACGTTCCATTCCTCGTACTACCTCTTCTTCCCGTCGCTTTTCCGTCCCCTGGTGGAACGAGGCTTGTAGAGACGCTATCCGTGCTCGACGACGTGCTTTACGCACCTTTCGCCGCCATCCTACGTTGGCGAATTGTATTGGATACAAACGGCTCCGAGTGCAATGCCGTAGAGTCATCAAAGACAGCAAAAAAGCTTGTTGGGCCTCTTTCACCAGCTCCTTTAACAGTTTTACTCCCTCTTCTGTCGTATGGGGTGGCCTGCACCGGCTGTCGGGCATTAAGGCCCACTCCTCGGTACCTGGCCTGACCTCAGGTAATGAGGTCCTCGTTGATCCTGTGGCTGTCTCCAACGCCTTCGGCCGGTTTTTCGCGGAGGTTTCAAGCTCCGCCCATTACCACCCTGCCTTCCTTCCCAGGAAAGAGGTAGAAGAGGCTCGGCGACCTTCCTTCCACTCGCTGAATCTGGAAACTTATAATGCCCCCTTTACTATGTGGGAACTCGAACGTGCGCTTGCACTGTCCCGGTCCTCTGCTCCGGGGCCAGATGCCATTCACGTTCAGATGCTGGCACACCTTTCTCCGGCGGGCAAAAGCTTCCTTCTTCGTACCTACAATCGCGTCTAGACCGAAGGTCAGGTCCCCAGGCGTTGGCGTGACGCCGTCGTTGTTCCTATACCCAAACCCGGGAAGGATAGACACCTTCCTTCTAGTTACCGCCCCATTTCTCTTACAAGCTGTGTCTGTAAGGTGATGGAGCGCATGGTTCATGCTCGGTTAGTTTGGATTCTTGAATCTCAGCGGCTACTTACCAATGTCCAATGCGGCTTTCGTCGCCGCCGCTCCGCTGTTGACCACCTTGTGACCTTGTCGACATTCATCATGAACAACTTTTTGCGAAGGCGCCAAACGGTAGCCGTGTTCTTCGATTTGGAGAAGGCTTATGATACCTGTTGGAGAGGAGGTATCCTCCGCACTATGCACAGGTGGGGCCTACGCCGTCGCCTGCCCCTTTTTATTGATTCCTTTTTAACGGATCGAAAGTTTAGGGTACGTGTGGGCTCCGTATTGTCCGACGTCTTCCTCCAGGAGAACGGAGTGCCTCAGGGCTCCGTCTTGAGCGTAGCCCTTTTTGCCATCGCGATCAATCCAATTATGGATTGCATTCCACCTAATGTCTCAGGCTCTCTCTTTGTCGATGACTTCGCGATCTACTGCAGTGCCCAGAGAACATGCCTCCTGGAGCGCTGCCTTCAGCGTTGTCTAGACAGCCTATACTCATGGAGTGTGGCAGATGGCTTCCGGTTCTCTGAAGAGAAGACGGTTTGTATCAACTTTTGGCGATATAAAGCGTTCCTTCCGCCATCCTTACATCTCGGTCCCGTTGTTCTCCCATTCGTGGAAACAACTAAGTTTCTAGGGCTCACGTTGGACAGGAAACTGTGTTGGTCTCCGCATGTCTCTTATTTGGTGGCCCGTTGTACAGATTCCCTTAATGTCCTCAGAGTTCTTAGTGGTTCATCTTGGGGAGCGGATCGCACTGTCCTGCTTCGCTTGTATCGGTCCATAGTCCGATCGAAGCTGGATTATAGGAGCTTCGTCTATTCGTCTGCTCGGCCATCCCTCTTACGCCATCTCAACTCCATCCACCATCGGGGGTTACGTCTTGCGACCGGAGCCTTCTACACTAGTCCTGTTGAGTCTTTATGCTGAAGCCGCCGAATTACCATTGACCTACCGGCGCGACGTACTGCTGTGTCGGTATGCCTGCCGGCTGTTGTCTATGCCCGACCACCCCTCTTACCAGTCCGTCTTCACCGATTCTCTCGACCGTCAGTACGGGTTGTATGTGTCTGCCCTGCTGCTCCCCAGAGTCCGCTTCCGTCGCCTGCTTCGACAATTGGATTTTGCCCTCCCTACCACCTTCAGAGAGGGTGAGAGCCCGACACCACCTTGGCTCCAGGCTCCGGTTCATATTTATCTCGACCTCAGCTCACTCCCGAAGGAGGGTACTCCGGCTGCAGTGTATTGCTCACGGTTTGTCGAACTTCGCGCTCGACTTGCCGGTCACACCTTTATTTACCCCGATGGCTCCAAAACTGACGATGGTGTCGGCTGTGCCTTTGTCGTCGGGGCCGCCACCTTTAAATACTGGCTCCTCGACCAATGTTCGAGCTTTACGGCCGAGCTTTTTGCTCTCCATCAGGCCGTTAAGTATGCCCGCCTCCACTGCCATTCATCGTATGTACTCTGCTCTGACTCACTCAGTGCTCTTCAGAGCCTTGGAGCTCCCTATCCGGTCCATCCCTTGATTCAACGGATACAGCAGTCCCTCCATTCTTTCGCTGATAATGGTTCTCCTGTCAGCTTTCTGTGGGTTGCCGGACATGTAGGAGTGCCTGGGATTGAGGCTGCGGATGCTGCAGCCAAGGCTGCAGTCCTCCTGCCTCGGCCAGCCTCTCATTGTGTCCCGTCATCTGACGTTCGTGGGGATGCTTGTAAGAGGCTTGTGTCATTGTGGTGGGATGCTTGGTCATCCCTCCAAGGAAACAAGTTCCGGGCAGTAAAACCGCTCCCAACTGCTTGGACAACCTCCTCCCGACCATCTCGGCGAGATGAGGTCCTTCTGACCAGGTTGCGGATTGGGAATTGCAGGTTTAGCCACCGCTACCTGCTGTCCGGTGACCCAGCCCCGCAGTGCCCTTGTGGTCAGGCATTAACAGTGCGCCATGTTTTATTGTCGTGTCCCCGCTTTAGTCAATCTCGTGTTGTCCTGTCCCTGCCATCTACTTTACCGGATATTTTAGCTGATGACGCTCGAGCAGCTGCTCGTGTTCTGTGTTTTATAACTTTGACTGGCTTGTCCAAAGACATCTAACCTTTTTACTTATTTTATCTGCATCTTTGTCAGGTCTTTCTGGTGTCCCCCCCTCCCCTTGAGTTTTACTCCATGTGCTCTAACAACAGTGACTGGGTGCTAATGACCTCAGTAGTTGAGCGCCCTTAAACCCCACAAAAAAAAAAAAAAAAAAAAAAAAAAAAAAAAAAAAAAAAAAAAGCATCTTTTTCCTTCCGTGCTGCATGTCTATCCTTTTGCTGTTCTTTTCCTCTCCCTTGGGGAACATGGCTGGACTGTTTTTGGAACTGTATTCTGCAGTTTCAGTAGTCAATATCGGAATACTGTCCATTGTTTTTCATTCCTTTTTTCTTTCTTCATTCATCTTCTTCTTTCCTCTTTCCACTTAGGTGTTTGAGGTCCCTCTTTTTCTTCTTCCTCCTCTCTGTGTGCTCCTGAAGGCCAACTCGCCCATGTGGCACATAACATGTGACTGAGTAATGTGTAATTCCCAGCCCCGGGTTGGCAGATAGGGTTTGTGTGTACCCCCTGGTACAGGCCAGGCCAGGGAGGGGTGATTACCTGAGCTGCTATCTTCCCAAATTGCCGATTGGTCCCTCTGTCTGGTGTTCGGGATGTGTGACCTGAGGTGTGAACAATCACCTAAGGTGGGTGTGCCCCCCTTCTGAAGGCGGCCACCAGTTGGAAGGAGTGCACCACTGGAGATGCTGGCAAATATGGGGATTTTCTTGCAACGAGCCAATGATCTTCAGTCACCGGCTACAAAATGTAAATATAAATGGGAAGAGGGTAATGATTGAAAGACCCTTCCAGCTGCACAACAGTTCCTCGTGGTTTCATGTACTGAAGACTGTCAGTCTTTCGCTACGGTAAATCCATTTATTATTCAGAAGGGTGTTGATGCAGTTGCTGGCAGTGTGAAATCTTGCACTCGTTTATGCAGTGGCACTTTGCTTTTATAGACTATAGTTCAATTCTTTTATCTTGGCGGCTCGCGCACACCCGCCCAGACGCAGGAGATTGCTGCGTTGCCAGTTGCACACGACGCACGCGCCAAGAGAAGCAGCGCCATAGTATAGCATAGTTCGCAAGCTTATGTTTAGGGGGGAGCGCGCAGTTCATGAAGTAAAGCCACCACGGCCGCATTAACCCTTTCGCTGCTACAAAGACGTGCTCCCTGCATTCCGCGCTGTGCGCGATTTTGTCACTGCACTGCTCGCCTGTGCAGACAGATGGTGTTCCCACTAGAGATGGGGGATCCGCTCCTGAACTAATTCATAGAGTTGAATCTTTCAAAGGAGTGAACAATCAGTGATTCAGAAAAAAAGAACGGTAGCTCCAAACGTTTCCCACAGCAGAGAGAGAGAGAGAGAGAGAGAGAGAGAGAGAGAGAGAGAGAGAGTGTCGGAGCAGGCCAGTGGGGCCTCTGCTGGTCAGAGCACACTGCACGCCACACAACACAGCCAGCGCCGGCCTCTACCCTGCTTCTGCCTTGGCTGCCTGCATTGTGCAGTGCCCCATTGGATTTTGTGTTTCACATATGCCGTGCCCTCTCTGTGCTTCCTCTGCCGCGTGCAGTGTCTGGCGCACCTTAACTTAGCATAGCACTCCGTCGGCGATCGTTTCAGTCGCATGTCCTGCCCTCTGGGCAGTTGATGCGAGCAACAGGACAGAGAGCCTCCTAGCGGAGAACATAAGAACTACTTGCAACAACCTGCTCGCAAGAGAACGGACGATTTGTCTCCGAGCGGGTGAGTGGTGGCCATTCACTGCTCCCCCCACCCTCGGAACTCGCCCGCTCAACGCTCACCCCACTGTTCTCGACTCTAGCCAGAGCGTTGAGCAAAGCAACTCAGGTGTCACTCTGGTCTCTGCGGTCTTAGCTCACGCAGTAATACAGTTCGCGGCTTGACCTGCTTGACTTAGCGCCTCTGCATCGGAGTTCGTCTCTGCTGGATATTGTTCTTCGTAGTAACACCATTATGTATATTACATAATTATGTTATGTATACATCATTTGTTTTTATTTTATTTTTATTTGTTTAAACTGATCAGATTAGGTTCCTGACGGCTCCTCTTACTATAGGATTTTTTATTATGGTCACTCGAATTTACACATTAATTACGAGCGAACCGATAAACGTATAGCAAAAGTGATACACCAATATTTTCCTTGTTTTATTCTGCGGAAGGCTATATGCAGCACTTTGGTCTTACAGTCAAATTTATATATTTTTTTCTTATTGTAGTACGGATTTTGCGATTTTAGGCGTCTTCGGAAGGAAATGTTCACTTTAAAAATATATGGCTTGCGATGTATTTGTACGAGGTTAATGAAATTTTAATACATTATAGCCAAATATATTGTTAATGTAAATCTCAAGTCACAACATTTTCCGATCACCCAAAAAACCACGACAGTGCAAAATAAATCAACAATCAAAAACTTTGTCATATCATGGAAATTTCAATAAACAAAACAAAATTCTTACTCATTATCTGTGTTACTTCAAAATAGGATCAAATAAGATCAAAATAGAGTTGTAGTACTGGAATAAACCAAGTTTAAAGGGCACTGTGCCTTCCATTTATTTTCTTTTGTGAATGAGTGGTGAGTCATGAAAAAGAGCTAGTTCATTTCAGGGAGTGAACAGTTGTGATCCGATCTCTGAAAAGAACAGTTTTGCCCATCTCTAGTTCCCACTGCTTTGACACTCTTATCATTCGATTCCACAAAAACTATTTGGCCCAAAAATTAGATTTTTACACATCTTCTTGACTGATACCTTCCCCCCATAAATGACTTAATTTTGTTTCGATGTTCAACGCAGTTATTATGCAGCATGAAATATAGTAAACCATTGCACAAAATTTTGAAGAGTTTGCAGAGGTAAAAGTCCATAGAGTATACTTTCCGAATGGTCGATTTTAGTTGCCACAATGTTGAGAATGAAATGTGGGCAAGATACGGAAATTTCATATAAAATTTACTTTATAACAATATCTCATTTAATTTAAGTACCACATATGTGTCGTATGTAATATTGAGAAATATTCCATCTTTCGCGACTGTAACAAAAGTTTTATTTACACTGGGCACTTTTGGCTTTATTTTAAAGCACTTCAATCAATCAAAAGGAAGTAGACAAAATACATTAAACAAAACTGTGGACTTACAAAAACATTAGGACTTGAATATATCGTCTATCAGTGAAGTGCTCTGAGCCATGTCAAATAGAATTTTTGTGTGTGGCGCACACAAACAACATTTATTTGCTAAAACACTGATTAGCCAACACAAACGTTGAATATTGTTTTACCGCAGCACAAAACTATGAAAGGTGACTTGGCAGTGGAGGAGACAAAATACTGTCCACTGAAGATGCTTCAAAAGAGAGAAACGTGTCTGGTCTAAATAAGTCGCTTATTACAGTTGCAGAAGAGGAATATATTTTAATACCATTGGTAAAACTGCGACTGTGGAACAAAAACAAGAAAGAGAACATGAGTACCATTGTGTATGTGCCATACCTTTCATTGATTGAAGTGCTTTAAAATAAATCCAAAGGCGTCCGGTGTAAATAAAACTTGTATTACAGTCGCGAAAGAAGGAATATTTTTCAATATTACACACGACACCGATGTGGTACTTAAACGAGATATTGTTATACAGTAAATTTTATATGAAATTTAGGTATCTAGTCCACATTTCATTCTCAACACTGTGGCAACTAAAATCGACCATATGGAAAGTATACGCTATGGACTTTTACCTCTGCAAATTCTTCAAAATTTCGTGCAATGGTTTACTACATTTAATGCTGCGTAATAACTGCGTTCAACATCAAAACAAAATTAAGTCATTTATGGGAGGAAGGTATCAGTCAAGAAGACGTGTAGAAATAAAGTTTTTGGGCCAAATAGTTTTTGTGAAATTGAATGATAAGTGTGTCAAAGCAGTGGGAACAGCATGTGTCTGCACAGGTGAGCAGTGCAGTGATGACAAAATCGCGCACAGCGCGGAATGCGAGTAGCATGTGTCTGAATGCACTTTCTTGAAATTTCTAGTGCTTTGTCTCTTCATTAACCCTTTCTCTGCTGCAAACGAATATAATTCGTGAAGTAAGGCACTTCAATATTGTTTTTAAATAATGAAAATATTAAGCACCGCACAAGGTTTGAACTCATAACCTTTCGTGTAGAAGCTCAACACCTTAACCGTTACGCTAACGCAGCTCGCCTAACTACAGAACGCCATGAGGACTCTAACACGTCACGCAAAATACTGACAAACACTGTTGGTTTGACTATGAATTACTCACGCCTCGTTGAAGTACAATAGGAAATAAACAATTACCGCTGATCTTTATTGCGAAAAAGCGGTTCGTGAGATTGATACAAACACCTTTCCTTGCTATCGCCTGAATTAGGAGTCTTATTGCTTGTTTGATTTAATTAATTAAGAGAATATGAAGCAGTTGGTATAAATAATGCTTTTTCCAAACTTTCTATAAAAGTAAGTCTGCTATCAAGACATTGCTTTTGTTCTATTACTTTATTTATGACTGAACGTTTCTAAAACTGAAGACACTCGTCCATGCTCTGAACTGCAGTCCAGATCTGGCAACGTTGTTCTCTGTTCATTGGCTGACTGTGTTTTGTGACATCAGATGCGCAGAACGAACCTAAACTCGGCCGCCAACATAAATGAACGCGCACTATAATTTTGATTCTCAAGCAAAACTACTGCTTGTAGCTTCACTCCTCCGTGGCTATCCTGTTTGTGTCGAGGCCCATTGAATGCTGAAGTCTTCCTGTGATGTTATTTACACTAGGCTGCTCGATAGTCTGACCGAGGCAGAAATTCAAATGTAATTTTCTGATGAGGGTGTCATTGCAGTTCATCGGGTGATGAAAAAAGTTGATGGCTCCTTAGTGTCCACATGCATTCTTTTTCTTACTTTTGATATAGAGTGCTTCTTCCATCAAAGATCAAAGTAGGTTATGAAATTATCACAGTGAGACTGTATATTCCAAACTCAATGCGCTGCTACCAGTGTCATTGTTACAGCCACACTCGAGAATCCTGCCTACACCCAGCCAAATTTGTAACCTGTCATAGGGATGCTCACAAGGGCAATTATCTGCCTCCTCTGCCCTGCTGCATGACCTGAAATGGCAACCATGCTGCCGCCTCCCGCGATTGTCCCATGAGTGGGCTGTACAGGAGATCTGGGTGAAGGAAAAAGTGCCTTATTTGGTCGCTCGCAAGTTGTTGGCTAGTTGGAAGCCCTGCGTTCTACCATCTGGCACCTACCATACTGTTCTTGCTACGCCTCACTCCACGGATGACATGACTACGCAGATATGCAACCTCAAATTTAGCATCACACTTGTGAAATTGCCGAGCATCATGGTAGTGTCCCCATCTCCTCCTCCAGTTGTGGAACGCGCCACCAGACTTTGGCCTCATGGGGCAAAGTCACCTGCTGCACAACTGGCAGCCCAGAAAGGACAGAAGTAATGCTCCCGTGAAGACTTCCTATGCCTCTCGAGCCACCCAACATCTGAGTCTTCCTCTGCCAACCAGAAAGGCTCTAAGAAGCCAAAAAATGCAGTCTTCCCCTCGCTGACTTGCAGATCCCCTTTGATGGTGTCGCCACGTGATACCCTCGCCCACCTGATCTCCATGTCACTGGTGCGCACCACTAACCGTTTTTCTGCCCTGGACTCCACAGGCACCGACAGAAGAATGCCGGCACTTCTGTAGACCTTATGGAGCAGGATCCTCCTGCCTCTGTGCCCTGTAGCAGCGAGTCTTCAAAGGCTGGCATTCGGCAGCCTCCCCTTCATTTTTTTCCTTGTCACGATTCTCTTCCAATGGAACATTCACAATCTTTAATCCAACAAAGAGAATTTACGGCTGCTCTTAGATTTGCAGCGTCCACTTGTTCTTTACCTTCAGGAAATAAAATCACATCCTCACGGCGGCTTTGAGCTCCCGCATTTTTCACGGCCTGTTTTTACCTTCCCTCTGAGGATGGCATTCCATCTCATGTGGGAGTCATGCTGCTCATACGAGATGATGATCATAGTCAACCCATCTCCCTGACTACCCACCTCCAAGCTGTTGCAGTTTGCCTTTTCCTTCCTCACTTGACCTTTTCCCATTGTCACCAGGGCAGATTTACTCCAGCTTATTGGGCAGCTACCTAATCCCTTCCTGCTGCTTGGTGACTTTAATGTGTGCCATCCCCTTTGGGGTTCTCCCAGAACCTGTCAAGAGAGGTGCCCTCTTGGCTAATCTTCTCACGTTAACCTCTTCTGCCTTAACACAGGAGCAGCCAGGTTCCTTTCAGACTCCACACATGCCTATTGCCATTTGGACCTATCCTCTGCACTGCCCAGCTTGCCCATCATCTCAAGTGGTCTGTTCTGACACATACTTGAGTGAGTGACCATTTCCTGTGTGCTATCTGTTTGCTGACACCTATCCCACCTACGTGAACACCCACTCTTTCATTCATTGAAACTACAATATTCCTGATGCTCTCGCTTGATAGGAAACTTCCTTTGTCCTCCCACGTATCTTACCTGGCAGCCCGCTGTATGCAGTCCCTCAATGCCCTATGTGTACTCAGTAGTACTTCCTGGAGAGCTGGTCAAACCACCCTCCTCCATTTGTACCAGACCCTTGTCCATTCAAAACTAGACTATGGGTGCTTTGTTTGTGCATGTATACATCCGTCCCTCTTATGCCCTCTCAATACTATGCACCATTGTGGCATCTGTTTGGCCACTGGCACCTTTTACACAAGCCCGATTGAGTGTCTGTACGCCTAAGCTGCCGAGCTACCCCTGCGA
Source organism: Schistocerca serialis cubense (assembly GCF_023864345.2). NCBI lineage: Eukaryota > Metazoa > Arthropoda > Insecta > Orthoptera > Acrididae > Schistocerca > Schistocerca serialis. The sequence continues at coordinate 216,926,675 of NC_064640.1, forward strand.
CTTTCTGCTCGGCAGATACGCAAGCCATTTGTCTGCCATGCATGGCCACTCATCCTATGCTTCCTTCTTCGATGACTCCTTTGATAGCCAGTATGGGGTGTGTACCTCTTCTCTGTTACCTCCCGGAGTTCACTTTTGGCTCTTTCTCCAGCAGATTAACTTCAATCTACCTGCCACTTTCCCAGTGTGTGTGAACCCTTCACTACCTTGGCTTCGTGCAGCTGTCCATCGCCTTCAGTTTCACATCCTTCACATTAGTACCTTTGCGTACACTGATGGCTCTTGGACTGACTGTGGTGTCAGGTGTGCCTTTGTCATTGGCGCCAATGTTTCTTGTTTGTTGCTTCTGGAACACTGCTCAGTTTATAGCAGAGCTCTTCAGCCTGTATCAGGCTGTGCAGTACATCTGGCGACACAGGCTTCTCAGTTGCGTCATCTGCTGAGATTCTCTTAGTGCCCTTCAAAGCCTCTGTGTACTGTACACCATCCATCCCTTAGTGCAATGGGTGCAGGAAAGCTGTCGCTTGCTCACTCTTCATGGACCAATGTGATGTTTATGTGGGTCCCTGGTCACGTTGGTCTGACAGGAAGTGAGGCCACTGACGCTGCTGCCAAGGCTGAAATAGGAGAACAACAGGAAGATGAATTGGGAGAAGGTTACTCCAGGGATCCTGGAGGCGCCAAATCTCCCCACACAGATTCTGAGCCAATGTTCATTTATGTTGCCTTGTCTGCTCTAGTGACATACAGTGGTACTGGGATATGGCTGGTCTTCCTGATCCTTTCATACCTAATCAGAACAATGGCACTGTAACAAAAGTATAATGGATACTGCCATCATGTGCTAGAACTGCAGCAACTTGTTTCCCTTTATTTTGCAGTCTTTATTGCCCTCCAGGAAACCCACTTCAGTAATGACCCTCCTCCCCCCCCCCCCCCCCCCTCCCGCCCAGCGGGTCTGGGGGTTAGATGGTCCCCTGTAGGGTTTGACCTCCATTTTTCAAAATTTTCCCGAAGAGTGAGCCTATTGGGGAAGGGCCCTGTACATGATGCATAGTGTCCATCATGTGCTGAGACCTCCCACACCCTTCGTCGACGTGGATCTGCACTTCCACTCATTCTCTAGCTGTTGGGCGAGGTGACCCTCCTGGGTGCATTTTCCTTCATCCTTTGAGCAGTATCTCTTTCTGTGCTGTCGATGATGAGGGACTTATTAGCTCGTTTGCACCTGATATCCAGCACAGTAGCCAGTCTGTTCTGGTGGAGCTGCCATGTACCCTGTTGGTTGTAGCCCCCTGACCACACAGGAATCGTTCTGCTGATGCCTGTGCCATTAACTGCCCACATATGCCAAGGAGTAGGTGCCTGTCAGGCTCTTGGTCGGAGTGGGTGGCATCAGGGTGGATGACTTGCGGTTAAGCGTAGTAAATCATCTCTTGCTGGCTGTCGAACACCAGCAGTCTCTAAGTGTTCACGGGCTCAATTCAATTCACAGAAGTGCATACAAAAGAAAATTTGATTACAATAAACTTAAGATGGCATTAAGGAATGATAAATGTGGATCAGTACACAAAGCAACTGATGTGAATGATTAACATTTTGCTGTCCGCACGTCTCATACAAATTTATTTGCTTGGCAGCTGCAGCGCTAATTCAGGTTACTTGGCTTGTCGCCGGCCACTTTTCACCTTTCCGTTGAAGACAAGCTTCAAACACATTGACTTTTGCGCGCTTTAATTTTTCTGGAAATCCTCTATTTTGCCGTATCGTTCCACAAACTCAAATTTTCTTTTCAAGTAACTTCTCTGCAAGTCCTACACTGTTATAATAAATATCCATGTAGAGGTGATGCCTCTTTCCATAAGGAGGTGTCAATAGTTCCATCACAGCTTTTGCTAAAGGTTGTCCAGGGCCGGAATATATATTGAATGAGGAAATGTATCCTGTACTCGAATAGCACAGCATCTGAATGAGTATGCCATATTCTGCAATTTTCAATGGGTTGTAAACTTTAAAATTTAACTGTCCACGTCACGGAATCATTCCTTCATCAATTGAGATGTTTTGACTTAGATTAAATGTTTCTTTAAACTTTTTGAAAAAATAATCAATTATGAATTGCACTTTCAAAAACCGGTTGGCGTTTTCCAGTTTATTGTTGTCAGAAAAATATAAAAATGATATTTGTCTGAATCGGTTGCGGGACATCATTTTGTGAAATATCGGTGTGTCTATCAATGGAATCGTTGACCAATTATCCTCAATCCTTGCTTTTATACAGTTTCCATAAGGATAGCAAGCCCAAACCATTTTCTAAGTTCGGGTCCCGTAACGTCGACAAATTTGGCATTTTTTTTTTTATCCAGGTTCCTCCTATTGCAACTTTGACCGTAATACTTCTTGGTTTCGTTGCTAATATATTCAAATAGTTTGAACCCAGTATATAATTCTACGATATCCACGATGCTCTGTGTATCTTTAGGAAATATGTGTGGACCCAGAGATCGTTCAAATTTATTATTGGTCCTCAGTAAATTGTAATCTGCCCTCTTCGTCTGATTCATCCGAATCAGTTGGCAATCATGGCGTTCGCTGAATTCTTCTTGGATGTATTTTACTATCTTCCAACGATTCTTCACTTTCAATTTTTTGATATGGGTCAATCCAAATGAAGTGGTCCAGTAAAAATTAAGTTGGTTGCTTGACCGTTTTTAAATATTTTAAATTTTTTATATGTGATTACCATATAATTGAGAAGTTCAAAACAGTTTTTTAAAAAATTTACCTTTCACCTTTACTGAATAGCTGCCATTTTCATTTGTAAGCGCGCAATGATGATCCAGTTTAGAGACATTAGCAAAAATATGAATATCTCTGCACTGGGTTAAGTTACAACATTGCAATTGACGTGACTGTTTTTAGGAAAGTGTCCTCTACAACATTGTCTATTATACAAAATACCCTAAATTCAGAAATAACCACTCAAAATTACAAAAATTCATAAAAAATTAAGCAAACATTTGTAAGTGTTCTTGCTCTATATGAGGCTAGTAGTGTATGATATCTAACTATAGGAAAAAAAAGACTCTCATAAATCACTCCTTGTTTGTTATTTTTGAGTCTAAAAAGTGGATTTTTGAAAATTTGGGTACCAAACTTTTGGAAATTATTTTGACTGGTTATTTTTGAATTTAGGGTATTTTGTGTAATAGACAATGTTGTAGAGGACACTTTCCTAAAAAAAGACATGTCAATAGCAATGTTGTAACTTAACCCAGTGCAGAGATATTCATATTTTTGCTAATGTCTCTAAACTGGATCATCATTGCGCGCTTACAAATGAAAATGGCTGCTATTCAGTAAAGGTGAAAGGTAAATTAAAAAAACTGTTTTGAACTTCTCAAATATAGGGCAATCACATACAAAAAAATTAAAATATTTAAAAATGGTCAAGCAACCATCACTGGGCAACTTCACATGGATTGACACACATCCAATGTCTTCTTCCCAATCGGCCAAGTCTTGCAGAATGTCAGACAAGACGTTCATGCATTCATCGTAAATAATCATATCGTCTCTTTCATCTGCCATGATGAAAGTGCAAAATTACTTATAAAAACAAAAAAAAAACCTTGTTGACGTGTGTAACTTACTGTTACGCAAGCAAAACACCAACACGATGAAAAAGATACTAAAATGCTGTCACCGGCCACTGTGTGATACTATGATCATGACACCACTGTGGTGTCGCCGGCCGATGACCGCTATTTTGCGCGCGATACCACTGTGGTGTTACCGGACGGCAAAGTGTTAATGGGAAAATTTATGTAAGCTATTCAGTAGAATTTTAAATGAAACATGTCCATTAATAAAAGACATAAACAAAGCTGTAAATCATCCCTTGCAAAATCACTGAACATTCCTTGACCACCTTAAAGCTCAGAAATAAGACTGTCAAATACACAACTCCAGTTGTGTTCGTAAAACAACCAGGAAAATAATGTATAAGTAGTTTGGAAAGAGCGAAATCGTGAACACAACAGCCTAACGTTAAAAGAAAATGATGAAATAATAAATGACATGAAAGAAGTGTGTGAGAAATTCATACTGAAGTTTAATACAATTGAAATACATGATGGGGAACCAAATTTTAAAGTTATAAACATTAGCAATTTTTTTTTCAACCATGGTATTACTGAAGGGGACCTAGAAATCATTTCAAACTTCAAACTAAAATCACTAAGCTGCTAAAAGAAGCTTCTGATGCTCCTAATAAATACATCCCTCTGACATGGGGAATTCCCTGGTCTCTTGAAAGTCACTGAAACTCTACCAGTGTATAAGAAGGGAATAAAAACTGACAAAAAACAAAAAAAGACCCAACAGGCCAATATTGTTAGCTTCAGAACTTATCAAATTGTAGAGAAAGTAATATTAAATCAATTTGAGGAATATTTAATCAAACATAAGCCACTCAACAATCTACAATATCGTTTTAGAAAAAGAGGATCTACTGTAACAGTAGTAGAAACTTTTATTCATGAAATATTAAACAGACTGGATAAAGGAGAAAAGGTAGTAGTATACACTTTCTTTATATGTGTAATGCTTTAGATACCGTGAATCATACCATTATATTATATAAATTAGAAGAATACGGTGTGAGAGGAGTAGCCTTACAACTGCTTACCTCCTGTTTGAAGAACAGGAAACAGTGTGTCAAGTTAACTTATTTTTAGAATGAACAGTAGCGAACATCTAAATCAACTTGCAGGATACTCCAATTTGGTGTATGTCAAGGAAGTATATTAGGGTCTTATTTGCTCCTTGTATGTGATAATGATTTAACTGAACCACAAAATTGCAAGGTCATGAGCTATGTTGACAACCCATCCTTTGTCAGCTGGGGCTGTGATATGCAAACTACTGCCAACAGTAGTGAAATCAGTTACAGTATTCTGTAACTTACCATACTTCAAATAAGTAAATAAAAAGAAGATAATGACGATACAGTTAATGGTTAGCTATAATCTGAACATAAATTGTAGGGGAAGCTATGGTTAACTGTACCTTTTTTTTTTTTTTTTCCTTGAAATTTTACTTAAAGAATGGTTTTCTTTTAAATTTTTATTTGCGAATCTGGAGTAAAACATAGACCGTCTATGAAAACTATGGGTGCTTTCATTTGTGCAGCGTCTCACATTTTACAGAAGTGGAAAATAACTTTGACCCTACTTTTTGGATCATTTAACCCCAGTGGCTGGGTTAACTGAACCATATGACAGGATTGACAGGATCTCTCGGTTAACTAAATTAATTGCAGGACTCAAAATATAAAAAATTCATTGCAGCAACATTAGTAACAATGCTAAACACACCTTTATGATTATATTAATGAAAAAATTGTTGAAATAACAAAACTATTTCACAATGAATCCAGTGACATCAATCGAGAACCAAGCTCTAGTGCCATTTGTTGGACTGGGTAGTTTGCCAATTATTTCATTTGAAGCAGCAAAGGAATCATCTTCTGCAGCTCCAAATTTTGTAGTTGAAACAATTCTTCTAAAAAAATTACTTCCTATGTGTCATTGTACATTTCAGTAACTTGAGCAACATAGTAGTGAGCACTCATGGCAGTTCTCCCTTCTTCTTTGACTACAGTGAAGTCCCCTTCTTCATTGTTTTGATATTTTCATCACTGCTTGTGTGCAAATCACTATCAGAGTAATCAATGTACTGGACATGACCAGCATCTTCAGGGCTGCTGCTGCTCTCTTTGAATATTTGGCATTTGACAGAGGGCTTCACTTCCTTGAATATATGCTTTTTTGGCCTCTGCTCTGATTTTTTGTCTTCTGCTGCTGCATCTAACTGTTGTTTATTTAGTCCAATGGTAAGGAACCGTGGATTTTCCTTTCTTTCTATCTCTTGTTTTTCTTACACCAGTCTTAGATTATGACCAAACTTCTGCATGATTTGTAATTTCTGTTTGCTGACCTTGTCTGATGTCCAAGGATAGTACACATTGTCATGTGCAAGTTTGCTTGTATCTTCTGCCATTGAGTGATCTGCTGTTTGTTGCTGAACTTCTTAGAGATATGTCTGTTACATATGACGACAAAAAAAATCTTGGTCGGTAACTATGTTGGATTTCAATACCATAGACATTGAAGTCTTTCAAGATGGTGGAGACAGTAAAAGCCAAATGATATGCTATACCTTAAAGGCTATGATGTCTTATATGGTAATTCTGGGGGCACTGGCAGGTGTTCCTCTAGAATTCCTCATTTATATTCATTCATGAGCAACTTTCTCCCACCTTCATTTTATCAGAAATCTTCAAAATAGCAGGAAAATGGCTCCATTCACAACTTTTATTTCATGGAGTATCATAAAGCAATAAACACTTAATTTAACTTGAACAAACAAAATTGTGTAGTATTAGTAATTAAAATCGTAGGAGAATTTGTTTGATATGAGAAAAAATTAATCTTACTGGTGGTTTCGACATTTTTATATTTATCTGCATATTTAGGTAACATACAGGAGCCACATATGGTCAAGTGGTACATTCAACCTAAGACAACAGCTTTATGGTACCAAAAAATAGTTTTACCTCTTCAATTGTTAATTAATGTGATGTTCCAGTTAACTGGGTTCAGTTAACCCCAACCTTCCCTACTCCATTTACACCTCCACATGTGTATACAAAAAACATAAATTTTTGGGTATTATTGTTGAGGAACACCAAACTCTTTCCATGAGCCCATACATCATATCTGTAAGAAAATCAGTCCAAGTGTGTGTGTGTGTGTGTGTGTGTGTGTGTGTGTGTGTGTGTGTGTGTGTGTGTGTGTGTACTGGAATGGATCTTAGCGTTCCTCATCCACAGTACCTGTATGTAAATATATTTTTTGTGCTGATACAGCTGCATCTTCAGTATGATGGTACTGAGACACGGGGTGGGGCACCAGCAGTCTATACAGACACACAGGCTTTTTAGACTACCAAATGAGCCAGCCGGAGTGGTAGCTAAGGTAAACAAGAGAGTGCTTTGTAAAGAAATTCTCAAATATAAAATAATTACCATCTACTCTATGTGCATCCTGCAAGCAATCATGTTTGTGAAACTAAAGCCAGAACATAATTTAACAAACAGTAATGTACATAACTAAAACACATGGGGAAGGGAAAACTCTCACAGAATTATAAGTAAAAAAGGAAGGAAGGAAGGAAGCTGCAGACCTTAGTCCATACGTGTAAGTAACAATTAAGACTACTGCCTGATCTCAGAATAGCTGATTTAAATACCTTGGAGAATAAACGGAAGCATTTGTTAACAGAGAAAAGCTGTTACTTAGAAGATTTCAAGGTGCAATTCCTCTTCGTAAACAGTGTGTATTGCCATAAGTTTGTTTTTGCGACAAGAAACATGACGATTTCTGATCTGATTTTGTAAAAAAAATTTAAAAAAATAAAAATAAACGAGACTTTCTGATCATTGAGATAAATTACTGAGCGAAATGACACAGTTGTAAGATACAGGACTTCCATTTGAGAGGATGGCAGTTCAAAATACTGCCTGGCCAATCGGATTAAGGTTCTCCATTGTTTCCCTAAATTGGCTGGGGTTGGGGGGGAGAGGAAGAGCTGATTTCCCCACACTCCCTCCTGGGGTCTGCCAGTACACTGGGCACAGGCATACTTAACGTGGAGCCCCCCTGAACTGTTGGGCTCATAAACACTGCCAGTCTTCTGTTACTGTGTGCTCTGACCATGCTTCAACAACTACCATGGAGCACAACAGTGGACCATTGTATGATGTTTTGGAGAGCATGTGGTGTTGGCTTAACTTTCTATATGGCGGAAAAGGTATGAAGCTCAAAACAAAACTGTCAGTCGCAAGGTATGCTGTGCGCCAATGGAATGGGTGGCTTTTGAGGCAAAGCAGTCGTTATCAGGCAAACTCTGGGAAACTTGCCATACCTTAGACATATAACTTTACCCAAGCATGCAGGCTCTGCTTGGCTGGGCTATATAGATCCCCAATTGTAATTGACATCATCATGGGATCTCACAAACACAAAAACAAATCTCTAAATGCAAACTATGCCAATTACAACATGGCACAACAGTTTCATAATGCCTTTATTGTGATTAATTGAAGACGATTTTTTTGAGAAAGTATCCTCCTTCTGAATTAACAAACTGTTGGAAAGTATTGCTGAACTGAAAAGTCAGTCAAATGACTCCACTGTGGGATGTTTTTGGTTGAAACTACTATGTCTCCCGAGAAACCAGGCACCAGACTCTGTAAGCTGTAGCTGTAGAAAAACAATACTCTCTTTGTCAGCAGTGGTGTCATAAATTGGTGAGATATCATGGACATAGACATGACTGACCTGAAAAAATAATAGGATGTGGAATGTGTAATGGAGCTCTGAAATATTATAAAGATAGTGAAGGGTGAGCTTGTAACACTTTACTGCACTTGCCCGAGTACAAGGTCACAAAATTGCTCTCTCTACTGCCATTCTTTCTGTTACAAACATATTCTGTCACTGGAAAACTAATTTGTAAAAGGTTCCCTTGAATTGATGCGACTCTTGTGTGTTTACATGATCTCTCTCTCTCTCTCTCTCTCTCTCACACACACACACACACACACACACACACACACACACGTCGTTGTTGTTATTCCAGTAGGTGTGTAACTGCTGAGCACATGGGAAGGCTAACTTTTTGATTTAAATGACCGAGCGATCCCCGGCTACCTCTTGAATGGTTGCAGTTACGCAGAGGTCACAAAAGAAAACATCTTCTTGCCCGTGCAGGTATCTATATTACTAAACCATTATCCTGGCACCTGGTATCAGTTGCAGGTTGCCTATATAATGCCTTCCAAGAGGAACAAAATTTGATTTTCAATATTTCATGTAGTCATTGACTTAATTTAAAAATTTGAAATGCTGTCATTAATAGGAGGTATAGTCTTACATTAAATGCTTAACACAATAAGGCAAGTATTCCAGTTAGAAACTTTGTGTTTGTTGTGAGGCAGTGTAACTGACAGTGTGCATGTATCCAGACTACATTCATCTAGTATTTGAAAATGACTTCCAGTGACTTCCAAGAAACTTCACATAATTTCAAACCTTCACAAAATATTTTCTTGCTGACACCCTCAACAAAATGATGGAAGGAAAATGTTTATCATGTACTATGTTTTCACTGTTCATACAGTCAAACGTCAGTATCAGACACAATGTTTTGTTTTATTACTTCTTTACTACTAATTATTTGCAACGTTGTTTGTAGACTTTATCCACATATACCACTGACTGTACCTTCAAAATTATATTATTGTACAATATATAGTTCAGGAGACATGATGCCATAAAAATTGAGATGCATGAAAATCTAGCTTTTTTAAATTTGACTTATTTTTTATTTTTAGTTTTTACATGGTGTGCAAGTTACCCCAACTGTATTCATCCAGTGCTTCATAATGAGAGCCTTAGTAAATTCAAACTAACTTTAAGCATAATTTCAAACCTTTTACTAAACTTTTTCTCACTTATGTGCTTAAAGTCAAGTATTTAACACATTAACTAATTTGTAAATTAATAAGATGCTTTAAGTTGTTTTATCTCCATGTGAGTTTGATTCTTTAAAGAACTGTGGGTTTACTTGCCATTCACTATTTCTATCTGCCTATCACAGCCCAGTACACACATGTCCCATCACCTGGGCACCATATTGGTGTAATATTGCTTAAGTAATCTTGGTTTATTGATTAACAACAGTTGTTAAATGTTTTCTCTCTATGTACTGTGGTTAAACATTCCCAGTTGCAGTCATGAATTTACTGCAGACTGATGATGCAACCAATGAACACAATACATGTATTGGTATATATACCAACGCTGATAATCAAAATCCTCTAAAACTGCAAGATCTCTCTACACATTAAATAAGCTCTTACATTTATTAAATGTGAACTACCATTTTTAAGTTTTGTTTTGACAAATATTTTAGATTTTTGCTATGGCAGAATTTGTCTGTCAAACAAGGCAAGTGATATGTAGTGGACATTTATCATGACATAGCTACTTTCTTGCAGCACAAGAAAAGACATTTAAATGTAGTGAATTAAGTCAGTGGTGCTTGCCACTTATCGTAGTTTGTATTCTCTCACAAGTAATATGTTCTTATACCATTCTCATCACATCAAGGGCAGCTAAAATCCTAGTATAACTCTTCTCAATGTCAAGTAATTTGTTATAACATCAGAACAGTTCTAAAGGAAATCCACTGATAATTTTTATTTATTTTTATGAAATGTGAATGTATTCAGCAATCTGTGAAGCTTACTTCTATTAAACCACAAACCTTTGCATACATGACTATTAGCAGCTGTTAAATTATCTCCCATGCTGAATTACTACAATTTCAACTGTGAAGTTGTGGAAGGTTCCTACATTGTTATGCGGGTGACATACATCCGCCTTTGACTTTGGTACAAACACCTTTAGGCACAACCACCTCCCATCCAGAATGAGTATTAATTATTTGTAACTCAGCTAAATGAAGTTTCCAAATATGTTGTCTGGATTGGTCACTGCAGGTGTCACAGTGATGACACCATCCCAGCTTAGTTCTTCCATCTCCGTATACACGTGCACTGCCGAGCCTGCCTCTTTACTGTGTCACTCTCTCAGCTTCTCCCTGCATTCTGACAAATGGCAGCTTCCTGTTTGTGTTTCCACCATTCCTCAGTCCCAGGATACTCTTCTAGTAGTTGGTTCTGAGGTGCTCATTTTCTTAAGTACTTTTAACACTCGTGTAGTTTGTGCAAATATCAAAATGTAGCATAATAATACTTTCTATATTTTTGTCTTTTGTGTTTAATTTTATGTATGTTTATACAGTTATTAAGAATGTAAAAGGTTTGTCTTTTAAAACTGTCTCCCAATGTCTCCACCAATGGGGTGTTTGTTGTTGGTTAGAGTGAAGCTCTCCCCACTATTTTGGCATGTCATGCTTAAAGAGACGGAAGATGCCCATCCCCAAATGCTTTGTCCAGGTTTTGCAATATTAACAATATTAAATTCTGACAAAAAACTTAACTTTCATTTCCCCTGTCCTTCCAGAGCACATTAAGGCTGGATTTGTTTGATTGAAGATAAGCCCCTATGTACCTATTCTAATGCTGTGCTATAAATGATACATATTTGGTCTCACCACAGTAGGGTGTAATGGCAAATGTGGGAAAGATGTCCACAAAGCAGGACCATCATGCTCAACAGCAGACTTCTGTATAACTGCTCAGGTGATCACCTTGCTTGGAGTAGGAATTGCCCAATGTTTTCAGAAGAAAAGAAAATTCAAGAAATTGATGTAACTGGGAGAATTACATATATTAAGACAAAAAAATAATATAAACCCTGCAACTTCCCATTGCTGCCACACAGAGAAAAACTGTTAAAGTCGTAGTGCCATGTAAACATAAGCAGTAGATATTGGCACAAAGGCATGTATGTGTAATAATACCCATGCTACTAAGCTTACAGCTGCTTCTAATCCAGTTCCAGCAAAGGTAACTACCAAACTAAGGAGAAAACTCCGAACCACAAAGCTATTTACACAAACCTGTTCAACTTTATCCAAATAGCCTGTATCACAACAAGAAAAGGCAAAATCCATGCCCAAAAGCAAAGTCCAAATGAACCTAGTACAAGACCATTAAATAGGTGGTCAGTATTAACCAACAAAGATTTCTCTGAAATATAATTGCATACAGATGCTGACGACGTGTCCAACGTGAAGAAGAAGAAGAAGAAGAAGAAGAAGAAGAAAAATGGTGAAAGAAAATTTCTTCAGATAAATGGCTTGTGTACTGCGATAGAATGTGAATGATTTAAGGATATATATGGAAGTATTGAAGATTCCGACACAGGATGGAACCATGTACCTATGTATACAACTGACAAATTACATACAGACAACAATGTGTTTAAAGGCTACATCAACCACAAGAAGGGTGATATGAATGAGGAGGGTAGAGCAGCAGTATACATCCACAAAACATACCAATCTGTACCAGTTAATCTCACTACATACTGTCACGCAGGAGATCCTCAAGTCTACACAAAATTAAGAATTAAATGTAAAGTGCAATTATGGTGTCTGTGGCTCTTCAGTTGCGTGCTACTGTTGGCAGTTCATTATCATTGTTCATAGTCAGTTGGGTGATAGTAAACAGTAGCCAGTGAGAATCGGTCAATCTTACAATCTTGATTGCCATGAATATTTGATCGGGTGCTGCTGTTCATGCCCCCCTCCCTGCTCCTCCCTGTTTTTATGAGATGGTGGTTGAAATGGGATGTGACAGCCCAAAACATACTGGATTTCAGGTCTACCTGATATGCAACAACTCTATTTTTTTATGTAAATCCAAAAATGTTTCTTTATTAGGTGGACCTGGAGTAAAAAAAAAAAAAATTCTATAAACATGGCTCCTGCTAGAACTTCAGAACCAAATGTTGAATACCTGATAGCTCAGTTTAAACTGTTGCGAGTGAAACAAAATACTGGTTAACTTAATTTACAAAGCAGAGAAAAATTACGAATGAGTAGTGTCATTAGCTGCTCAGATCTAGCTCATAATTCGTTGTATTTGCTTCTCATTGTCCATCACCAGAACTGTTACAGGGTGTATGCGTTCCGGGACAACTGGGAAGTTCGAGAAAAACCCAGGAATCTTTTCATCTGGGAGGAAACTGGAAGAAACCCGAGAATGTTTTATAATTCTGGGAATTTTTGGTTGTTTTAGCCATCAGTTAAATTTTTGTAATTTTGATTTGAAGAACTGATAAAAAGCAAAATTTTTCAAAGGCTTTAGGACGAAGACTATGGAATACTTAATATCATTAAATTGCTGCTGACGAGGGTGATGCCACAACTGTTTACGAAGTTCATTTAAGCAGTTGCCAGCGGGCTCATGCGAATGCACAGTTGAGGTGCATATGGGTAGTACGTTTTCCTGCTTCTGGCTACTTGAAGTGTGGCTGTTAGCTGTATCAGCAGTAGTAACAAGCAGCCAGATGCTATCTGGAAAAAATTTCCTGGTGGACCCAAGCTGCTAGATTTGCACAAGCACAGAGCAATCTGGGGTTGTAGTGGGGAGGGGGTTAGTTTCCACGTAAGCCATGTTCATGTATAGTGATTTTGCTGCTTCCTCTTCATTTACACTTCTCATGTCAAATGAAAACAAAATGGATTTCTGTGGGCGGGTGCTGTCAAGTGAATTAAAATACATTCAAAATATGTTATTAGTTTCAGTTTCCTGATTTTGTTTTATTTCCATGTTTTTGGCAGTCAAGCATTAATCGCCTTGCAGAATAATGAAGTTATTTTTGTCGGTTTGCTAAATAAATGTGGATTTTATTAATCTTTTCCACAGAGGCAGTCAATTTATTGGAAACAAAGTGTTTCATTCCACACTATTGCGTAATTTCAACTGCTCACTGAATTTAGAGTGCACATTTTCATCTTCTGGCTATTCTGGCACTTCTGGCGCTATGCCATAATAAAGAACCAAACATGAGACAATACAGTACTGGTACACCAAGAAAATTTGCGTCCCAAAAACCACACTGAAAAGCTTAATGTCAAGTTGAGCCTACTTCATTGTGAATCTGGACATACGATTGTGCATTTTAAGCTGAGTCATGCATTTTAGTATGGTTTACAGAATTTTGATGCTCCAGTATCCGCTGATGTTCTATTTCTTTTATGACATCATGTAAAAACTGTGTTACAAAATTTTAACCTTGGATAGCTGATGCCAGTAGGAACCAAAATTACTGATGTTGTGTAGGTCGGCAACACACCATTTTTAAACCACAGAAACTTGGTGCCATGCGCTCAGATTGACTGTGGGATTGCCCTGTTGCCATTCGTTTGTTGAAGTGCAGCACTATGGTTGTTGGTTCACACATACAAATGTCCCTCGCCCCGTCACCGCCCCACCGTGATATGCACACGTGTCAGATAGGTCTTGCTGTTTGTTTCCTCCTCTTCTCAGAGGCATTCCCACACAAGCTTTGCTTTGGAGCACACACGTCACCTGGATTTAGTCATACAGTAAGCATGGCGGCAAAGTATTCATTTGAAAAACAACAAGATACGGTTTTTGTTTATGAACTAGCTGATGGTAATGCGCATGAAGCTCGACGGTTGTATGAGGAATGGTACCCAGCAAGACGCCACCCACACCTGCAAATGTTAACAGCAATTCACCGGCGACTTGGCAAAACAGGCTCGTTAGTGGGATATCGTGGTGATGCTAGAAGACATCGAACACGACGGGATGATGCATTTGAGGGGACTGTTCTCGAGTGCTTCAAGGAAGCACCTACAAGTACTCGAGCGGTTGGGCATGACGTAGGGGTCACTCGTCAGTTAGTCGGGAGGTTTTGAGGAATGACAGCCTGAATCCATTTAGTTTCCACCCTGTCAAAGACCTAAATCCTGTGGCGGACTATGAACACAGGCTAGAGTTTTGCCAGTGGTTTCTGCAATGTGTTGCCCGAGATTCCGACTTCCCCACCATTGTGTTGTTTATCGACGAATGCACCTTACATCGGGATGGCCTTTTCAACACTCGAAACGTTCATTACTGGGCAAGGGTAAATCGTAAATCCTCACATCACGTATGTCCACGGACACCAGGCACGATTTTCGCTCAACACTTGGGCAGGCATTGTGGGTGACCTTCTGATTGGGCTGGTCCATCTACCTCCTTGACTTATCAGGGCAAATTACCTTCACTTTTTGCAAGAAACTCTACCCAGCCCGTTGGAAGTTGTTCCCCTGGACAAACGGCTATGCATGAGGTTGCAGCATGATGGAGCACCTGCACATAACAATCGTGCTGTGTGTGGATATTTAAATGAACTCTTAGGTGGCCGGGTAGTTGGCTAATTGGCAGAGGTGCTTGTAGGACATGGCAACCGCAATCGCCAGACCTCACGCCACCGGACTTTCTCCTGTGGGGATCCTTCAAGGTTCTAGTTCACCTACCCAGATGTGAACCACCTAGAAACGAAGAGGAATAGGAATTAATGGATTGCATTCAAGATGCCACCAATCACATCAGGGCTCTGCCAAGAATCTTTCAGAGTGTTCGGCAAAACACCGTTAGACATTACCAAGCTTGTGTCATGCCAGAGGGTATCAGTTTGAGTACCTGCCTTAAGTAAACAATGTCCAAGCTAAAAAAAAAGTACCTTTCCAGGGTTGACACAATTTGTAAAAGACTTCCTGTACACGAACTAACAGCTGTTGATGGGTTTGTTCCTGGTACATCTTATCATGAAACTACAATGGATGTGTCAGGACCCTGGCGGATTTGCCCCCAGAGTGGAAGGCTGGCGCGCTACCAAGAGTGTCTGGGCCGCCTTGGATGCATTGTGATCTCCGGCAGGCAAAGCATTCGCGTTCATGTGTTGTCCAGAGCATCCGGCAACAGGGCAATCCCTCGGCCAATCAAAGTGCATGGCGCCAAGGTTCTGTAGTTTAAAAATTGTGAATTGTTGACCTATACAATGTAGTAATTTTGGTTCCTACTGGCATCAGCTATACAGGGTTAAAATTTCGTGACACAATTTTTCTCAACCCTGTATATATGAACATACAGGCTTTCTACGTCATCGTAGCTGCCCAAGCGCAGTAATGCCTTTTTTCTGGCACACTCTAGCAACTGCAGAAATGTGAACCTATTTCTAACAGGTCTTGGGAAAATATTGTGAATGGTGCTTTGAAAAGCATTACTGTCAAAGTAAATTTCCTTTTACACAAGGTGAATTATTTTACGTTTGACTCTCATTTAAAACTTAACACATTGAGGACCAGCCACTTACAGGAATTTCGAGCCCAGAAGACCAGGTATTAATGTCATATAAAATTTTACTGGTACATTTGTGTGATGTATCTGGAAGAGTAACACATGCAAAAGGACCAATATTATATGTGAAAGCTTAGCTTTTCTTGTAGCTACACTGTGTACATTAATTAAAACCATTAACTTTCCATATTTGTGTGTTCATGCTACATAAGCGATGTAGCTATTAGCTGACTACATCACGTGTCCTATGCTCTGAATACCTGCTGTCATTGGCTGGTGAGATCAGATGACATGAGCTGTGATTGGCTTACAGATGTGCATTTCATTCTTGATTTCAGAGCTTAGGAAACTGATGTGCTGTGTTTGGTGAAATTCGATTCTAAACTTTCATAATATGAATACGAAAATATGCAACGTTAATGTGGCTGCACATCAAAGATCTTTCAAAAACTTTTTCTTTTTCCCCCCCGATGTTATTCATTCTCTGAAGTGCCGGGAAGTTCTACGCTTGTGTATAAAAAATTTACCATTCAAAGGACTGATATTTTTGCAGCTTGAAGGGAAAGTATACTGTCACTTATCAAGGAAGAAGTGTATTTTTAACCTTGGAAGAAATGTATTTTCACGTGGGGAAAAAGTGCTTTCTTAACCGGGAAATGTGGAAATTTTTTTCCTTGTCTGTGTATACACCCTTATGTTAGCAACAGCACCTCACAATCGAAAAGCCACTCACACTGTAAGTCCATATCTGTCAGAATAAATGTGATTCCAAACAAGACTACAGACTGCAGACTGCACTGACCATCCACAGACAGCACCACTGGTTCCCATTGTTTCCAGTGTGAGGCGTGCGGAATGTGGCGGCAGCATCACCTGCTGCCGTATACCTCCTCTGGCAATAGACTGCTCTCCACTCAGGACCAATAGTTCTGCTGTATTGCATAGTGACAGGAGACTGCTTCCAATGGCAAAACATACTATCTTCATCAGTGAGTTCATGAGATTTTGAGGCTCTGATGAAGAAAAGTTAATGAACAATGTGGCAAAATTTTCTGTTATCTGTGGCACAGGACATGAAGACTGCCAGTAGCGAGAAAAATTTTCGTAAAGATTTGAAATCATGTGTAAAGTTTGTTACAAGTGACTAAGAGCTGTCATTCTCAAATACTGGTCTTATTCATTACTAGCTTACAAGTTTTGAACCATTTGGCAGCCAAGAGTAACTCTGTAATTTGTTGAATAATTGTTGTTTACAACTCAAAAATCTTTTTCAGGCCACACGACACACCATTTGAGGATGGCACATTTAAGTTAACTATAGAATTTACTGAAGAATATCCCAATAAACCGCCAACAGTAAAATTTGTGTCCAAAATGTTTCATCCGAATGTGTATGCAGATGGTGGCATATGTTTGGACATACTCCAGAATCGTTGGAGTCCCACATATGACGTTTCAGCCATACTTACTTCCATCCAGGTAAGTTATTTCTACATTTCTAAAATTGTCTGAAACTTCTTTTGTTGCCTTCAAACTCAAGTAAATGAAGGAAGGGAACTAAAGCAAATGACAGAAAATTATTAACCATCACAAAACTAAATTCTTGTTAGGTGATATAGAATATACTGGGTAAAGGGAAATAAATAAGGTGGAAGCTAGGGGAAGAGTACAAATACCAAAGTATCTTTTGATTAGCCTACCTCGTATATGCTGATTGAGTAAATGTAACCACAATAGGGGAAACAGGAATAAAGAAGCGATGTGGAAGCTATTTTGAAGAGAGTAAGGAAAAGGCACATAGTGTTTTTATTTGCTTTTTAAAAAAGGAGGGCTGAAATAAATGAAAATATGAAAGTAAAGATAAGATGAGATGTTAAGACTAGAACAAATGCTCGTCCAGAAAAAGAGGAATCTATAATTTTATGAGTGTGAGGAAGTTATTTGATAATAATGACAATATTTGGAAGCCAATGAAAAGTGGAACTGTGTGCTTGTTGCAAAAGACCTTTTAAGATTATGAAAATGGGCGAAGAGAGTGAGTAGAAGAAAGAATCCATGGAGTTGTGGGGATGTGTAAGTGTATACTACAAAAAGAACAGTGGAATAATGACTACAAGAAAAGAAAGCAAATTTGGAAGGGGAGAAACAGATCTGCTGTTGCAGGATATGCTTTGCAGCCAGGAGACCATCAGATTCGATTTGATAAGCTTCAGGTCCTGGTAGCCATGTGCGAGTACTAAGATAGGCTATACGGAGAGACATTAGAGATTATTAAATGCAAGAGTAATTCTAATAGGAGTTAAGTTGTGAATTGGATCTTCATAGAAGCTACAACCACCCTTGAAGTTTTTCTCCATAGATATGAACGAAATACTGGGTTTCTCCAATAAATTCGTTTGATCATGGCATAATAACCCAGAATATTGTAAAAATTGAATTGTTAATAAAAAGATACTAGGAAGGTGGTGGTGTAAACACTAAAACAATGAGACAAGGATTACTAAGTTTAAAGTTGCAGAAGTTGCAAAATATTGGATATAAGAATAAGACAATAGGAAAAGGAGAAAAAAGTGGGTAAATAAGTGGGAATTGTATTGAATTAAGGTGGTTTCAGAATGAACTTTCACTCTGCAGTGGAGTCTGCACTGAGTTGATACTTTTTGGCAGTTTGAAACTGTCTGCTGGACCGGGACTTGAAGGTGAGACCTTTGCCTTTTGTGGTGAGTGCTCTGCTGACTGAGCTATCCAAGCATGACTTAGAACCTGCCACCACAGCTTTTACTTCTGCCTGTCCTCCTCCTACCTTTCCAAATTTCACAGAAGTTCTGGCTACCCAGGAAGTTCCACTCCCAGTGTCTCTCATAGTTCTAATCTGCCAGGAAGTTCCATTTCAGTGCACAGTGAAACTCTTATTCTGAAACAATCGCATAACCTGTGGCTGAGCCATTTCTCTGCAGTATCATTTCCTCCAAAAGTGCTAGTCCCAAAAGTATGCAGGAGAAAGGTATCTCAAGAGTCATGCTTGAATGCCTCAATCTGTATAGCACTTGCTTGCAAAAGCAAAGGTCCCAGTCTGGCACACAGTTTTAATATACTAGGAAGTTTCAAATTGAGACAATGGTTGGAATATTTGAATGTGTTGTGAAGCTTATAGTTGGAGTGACTTGAAATGGGAAAGGTTGTTGACTGAAAGTAGGATATGAGTAGTGCAACCCATTTTGTCAGGTGATAATACACAGAAAATTATTGCTACTCTGGGTGAGATACAGTTGCACCAGCCTTTGTGTAATATACTGTGAAAAACACAAGCAGGAAACGTACAACTTTCTGTACTTTGTGTATATAAGTAGTACCAATATAATAGAAGTGAAAATAAAATGATTTCATTTTGGACAGATGAGAGCTGAATGCAGGTAGCAAAATTAGTGGGTCTAAAATCAGTGGGAAATGAGAGAGAATGGTTAGAAATAAGTTAAATTTAAAAAATACATGGAAATGACTTTAGTGCATATTAAATGCCACTGTGTGATGGAAATACAAATTAAGTGGAAGAGTAACCAAAAATGGTTAGAAAAAAATTTATATCGCAAGGCACTGGATGCTGAACTAATAGATTATGGTATATCAGGTCTGGAAAGATATATCATCAGCCTCCTCATCTGTTGTATGCTAAAAAAAACACACACACACACACACACACACACACACACACACAC
Organism: Schistocerca serialis cubense; assembly: GCF_023864345.2. NCBI lineage: Eukaryota > Metazoa > Arthropoda > Insecta > Orthoptera > Acrididae > Schistocerca > Schistocerca serialis. Next base: position 216,946,304 of record NC_064640.1, read on the forward strand.
ACACACACACACACCACTGAAAGAAGGAGAAAAACATTAGCTGAAACATTCATACATAAAAGATGGCTGTTACAGTTTGCATATGTGCTTTGTTAGAGTAGCCTGATGTAATTTTCAGACAGGTAAATTTGAGGTAATTAACAGACAACTTCATCACTCCCACAGAAAAATAAATTTTTGCCAAATAACTTTTCTGTCTGAGCAGTCTTTCTCATGCAGCAGTATGTACTTTGAATAAAATTATTTTCCTATTATGTTTGCAGCAGCATTGGTTTGGATAGAATATTTTGCAAAAAATTAGTATTCAAGTTTTCATTTCATTATTTTCAAATTTAAATTTTGATTTTTGCAGTGCATCAACAATAGTTAAATTTTTTGCAGCGTTTTCAGTCTACATCAAACACTCTTCAAGCTAGAAATAAAATTTCCGGACAATAGTGTGGCAGAGATGGAAATTTTGAAAGAAACTGAAGTGTTTTCATATGTTTTGGGGTAATTTTCATATGCCATATTGAGTGCTTCTACAAGGTAAATTTGATTTATTTCAAGCAAAAAGCATCAGTTGTAGAAAATGCTTCAAACATACGGCAAGAAAGGTAAATCCTACCCAGAGGACCAGCTACCAAGAGTGACTACTGAAGTGAATGAAAATCCCAGTGTAAGCACCAGAAGTGCTGCCAGGAAATGTGGACTGAAGGAGGATTTGTGATTTTCTCATCTCAAAGAATAAGCAATGGTACAGCTGGAAGTAAGCCAATTATTCCTGTAGATGAAGTGGAACTAGCAAGCTCACCAAAATGTATGACCAAATGGGGATTTGGATCAACAAATGGGAAGTGAAAGACACTCTAAAATGTATTGACTGAGTGCAGTATTCATAGTCCTTTTACCAATAATAGATCAGCAGAAGACTGGTTCCAAAACTGCAAGAAAAGCCATGGTTTGACATTGAAGAAACACAAACCCCTTCATTGAGCTAGAAGAAAGGTCATGATTTGAATGTAGCTTCTGTATCATCTGCAGATATGGATGGAGATAAAGGCTGAATTGTTGTTCAGAATTTCTGTCTGCTCCTCCTCCTCCTCCCCCCCCCCCCCCATCACCCCCCCCCCCACCCACACACACACATTTCAGAAGACAATTATTCTGTTGGACAAGGACCTGCTACAGTAGAATCTGGGCCTTCTACAAAACGCATGCCTGCTGTTGTGCATACTGTTGTATCAAATCATCAGTCTGACTCTTCCATGAAGAAGCCGAAGGAACAGTCCCAAAAGTTTCAAAGAACTGCTCCTTGAGAAAGTATCATCAGACTCTCCACAGCCTGACGACAAAAGAAGTCATGTTGATGTAACTGCAGTAGTGATTACTTCAGATGGGTATGCTCAGAAAATAAAGGCTACCTGATAAAGCAAAAAAGCCCGAGGAGACAACCAAAGGTGTTACAAAGAAGTCAAAACAGTTATTTGAAAGAGACTTTTCTATTTCATCTTCAGAAGATGGAGAGTTGGTTCTTGCAGATACTTCAGATAGTAACATGTAATTGAGCCTACAGGAAAAGAGCTTATGCAGTTCAGTAAGAAAGATTTACCACAAAGTGTGTGCCAGATCAAAACTAATACGAAAAAAGTTTGAGCGAACATTACGATTGACCCCTTTAATATTAAAGCCATTGTTGATGAAAATCAAAGCTATGGTAATGTGAAAAAGTGTCACATAGAGCTTTTTAAAATTTACAAACATTAAATTCTGGTTCTGAAATACTATTTCTGTTTTAGAGGTTTATGGTTTTTGATGCTCATTTTTTCATAACTATTGTGTGCTCCCTGCCGCCGTTGGATAAGCAGCTGCCAGCAGAAAGTCGTATACTCCTAGCTCACTTATTTGTTACATAGTTTAATTCTTAATTTCTTTGTGTGTTATGGTCTTAAGTGGAGATTTCAATTTACCAGATATAGACTGGGACACTCAGATGTTCAGGTCGGGTGGTAGGGACAGAGCATCGAGTGACATTATACTGAGTGCACTATCCGAAAATTACCTCGAGCAATTAAACAGAGAACTGACTCGTGGAGATAACATCTTGGACCTACCGATAACAAACAGACCCGAACTTTTCGACTCTGTAAGTGCAGAACAGGGAATCAGTGATCATAAGGCCGTTGCAGCATCCCTGAATGCAGAAGTTAATAGGAATATAAAAAAAGGGAGGAAGGTCTATCTGTTTAGCAAGAGTAATAGAAGGCAGATTTCAGACTACCTAACAGATCAAAACGAAAATTTCTGTTCCGACACTGACAATGTTGAGTGTTTATGGAAAAAGTTTAAGGCAATTGTAAAATGCATTTTAGACAGGTACGTGCCGAGTAAAACTGTTAGGGACAGGAAAGATCCACCATGGTTCAACAACAAAGTTAGGAAACTACTGCAAAAGCAAAGAGAGCTTCACTCCAAGTTTAAATGCAGCCAAACCCTCTCAGACAAACAGAAGCTAAACGATGTCAAAGTTAGCGTAAGGAGGGCTATGCGTGAAGCGTTCAGTGAATTCGAAAGTAAAATTCTATGTATGGACTTGACAGAAAATCCTAGGAAGTTCTGGTCTTATGTTAAATCAGTAAGTGGCTCGAAACAGCATATCCAGACACTCCGGGATGATGATGGCATTGAAGCAGAGGATGACACGTGTAAAGCTGAAATACTAAACACCTTTTTCCAAAGCTGTTTCACAGAGGAAGACCGCACTGCAGTTCCTTCTCTAAATCCTCGCACAAACGAAAAAATGGCTGACATCGAAATAAATGTCCAAGTAATAGAAAAGCAACTGGGATCACTCAACAGAGGAAAGTCCACTGGACCTGACGGGATACCAATTCGATTCTACACAGAGTATGCGAAAGAACTTGCCCCCCTTCTAACAGCCGTGTACCGCAAGTCTCTAGAGGAATGGAAGGTTCCAAACGATTGGAAAAGAGCACAGGTAGTCCTAGTCTTCAAGAAGGGTCCTTGAGCAGATGCGCAAAACTGTAGACCTATATCTCTGACGTCGATTCTTGTACAATGTTTTTTGCTCGAGTATCATGTCGTTTCTGGAAACCCAGAATCTACTCTGTAGGAATCAACATGGATTCCGGAAACAGCGATCGTGTGAGACCCAACTCGCTTTATTTGTTCATGAGACCCAGAAAATATTAGATACAGGTTCCCAGGTAGATGCTATTTTCCTTGACTTCTGGAAGGCATTCAATACAGTTCCGCACTGTCGCCTGATAAACAAAGTAGGAGCCTACGGAATATCAAATCAGCTGTGTGGCTGGATTGAAGAGTTTTTAGCAAACAGAACACAACATGTTGTTATCAATGGAGAGACGTCTACAGACGTTAAAGTAACCTCTGGCGTGCCACAGGGGAGTGTTATGGGACCATTGCATTTCACAATATACATAAATGACCTAGTAGATAGTGTCGGAAGTTCCATGCGGCTTTTCGCGGATGATGGTGTAGTATACAGAGAAGTTGCAGCATTAGAAAATTGTAGCGAAATGCAGGAAGATCTGCAGCGGATAGGCACTTGGTGCAGGGAGTGGCAACTGACCCTTAACATAGACAAATGTAATGTATTGTGAATACATAGAAATAAGGATCCTTTATTGTATGATTATATGATAGCGGAACAAACACTGGTAGCAGTTACTTCTGTAAAATATCTGGGAGTATGCGTGCGGAACGATTTGAAGTGGAATGATCATATAAAATTAATTGTTGGTAAGGCGGGTACCAGGTTGAGATTCATTGGGAGAGTCCTTAGAAAATGTAGTCCATCAACAAAGGAGGTGGCTTACAAAACACTCGTTCGACCTACACTTCAGTATTGCTCATCAGTGTGGGATCCGTACCAGATCGGTTTGACGGAGGAGATAGAGAAGATCCAAAGAAGAGCGGCGCGTTTCATCACGGGGTTATTTGGTAACCGTGATAGCGTTACGGAGATGTTTAGCAAACTCAAGTGGCAGACCCTGCGAGAGAGGCGCTCTGCATCGTGGTGTAGCTTGCTCGTTAGGTTTCGAGAGGGTGCGTTTCTGGATGAGGTATCGAATATATTGCTTCCCCCTGCTTATACCTCCCGAGGAGATCAAGAATGTATAATTAGAGAGATTAGAGCGCGCACGGAGGCTTTCAGACAGCCGTTCTTCCCGCGAACCATACGCGACTGGAACAGAAAAGCGAGATAATGACAGTGGCACGTAAAGTGCCCACCGCCACACACCGTTGGGTGGCTTGCGGAGTATAAATGTAGATGTAGATGTAGATCCCAATAGATTATTCAGCCACTATACATTTTGTCTTGCAATTGCCCCAGTTGATACTCATAACAGTCCTTTAAACAATTTAGGAAGCAGCTGTTTGATAATAACCACATCTGAGTTTTCCCCATTTAGTGGGGAATTTCCAAATACCTTTTCATTTTTTATTTAGTATCTTGAGACAATAGTGAAAATTTCTCCAAATATTGGTTAGTCATGCGAGGTTATCACAGAAAGGAAATGTTAGAGAGACCAAAATTTTCGTAATTATAGCGTAAGTTAAATTTTTGTCTGCAAATCACCCCAGGCTACTCTAAATTTTTCTTACTTGTGGTATGTTCTTTCCAAATTACTTGTTTCTGAATATTCTTTTATGCTATACATATAGGCTACAGTACAATAATTTTTATTTATCATGTAGTTTCTTGTGTGCTGTGTGTTTTTATATAAAGCACCTATGTTATGGTATCTTTTCAGTTTTTCCATAGTGGTATTCACCACCTATTTCATGTACTGTAACTGTGTGTAACAAATCTTTGGCCTTTTTTTAAGGAGGACTGAATCGTTCGGCAGTCAACTTCAAATGCTGGTTCTCTAAATTTTCATAATAAGTGTTCCCTGAAATGAATGCACCTTCCTTCCAGGGATCCCCATTTGAGTTCTCGAAACATCTCTGTAACACTTACATTTTGTTCGAACCTACCAGTAACAAATCTAGCAGCCCTCCTCCGAATTGCTTCAATGTCTTTCTTCAGTCTGAGATATCCCAAACACTTGACCAGTAATCAAGAATAGGTCACACCAGTGTCCTACATGTGGTCTCCTTAACAGATGAACCACTCTTTCCTAAAGTTCTCCCAATAAATCGAAGTCAGCCATTTGCCTTCCCTACGGCAGGTTTCACATGTTCGCTCCACCTCATTGCTTTCCAGCGTTACGCCCAGATATTTAAATGACACGACTGTGTCAAGCTGGACACTAGTAATACTATATCTGAACATTACAGGTTTGTTCTTCCTATTCATCCACATTAACTTGCATATTTCCACATTTAGGGCTAGCTGCCATTCATCACACCAACTACAAATTTTGTCTAAGTCATCTTGTATCTTCCTACAATCACTCAACTTCAGCACCTTACCATACACCATGGCATCATCAGCAAATAACCACAGACTGCTGCCCAACCTGTCCACCAAATCATTTATGTATATAGAGAACAAGAGCGGCCCTATCACACTTCCCTTGTGCACCCCTGATGATACTCTTGTCTCAGCTGAACATCCGCTGTCGAGGACAACATACTGGGTTCTATTATTTAAGAAGTTTCGAGCCACTCGCATATCAGTGAACTTATTCCATATGCTTGTACCTTCGTTAACAGCCTACATTGGGTCAGCATGTCAAGTGCATTCTGGAAGTCTAGAAATATGGAATCTACCTGTTGCCCTTCATCCATAGTTGTCGGTATATCATGTGAAAAAAGGACAAGCAGAGTTTCGCAAGAGCGGTGCTTTCTGAAACCATGCTGATATGTGGACATAAGCTGTTTAGCCTTAAGAAAGTTTATTATATTCAAACTGAGAATGTGTTAAAGGATTCTGCAACAAACAGAAGTCAAAGATATTGGTCTGTAATTTTACGGGTCTGTTATTTTACCTTTCTTATATACTAGTCATCTGCGCTTTTTTCCAGTCACTTGGGACTTTGTGCTGGGTGGGAGGGTCACAATAAATGCGAGCTAGATAAGGTACGAATTCCATAGAGTACTCTGTAAAATTGAACCAGGATTGCATCTGGACCTGGTGATTTATTTGTTTTCAAATCTTTAAGTTAACTTCTCTACAGCTGGTATGCTAATTTTTGTGTCGTCCATAGGGGAGTCTGCCTGATGATCAAATGATGGTATGTTTGTATGGGTCTCCTGCGTGAACAATTTCATGAATGTGAAATTTAATAATTTGTCTTTCATTTTGCTATCTTCTACTGCCACACCAGACAGGAGAACAAGGGACTGAATGGAAGCCTTAGACCCGCTTAGCGATTTTACATATGACGCACGTACTTCAGGAGATACGTCATAAACATGAAGCTGTGTGAAAATGAAACTGCAGGGAGAAATTCACTGGAGAGACAGATGAAATATGTGTACAAATACAAGTGAAATATGTTAAATATGTGTGCTTCCATGCGCACACACCAAATGTTTCAAAGGCGTGAGTAAAACGCTCATCCTAAACCTCTGGAACGATTTCAATCAAATTAGGTACACATGTTGCAGTCTGGAAAGAAATACCTTAGGAGCAAGAATCACCAGCCCCCTGTTAGGGTGAGTGTGATAATGTGGAAAGAGAAGGGAGGATGGAAAGGTGGGCAGACAGTTAGGGGGAAAGAGAAGATAGGCACAGATAGGAGGAGGACAGAGTAAGGAGAGGTGAAAATGGACAGAAAGAGGGGAGAAGAGGAGAAAGAGACAGGCAGAGAGATAGGGAGGAGGAAGTAGACAGAGAAAGGGAAAGGGAAGGGGAAGAGATTGACAGAGAGAGGGGAGAGGAGGAGATGTATACAGAAAGGAAAGGGGAGGAGATGAACAGCGTGAGAGGGGAAAAGATGAACAGAGAGATGGGGAGCAGATGGGTAGAGAGAGGGGTAGGAGGAGGTGGACAGAGATTGGGGGCCTGGAGGAAGTGGACTAATAGAAGACCAGAATAAATACATATTCAGGCAATGCCGAGTACTCGACTATTGTGGTAGAGAAATGCACTGACTTTGGAACAAATTTTATTGATATGTTTTTCCCATGTCTTTTGACCATTAATTGTAATAACTGGGAGTGTAAACTTACCTACTTTTATAATATTGTCTCCAAACTTTAAAAAGTTGACTGCATCAGTCAAAATGAATAGACTGCTCCCAGACCCCATGCTAAATGGTTCATCCAGTTTGATTTGTTATCTGTTTTGTAATTGGTCTCCATCATCAAAATCTAAAAAGAAAAGGGAAAAAATGTGGTAAAATGGGATGTGAGTTTTTTTGTCATTGGTGTACAGAGTAAAAAGTTCTGCTCAGATGCCAAGAACAAGATAAGTCAGTGTCAACAAACAGTCCCCAGCTTGCATATTTGACACACAGTTCATGTCTTCCTAATAATTGTATAAGTAGCTATTCCAGTATTCGCTCTAAGTGGTTCACGGATGTTTGTCATTACCTATGGTCAGTTTTCCTTCTAAGTTGTGTAGTAATAATCAGAAGCTGATATGAAAACAAAGCTAACATGAATGAATCGGAATGGGGTGTAACATGAATGAATCGGAATGGGGTGATCTTATGATTGAATGCTCAGATGATGTGTCTAAGAACCATCTTAAAGTAAGCATTGTAGTAAGGACTGAGACACAGATGGTAGTGAATGCAATGAAGAGGATGATTAGGTTAGTCAAATAGCAAGTGCCACAAATACCAGGGGAAGTGAAATTCTTCAAGATGCATTGGTATTTGTGTTCAATGGGAAGGCAAGTTTGAAACTACACTTGCAAAATTTTTGGTGCAGTGCACTTATTGATACCCCCCCTCCCCCGTCCTCCGGAAGAGTTCCTTATGTTATTGATTGAACAAATAAATATATATGAAAGCCAAGAAGCAGAAAAGTGGCAGTAGATCAACCTGGCTCACCAGTTGGAGGGATACATATGCTGTAGCAAAAGTCCTTTTTACACTGTAACACTCTGGCAGTGTCATGACAGACAGCTCATTGCAATCCACAGATGACTTCACAAAATTAGACTAGTTGTGGACCATTTAAATAATATGAGTGATATAATTACTTTCCAGACTAGAAGCTCTGTATAGAGGAATCAAGGGTCTTAAGATATAGTCCCTTGTTTTGCAGGCTGTACTGCGAAACAAGAAACACAAGTACAGTGTGAAAATTTATGAACTCTGAGTGCAATAGTGCGGTTCTCAAAATATAAATATGCTTCGGTAAGACAAAGGAAAAGGTAGTGATGAGTCATGCATCTTGAGTTGTTTTACACTTAGTGGTAACCTACTTCGATAAACGGTCTGTGCTGTGAACGAACAATTTTTATGAATCTGTAACTCTGACATGGTCTCAGAATTAGTTTTCCCACTGTTTAAGACATTTTATGCCTGTACCATCAAATTCTGTATGTCCTGAATGTTAATTCAGGCCCACTTTGCGTTATCATAATTATAGTTTCTTTACAGTTGATGAAACAATGAAAAAAAAGTAACTGAGATATGATGATGCTGGAAATGCATTGGTTTTCAATTGTTGTGTTGAGAAACATTGTGCAGTAATCTTTTTTGAGCTCGTCTTTTTAGTTCTGAATAGACAGAAGATTTTAAAAGTTCGGAGTGTTTGTGCTGCTAGTGTGTAGTCTCCAAACACTGCCAACCTAACAATAACTATACTGTGTGCGGTATTGTTCATAGCTGCGTTATTGAAAGAAGTGTTTGGTTGGGCTAAAACTTTGATATTATTCTGAACGGAAGGAATGTTGGCAACTGCAAACAAGAGCTCTTCCGGATAAAATACGAACTACCTTAGAACAGTCAAAGATGTGGTGCCTCTTGCAAAAAACATTGCACTACGAGGGTGGTTTGAAAAGTTCTCGGAATGGAATAGGAAAAAAAAGCACTTGCATCATTGAATCTTCTTTTATTTTTCAATGTAGTCTCCTTGTAGATTAATGAACTTGATCCAACAATGTTCCAGTGCCGTGCTCCCATTTCGAAAATGAGTTTCCTCCAGGCCTGCAAAATAGTTGTCAACTCCAGCTAGCAATTCTTTGTTTGAAGTGAATCTCCGCCCACCTAGAAAAATTTTCAGTTTTGGGAGGAGGTGGAAGTCTGACAGAGCCATATCAGGTGAATAAGGTGGGTGTGGCAACAGTTCATACCTTAGTTTGTGTAATTTTTGCATGATGACTGCATGTGTGCGAGCACATGTCGCGAGTCGCGGCACCCATCTTGTAAACAATTTTTTCATATCTCATTATTCAGTTAAAATATACCCTTTCAGATGACATCTGGCAAAGTGTGACCAATTTCAGGCACTTTTGCAATGATTTCTGGAGTAGTGACACATCTTGGCCGACCATTGTGCAGATCATCTAAACTCTCCCGACCAAATTTAAATTCATTTGTCCACTTGGCGACAGTTGAATATGAAGGAGCAGAGTCCGCCAGTGTGTTCTGGAAATCAGTGTGAATGGTCCTTTGCTTTCATACCTTTCTTTACGAAGTACTTAATCACTGCTCGAATCTCGATTTTCTCTCCCCCCCCCCCCCCCCCCCCCCCACACACACACACACACACAAACGCGCGCACGCGCACACCCCACCCCATCTTCCCAAATCACTTCGCGGGAATAACAACAGAGCCACGTCACCACCCCAGCTCTCTAGCTCTCTTCCAAGAGCACTGATTTGACACATGTTTGCAGGCAACAGTCCAATGAATATCACGTGGACAACTCGTTGCCTCGTTGCGCTAGCGCTGACCTCTCGTGGTGATTCTGAGAACTTTTCAAACCACCCTCATATGTTGGAGTTGGTGGCATATTAGGTCATAAAAAATTAAATGCATTACCTTTGATTTGCAGGGAGACATAATAAGTGCAGTGTGGTATTCAGATTTTTGGAATATGTAGTGACTTTTGAAGATATGGTTAGGCAGGGAGCTAACAGCAAAGCCCAAACAATTTAAATACAGTCAAAACTGTCAGACTTTTGCCCCTTTCAAAATACATTCTGATTTCCATGGTGTTGGTTAGGATGGGACCTGTAAGTACAGCTAGAATTTAACTGCACATTCTGCTTTATGTTATGTCATACAGAATCATATTTCGTTACACAGCCTTGCGTCTACATACATTTAACTTTGTGATGATGTTTAATCTTTGAGCAGGCATGCCGACATTTTGCATGAGTAGGTACGTGGAGTGTTCAGTACCCCACCTTCTGTGATAAGTTATTATTTCTGTAGGAATCAGTTAAATACTTACGTGTTGCAGTGATAGTAATGTGCTTTTGTTTCAAAAGCATTAATCAGCACCTGAATGAAGGTATTCATGATAGAAATACATAACAAAGGGAAGAGAAATTACTTGCCTATTTTTTGATCCTTGTAATAAATACTGTTGTGAAAAGGTACTTCTACAGTTCAGTCTTTTGCGTAGATAAACTGAAAATGGCGCACACATTCAAAATTGTGAGAAAGGAATAATTACAACACGAGCGAGGGTGCAGGGTACGGAGTGCTCCACTAGCATTTTCCTTATGAATCAGTGCAATATTGAGGGCTCTGAGGAACTGCCACATTGCAGGAGTCTGTGTTACACTACAGCACTAGAAATTCTGCAGTGGGGTACTGAGCGTCCACTCGAAGGTTAAAGAATGTAATTATCTGATTGGGTCTGTTACCTTATGTAATCAGCCAACATCACTACAGTTTGCTTTCATACACATGTATGGAAAATATGTCCAGGTCTTGTAATAACTTCTGGACTTTTTATTAAACTTTTCATGTTGATATCAAAACTTTTGAATGTATTTATGAACTAGAAAACCAGATATACAAATTTTCTCTCAAAGAAATTGAATCAAACTAGAATTCTAGATGTTTTGTCAAAAAGTCTGAACTACCCATGTGTTTATGAAATGTACAACTTATATATGTGCTTAAAAAGTAATTTCCCTCCATTTACATTTTCTCACAGCTTACACCACTTTCATCCCCTATAAAGTGTAAAAGAGAGGTTTCTCTGTAGTTGCTTGCAGGTAGAGAGAGAAAATGGTAGTATTTGCCAATTTAATATTCACCATTCTGAGACTGTTGAAGTTCATAACAAAGATGGTAAAGTTTACTTCACACCTAATAAGTACAATGGACAAAATATTGATTACTTCAAAGAGGTATCGAGCTAATGCCATGGAACACCACCTTTAGCTTTGGTAGTGGCAGCAGCTTAGTGGGAAAGACAGTCCACATTTTTCTTTATGTATGATACCCAGCAGAAGCCACTCATTGATGATTGGATCTTGTAGAGCTACGTAATTGCGGGGATGTTGATTGCTAAATTTCACCCACTGTTCCAGATAGTACCACACCTTTCTATGGGATTAAGATTGGGCGATTTGACGGGCCAGTCAAAATGCAAAAGGGTGTCAGTGTTGCTCAGGTTAGAAATGTATGTGTGCAGCACTACTGTTATCATCTTGGAAGACAGGAATGTTCACAGCACACTTCTCATGAAGATGTAGAAAATGTCATCAAGAATGTTGAAGTAAATTTCCTAATTCATGTTTGCAATAACTTGAATAAGATGGGCCAAAATTGTGATACAAGAAACTTCCCCAAAACAGTACAGAACCACCACTGTCGTGAACTACACCCTCCACATGCTGTGGGTTAAATGCTACATTGAGTTGTTCGTGATCTTGAGGCCTTCTATTCTTATTTGAAAAGATGCAAAAAAATTGACTCATTAGACTAAATTACATATCTTCAGTCATCTACTCTCTAGTTTCTCTGTTGTTTGGCCGTGTGAAGACATGCCTTTTGTGAAGTTTTGGACTCCAAATGTCCATTGCATGCAGTTCCATTGACATTGTTTGCTTGGAAACTCATTTAGATAGACCTGCATCTGATGACAGCTGTAAGTACCGTTGGGTTGGAAACTGATTCTCATTGCCAAGGCATGACACTTGTTTCCAATCCCTGTCAGTTAGGAACTTCTTATGATAGCTTTCCCAATGTTGTGTTACACGGCTGTGAGTGGTACATGATTCCCTGTAGATATGTTGAACGATGTGAGTGGATAAACCAATAAATCGGGGAAACTTCACTCACAGCTAGACATGTTAGCTCATTTCTGCAATTCTGTCGTGTTTCCACAAGGATCCATCTTACAGTGCTGATTCCATACAACCAACTGGCACATGCATGCTTGCATGATGAATTACTGCCATCACTTACATCAGCAGTGGAAGTCACATAACTTCCTGACACCAGTTCTGCACCATATACAGCTTTCCAAGCAATCAGGCTGCTTTTTCAAGGGGATGACTTGTATTTTGTCTAGTGAGCTTGTTTTTGAATCTAAATTAATGGTATGTCTAGTGTTACTCAGTCCATCAAATACTCTGTTATTCAGCTCTGCAAAGAACTATTAGATGGGTGAAAAATATTGGTCTGCATATTATGGAAGAAGGTGTAATTAGATGAATGAAGAACACTAACTTCACTTAGCGAAGGTTTATACAGCACTTGCATGTAAAAGAGTGCAGAGCGAACTGCCTACGGCCCGAACACATACAGTATATATACAGCTACAGAACATTCCAGTACAATCATTCTTGACTTTTGTGGATGCTTCTGGAATGTACTCAAACTGAATATAGAAATTAAAATTGTACAGTCCAGGTAAGTTTTGATCTCGCGACCCTCCATGCAACAGTTTAGTATCATAACCACTAAACCACAGTGCTACTCAGCTTCTTCTGTGACATTGCTCCCTCCTTAAGAGAACAGCGTCTCGGTGTTATGTCACCCTAGTCTGGGAATGAGTCATCAGTCCTGCATACTCCATGCTCGAACAGTCCACGGGTGTACTGCCGGCCCATAGTGTCCAACGGGCACAATATTTCGGTGATCAGACATGTCGCCATCGTCAGGTACGCTGACGAACTGAGCTCCTGAGTGCGGGCGGCCGTCTTAAATCCCCTCCCCTTGCGAGGCGTTCTCTCCGTGTCTGCGTGTCAGTGGTTGGTGAGACACTGTTGTCAGCGTATGTGGTGGCGTTTGTGTAATTGCCTCGTCCACCTAGTCACCTGTTCGTTTCCTTTGCTGAGCATCTTTTTAATTGGACTCAATACTGGTTCCCATGCCCTGCTGAGATTGTAGCTGCAACCTCAGTTGATAAGTCCGTCCCTGATACTTCTTTTGCCGCTACGCTCTTCATCACCTTTCCACTTGTTGCCTGTCACTGGAACTTCAAATTTACCCTGGGTTGCAGGATCCTTAAAGGGCTTCATTCGAAGGATGTGGACCATATCTCTGATCTTTCGTCATCTTGTGTCGGGGTCGAAATCTTCAACTTCATAAGTAACATCAGATAACTGTCTTACAACCTTATAAGGTCCAAAGTAGTGCCTGAGGAGCTTCTCAGAGAGGCCAGCCTTCTGAACAGGAGTGAACATCCAGACGAGGTCACCAGGCTGGTAGACAACAGGGCGGTGGCTCGCGTCATACCTTCAGCTAACTGCCACGCTTCCTCAGCTCTGGTTCACAACTGGCTGATGTAGTCGTCATCCACGTCATCAGGATGTAACAGAAACACAGTGTCAATCGTCGTAGTCGCCTCACTCCCATGCACCAGGAAAAACGACGTAAAACCTGTGGCGTCTTGTTCGGCAGTGTTGTAGGCAAACGTCACGAAAGGTAGCACCTTATCCCAGTTGCTCAACATTGATGAACATTGATAGCATGTCGGCCAAGGTCTTATTAAGGCGTTCAGTAAGCCTGTTAGTTTGCGGATGGTAGGCACTCGTCATGTGATAAGTAATGTTCCACTGACAGTTTCTCTCTGTTACAAGATGCGATCGAAAAACTTTCCCTCAATCCATAATTAACGACCTTGGGGCACTGTGTTTTAATAAAATGTCTTCCAAGATGAATTTGGCTACCTTGGCAGCTTAGACTGTTTTCACGGCTTTTGTAATGGCATAGCATGTCAGATAATCAGTGCAAGCAATAACCCATCTATTGCCACTAGCAGACATTGGAAATCGTCCGAGGAGGTCAATCCCAACATGCTGGACAAGCATTTAGACTAGTGGAATTGGTGTGAGTCGGCCAGGTGGTTTCTGAGGAACTGCTTTTCTCCTCTGACGCGCTCCACAGTGTGACACATAGTGATGGACACTCCTAAATAAACCTGACCAGAAAAATCTCGTGCGGATTCTGTCGCATGTCTTAATAAATCATAAATGTCCAGCCTCATGTGTGTGATGGAATTTCTGTAGAACATCTAAGTGCATATGTTTAGAAATCACTGGTAACCACCTCTTTCCAAACAGATCAAAGTTTTTCTTGCAAAGTAATCCATTAACTATCTTAAATTGTCCCTTCACATCCTCTGACCAATTTAAGGCAAACATAATTTGAGATATTTTGGCATCCTCCTCCTATTCGGCAGAGAAGTCCTGGAGTGCAGCAAGACAGTCACTATCTTCATCAAAGTATTGATGGTCTTGTACAGGGTTTCTTGAGAGACAGTTGGCATCTTGGAGTTTTCTTCCACTTTTGTACACTAAGGTAATGTCATACTCTCAAAGGCGTAGTTCCCACCTGGTGAGTCGTTCGGTTGGATCCGTCAGACCTGTCAACCAGCAAAGTAAATGATGGTCTGTAACAACTGTGAATGGCCTTCCGTAGAGATACTGTCGAAATTTGCACATGGCCTAGATCACAGCAAGACATTCTCTTTCTGTAGTTGAGTAGTTTCTCTCAGCTTTAGTAAGTGTGCTAGAAGCATAGGCTATAACCTTCTCTTTTCCATTGGAAATTTGGACCAAAACAGCACTGATCGCATACCCGCTGGCATCTGTGTGTAGTTCCGTAGGTGCTCTCTCATCATACAGACCAAGTACAGGGTCAGTTGTCAGAGCTTTTTGCAGCACATAGAAAGAATCTTGTTGAGCACCACCCCAGATAAAATTAGCATCAGCTTTTAGCAACTCTTGGAGTGGCCTGGCTTTTGTACAAAACTCTTTGATAAATCAACGGTAATAAGAACATAATTCGAGGAAGCTTCTCACATCTCAAATACTTTTAGGAATAGGAAACTCTGTTGTAGATCTCACTTTTTCTGGGTCTGGCCTCAAACCTTCATTTGACACAAGGTGTCCAAGTATTTTGATTTGTTTTGCTCCAAAGAGACACTTTCTTGGATTAAGTTTCAGTCCGCCTTGTTGGAGACACTTGAGAACGGCCCTCAGTCTTTTTATATGTTCATCAGATGTCTCTGAGAATACTATAATTTCATCTAAATAACAAAGACACATCATCCACTTCACGTGCCTTAGAAGATTATCCACCATCCGTTCAAAAGTTGCTGGTGCATTACACAAACCAAACAGCATTACCTTAAACTCATACAGGCCCTCAGGGGGTGATGAATGCAGTTTTCTCACGATCAGGCTCATCTACTTCAATTTCCCAGTATCTCCAGTTCATGTCCATGGTTGAGAAAAACTTAGCCCCCTTCAGATAATCTAGTGTATTGTCAATTCGTGGAAGAGGGTAAACGTCCTTTTTAGTTATCTTGTTAAGCATCCTGCAATCAACACAAAAGCGCCAACTGCCATTCTTTTTCCTGACGAGGCCCACTGGTGACGACCATGGGCTCTGTGAATGGTGAATGATGTTATTCTTCATCATTTTCTCTACCTCGTCGCGAATTATTCGACATTCTGTCGCTGACACACGGTATGCTCTCTGGCTTGAAGAATGGCAGGTAGCTTCTTCTGTTGTTCCTTAGTGAGATCTGGTGATAGTCAAGCTAGAAGATCATGTGTTGTAGTGGTAGCGCTAATTTCCCTCACAGACTCGGCATGGGAGGTTCCTGTGACGCTCAGCTGTTCTTCAATCAACGACTCAGCGTTTGCTGCGCACATGCATCTTGAAAGGATATGCGGTTCTCGGCGACAGTTAACAATCCACAATTTACCGATGCCATTCTTAAATGAGGTGGCAGAGACTGGGATGACAAAGTTATTCTTCAGTGGTATACTTCTCTTACATTCCACTGAAAGATCCATGGGTAGATGTATGGCATGACACGTGACAGTTACCTTTCTAGTGCTGACTCTAGGAATGATCACTTCATCCAGCACACACATTCTCCACACACTGGGATGCGCATCTTCCCATCCATTCGTCTAGCATAATCGCCTAGCGACCACAATCTATAATTGCCTGAGAGGCTTTCAAAAAGTCCCATCCAAGAATGATGTCATAACTATGCTCTTGTAAGATGATGAATTCTAAGGACTGTGTATGGCCATTTATACCCACACAAATGGTACATCTTCCTGTAGGTTTTACATATTTCCCATTAGCCACCTTCAGCAGAGATGTTTCGTTGTCGATGAATACGGTTTTCTGCAACTGGCGATGGTACTTCTCCGAAGTGACAGAATATGATGCTCCAGAGTCCACAAGAGCTTGGGGTAGTTGGTCATCCATGAGGATATCAATGTAGTTTCCTATCATTTCTGTAGTGGCCTCACTTCCAAGGGAGGTTGCGCCCTTTAGTTTTCCAGGTTGCAGTGGCTAGGTGATTGGCTGGAGCTTCTAAACAGCGATGGAGACCTTGATCGGTGTGTTGGGGAGTGTCCTCTCCAGTGCCTAGCTTGCGGTGATGGTGACCTACGTCTTCCTGCACCCACATCTTCTTGTTCATCTTAGTCGTCCCGGAGTTAGCGTCAGCTAAGATCAGTCTGCTGTCTTCTGGCGTGGGCGTCATCAAATATCCGCCGCCTTTCTCGACAATAGCACACCACATGTCCCGGTCGTCTACAGTGGAAACATACTGGTTGGTTATCCTGGGTCCTCCAGACGTCAGTCTTCCTTGGTGGCCAAACAGTTTCCTCATGTGGCATTGTAGGAATGTAACTCCACCTCGGTCTTGACTCTTTAAATGCTTTAAAGGGAAATGAAAGACAAGAGATTGGGTTCAATGTCTGTTCCACTTCCTCCCTTATGACCTCTTGAAGCGTCTCAGTTTTTTGCTCGCCATGCAATCCAAGTGCCTTCTGAACTTCATTCTCACTATCTGATGAAGAACACTTGTGAAATCAGTTGCTTCCTCCATCGCAGAAATCGATATGATGTTTGGAAGCCATTCAAACTTCTTGTGTGTAATTCTTTTTTGATGCATTGTCTCTATATAATGGCACCATTTTATGAAGTAATCTGCTGTGGAAACCATCTTCAGGAGTAGGGCTTGATACATGTCCTCAGCAACACCCTTCATGAAATGTGCAACCTTATCTTCCTCCTTCATTCTAGGATCCACTATTTTACACAGCTCCAAGATGTCTTGAATGTAGGATGCTGTAGTTTCTCCTGGACGCTGTGCCCTACTTTAATTTATCTTCAACTTTGCACTTCTGTCATTGTCTGTCACCAAAATACTTGTGCTGTTCCGACTGGAATACTTCCCAGCTTGTGAACTTCTCGTTGTTGTTCTCATACCATTGCTTGGCAGTGCCCTCCAAGTAGAAAAATACGTTAGCCAAACACACGGTGTCATCCCATTTGTTGAATTTGGCTATACGCTCATGTACCTTCAGCCACTTGTTTGGATCTTGGCCATCATCACCAGAGAACCCAGAAGGATGTCTCATGTGGTGGCACACAGTTGCTGTCATCGTAACATCCTCTTCTTCTGTCTCCGATAGATTGCAATCTGTTGAATATGGCCCGAACTTGGGTTTCTCGCCAAGTAAATGGCGGCTCTGTCGTGGCATGATGGGAGCCACTGTGTCATCGATAATGTGCACTATCACAGGTTCCAATACCTAGCGTCTCCACCAGAATAATGTCACGTAGAAGAAGGTGTAAATAGATGAATGATGAACACTGACTTCACTTGACGAAGGTTTATTCAGCACTTGCATGTACAAGAGCGCGGAGCGAACTGCCGCCGACCAGAACACACACAGTATATATACAGCTACAGAACATTCCACTACAATGATTCTTGACATTTGTGGATGCTTTTAGAATGTACTCAAACTGAATATAGAGATTAAAATTGTAGAGTCCAGGTAAGTTTTGAACTCACGACCCTCCATGCAACAGTTTAGTATCATAACCACTACACCATGGTGCCACTCAGCTTCTTCTGTGACAATATGTTTTCACAATGCTAATGTGTTTTACATTCACATAACTTGAAAGTGTGTCAGGTATCTCTTTTAAAGAAAAATGTAGTCAGGAATTGTTAAGGGCAAGGTGCTAATCACCATGAAGGAGATAAAAACAGAAGGCAGCTTTCATTATTTAGAGACCATACCCGCCGCCGATAATGCATGACTAACAAAGCCGTGCAGTGTGTGTGGTCAGTAGAGGAAATGTCATGCATTGCACTACTATCATCAGATTTGCTAAGAACAGTTAGCTCTTTGTAGAGAAGAATGCTTCAATATCATCATCAGTAAAAAGTATTTGATTTTTTTTATCATTTGCAAAAAAGGAAAAAAAGTGCATTTTGTATCTAAGACTAAGGACACTCATCAGTTTTTGGTTTCCTCATCTGAAAGAAATAGGGAAAAAAATCTGTTACACCATGCACAGACAATTTTACTGTACCTTAGGATGGTTCCTGTTTTTTCTTGTTTGATTTTTTTTTTCCTTGTGATACCCTTCACCTACAAACCCCCACCCTCGCTTTTCGACTTAATTATTAATATTGCTGCATAAGCTTTTACAATTCAATTTTGTGGGTTGTAATATTATAGTTCTTGAAATTTTGCTTCCTGACATTTCATCAGTAACTACATTGGATCTCGTTTGATGTGCTCTTCGTTCTGCTGAGGTTTGCTGACTGACAGGTTGGCAGTCAGAGAGTAAAACATTAAGACTGTGAAAGGGAGCCTAGGTAGAATTTACACTTTATTGACAGAGAGAATACTTATCAGAGATAAAACTTAAATATCAAACTGTCATCTTTCAGAGGTAAAACGTGTCTATCGAATCTTTAGAGCTGTTGTTCATGTATCACTAATTGTCATGGCTTGTTTTCGGTTAAAATTGGTCCCATGTTTATATATTGTATGGATAATAGTTTGTCATTTTAATAGATAAAATTCTGGCTTAGAAGTTTTTGTGTATAAAAATTAGTGATTGCAGGACTCGATAGATTATCCATTGAGACACCATTGACTTGCTCGTAGAATTCATCATCTCACTGAAACTGACTAGAAGTAAGGTAGTGTCTGAAAAGAGTAGCAAAGTACCCCAAAATCTACTGAGTCATGGGATTACTAATTTTTTCACGGAAAACTTTGAACAATAGTCTCTAGAAGAAACAAATAAGAAACCAAGCAAGCAAGCTTTTCTGTTGTTTGATGCTCCACATTAAAGATTTCTCAAAAATGAGTCTTTTTTTTTTTTTTTACAATAGGTTATGCAAAAGCATGGTTGAAACTGTAATTGGAATGGAGATAGCTTCATTGTTTCACGGGTTTCACTTCAGATAAGGTTGTAGAAGGTTCACAATATTTAGACGAGACAGCTGCTCATCATCTTCAGGTGCTTACTGACATGTTGTTGCAATGGCTCGCCAATATATGTGCAGACTCGTTAGAAAAGCATAGGTGTCAAGGGTTGAGGCTATAATGTCATCGTAGACAAATCATAGAGCACGGCGACATCTAGTGCCTCCTGCCGGACAAACGGGCCATAGGCTAATCATTCGCAACACCGGAAAAGCGTGGCCACAAATAGCGGCCTAGTTCGCTTGCGGGCAGTGTGTCGATGCCGAGTGTAAGTGTGTGGACTTTGATTCTTCATCTGTGTTGTCTCGGATTCATCAGTCTGTGGCTGGTGATGCCTTAGTACTGCCATTGCTGGTTCCCATGCATTGCTCAGTTGAAATTCCGTCTCTCTATTAATCATGTCGTTACTCATATGAATTTCGACTGCTTCTGTAATCGCGGAGTCCCAGTATGTGGAAGCAGACAAAAGGATCTTTGTCTCTGTAGTTCATGCTGTGTCCAGTGTCAAGACAGTATTCAGCCACAGCAGACTTTTCTGTCTTACCCAGTCTGGTGTGATGTCTGTGTTCAGCACATCTATCCTTAACAATGCAACATGTCTGGCCAGTGTGTGATTTCCTACACTGGCACGGGATTTTATATATCCCTAGTCTCCTTAGACTTAGGTCGTCTTTAACAGAACCCAGCATAGTTTGCACTCACGCTGAAGGTCGGAAGACACATTTTATTTGATGTTTTTTGAACAGCCTGCCAATCTTAAAGGACACGCCACCAATATTTGGTAGAAAAACCATTCTCGTGGAGTTCTCTGTTTCTTATGGCTGTTCTTGAGCTTTAGTGCGTACAGGTTTAAATGGTTATGGATCTGTTTATCAGAGTACCCTTTTGTACAAACACAGAGTGAAGATGGCTGAGCTCTGCCGATAAGCTAGTTAGTGTATATATTGGCGAGCCATTGCAGCAACACGTCAATAAGCATTTGAAGATGATGAGCAGATGTCGTGTTGAAATATTGTGCAACTTCCACAACATTATCCGATGTGACGCCCGTGAACCAATGAAACAATTACTACATCGGAAAAGTCTAACGGCACGAAAGGGAGAGTGTTGGAAGTAGGGTATCTTAGTTTGAGGTCACATCTAGAGCCAAAGTTAAATACGTGGGAAATCAACAGTTACTATACACGATTTTCATTGTTGATTATACAGTTTTCCACATTGATAAAGGGAGTCTGAATTCAATTTTTGATTCACTAACCATCAAGTTACAAATATTAGTAAACTGCTGGCCTCGGATTTAAATTTTGTATCAGGGAATAGGGAAAATGCCAAATTTCACATTTTGTAAAAACTGTTGAGTTTGGGTTATCTTGCTAAAAATCACAGATTTCTCATTATTTTTCATTCTCTGTGTGAGTGAGTGAGTGAGTGAGTGAGTGTTTTCTTTTTATTTATCTGAAGGAAGACTGTGTCTGATAGATTAGTTTTCTTTTAAATATGCTTGTCAGCCATTCAGTGCCTCCTCTGTGTGGTGAGTAGTAATTTATTCTAATTCATATTGTTGTATTCCATCTCAGATTTCCATTGTTTGATTTAGCCATGGAAATTAGTGATGTGTGGACACTAGCTCTAAATAATTAGTATCCAAGTTGGATCTTTGACAATGATTATCTCTGCCGATCACATATAAACTTCTATCATGCCTCCTTTTCATGGTATTACGCGTTCAGTCTAAGAAGTTACAGTATGATGGCTGATGAGAGTAGCTGTTTCGAGTGGTCTCATTTGGTGCTGACACTTTTTTTGGTGCAGCTGACCTAATCAACCACAGTTAGCAGGTGACGAAGTTTGCAATGTGTCTACATACTCGTAAACAAAAGCTGGCATAACACACACAGTTATAGGTCACAGAAATATAATTTGTTCATATGTTCAACAAAGATCATCTTTGCCCACATTATTGAAACCTGAGGTAGGTTGTGTCAGGAAACAAATGAATATTGGTCTGAAGATGTACATCTTCTATCAAAACATCTACTCCTGTAAGTTGCTGTGCCATAACTCTTTTTTAGAGTGAATAAGCTATATTCATGTCACTCTCCAATATCTGATCTGTTGGTCTGCAAAATTGAGCAGACCTAGGAGCACCTCGAAAGATGTCCATCACGTCTATAGATGGAAATATCGGGGTGGATAAAGTTTCATGGACTATGACCATACAACCCGGAAGATTCACCAGCAATGAAGACAGCTGGTCGTGAAAGCATTCATTGTATGATACTCTATAAAACGACTATGTACAGTGTTTGTGTGACAAAAGATGAGAAAACTGTGTTCTTTTAAAATTGTGTATTCTGTGTTAAAGTTTCTCTTTTGTGCGTCGGAAATGGTGCTTTGGCTGCAAAAACGGTACAGGCCTCGTCTCACAAACACAGGTCTGGAGAATACAATTATGACAAATTGCAGTTTCTCCATATGCTATTTCAAATTCATCACGGAGTGGGAGTGGGAGTGGGAGTGGGAGTGGGAGTGGGAGTGGGAGTGGGAGTGGGAGTGGGAGTGGGAGTGGGAGTGGGAGTGGGAGTGGGAGTGGGAGTGGGAGTGGGAGTGGGAGTGGGAGTGGGAGTGGGAGTGGGAGTGGGAGTTCGTTTTGTATATCTGAAGGAAGACTGTGTCCAATAGATTAGTTTTCTTTTAAATGTGGTTGTCAGCCACTCAGTGCCTCCTCTGTGTGGTGAGTAACAATTTATTCTAATTCATATTGTTGTTATTCTATCTCAGATTTTCCATTGTTTGATTTAGGCATTTTGAGTGAATAAATTGCTGTTACTATCCACTTTTCATGAAGGTGTAGATACTGGAACATGGTAAGGTACTCTGACATGTTGCTTCATTATGAAAGGTTGAAGTTAAATCTAAAAACTCTCTGTAATTCTCTATAAGCTGCTGTTATCTCAAAGTGTCTCAAACAAAATAAAGGATTTGGAGGCATGTCGAGTTCATTAAAGTGTTCCATGACCATTTCATGCAAAATGCCATTTTGGAATATATCAACTTTGGTTTCAGACCAAGTGTTCTGTAATTTTTCAAGTATAGAGTACTCATATCTGTATGCGTACAGCTCATATTTTCCTCAAAAGTGCTTTGTTCTCAGCTCATGTATCAGAATTCATGTTTTTTCTCACAATACCATCGTTTCCAGTGCAACTAGTGCGGCATTTTCTCGCACAGGTACTGTACATACTCTTAGGTTGTAAAAGGAAACCGTTAACACTGAAGACAGTTTGTGTCCAGTTATTTTGTGCCACTAACATCAGAGCAAATATTTTTTTTTCTGTAAATGTTGAGAATGAGAGCACTCAGTGACTTGAAACCAACTTTACACACAATTTCAAACGTTTTTGAGAGTTTTTCTCACTAACACTCTTCACAGATAGATGAAAGAAATAAAGTTTGCCACTTACTACATTTCGCTGTTCATGCAGTGAAACTGGTGCATCAGGAATAACCTTTTAATTTATTACTTCTTTATTACTATTTTTATGAGCAACACGTTTCGGAGATGGTATCCACATATATCACTTGCTGTACCTGCAAAATTATATCATTGTACAACACACAGTTCAGGAGCTATGATATCATAAACATTGAGCAGCTTGAAAACAAAACTGCAGGGCAGAATTTTCAATAGATACAGGTGAAATATGTGTGAAATATGTTTAAAAAGTTCTTCCTTAAACCCCTGTATCGGATTCAGCCAAACTTAATACACATTACTTACTGGAGGGGGAAGGAGGAGGTGGATAGACAGGGGGGGGGAAGGAGGTGGTGGATAGACTGAGGGGGGGGGGGAAGGAGGAGGTGGATAGACTGAGGGGGGGGGGAGAAGGAGCTGTGTAGACAGAGGGGGGAGGAGGAGGAGGTGGGTAGACAGAGGGGGGGGAGGAGGAGGTGGGTAGACAGAGGGGGGGGGAAGGAGGTGGTGGGTAGACAGAGGGGGGGGGAAGGAGGTGGTGGGTAGACAGAGGGGGAAGGAGGAGGTGGGCACACGGGGGGGAAGGGGGGGAGGAGGAGGAGGAGGAGGTGGGCAGATGGAGGGGGAAGGGGGGAGGAGGAGGTGGGCAGATGGAGGGGGGAAGGGGGGAGGAGGAGGTGGGCAGACGGAGGGGGGGGAAGGGGGGAGGAGGAGGAGGTGGGCAGACGGAGGGGGGGGGAAGGGGGATGGAGGAGGTGGGCAGACGGAGGGGGGGAAGGGGGAAGGAGGAGGTGGGCAGATGGAGGAGGGAAGGGGGAGGAGTAGGTGGGCATATGGAGGGGGGAGGAGGAAGTTTGCAGACGGGGGGGGGGGGGGGAAGGGTAGGAGGAGGAGGTGGACTAAAAGAAGATTGAAATAAATAACCTATCCGGGCAAGGTTGGATACTCATGTTGTTAGGTAATAGATGGGATATTACAATTATGAACTTGTCTTATAAGAGCCACCCTACTCTACCTATCTGACCTCACAACCTACAGTTGCACATATTTGCTCCAAGTGTGTTCGTACCTGGCTTTGTTTGAATGTGTGCTGAGTTGTTTAATTTACAGACACATTATTCTTACTGAAATGTAGTCTCTTTCATTTTTAGTGAATCTATTGATCCATTTCTTTTGTAGAGTCCTATGACTGAAGTGTGGTCTACACACAGTACTGTACTGTCATATAGTGCCGAAAGCACATTCCACTTCCAGGAATGCCATACTTGACCAGCCTAAAGTTTGAGCACACACTCAAGTTAATAACATTGAAATTATGCTTTTTCCACAAAACTTTTTAAGGTATCAGTTACTTACCACCACAGTACGCCAACTAAATTTTTGTATCATTTTCTTGTTATAAATACCCCTTTTAAACGTCAAGAAACAAACCTAAGTTTCCTATGTGAGATTACAGGTGGAACTACAGTTATATGTGGTGAATAGCAGCAGTGTGTGCATGTCCTAACAGTTCATACTTGTGATTTCATATTATCAAAGATTTTTCCCCCAATTTGCTGTCCAGTCCTCTTCTCTAACTTTCTTTCATGCTGGAGTTCCAGAAGATAAAGTGGTATTTACCAGTTAATTGTGTCCCAGCAAATGGTGGCTCTAAATTTTGCACCATATGAAATAAACTTGGTATTTTTTGTGCAGTTTTACTGACTTCCGGCTGCTGGTTTGTTTAGCTCTTTTGGTGTAAAGTAAAACGATATCTTCTCAAAAGTGACAAATTGACACACAAAATCAGTTTCATTCTCTTTTAAAATTATCCTGACATAGATGAGATCTGTATTTCATGAAAATGTTTTGTTGAAACCTATAGTTAGTGTTCTTGGTTCTCCCACCTACACACAAGCCAAATGTCTAACCCTGTTATTGGTACCCATAGTTAGAAACTGTGGACCTCACTGTAAAAACTGACTGAACATAGTAATAGATGGTTTGAGAAAGAAAGTTGACAGTCAGTTAAATGTTTTGTGTACTACAAGTAAACACATGCTGACTTGGTGCACAGAACTTTCACCAGCTTGCCCAGAATGATCAGTTTTAAATATGTTGGTTCATAAAGCTACAACTATTTTTGAAACAGGCCACCTGGATTCAGAATACTTCCACTGTACATGTTTTGAAATAATGGGAATGGGTATGCTGAATAGACATTAACGTAATACTATTTAAAATATGAAAATGTTGAGATATGACCCACATATAGATGACCCACATATAGAGCTCTTTCCTGTCTGTGGGGTTACTTCTAGTAAAATGGTTGGGTCCTGCACAGGTGAGGTATTAGACTTGTTTTTTTCCCACCCATGATGAGATGCTACACTCTGTAAGAGATAGACTTGTCCTTGAGGTTCCTGGAATTAGTAACACTACTATTAGGTTTGGTAGCAACCATATTGTTTGGTCCATACACATTCTTGGAATGTACTAAACTGCAAGGTATTAAATACTGATATTTGGCTAAACTGGCATCTACTGAACACAGCCTCACAAATAACTGTTTGACAAAAAAAAAAAATCACAGAAATCTTGTTCCACTTACTGACTCTCAGGATTCTATAATAAAACGAGGCTGTTGAGATCAGAATGTGTGTAACAGCTACTATAACTGGGACCATGACTACAACCTTAGTGGTGTATGGAAGCAAGTCTCAATGCTGAGAGGTAACAGAGCAGTAGTTGATAACCCTTTGATATTGTCTATATCAGATTTTTTATATACGTAGTTTGATGCATTGTGGATGAGTTGATCTTAATTTCAACAATCCCTACCTGAATAAAGCTCTCTTGAAACTCTTGTTTCAGCATCTTGGAGTCTGTTTGTCTGTACATGCTTTTGTGGCACCTGAATAGATATGAAGTGGAATCTTGATAATTCTCAGATGACTACATTAACTCTTTTATTCTATATGCCAGTTACAGATGCATTCTTAACATTAAACTGTCCAAAACTCAAGATCTTCCAATACAGTAACACCCAACATAGATGTATTAGTTAAATGTCACATTATAGTTAATGGTCACATTATAGTCACTATTGTTTTGTTAATTATAAATTTGAGCTGCGAAGCTTTGGCCAGAGTCAAAGTTAAAGTTTCATTTAAGGATGGCATTTATTCTACCATAGCTTTCTTTCTTCTGTTTAGATTAGTTTGGAATTGTGGATCTTTCAGAGGTCTTTGACTTTTTGTCATGCCAACATTGCTTCATTGTGGTGGGGGAGGAGAGGGAGGGGAAGGGAAAGGGAGATTGAGAGGGAGAATTCTCATCCTGGGTACTTCTTCTTTCTGTGGTTACATATCTCCTCCTCCTGTAGACCCATTTTGGCATATTCAGTGTGTATAACAATTTCATTATTTTAAATACCACATACAATCACAGAGGGGGGAAAAAATGCAAATAGTCAAATTGCAGTGTTGTGGTTCATGAGCAGCTGTTTCAAGTATATCTTGACAAGACATACTTAATCAACATGGACGCTTTACAACAAATACATTTGAAAGGTATTTTCTGATGAGTAACTAAGTTGCTAAAATAGGTATGAAAAGTGATTTTAGTCAGAGGTTCGCAACTGTCAGAACTGTCGTCCATAAAATTAGATGATAAGCAAATATAATTGTAACTCTCAAATATTACCTCAGTTCAAACTAACATGAAAATGGAGTCGGTGTGCCACAGAAACAGTGATTTCTGTCTTCAGGATGCTGTATGGATTCCGCCCAAGGTACATTTCCTCAAATAACCACTGGACAAGAACTGCTGCTAATACGCTATTACCATAATCATATGTAGCCAAGTGTATATCTCTTTGTTAACTAGAGGAAACATTAGAAGCTTGAGATACATATTTGTCAGAGAAAGAAATTGTTTGGGGAGTATACATTTACTTTGAAGTTTATTGTTTGTTTTTTGTAGGCAGCAAATATATATTGACATCCTCAGGATAGTGACATAATTTCAGATAAATTTAAGTATTTTAGGCATGGTAGACATATTGCTGTGTTCGGGTCAGTATATTCCTAAGGTGGTGAAATGTGAGCTTCTGCTACATGTGATCACATGCTGTAGCTAAAATCATTGTTTCAAGGTTCACACACACACACAGGGTAATAATAGTATGCTGTTTGTTTTTGTACAGACTAATTTATTCTTTCTAATTTCAGTCACTATTAAGTGATCCAAATCCAAACTCTCCTGCAAATTCTATGGCAGCCCAACTTTATAAAGAGAACAGAAGAGAATATGAGAAGAGGGTCAAAGCAAGTGTGGAACAGAGTTTTTTAGATTAGTGCTCTCTCCTTTTGACACCACTTAAGACATTAATAGTGGCTTAAAACGTTTATATAAACTGCAAAGTGCTTGAATTTTATAACTGACTCGTTCAGACGTATTTATTGTCTCCAGTTTTTATTGAAATAGTCAAATAATTTAACTGAATGTTGAGTTAGGTTTTGATTCATTGTGATTTATTATTTTATTTTACTTTACATGTATTTACTAATACTGTAATTATTTTTGTGATCTTTTACGTGAAACTCGTTAATGGTTTTGTGATCGTGTATGTGTCAATGTTAATGTAATATTTTAACATTAAATTCACATATGTGTGCCTGAAAAGTGAACATTATTTGAAAAATGTAGATTACATCATTTTGTAACATAAACATATGTTTTTAATCTTTTGTTACAATTTCCAATTTGACTGCTTTATCAAAGATTGCTTTGATTTATTAGTATCAAATGAATTAGCAGTTTATTAGAAAATGAAGTAAAATTTACTTCATTGTTTGATCACATAATCTGTATTAGATGTACCTTTTTATCTAAAGTTTATTAATATAAACCTAATGATATAAAAAATGCTGCGAATTGTCACTTTGTTGAGCCCTCATTGATCTGAATGACCTAGATTACTAGATTGTGCTGACGACCAGATCAGAATACAGTTCAGCTGTGGCTCTGTTGTAGTGCTGAATACCTTCTTCGGATGCAACTGAAATCCAAATCATGTGAAGTTAAAAAACATGGTAATAAAGTGCTGATACTTCACTTGTCATTTAAATTTACACTGATTTTATATATTCTTATAGTTGTCATGGTGCTAAATCACTTATTCAGCAGTAAACTTTGTGACAATGTGCATTCATATTCGTCTTCCAAAGTTCTGAGTTTTCTTTCATACACAGAATTGGCTATTCCATGAACTGAAGCAATTACAAGATACTAGTTGCCACATTGTATTGTGGTTAATTGTGACACACAGTTGAAGGGCCATGTTGTTGTAGTTCTTCAGTCTTATCGTTTTCCTTATATCTCAGTAGAAGTGTTCTGGAGGATACTTGTACATTCACAATCCAGAGTTAAAACTCTCAACAACAATAATAATGTAATGAAGTTGCTGTATATGAGAGCTGCTAGACAGTCACAGGTTTTCTAAACATACCTTTAAAATGTAGATTGGTGAATTTACTGTGTGTGTATACATAGGTGACCCTGTAGCAATATATTTGGCATGTTACGCTCTTGTAGACTCAAGTTTTTGTCAGGAGATATGTTCAACATTGCACAAAGTTGGACTGAAAATATTACAGCAGCTTAAATTTGTTCCCACAGCTGAAAGTTTAATACTTACAGGGAGAGAGAAAGGGAGGGGGGGGGGGGGGGGGGGGTACGGACGTGGGTGTGAAAGGTAACCTACATTCTAAAACTGCAGTTTCTGGGACCACAATTAAGACCACACTAAATATTATTCATGTCCATTAAGGACTGTACCTGGCTGCTATCTGGCACTGAAGCATAAAATACTTTGTATTTGTGCAATGTTAATGTGATGCAGTGCGTCAGATACTGAAAAGAACTTGATCCCGTGGTGTTTTTATGGTCAAGGAAATACTTGTTTTAAGCAATATCTTGAAAGTGTTGTGTGTATAACTGTACCTTATATGAGTGGTTGTTATTTAATGGAAGAATAGATATTTGACCCATTATTCTTACAGGAGAATTCAGTAACAACAAGGAATGATTGTTTATTTTTTAGGGAAATATCAATCTGTCCAGTGTAGACTTAGTTTTTGACATTTGCTTGATAAATTGATGAGTGGACAGGTAGTGTGCACATCTTAATAATGACTTGTGTTGAGTTAAAACAACCGCTGCGGCTGTATGGTTACTTTATTTAAAAAGCACAGCTGGTTTCATAAAGTTAGCTACGTCATCAGGTGATGTCCTGAATAGAAAATAACCATGAAAAATACTTGGAAGTGAGAACATTGGATAAAAAGAATGTTGGATCATTGCCAAAAGTTGCGGAATGTAAGTAATATAAAATGTGACAATGACAAGTACTTACAGTTAGAACATGATACTGAAGTACAAATGATATTAAACATTTTCCCTGATTCCTAGAATTTCACTCCATTTTAAAAATCGTGTCACAGCCCACGATGGAGTTAATAGCCGGAACCATATAATAGGGAAACATTCCACGCGGGAAAAATATATTTAAAAACAAAGATGATGTGACTTGCCATACGAAAGCGCTGGCAGGTCGATAGAAACACAAACAGACACATACATACACACAAAATTCTAGCTTTTGCAACCAATGGTTGCTTCGTCAGGAAAGAGGGAAGGAGAGGGAAAGACGAAAGGATGTGGGTTTTAAGGGAGAGGGTAAGGAGTCATTCCAATCCCGGGAGCGGAAAGACTTACCTTAGGGGGAAAAAAGGACAGGCATACATTCGCGCGCGCTCGCGCGCGCACACACACATGTCCATCCGCACATACACAGACACAAGCCACTTTTGGCAATGATCTTGTGTGTGTGTGTGTGTGTGTGTGTGTGTGTGTGTGTGTGTGTGTGTGTGTGGGCGCGCGCGCGCGCGTGTATACCTGTCCTTTTTTCCCCCCTAAGGTAAGTCTTTCCACTCCCGGGATTGGAATGACTCCTTACCCTCTCCCTTAAAACCCACATCCTTTCGTCTTTCCCTCTCCTTCCCTCTTTCCTGACGAAGCAACCATTGGTTGCGAAAGCTAGAATTTTGTGTGTATGTATGTGTCTGTTTGTGTTTCTATCGACCTGCCAGCACTTTCGTATGGTAAGTCACATCATCTTTGTTTAAAATATATATATATAAAACACTAAAATATGGTGCTTTTTGTGGGAACAGAAGGCAGCAGAAAATATCAGAGAATCCCATTGCCTGTACTAGTGGATCAGATGTGTGGAGTACATGGCTGTGCCACAACTGACCACAAACTAGCATGGACACATATGGTGGGCTACTAGGTGGTGCATACCCGGAAGAGCTAAGGCAGACTGTGTGAGAAAATTGCTAAGAATTGGGTGCACATGAGATTATAAAGTCAAACACTAGCAATAAAAAATGTTATCTGGCTACTATTGAAAGACATAAATGACATAATGTGGGAAACATTAATAAAGGAAAGAGGAGGGGGCCCATAAAATATCAAACCATAAAAAAATATATTTCTGTAATGACAGCCTCCACAAATATATTGGCGAGACAGGTAGAACATTTGAGGTTAGGTTTTGCGCAGGACTCTTAACTCAGCTTTGGGTACCAGTTTAGATGCTCACTCTGTTACCAATATTCATCCAATCTTTCTGTGTTGCATAGAGAATGTAAAAGCAATGTTTCTAATGTTCTAGAAAAATTATAGATTTAACGGTGCCTAAAAGCTATCTCATAGTCATACTCACAACACCCAAGTTGAATTGAAACATAGATTGATCTTGGCTAATTTTGACTATCTCGGTGAATGATCCAGCCTGTTTACCTGTTTGTGCATTGCCTCCCTCTCTATCTTCCCACTCCTCCCCCCCCCCCCCCCCCTCTCCCCATTTTTGGCTCTTTTTATAGTTTGATACTTTATGGGCCCTTCTCTTTTAGTGTTTTTTTCCATTAGTAATAGTCACACCATTTATGTCTTTCAGTAGTATCCATTTTAGATTTTCTATTGCAAGTATTTGACTTTGAGATCTCGTGTACAACCAATTTCTAATCTTTTGCTCACACTCAGCATCCACTGGGCATGCGCTACAAGTCTAGTGGTCCGCCATACGTTTCCATGTTAGTTTGCGGCCAGCAGTGGCGCAGCCCTGTACTCCACTCGTCTAATCCACTAAATACGTGGTATAGCATTCTCCAATATTTTCTGTTCACTTCTGTTCTCCTAAACACACCGTATTTTAATGATTTATTTATATTCCTTTTTAGGTTATGGCTATTGGCCCCCCTCCTACATTAATCTGTTATGGGCTGCAACATGTTTTTTATAAATAGAGTGAAATTCTAGGAATCAGAGCAAAAAGTTTAACATACTTTGTGTTCCAGTATTATGTTGTAAGTGTATGTATTGGTCGTTGTCACATTTTATATCACTTGTGTTCAGCCACTTTTGCAATGATCTGACATTCGTTTTATCCAGGATTGTCACTTCCTGTATTTTTCACAGTGTCTTCTTGTTGAGGCCCTCACCTGATGATGTAACTAACATTACAAATTTGGTCATGCTTTTTAAATAAAGCAACCATACAGCTACAATGGTATTTTTTACTCAACATGAATTATTTTATCCGTGGATGTTAGTTGAATAAACTTCTGTGTTCAATGACGACTTGACAAATTATCTTGGTAATGTATTTGCCTATCGAAAACAAACATTGCTGTTGTCTGATAACGTGCTTAAGCTAAGGATATGTGTACGATTATCAGAAAAAAAGTGTGTGATAAAATGATTTGAAATTCGCTCTTAAACTTGATACATAGGCTTGCCCTACTCAGTGTGTACTTCTGCTTCCTTCATTATAGTTTCCTTTAAAAAAAAAATAAAAATAAAAAAAACAACTATAAAGCCAGAATAATCATAGCGAACGTGCCTTTAGGTGTCAGACATTTTATATGTTCTTATGACTGTACATGGTGGTTTAGTCAGACTCATTTTTAAGTGTACCTGATAACATATTGAGGCACTGAGAGAGTATATTTCATGTTGTGGATTCCTGCAGTGTAGTTAAACATCTTAATTTGGTGTTTTGAATAATATCTGTTGTGCGGAAACTTCATGCATTCCACAGATTTTATAGAATTTAGTGTTGTCTTACAAAATGTTGGTATAATATAGGTTGGGTACCTAGGACAACATAAGTGTTATTTTTGGCTGCAGATCAGTATGTAGGTTCAACAAATAAATCTTGTTATAGTTATTGGGCACTTTCTGCATTAATAAGCCTTTTGAAATCTGAGAAGTTATGCCATCTGTAACAACACTTATGTTAGCTACAGTTTTGATATTTTGGGTACAACTTTAACATAAACCACTGAGTCTGCTGTGGTACTATAATAGAGGATGCGCGCTATGTTCTTTCTACTGCCTGAATGTAGGCCCCTTGCTTTCTGGTGGTAAGTAGATAATATATAGCCAACTAATCATCTGGTGTGCACCTTAGAAGTGAACATTATTTGAATGATGTAGATTACGTCATTGTATAATGTGAACATATTTTTTTAATCTTGTGTTACAATTTCCATCTTAACTACTTTCTAAATGCTTGCTTTGATTTATAGAGAACAAATAATGTTACATATTGCTGACTAACTATATTGTGTCCCCCCCCCCCCCCCCCAAACACACACAGGATGTTTAAAAAACGTGTCACATATTCCTGCAGGAGGTAGTATTTGTCAAAATTGGACATAAAATTCCTGTAATGATATGTCTGTAAACCAATACCAGTTGAGATATGGGCCAATCTGTCCTCTCATTCCCATGTGTCTGTAATGTAGAAGTAGGTGCTATGGGCAGTGCTGCATGTGGTCACCATGCAACCTGACACAGCCATCAGCCCATCTTTGAAGTGAATTGTGCACTCTTTCAGATACACCTGGCTCCATACAGATTGCATAGGATGCATTGGTCACATGCTCCTGTAACATCTGCATGTTGTTGAGGGTTTCAAATGTCCTTTATGCCTTTAAAATGTTCCCTTAACCATAAATCCAATGGATTCACGTCTGGTGATTGGGAAGGCCATGCTACAGTACCTGGACCAAGCCGTTGGCCAGGAAACATTGAGGTGAGGTACTGCCGCATGATGTGTAGAGAATGTGGAGGTGCCATGTTGTGCATAATCCAGTCACTGCCTTTCTGCAGGGGTAAAGTACTAAATTTTGCACTGGTTATTTAACTGAAATCTGTGATACACAGTACCTTTTAATCTGTTTGGTAATGTGTATGGCTCTAAGAGTGTCACTGACAACTCCTGTCCATATTTGATCCTAATGTCTCACCTCCACAGCTGCCTGAGGATTTGCATCTCCCCCCATGTGCGGATTGTGGTAATTTATTATGCCATCTCTTGTGAATCCTGCCTCAATTGTAAATAAAATGCAGGTTGTGAACTGAGACCCATATATGTGTTAGGCAGAGTTGTTGTGATTTGAACAGATATATCATATTTTCCAGCTTGCACAGTGCTTACCATCTTCAGTAAGATATTGAGATTATCTGTTAACCCCACTAAAAAGCATAGTTTCCCAATTTGAGATTGTAAACTAATGATTACATGTTTATAGCTCTGGTGGCACTTTCAGATACAGCTGTGCAGAAGTGACTTGCAGCAGACCCAAGCATGCCTTTTTTCTCATCTTTCTTCTATCTATTAATTGTGTTAAAATTTGGTTTGTTTAAGGCAGAAGACAAATAATTGTTACAGATTACGTTACGTAGTGTATCTGATGAAGAGAAAATCTTGGATAACTTGACAAATTCTTTTCTGTGAGTCCATTGCTGTGTTACACTATTAGAACAATTTCCAGTTTCCTTCAGTAACACTACTAATGGAATACACCCCATTACTTGTGCTATCAACTTAGTGTATTCACTGCTGTTAGGAGGTGATACTATTTCATTGTCTTTGTGTTGGACACTATAAACCAAGTAAACTAGTAAAGTTCTGCTCTTTTACATGCACTTATCACTGCTAGCTGTCACACAGGAATTCCAATAAAAAATTAAAGAAATTTAAGACCTGTAGACTGGTTCTTCTGTGACTTCATAGTACAAAAACTTCATAATTACAAATGGAAACCACAATATTATGTATGTTCTGCAGTAATAATTTATTTTGTTAACCAGTTTTTGGCTTATGAGGCCATCATCTCCAACAACAATAGTATGTTAAAAGTCCGATGATAGCCTTGCAAGTTGAAAACTGGTTAACAAAATAAATTAATTCTGTAGAAAGCCCATAATAATGATATTTTTGCTAATAAATTTAAGACACTTAGGTTTGTACTTCTAAATCAACAGCTCCTGGACAGTTATGCCAAGCCATCTGTTGAAACTTTGGTATTTGTAAAGCAAATTTGAGTGTGTATTATAAGCTGAAAGTAGGGTAATTCATTAGACATTTGGGTTCTGTTGGTTGTTTGAAACTTACAGCATTCTGGTAATTGTCCATAGCTAATATTATAACAGCAAACATAATCAATTTTGACAGTATAATGTAACTAGATAGATAAAAAATCTACTCACAAAGTGGCAACGAAAAAAACACATTAAAAAAAGGTTTTACTTATGTAAGTTTCCAGCAGAAGGGTTGAAAGGGAGGGAAGAGGGGTGAAGGAAAAGGTCTGGAGAGGTTCAGGAAAGGCACTAGAGTTCAGAAAAGTCACCCAGAATCCCAGGTAAGGGGAGACTTAGTGGATGGGATGAGAAGGAAAGACTTCCCTTCTCATCCTGTCCAGTAAGTCTCCGCTGACCAAGGGTTCTGGGTGAATTTTCTGAACTCTGTCCCATTTTCTAAACCTCTCCAGTCATTTTCCTTCACCCCTTTTACTTGCCCTTCAACCCTTGTGCTGGGAGGAGTAGTCACTGTCTTCGAAAGCTTGCATAAGTAAAAATTTTTTTTAATGTGTGGTCTCCTGCTTCCACTTGGTGAGTAGACTTTTTTATCTATCCAGTTACATTACATAGGTAATATTAGTTGCACATAACTGTATAACAAGGCAGTGTTGTAATAATGTTGCAGTGCTTTCATTAGAATGCTTTGCTGCTGATATACTTTTTTAATAAAATCTCTCAGGGTTCTGTTGGTAATATGAAGGCCATTATGGAAGTGAAAATCTGGTTTGATCTGATGTGTTCTCTAATTTGTGTGACGTGTTTGTATATTTGCTATACGAAAATGTCAGTGCTGGATTGGGTACCATTTCTATGTCAAACATGTGGGATCATGAAAAGTACTCAATATCAACTACCATTTCTGGAATGAGGCTGCAAGGCTAAATGTGATAAAACAAGTAAATGATGTTACAGACCATTATTTTGGAGTTAATGATGTATTAGAAAAGCATGTTGTCACGGAAGAATCTGATCTGTCTGCAGAGAGGGCGATGTGGGGATACTAGAGTTTGTCTCATCATCTAGGTATTTTGAGACAGAACACAAGCTCAGGTAAGGGAAATATATTAGTTGTGTCCTATGAGGGAACCATCGAGGCATTCACCTAAACTGATGTACGGAAATTGCAGAACACACATATCTAGATAGCTGTGTGGGCATTCGAACCACTGTCCTCCCAAATATAGAGTCAATGTCTTGCCTATGCCACTTCGCTCAGGGATGTGCATGCATGTGGTGGTGGGGGAGGAGGGGGGGAGGGAAGAGAGAAATGCTAGAACATGACTCAAACAAAAAATATATGTTAAATGATCGGAAGGAAGAAGGAGGGAATAATATGTATGTGTGTTCATTATTTGTTGTGTCCTGTGTTGCATCTTTGAGGTGCATCCCTTTTAATCAGACAGGTTTTGGCAAGTAAAATGTAATACACTGAGATGACAAAAGTCATGGGGTAGTGATATGCACACATACAGATGGCAATAGTATCGCATACACAAGGTATAAAAGGGCATTGCATTGGCGGAGCTGTCATTTGTACTCAGATGATTCATGTGATAAGGTGTCCGACATGCTAATGATTGCATGACAGGAATTAAGACTTTGAACATGGAATGGTAGGTGAAGATAAATTCATATGACATTCCATTTCAGAAGTCATTAAGGAATTCAGTATTCAGATATCTGCAGTGTCTAGTGTGTGCCAAGAACACCAAATTTCAGGCATTATCTCTCACCACAGACAATGCAGTGGCACATGGTCTTCACTTAACTGAGAGCTGCAGTGTTTGCGTTGAGTTGTCAGTGCTAACAGACAGAACACTTTGTGAAATAACCACAGAAATCAATTTGGGACATAGGACAAACATACCTGCTACTACAGTGCAGTGAAATTTGGTGTCAATGAGCTATGGCAACAGACGACTGATGTGCCTTTTCTAACAGCATGACATCGCCTGCAGCACCTCTCCTGGGCTCATGACCACATTGTTTGGACCCTAGATGAAAATCCGTGGTCTGGTCAGGCGAGTCCCGATTTCAGTTGGTAAAAGCTGATGGTTGAGATTGAGTGTGGTGCAACCCTATGAGCCCATGGTCCCAAGTTGTCAACAAGGCAGTGTGCAAGCTGGTGGTGGCTCCACAATGGTGTGAGCAGCATTCATATGGAATGGACTGGGTCCTCTGGTCCAACTGAACCAGTCATTGACTGGAAAGGGCTATGTTTGGCTACTTTGAGACCGTTTGCAGCCATTCATGGACTTCAGTGGAATTTTTGTGGATGACAGTGCCCCACGTCACTGAGCCACAGTTGTTAATAGTTCGAGGGAATGATTTTGCCATCCAGTTCACCCGACATGAGTCCCATCAAACATTGATGAGAAACAAGAGAGATCATTTGATGCACAAAATCCTGCACTGGCGCACTTTTGCAATTTGTGGATGGCTGTAGAGGCAGCATGGCTCAATATTTCCACAGACAACTTTCAACAACCTGTTGAGTCGATGTCATGTCGAGTTGCTGCACTATGCATGGCAAAAGGAAGTCCAACACGATATTAGGTGGTATCCTATGACTTTTGTCACATCAGTGTAACTGGACTGCCTGTTTTATGTGAAACTAATACCAAATGGTTGGGATTAATGAAATGACAGTGGCAGAATGGGTTACTGTGCAATAATATGATGAATAAACCAGGTAAGTGCAACCGGATGTCAACTTTACAAAGAAACGCCATGTTTTTTTAACTGTTGTATGCAGAATCTCTTGTTTCTAATACCTTTAGAGATCTGTATCTGATTGGATAAGCTAATTCATTCCCATTGGTTTTTTGTAAGTCCATAATATTGTAATGTGCTTGAAACAATGTTTGTATGTGGTGAAATGATAAGAAAACTGAAAAAATTTCATGACATGATCTGCAGTATGATTGTGTGTGTGCGTGAAGTCAGTCAGTTGTATATCATTACCTGTGAGCGGTCTGAATTATCACGAGTCTTTCTTTAACACAATATACTACCACAAATTCCCATGTATATGTGACGTGAAAGTAACAAATGAATAAATTGAACTTTTTTTTTATTAGTCTCTCTTAGATGAGCCCAATCCAAATTCTCCTGCAAATTCTGTTGCTGCACAACTGTATCAAGAGAACAAACGGGAATATGAGAAGAGAGTTTCTGCTGTAGTAGAACAGTCTTGGATTAATTACCAAGAAAGCAGAGAAGAAACTGTGGATGACAATGGCCAACCTTAGGGAGTAACAGAAGACATTGTATGTGGGTGTCTCCAGTGTCTACAAACTATATAAAAATTATATGTATGATGATGTAGTGAGAATGAAGTAATTCTTCTGTTGAATAACAAAAATAAATTTCACTTTTGTTTTTATATGCAGAGGTATTTTTGTTTCAAATAGAGAGAACTGATCTCTACTGCTGTCTTTCAAAATTTTATATGTTTGTTGCCATTTGAACCTGTAAGAACTGCTTTCACACTGTGTGCAGGAGGCAACCATTTGTTTTATTTCCTTAAACTGTGTAAAAGTTTCTAAATTTTTTATAGTTTCTGTGCAGGGCAAAATGTTGTGACAAATAAGTTGAGTTTTCTGATCTGCCTACAGATTTTAAGTACTGTAGCCATTCATGTGAATTACTTACAAATTTTTGTTAATTGTGTGATTAACATTATTGGAGTTCCATCGGATGTAACTGATTGCAAACACTTTAGTATTAAACATGACTGTCCCTCTCCTTTTTTTCTTATGTAACTGCTGCTGCTAGGTTTTTGTGATTTACAACAAATGGCACATCATTTAACACACATGTGAAACAATATAAGCAAAAATACCCAGACGACCACCTGAAACTGCTATCAGTTGCATGTGTGGCGCATGCACCTTTTTTGGGGTGGGAGGGGGATTGGTTTGATGGCATCTAACGCATTTGACATTCCTTCACCTTTACAACACTCTCCATAGTGAAAAACTGCAGTGATGGAGTACATGGGGTAGAGCAGTGGACAATTGTTGGTGTATGGTTAATACATTGTACTGTCATCTGGCTCTGGAGATCAAAAATTGTTACACTCAGTTTTGGACTTCAGTCAGTCCATGTTTACTTCCTCCTCCTCCTCCTCCTTCTCCTCCATCTTCTGCTTCTTCTTCTTCTTCTTCTTAACAGTGACAAATGTTCTACACTGACTTATTAAAAGTATAACATTCATGTAACTGGCAGCAGATTTTATCTATGCATACTGTTTTTCAGGTGGCATCCAGGTACTTTTGGTTAGACTGTTTCATTCCAATAGAGAGAATTGTTCTATTATCAGTACAAAGATTGATTTGTTGAGAACTTGTCAGGTGAATCTTCGTATTGTTTGAGGAACATGAATTATAATGAATGTAAACAAATTGCAGATAATATATTATCAAATTTTACAGTTTTTGTGTTTGCTTGTGGATATTTATTAGTAGCAGTAATAGGCTGATGAAAATAATGTAACAGATTATTTTAATTAAAAAATCTGTTGGTGATTCTTATCAAAATATTACTTTCAAATGTAAACAGAATTAGAATATCTACCCAACTCTTACTAACATTAAAATTGAGAGATACCAGAAACAGAAATAAAAGCTTTGCATTTTATGGCTACCATATCTCCAAATCAAGCCTCACAAACTAGATAAGACTTAAATCTGCCAGCACAGTCATCCTACCCTTTTAAACCCAAACAGTTTTTCTGCATACCTCATATAGTAGATTGCTGCTTGCAGATGTCTGAGGCACACACTATATTATGAGTATCCTCTCTTTTGAAAGTGATAAATTGTTACCTTATTAATATTGAAAGGAAGCTACTATTAGCTTTCTACATTGGAAAATAGACCATCTGTTTTTCTTCACACTTGGACAAATGCTTGATATTTTATCAATTTTTGACAAATAGCAATCAATAGCAATCAGTTCATGTTTTGAACCGAATTATGACTGCAGTTGCTCTGGACCTTTATTTTTCATTGACATGCACAGCAGTCCTTGGTTTTACGAACATTAAACTTGCCAGTATCAGACAAAAATATCAAGTTAATTTTCAACATTTTGTAACTCGGTTATTAAGTAATCTACTATGTAAGTTGAAAATCTTCACTGAATCTCTCAAGACACCACTTTATTACTGCATGCTCCACCACCCACTTAGTATTGCTACAGTCTTAATTTGATAATGATGATTTGCAAATGGGTTTGCTAATTTCTTGGCTTTATTGAAATTTAAGGTTCCCTGGTGTAGTTCATAAACCTCTTTCTAACAAATATCATTTACAAGAACTTATAGGTATCTTATTGTGCACACTCATTCGTAATTTCAGGGATAGAAATAATTATTGTGATGACGCTGTGGGCTAAAAAGTGAGACGCCAACATATAAACAAGTGACCTGTATGGGATGACACTGTGAGACGGCTTAGAATACTTATTATAGTATGTATGGGAATGGGTCTTGTGTATAGTGGTTCTTACAGAATATTTTTTTTTGTTTGGTTTACAATAATGTAGTTGTAGCAAAGCAAGGTGGCGCAGAATATGTTTTGGATGACATTAAACATAGCTAAATCACTGTCAGAGTGGAAAAACAATCACAGTCAGTGCAAGGTGGATATGAAGTTGTGTGTGACCAATAGTGTCCCTTCATAATTGTTCAGAATAGCGTAAGGGTGATTAAAAATGCAGTGACAGTACGGGAAGGTTGACCATGTGTTGCAGAGGTGGATAGAAAGTTGTGTTTTCTGGTAGTACCATTTCATAGTTGTATAGAATATTGTGGGAGTGATGAAACATCCAGCGACAATACGGGAAGACTGACCACATGCCACAAAACCAATGCCAGCATAGTATCCTGTTGTGACATGTGCATTTTAGTGGTACATGTGAAATGGGTCCCATGTCTGAAAACATACAGCTGTAGTGTACTGGATTCTGTGTGTGTGTGTGTGTGTGTGTGTGTGTGTCACAGCCCTTACCATCAGTGCATAGAGTATCATTGTGCTTACTGTTGCTTATTGGATCTCCATGCTTGCTTACAGATATGTGAATGTATGGACCCTACTGCTCTTTGCATGTGTCAGCAACTACTCTTGAGTGTGACAGTAGAATATTGTGTATCAC
This sequence comes from Schistocerca serialis cubense, assembly GCF_023864345.2. Lineage (NCBI taxonomy): Eukaryota > Metazoa > Arthropoda > Insecta > Orthoptera > Acrididae > Schistocerca > Schistocerca serialis. Next base: position 216,987,029 of record NC_064640.1, read on the forward strand.
AGTGCAATGAAACTCTTGGCTCAATGAAGCTCACTCGGTCAACAAGTAGACCTGACCTCTTTGGTGGTTTTTCACATTGAAATTGGAGTCAATGACCATGAGACAGTTGTAGCAAACAGTGTTTATCAAAGTACAAAGCAGACCAGACTGGCCATTCAGAACTGTCAGACTGCCATGTCATCAACTGCCAGTGGTTGTCCATTGGGATGTGATATGGAGGGGTGTGGTGTAAGCACACCACTGTCCCAGCCATTGTTGGCATTCTTGACTTTGGAGCCCTACTTCTTGCTTGAGTAGCTCCTGAGTTGCCATCACAAATCTGAGTGCAGCCTGTTCCAGACCTCCCATCCAAGGAAAAAACCTGGAATCAAACCCAGGACCTTCACATAGCATCAGACATGCTGAACACTGACCTACAGGGGCAGACAAAAGTACAAAGGGCATAGCATCATATTTTGAGGAGGATATTGAAATATTTAGCTTTGGACAGGAGCATCTAGAGGAACTGTGACTCAAGTTTGAAAGAGGAATTGTCCAATCGCTGGAGAGAAAGGTATGTAATAGAACACTCCATGATTAGAGAGACTGACTGCAGTACACAGTATCTGTTATAAAAACCCCTGAAGAAACAGCTACTAGGGGCCCTCTGATAGGAAATTACATTAACTAAGACACCTTCATTGTCAGGCAGGAGGGTTTGCATGCTCCAATGAAAACAAAGTCTGTGCTGGCAGTAGCAGGACCACCAGTGCCAAACAGTCCTTAATCAAGAAGCCAGGCAAAATGTGTCCTGCATAATAGGGAAAGAGGTCATCTTTTGGCATGATCAAGCCAAAATGCCAAGGGCGGTTAACCTGAAATACAGATCCCAGTCAAATTGACAGGGAGTTGGTCGACAAGTTGACAGCTCATCACTAAAAACAAAAAGTTCGTCAAACTACAATGGAAAAAAACCATACCAATTAAAACAAAGTAGACTCAGCACAGAGAAGGACAGGATTATGGGAAAAACAAAAGGCAAACAAAGGAAAATAGTTGGTTATATAAGAACATGACATACAGTCTTTGTATTGTCTGCTTGCCAAAAAAAATATTATTTGATGGAACACACACACACACACCACACACTCTCTCTCTCTCTCTCTCTCTCTCTCTCTCTCTCTCTCTCTCTCTCTCTAGTCTGGTATCATAGCCCTCCAAGAAATACACTGAACTGGAAGTGGAATCCTGGAGAAACAAGAAGCAAACTGATTGTATTGTGGCTCCAAGGAAAGATGTGAATTAGGCACAGAATTGCCTGACGGTTACTGCTTAGTAGTTGTTCTCTAAACAGCATTCCGTACGATCTCTAAACAGCATTCCGTACGAGTAAACCAGTTGCATCTTAACTTGTGATTACTCATACTTCAGATACCTGGGCTATGCATGGCTCTGTTTAAACAGAATAGCTCAATGTAGTCATAGGGTCAAGTCATGCACGTCTCCTTTCATGCCCTGCAACTAACTTGCTGCAAATAATAATCTCTAGCTGTGATCCTGCAGTCAAATATTCTATGCATTAGTTAGAATTGTGATGTAATAAAATACACAGAAATATAAAATAAGTTAAATGAGTAACTGAATAACAAGGTTTCTGTTGTAATGTCTGTATTTGATGTAGGCAACAGAGAATTGTGTTGAATACTCTTTATTCAAGAAAGAACACCTCAGATAAATGGAAAGTGGTCCTATGATATTAAGTAAATGTACAGACAGAAAATACGTGTATGAAATGCAGTAAAGTTAAATTGAGAGTGTTATGAGGATGGTAACAATATAAATAGTAATCGGTCTCGTGAAAACTTAAGTCAATTTCATGATCACAATACACAAGATTAACCAGCTCAAAATAGTTTAGAGGTCAGCATGATTCACAAATTAACACTTGATAGGAAGAAGAGTAACTCATATTTTTACTATTCTCAGTTCCATAAATCAAGTGGAAAAAATTGGTATCCCACTCTGGAGCATGTTCAGACATCTCGAACTATAAAGCCCACTCAAAAGTATGATAGTGCCCATTCACTTCATGATTGAATCCCACCAAATAAGTGCAGACAGTTCTGCCTGCTTCCAGAACTTGACGTCAGGTCCAGAATTGCTTCCTTGAGCTCTTCACTCAGAAAGTCCCAGTCCCCACTTTATTCCAGCAGTGTTCTGCTACTGTCCAACTCTCATTGGCTGAAGGTTGTCCCCATCAAAAATACATCATTCTCAGGTTCTACTGCATATACATGATCTGACTCACCTTGAAATATATTATAACAATATTTACATAAAAGAAATGTTATAAAAGTTCAATAACTTCAGATCGTTTACAAATAATATAAGTAATTGTAAGTTCGTAAATAAATAAGCCAGTATTCTTGTGCAAGTGCACTTGTGTTAAATGACAAGTGTCCTTAAATAATATTTAAACTATTCTTTATGCCTTCTTGGCAGAATTTTGGCCCTGTTTTGAATTGCAGTGTCTAACATATGAGACTAACCATTTTTAATTTTGCAGTTTTAATAGCACTTGCAGTCAACATTTAAATAAAATTATTGGCAAAGTATTAAACTGCTTGTTCAATAAATACCGAAGTATGACAAAATGTGAGGTATTCATGCCGTGTTCATTTGCTGTGTAAATGTGGAGAATATGATGGTCTGCCAAACATTTACATAATGAAAAGATATAAAACACATCATAAATCAATAAATAAAATAGATACTGATATGTAGCTTTCAACAATGATAGCTATAGTGCAATGCTATCATCTGAGATATCGTGTTGAAATCATATGAAGCAATTAAAAGTTATTAATTCAGAGGCTCACTGTGAAATACTAACTTCTTTAGTTTTAAAGGCATTGAAATATTATTGGATCATTGGATACGCCTCATTTTTCTGAGGGTCGCCAACTTATCCTGGTTTCCGTTAATATTTGATGTGAGGTCCTGTCAGCTCTCAAAGAGCTGTAACTTGGCCATCTTTAAGAGTGTCTGACACGCCGCCATTTCCTGCAGGGTATTCGGTACAATGGCAATGTAACATGAGCCATCCAAATTCCCAGCTCTGGGATTTATCCATTTCCAGCAAAGTGGTCATTGTCTCTGCAACTGAACTCATGTGGAATGGAAACACTCAACTAACCAAGCTGGCTGTGGTGTGTCCTGTGCCCTGGGTGTGCTAGTATTTAGCCCTGCAGCAAATTCCTATCTCCTCAATACCAGGCCTAGGTGGGTGAGCAACTTGCCCACATACTTGTAACATTACAATTCTCTGTACACAGTAAGTATAAACACCTAATGATTTGGCTTATGTCCAAAGGTTCAAGGCTCTCACAACTGAGGATTAAGCAGAGACTTTTCATCACAGTATAGTTAATGCTCATGCTCAGAGGACAAAGAAAAAGATGTATTCTATGAACTACCAAAAAGAATATATGTTCATCCAAGTCATGATATCAAAATAATTGTTTGAGACCTCAAGATGCAGGTGTGGAAAGAAAGGTGTTCAAAACAGTCAGACCACATAGTGAACACGAGAGAAGTTCTGATAACTGAGTTATATTAATCTTATTTCCAACATCTTGTAATATAGTTGTTGCATCGTCTCAGCTCCTACATAAAAACATCCACTAGTGGACATGGAAATCTCCAAAGACAGTGTGCTAAACCACATACTGAAAAATGCAACATATAAATTGGACCTCTGCAATGTGAGAAGGCTTGGGGGGGTACCAACACAGAATTAGATCACTATCTGTCATGGGCAGGAATTGTGGAAAGTATATGTAGTTCCTCAAAAGGAAGTAGAATAGACCTTCAAAAATACAACATAGCTGGCCTAGAGGCACCTTAAATCAAAAGGCAGTATCAAGAAATATTAACAGACATTAGAGGGAGCAGGGAAGCACAACAGTGTTGGAGAAATATGGAAAATGATTAGCCTTGCATTTGAAACTGCAGCAAATGAAGGACTGGGAATAGAACCCATGGTTTGTTCAGTGTTGATGAGGCAGCAACAAAAAGAAAGTGTAGAAGAGGATGTTACAAGGAAACTGTTTGAGAAGAATAAAGGAAACTGTAGGAGAAGAATAAAGCAAGATTATAAAGAGAGAAGAAGAATAAAAAAAAAAAACACACAAATAAGAGAAAATGAATGTTGAACTAATGGGGCTACTACTGAATCAAAATGAAGCAAGAAAACTCAGGAGAAGATATAAGAAAACCATTCAACTCTAAAAGCAGCTAATAAAAGATGAAAGTGGTAGCACCATAAGCAAAGAGAAAGGAACCTGTGAATAGTGGGGGTTAGGCACTTTCACAGTCTACTCAATTCAAGTCCCATACAAGGAATTTTTGTGGATGAACGAGAACAAGCAGGTTAAGAGAATTTGGCCTTTCCAACAGTAATTTAACAAATAGGATCAGTCTGCAACCTCTCCCTATACAGCCCAACTTCAGATATAACCCAGTCCTCTCAAATGACCCTCTTATAAAAAAGAATTGTGGAATATATGGAAAAATACGAAAATGGGCGAAAAATACGCAAACTTTGAGAAGATACGAAAAAAATGGATAAATGCATAAAACTGTGGATGAATGAAAGTACTTACATATCTGTCTGGGTGTGATCTCTCCCTATGGCTTGCAGCTCCAGAGTGAACCCATCCACTCAAGTGTCCCAATTATACACTCTAAGACAAATAAATGGACACACTAGGAAGGAATTATCCGAAAAGGACGGAATTGGCAGATTTCATGTACATGTACAGACAAACAAATGATTTATTCAAGAGAGAGAGCTTCACAAATTCAGCAACTCAGTTATGAGTTGGACCACTTTCGGGCCTTATGGAAGCAGTTATTCGGCCTGGCATAGATCGATATAGTTGTTGGATGCTTCCTGGAGGATGTCATGCCAACTTCTGTCCCACTGGCACGTTAGATCGCCAGAGTCCTGGTAGGAGGGCCCCTGCTCCAAATGTTCTCACTTGGGGAGAGATTCAGTGACCTTGTTGGCCAAGATACCATGAGGAAAGCACAAAGACAAGCAGTAGAAACTCTCGCCGTGTACGTGCGGGCATATCTTGCTGAAATAGGATGGCTTGCTATCAAGGCAAAAAAAAAAAGGGGGGGGGGTGGGTGGGGCGTAGAATGTCGTCGATGGACCACTGTGCTGTAAGGGGGGGGTGGGTGGGGCGTAGAATGTCGTCGATGGACCACTGTGCTGTAAGAGTGCAGTGGATGAAAACCTAAGGAATCCCGCTTCGAAAAGAAATGGCCCCAAACCATCACTCCTGGTTGTGTGCGTGTGTTTTATCTTTCTGGAGTTGCTTTACAAACCGAAGCTTTAAATTCCGTTGCGCAGCGCTTACTTGCTGCAGTTTTTCGGTGAAAATGGCAGTGTGTACATTTATTGAACTACCAACGGTTTTTGACAACTTCAGTCGGTTGCATTATATCGTAAATTACGTGAACCTTGTATATGCTGGGAGAAACTCAGGTCTCACTCCTTAGGTTTTTTAATGACAACCTAGGCGTCACCTATTAAATGACTGAGACCAGTCAAATAACGCCTACTTCCTGACGCCATATTAGCTTGTCCTGAACAGCATCTATAACAGGAAAGAGTAGTGGTTGATCTCTACAGAAGTTCGCTGATGATTCTACAGATATTTATTTATTTATTTACTTACTTACACGTCAAGTTCCGTAGGACCAAATTGAGGAGCAAATCTCCAAGGTCATGGAACGTGTCAGTACATGAAATTACAACATAAAAGTAATAACAGATAAAAATAAATGTTTATGAACCCGAAAAAGTCAGTCCATAATTTTAAGTAAACGCAATCAACAATGCAACAAGAATCAGCTTAATTTTTCAAGGAACTCCTCGACAGAATACTTGTATAAGGAGTGACCCATGAGGAAACACTTCAGTTTCGATTTGAAAGCGCGTGGATTGCTGCTAAGATTTTTGAATTCGAGTGGTAGCTTATTGAGAAAATAGATGCAGAAGTATACTGCACGCCTTTCTGCACAAGAGTTAAGGAAGTCAGATCCAAATGCAGGTTTGATTTCTGCTGTGTATTAAATGAGTGAAATGTGCTTATTCTTGGGAATAAGCTAATATTGTTAACAAGAAATGACAGTAAGGAATACATATATTCAGAGGCCAATGTCAAAATACCCAGACTCTTGAACAGGGGTGGATAAGAGGTTCGTGAACTTACACCACTTACTACCCGAACTGCCCATTTCTGAGCCAAAAATATCCTTTTAGAATGGGAATAGTTACCCCAAAATATAATACCATACGACATAAGTGAATGAAAATGATCAAATTAGATTAATTTTCGTGTGGAACGATCACTCGCTTCAGATACCATTCAAATAGTAAAAATGGCAGTATTAAGCCTTTGAACAAGATCCTGAACGTGGGTTTTCCACGACAGCTTACTATCTATCTGCACACTTATAAATTTGAACTGTTCAGTTTCACTAATCATATGCCAACTCTGTGAAATTAAAACATCAGCTTTTGTTGAATTGTGTGCTAGAAACTTTAAAAACTTAGTCTTACTGTAATTTTGCGTTAGTTTATTTTCTACAAGCCATGAACTTAGGTCATGAACTGCACTATTTGAAACCGAGCCAGTATTGCACAGCCGGCCGGAGTGGCCGAGCGGTTCTAGGCGCTACAGTCTGGAACTGCGCGACGATTACGGTCGCAGGTTCGAATCCTGCCTCGGGCATGGATGTGTGTGATGTCCTTAGGTTAGTTAGGTTTAAGTAGTTCAAGTTCTAGGGGCTGATGACCTCAGAAGTTAAGTGCCATAGTGCTCAGAGTCATTTTTTTTTAGTGTTGCACACAGTATCCATTACTACCAAGCTAGTGTCATCAGAAAACAGAAATATTTTAGAGTTGCCCGTAATACTAGAGGGCATGAATAAGGAACAGGAGTAGCCCCAACTCAGATCCCTGGGGCACCCCCTCACTTGACCATACCCCACTCAGACCCATTCTCAACATTGTGAATAATGACGTTTTGCTGTATGTTGCTATGGTAAGAAGTGAGAGGAGTGCTATCAGCTTGTGTGGTGAATGTTTGAATACTGGGTGGGTGGGTGGGTGGGGAGATGGGAGAAGTGTGTTTGACCCCCCCCCCCCTCCAATTTGGTACTGAAAGCGATTTACTCGATACTGAGGGGGAATCACTAAGAGCGACATACTTAAGTTTCTTACGTGATGCCAGAAATGCAGACCACCATGAACCCAGATAAGCCTTTGCGACATAAGAAGATAATGCTGAATCAGAATCATCAGCTGACTGTTGCTCGCTACAGCGGCCAACTACTTTGGACACTTGAGTTTCGTAAATGAAAGTATACTGAGCTTCAGTGGTAGTCTCGTGAGATTTACCAATCTTAACAACTTCATTAAGACTAGGATCTGATGTGGCTATTGCATTAGCTGTAACGTCTCTTCGAGGGCTAGGTGCGCAACCACATCACGTAACAACGATTTTGACTAAGGAATGTTACTACAATTCTAACAAATGAAAATGCACTTCCCAGCTCTTTGAAGCCTCGTTGAAGAGGGCGAAGTGTATAAGCCTAAAAGGAGACATATCGAACAATAACACTGATTGACGTTGTTGCTGCCATTGAGACCAAAACTGTAGGTTAGCAGCATGTTGTTCTCGTTGCAGTATTTGTTGTTCTTGTGCTGTAGTGGCCAACGTTCAAGCAACTTCCGATTCATAGTACGAGCACTTCGTGTGAATGTGTTGCAGACTGTACAAATCCATTGTTTTCGATATCTGTCCGTCGTGCCATTTTACTCTCTCTCTCTCTCTCTCTCTCTCTCTCTCTCTCTCTCTCTCAATCAATCAATCAATCAATCAATCTATAGTTCTCCTAACTGTGTGTGTGTGTGTGTGTGTGTGTGTGTGTGTGTGTGTGTGTGTGTGTGAATTTCCTTCTTCCTTACATATGTCTGTACGTCTGTACTGTCTTCCCCATATACAAGGGACGTTTGAAAAGTCCATGCAAAAATAAAAACTACTTACGTGTTTGAGGTAAACCTTTTTTTTATTTTTCGACATAGTCTCCTTTTAGACTTATACACTTCATCCAACGCTGTTCTAATTTGTTGATCCCTTCCAAATAATAGGAATTGTCAAAGTCTGCAAAATTGGTATTAGTTGCTGCAGTCACCTCCTTGTTTGAATAAAATCTTTGTCCCGCCAGCCATTTCTTGAAATTGGGGAACAAATAGTAGTCCAAGGGAGCCAAGTCTGGAGAATAGGGGGGATGTGAAACGAGCTGGAATCCTATTTCCATAAATTTTGCGACCACAACTGCTGAGGTGTGTGCTGGTACACTGTCGTAATGGAAAAGGACTTTTTTGCGGTCCAATCACCGGCGTTTTTCTTGCAGCTAGGCTTTAAAACGGTCCAATAACAATGAATAATATGTACCTGTAATAGTTTCACCCTTTTCCAGATAGTCGATGAGGATTATCCCTTGTGAATTCCAAAAGACAGTCGCCATAACCTTTCCGGCCGAAGGACTGGTCTTCGTCTTTTTTGGTGCAGATTTTCCCTTGGTAACCCATTGTTTAGACTTGTTTAGTCTCAGGGGTATAACAATGTATCCATGTTTCATCCACAGTGACAAAACGATGATTAAAGTCCTGCGGATTCTTCCTGAATGGCTGCAAACCATCCCAGCAACACTTCACACACTTCTGTTTTTGGTCAAGCGTGAGCAATCACGGAACCCATCTTGCGGATAGCTTTCTCATGTCCAAATGTTTATGCAAAATATTATGTACCCATTCATTCGAGATGCCCATAGCACTAGCAATCTCATGGACCTGAACTCTTCTCTCATCCATCACCATATCATGGATTTTATCAATGATTTCTGGAGTCGTAACCTCCACAGGGTGTCCAGAACGTTCAGCATCACTTGTGCCCATATGGCCAATCCGAAAATTTTGAAACCACTTATAAACTGTCACACATCCATGCCCGAGGCAGGATTCGAAGCTGCGACCATAACAGCAGTGCGGTTCTGGCCTGAAGCGCCTAGAACCGCTCGGCCACAACGGTCAAGTAGTCACCTAAAGCCTATTATCCTTCTCCTATTGCCTTCTGTAAGCCTAAAATTTCTTCAGTAGTGAGTTTTTGGCATAGATAAGCAAAGATTAAAGAATTATTAAGTCTGTGTCTATGGTGGGTAATGGGTGTTGGCCAATAAATAGTCAGTACGTGTGAAATATAAGCTGTTTCTGTTAGTAAAGCTGGCGTGATGTGCTGGTGGAAGTTAGTTGTTTGTCCAGTATTAATACAATATGCATCTCCAGTCACGTCTTCTGCCTGGAGTCTCATTGACTGGAGTAGGATTGTCAGTGATGAGGCCTGCTTCGAAATGAGCCCTGATGACCTCCGCAAACATGCCTGGAGACAATGTTGGGATACCAGCCTGAATCTCTTCTGACATATGGCCTGACAACCAAGAGGGATCCCATTGGTTGTCCTCCACACTACTCTTCCTTCACAGCAGTATGACTACTATATTCTACGCCCCATTTTGTTGCCTTTCATGGCAAGTCATCGTAGGCTTACATTTCAGCGAGATTACGCCCACCTGTACATGGCGAGTGTTTCTACTGCATGTCTCATCATACCTTGTCCAGCAAGGTCACTGGATCTCGCACAAACTGAAAGTGTTTGGAGCATTATGGGCAGGACCTGCCAGCTAACTCGGGAATTTGACGATCTAAGCGCCAATGGGACTGAATTTAGCATGATAACTCTCAAGAGGACATCCAACAATTATATCAATCCATGCCAAGCCAAATAATTGCTGGAATAAGGGCAGAAGGTCCATAAGTGAATCTCTGCTTGAGTTTACTATTATTCATTAGTTTTACAGTATCGCCTTCTGAAACTGTTCATGATAACTGTATTTTTCATTTTACACATCTTATTTATGCAGATTTACTGCTTTGTTTGGTTGAAAATAAAAGGTAATTTCTAGTTACCACTTTTGCAACCTTCATTTGTGCGAGAATTGTAAAACAGTATTTAATTTTATTGGTTACATTTGCTCTTTCCTCTGCAGCAATGGCGTGTCTAGCTATGACACCAGCGTAAGGTGTGCTCGATTCCTTTAGCTCAGCTTTCAAGCTGAAGTTTAAGTTGCTGTAATCTTGTTTTAGCTTGTTGAATTGCTGATAAAGTAACTTTTCTCTTTATTTCTCAACCTCGGCTGTCTTCTTAGGTCCAGGGAGCTCCTTATTAGCAAACTTTGCAATTTACTCAAAAACTTAACCCATGCTGGTATGTTGTTTGCTACAAGAAATCTCAAAATAGCGGCTGCACAAAGCCACTCACTTCTCTGCTAGGCTCCCCACTAGTTGTTTGCCATATCAGCAAAACCGATCTCTGTCAGGTTTTGTAGGCTCTACAAGCCACAGCTTTCCACATCAGCATGTTGAAATGACTGACACCGTTAAGTCCGCCCACTGTTGTGCGCTATAGGCTTCTTCCTTAGCCATCTGGCTTCATCGAGCTGATGGTTTCAGTTTTAAATTAACATGTCCACTCTATTGTCTATGCCCAGTCAATCGCAGCTGAGTAGATCTCTTCATTATAGACTACCCATTCAGTCACTCATAGCACCGACAATTGAATCGCAAAGTCACTGTTAATCACCTAAGTAACTTAATTTTCGTAGAGGGAATGTTACACTGCGACCATCGAGGCTGCCATATTGTCCTAATGTCCCACAGACGGCTAACAGATATAAGACTTCCACCAGCACATCATACCAGCTTTATTAAAAGCAACAGCTCATATTCCACATATGCTGACTATCTATTGGCCTACACCCATTACCCGTCATACAAACAGACTAGATAATACTTTAATCTTTACTTACCTATACCAAAAACTCATCACTGAAGAAACTTTCCGCATAAAGAAGGCTGTAGCAGCGGGATAACACTGTGATGGAACAAAAACAAAAAACAAAAAATGGTTTAAATGGCTCTGAGCATTATGGGACTTAACTTCTGAGGTCATCAGTCCCCTAGACCTTAGAACTACTTAAAACTAACTAACCTGAGGACATCGCACACATCCATGCCCGAGGCAGGATTCGAACCTGCAACCGTAGCAGTTGCGCGGTTCCAGACTGTAGCGCCTAGAACCACTCGGCCACTCTGGCCGGCATGATGGAACACTATGCAGCACAGCAAAAGAACTATGTGGAGAAGACAGTACAGAGAGAGAGAGAGAGAGAGAGAGAGAGAGAGAGAGAGAGAGAGCGAGCGAGCAGTAAATTGGCATGATGGATGGATACATATCGAAAACAATGACACATTGTCAGAAGCTACATGCATCCTATGAACATTAATACTGCATGTTGTTAAAAATACAGTCAAATATGTTGTTAAACATACAGTTAGATAACGAATTAGAGTGGCATTAATAAATGAATTTGCACAGTTTTCACACGAAGAAGACGTGTGTGAAGAGAATAAATTAAAACTACCACAGTCGAGACCTTTTACAATTATTTAAATACAAAGTCATCTCATGAATTGTCTTACGAAACCCAACCTTTTATCGCCATCTGTGAGGATATTTTCGGGAGCAGTGACGTTAGCTTGGATGTGTGTGTTTCACTATATGGCTCTCTACTGAACGAAGGTATTATTTGCAGCTGCATACCTCGACTTAGAGACATAAAAAAAGTCATTTGTTTTTTTTTTTATTTCGAGTGAAATTTTTCCATTGTTAATATAGTATCTCCACCTACAGCGGACGTCGATAGCGACACCTATTTGCTGCACCTAGATACTACATGATCCTCCACTGCCGGGCTTCTCCACCGCCAGCCGCAGGGGGCAGAACTAGCAGCACATTGCTCGCAGGATGCTACGTGCACAGGGTGACCATAACTTTCTGTCCCGTGCTATATGAATTGCTTCTTACCTCGTCATAATGCTATGTGTACCACAAACCAGCTCTTTTCCTTGACTTTCTACGGGCATTCATTCGATCCATAACTCACAATGACTTTAGCTCTGTTTATGGTTAACACATTCGTAATGGGAGTAGTCAGAAAAATTTCAATGAGGACTTACCATTTTGTGCAGTCTGCGACACATTCACACCAAGTGCTGGTACTATAGATCCGAAATTTCTTGAACTTTGGCAACTACAGCTGTCACTGCAACAGCACAAGAACAACAAATACTGCAAGAACGACAGCGTGCCATTCAAAAACATCAGTCGGTGGTCACGGGCACAACTCTACCGCCATTCGCCTACTTGAATGATGCTTCAGAGAGTGCAATTTCACTTGTCAGAATTGTAGTAAAATTTCCTAAGCGGAATCATTCATCCATGATGTAGTTGTAAGCCTAACCGGACAGGGAGTTACAGCTAAAGCAGTTGTCACATCTGATCCTAGTCTGCATAACATCAAAGCTGCCACGTAATTAATCAATGAAGACAAATATCAGCGGTTCAGCTCGCCTTCGCTGCAGAGAGTTCAGTGAGAAGTCGTGTCTTTTAGCCAGAAGACAAGCCCTCTCATAAAAGAATTATTGTTTACTGCAAGTATAAAAATGTCAAACCAGGTTGTGCAAGAAATTTTACTGCTCTAATATCTATAGAAACATCAGCAGACATTTTGTAGAGCTCATCCACTACTAATTGCTGTTGTAGATGCTATTTAGGACAAGCTCGTATGGCATCAGGAACTACGTGTTATTTCACTGGTCTCAACTAGTCGATGGATTATGCCTATGGTTGTCATTAAAAAACCTAATGAGTGAGACCTACTAATTGTTGTTGTAGATGCTATTTAGGACAAGCTCGTATGGCATCAGGAACTACGTGTTATTTCACTGGTCTCAACTAGTCGATGGATTATGCCTATGGTTGTCATTAAAAAACCTAATGAGTGAGACCTGAGTTTCTCCCAGCAATTTCAGTGTTCAAATAACTTACTGGAATGCAGCTGGATGTTGTCTGTTGTGTCGGCTACTGTGGGCGTCAGCACCGACACAAACAAGGAAGTTACAGAAGTTGCGATGGCCAGTGGCAGGAATCCAAAATGCCTCTTACATGCAAATACTTTTCTCTATTACTACTCACAGACTGCAGGCTAAATATCGGCTTCATATTACTCTTTACTGATGCTCTCGAAATGTGCGGCCAAACTGGCCCCGACCAGCGATGGCCGGCTGTAGAGGTGGCAAAAAATAACGTAACTGATATAAATAACCGGTTACTGAGAAGTAACGGGTACTGTGATAGCCGCTCATCCAACGACCTATATAAACAACTATACCTCCTTGCGCTCATCTGGTACTGGCAGTTATTGAAATAACTGCCAACAGTGCCTCGCTCCATCTGTTGCCCGAAGATCGTACTACGCTTTCGTGTCAACTCATCGGAAATCTGGCTACGAAGGGGAGAGACAGATCATTTGAAGGGCGTTCTATAGGTCGTGGAAATAACTGTGAGATTGTCCACCATCTGTTGATAGAACTGCGTACTATTTCGTGCGCCTTCGCTACTTTCAGCACAAACAATTAAATAACGTTAATGTCAGAGCGGTGGCTGATAGGAGCTACAATACAGGCATTGACATGTACAGACGTTCCCTTGAGCTACCGCCTTGTCTGTGAATTTAGTTTGGGTGCATGGTGCAAATAGAGTTACCATAAGGAATTCGAGCGACTATGGAAATAACTGTCAGAGGTCGGTATTTTTCTCTGGCAGTTATCGTTATTCACTCACAGTTCTTGATCTCTAGCAGTTAACGGGCTACCACTACAGGTAACCTGGAAGTTAGTAACTATGTTTCTGACTCCAGTTAAAGGTCGTAGACCTGGGTGATATTTCCAGAGAGGATAGCTGCTGGAGTGAAAAAATATTTTCGTACTTTTACGGAAATAGTCGCTGGCCATCGGGGAAGGGGAATGACAAATAACAAGTCAGAAAGTATAACACAAAACAGTTTAATATAATACTTATTATCCTCATCATTTGTCAGGATATTGTCAAAATATTTGAATATATTACAGTAAGCTGGAGCTGCTAATATTTGCAGAATTTATACACTGTCAGAATAAAACATATTTATGCACTTTTAATATATTTATCATACACGGAATACCTGATCTTGGCTTTTGTGACCAAGTGCTGTCAAAACTGAAATATAGCAGAATTTTTACTTAAGCTGGTCTAACAGTCACTGTTAAGATATTCATCTATAGAGTAGGAGTTGCCTATCAAAAAGTCTTTCAGACTCTCTGTAAACCTTGTTTTATCTGAAACCAAGTTTTTTATGGTTGCTGACTTGCTGGAAATTTATTGAAAATGTGTGTTCCTGAATATTGGACCCCTTTTTGGACCGAGGTAAGTGATTTTAGGCCTTTATATCGATTGTTGTTCTTATTCCTAGTATTTATATTATGTATTGAGCTATTGTTGAGAAATACTTTCAACAAATTTCATTAAGGAATAAATATACTAGGAAGCAGTAGTTAGAATTCGAAGTTCCTTGAACAGGTTTCTACATGATGTTCTTGAATTTACACCACAAGTGATTTTTATTACACGCTTTTACATGCTAAAAACTTTTGCTAGGTTTGATGAGTTACTCCAGAATATGATACCTTATGACATAATAGAATAAAAGTATGTAAGCTTTTTTATATTTATGTCTCCTACACCCGACATCATTCTCACTGCAAATACAGACTTGTTTAGGCGCTTCAACAATTTCGTGGTAGGCCCTTCCCAACTAAATTTATTATCAAGTTGTAATCACAGAAATTTAACACTATCAACCTATTCGATCTGCATGTCTTCATATGTTATACACATGCTGTAGCTGGAGAAATTGAGCAGTTTTCCAAATCTCAAATAAAACTTGGATTAGTGTACTCACACTTCCCCCAATAAGACTATCTTGTACAGGAGTAAATGAATCTATCACATTACATATATTTTTGTGTTGTATTACAAGTCTGTACACTTGTTCTATTAAGTAAACAGCACAAGAAATTAAGCTTCGAATTTAACCTACAGTATTCAACTTATGTATTACTTCATACGTAAAAATGCACGTTGTTAACATTTTACTTAAACAGTGCTGTGGTGAAGCTCCGTGTACTTTCCGTTGCAGCTGTGAGGATAATATTTCTCATAGCGACCGATAACCTGTAATTGGAAATGAAGTCCCATGCTTCTTGACAGAGCATAGGGTAACGATGTGGGGCACCCGCACCGCCATACTAGGCAAGGTCCCAATGGAGGTGGTTTGCCATTGCCTCCCTCTGACCGGAATGGTGATGAATTATGATGACATAACACCCAGTCATCTCAAGGCAGGTGAAAATCTCTGACCTCGCCAGGAATGGAATCCGGGATCTCATGCCTGGGAAGCAAGAACGCTAATGCAAGAGCACGCACTGCACTGAGTATTTACATCAATATAATTTGAAACACTAATAATCATTCAAACATCAACTTAAATGTACCCGAAGTTAATTAGCTAATATTATGTCACGATTCATATGATATTCCTGCCATTTTGCACTACTTGCAGTTATACTGATGACTAAACTGATGGATTCCACCTACGTCGTTATTAAACTGCCGAAGTATTTGGTAGTGAAAAAAACTTGACAGTTATTTATAACCGTTAAAAATAACAGTTATAAAAATAACTGGAACCGTGATAATGGTTACTCCAGAATAACCATCTGGCCCATCTCTGGGTGACTGGTTAATTCAGTGTTGACAAGTGGCTCTGGACTCTGTCTGCATGGAGGAATGGCGCTGTCCGCCCTTTCCAGTGGCACACAGGTCAGCGCCTTCTTGATGCCATTTCGAAGCACTGCGCTGGTCGATGTGCAATCAATGCTTTAGGACTGCACATTGTCAACAACCATCGGTATTTTGACAGGTGCACACTCTGTCATTTGCATGCAAAACTGCAGCATGTAAGCACTGTGCAAGGGAATTTTAAAACCTCGGTTTTTAGAACAATTCTGGAAAGATAGCACATGCGTGCACACACACACCTGCACACACACTCACACTCACTCACTCACTCACTCACTGTAAACATTGACATCATCATACAACTAAAGATGATCGACATCAGGAGCTATCAATAGAGAAAATTAATAACCACTGAGTGAGGTAGCATTAAATCTCTCCTATGCTTTTTTATTTTTATTTTTTTGGCAAGTGAGAGAGCAGGAGTCCACACAGAATTTAAACAAAAACTTCCATTTACATTTATAAGGTTGCTTGCAAATTTAATTTAAACTTCTTCATTAATAAAACTATTCCAATAGCTGGAAGTGCATGCCAGAATCTCTGATTAGATTAAATTAGATTACATTTACTTTCATTCCAATTGATCTGTAGTGAGGAGGTCCTCCAGGATGTAGAACATATCAGAAAAACAACAATACATTACAAATATTTACAACTCAAACAAATAAGCTAATGTACCATTCCAAAAGTCCCAAGTGGAATGATTGTCATTTTCTAATGAACACTATATAAAAGGATCATTTTACAAATACTAATGCACTAAATTTAAAATAAAAAAGTTTATTTATTTATAAGGTAATAAAAGTGTAATACAACTACTATAATACTTATTTACAATGAAAACATGACTGCACTGAAATGGTGCAGAAGTTATATTGTACTCACTCACTCTCTCACACACACACACACACACACACACACACACACACACACACACACACACACACTCTTATTTACAATGAACACATTACTGCACTGAGATTGTGCAGAAGTTATATTCTACTTGTATATACACACACACACAAATCACTTGGTTCTACTGAGAAATTCATCAATGGAGAAGAAGAAGTTGTCCACAAATAAATCCTTTAGGCTTCTCTTAAACAGAATTTCATTGGTTGCTAAGCTTTTTATGGCTGCTGGCAAGTTATTGAAAATGTGTGTTCCTGAATAATGCACACCTTTTTGTTCAAGACTAAGTGACTTTAAATCCTTGTGAAGATTATTCTTATTTCTAGTAATGATTCCATGAATTGAGCTGTTGGTTTGAAAAAGCGATATATTTTTAATGACAAATTTCATTAAAGAATAAATATATTGGGAAGCAGTAGTTACTATCCCTAGCTCCCTGAACAGGCTTCTGCAGGATGTTCTTGAGTTCCACCACATATAAGTCTTACTGCACGATTTTGTGCCTGGAAAACTTTAGCTTGGTTTGATGAATTACCCCAAAAAATAATCCCATATGACATTATGGAATGAAAGTAAGCATAGTATGCCAGCTTTTTCATTTTTATATCCCATATGTCTGACACAGATTCTGTGGTGTTATATTCCATAGGATAACCAGTGCTAAGACAATATTCTACAATACCACATTTGCTCAGCTGTTGTAAGCATGTGTGATGCTCATACAGCAACCGGTCCTCCCCAGTCCTCATAGTCTGACCAATATATGACATGCAACAACTGCAAGGAATACGGTAGACACCCGTCCTACGCAAAGCAAGATCACCATTTACGGAACATAAAAGTACCCTAATCTTAGATGACAGTCGAAAAACACATTTCACATCATATATCCGCAAAAGGCGACCAATCCTGCTGGAAACGCTTCCTGCGTGTTGCAAAAAGGTGATAACCTTTGGTGCCACCTCAGTGTTATCATAACTAACGCAGTGCACGGAGGGTCGACAGCACAACGCCCATCTGATCTGTCCTTCACAAAACCGTACTGATGATAGGTGGTCTATAAAGATGGGTGAACTCAGCTGACAAACTTTGAGATTCCGTGATGACGTGGGCCCTGTGAACGAAGGTATGAAGTACTCCTTCATGCTTAACTGGATGGCGACAACTATCAGCCTGCAGATGCAAGTCAGTGTGAGTATGCTTTCTACAAAAGGCGTGTTCCAGTGTACCATCAGCCTTTCTATTGATCAACAAATCAAGGAAGGGAAGGCAGCCATCCTTTCCCATAGCCATCGTGAAACAAATAAAGGGGTGGACTGATTATTTTATAAGTGTTCTCAAAGGTCGTTCAAATTCTCATTGCCATGAGGCCAATCAACAAAAGTATCATCTACATATCTGAAACAACACACGAGTTTCAAAAACGCTGACTCCCAAGGAACGTTTCTCGAAATGTTCCATAACCAAATTGGCGATAATAGGTGAAAACGGGCCTCCCGTCGCAACTCCATGTGTATATTCATAGTAATGGTCATTTTGTAATAAATAAATGGAAATCAGCACATGTCGAAAAAGGTTTGTTAATTCAGTACCAATCCTAACATCAATTAACGGCAACGATTCATACAGAGGAAAACGAGTGAGTAGAGAGACCACATCAAAACTTAATAAAATATCAATGTCATTCAAATGCATTCCCTCTAGTCGAAGTAAAAAATCCGCCGAGTTCTTAACGTGGTGCTCACATCGACCTACTCGTGGACTCAACAAATTAACAAGGTGTTTTTCTACATGATACATCGCAGCACCAATATTGCTCACAATCGGCCTAAGAGGGTCCCCTTCTTTGTGGACTTTCTGAAGGTCTTATAACCTAGGGGAAACAGCACAATAAGTATCAAGACTCCTCTTTCAACACCTTTAGTTGGGTCACCACTGACCCTGCGATACACTGAAACAGATAGCAAATTCTGCGTCTTTTGAACTTAATCCTGTTTGTCGAGACAACTGTAGCATTTCCGTTGTCCGTGGGTAAAATAACAATATCCAGGTCAGCTCTTAAGTGAACGTAAAGCAGCCCTCTTTGCTCGTGTTAACATTACTCTCGGGTGGACATGCCTCCCTCGTAGCCTCCTCTGTAGCTTCAGGAGGTACTTTAAAAACAGCCTGTTCTGTAGAACTATTAAATTAGCCACTGGTAAACGTTCGGTCGTTGGTGCCAATTTTAAATCTTTGCCTAGCACAAATAAAGCTGCGTCGTAGAAAGCTTCCACTATGGGATTTACATTGAAGAGCCAAAGAAACTGGTACACCTGCGTAATATCGTGTAGGTCCCTCACCAGCACGCAGAAGTGTCTCAACATGACTAATGTCTGAAGTAGCGCTGGAGGGAACTGACGCCATGAATCCTGCAGGGCTGTCCATAAATCCGTAAGAGTACGAGGGGGTGGAGATCTCTTCTGAACAGCACGTTGCAAGGCATCCCAGATACGCTCAATAATGTTCATATCTGGGGAGTCTGGTGGCCAGCGGAAGTGTTTAAACTCAGAAGAGTGTTTCTGGAGTCACTCTGTAGCAATTCTGGACGTGTGGGGTGTCGCTCTGTCCTGTTGGAATTGTCCAAATCCGGCGGAATGCACAATGGACATGAATGGATGCAAGTGATGATGCTTACGTACGTCTCACCTGTCAGTCATATCTAGATGTATCAGGGGTCCCATAGTCCTGTATCACTCAAACTGCACATACTCCACACCATTACAGAACCTCCACCAGTTTGAACAGTCACCTGCTGACACGCAGGGCTCATGGATTCATGAGGTTGTCTCCATACCCCTACAAGTCCATCCTCTCGATACAATTTGAAACGAGACTCGTCCAACGAGGCAACATGTTTCCAGTCATGAACAGTCCAATGTCGTTGATGACGGGCCCACACGAAGCGTAAAGCTTTGTTTTGTGCAGCCATCAAGGGTACAGGAGTGGGTCTTCGGATCTGAAAGCTCATATCGATGACGTTTCGTTGAA
This sequence comes from Schistocerca serialis cubense, assembly GCF_023864345.2. Lineage (NCBI taxonomy): Eukaryota > Metazoa > Arthropoda > Insecta > Orthoptera > Acrididae > Schistocerca > Schistocerca serialis. The sequence goes on from NC_064640.1 coordinate 217,006,882, forward strand.
TGGTTCGCACGCTGACACTTGTTGATGGTCCAGCACTGAAATCTGCAGCTATTTGTGGAAGGGTTGCACTCCTGTCACGCTGAACGACTCTCTTCAGTCATCGTTGGTCCTGTTCTTGCAGGATTATTTTACGGCCACAGCGATGTCGGAGATTTAATGTTTTGCCGGATTCCTGATATTCACGGCACACTCGTGAAATGGTCGTACGGGAGAATCCCCACTTCATCGCTACATCGGAGATGCTGTATCCCATCGCCCGTGCGCCGACTATAACACCAATTTCAAACTCACTTAAATCTTGATAACCTGCTATTGTAGCAGCAGTAACCGATCTAAGAACTGTGCCAAACACTTGTTGTCTTATACAATCACCGACGGCAGCGCCGTATTCTAGCTGTTTACGTATCACTGCATTTGAATAAACATGCCAATACCAGTTTCTTTGGCGCTTCAGTGTGTGACAGAATATTGAGATATAGTATTAGACATCGACTATGAAAACGTTCAAACTTCGCCAAACGCTGGGCAGTTACAGAACAAAATTTCCAGTCAGACTGCGATTCAGGGTATTACACATTGTTATAACTGCACAGTATAATCATAACAGGAGCGATGCACGCGGAACACCACAGGAACTTGAATCGCTTTTGAAGCGGTTCTTGGAAAATGGCCTAAGTTGTCACTTAGACAAGGGCAGTTTTTTCGCTCCAAGTGTTAAATGATTGGGGCACATCCTGCGTATCAAGGGTATCACGTCCACACGTGACCGTGTCGACGCAATAATAAATATGGCAGCATGTGCTGACTTCAAATGATTCAGTCTTTTCTGGACAAGATCATTTACTACTCAAAGTCTATCAGCTGCAAAAAGAAGGCGTCAGATTTGTGTGGTCAGCCTCCTGTCATCAGGCCTTTCGACGCCTTAGGTGTTATTTACGAACGCCGCAATACCTGATGCTCTGCCACCACCCGCAACGGGAAGAATTGTTATGTCACGTGGGCCCGCTGCTCACACAATGATAGCTAATTTTCTGTTCCAAATATACCTCGTCATATTGCTATGAGTATTATGACTCAGCCCTGTTACCTGACTCTCTGGTATTCATTATTGGTCTTCATTCAGTGTGTAGCGTACAACGACTTTGGCTCTGTTTACTGTTTACGCTTTCCTAATGGGAGTGGACAGAAGGCCAGTAGTTGTTAGCGTAGGAAGTCGACGTAAGAAGTCTGGGCACTTGTGTACTTCCTCTTCACGAGGTATCTCGAAGTTTCACAACTGCCTTTCTAAAATTGTTTGCACCAGTAGCAACGTCTTTCTCCAATCTGTACAACTCGCCGTAGTGTCTGCTTATGTCTTCCATTGCCTAGCTCTTACAAAACACAACATCGTGGTATCCTCGTTGCAAAGGCTGTCCCATTATAGCCGATTTACCCGTTTCCTGTCATCGTGTCCTTTATGCTCCTCCCTTCGTTTTTCCACACTTCTCTTTGTTCACGTGTGCAGAGGATTTTGAGCCCCCATTATTTACTAAATGTTATCTGCTCATGGTGTGCCAAGCACATACTGTCTTAGCTGTTCTAAAATAAACAGCATCCGTCTCTGTTGCCTGAACACTACCGGAATGTTTGTTCAACAACTTTCCACAGGCAATGAGACCATTTGGGTCCTTGCAAAGCAGAGCCTTGAGATCTTACAGGTCGACGGAATTAATGTTCTTAGACAGAGGTAGAGAAGGGGATCTACCTCGCTGCTAAAAAGGTGTTGGTTAATTTTAGAATTGATAGAGTACGGAAAGTTTGTAGCCCTGAGTTTATTAAAAAAAGTTGTTTAGGTTTACTCTATAGGTCAAAGCAAGGGCATTAATCAGATGCTCAGTCTTGTTCCTCAAATGTGTTGTCAGGATATGGCTCCCAGAGAAGTTACCCATCCACTATCCGGAAACGTTTTCTATCTTGAGGGCACCAAAAGACGTCATGACAAGAAATTCCTAATTTGATCAGATTCACAAAGCGTCCTTCTTGCTATTGGACAGATGTACCTAGCAGAAGAGATGATTAGATAGCCTACACACTATCCTTCTGTTACAAGATCAGGAGGTTGGGAGTTTTCTGCTTGGTACCTAGACACACGGGAATCTGAGGAAATGAACCTGCTAGTGCAACTGCAAAGGAAGCTGGCCGTTGTTCAAACTCTTAGTGAGTGGTCACTATACAGGGTGGTCTATTGATCGTGACCGGGCCAACTACAAAAAAACTACAAAGAACGAAACTTGTCTAGCTTTAAGGGGGAAACCAGTTGGCGCTATGGTTGGCCCGCTAGATGGCGCTGCCATAGGTCAAACGGATATCAACTGCGTTTTTTTAAAGTAGGAACCCTCAGTTTTTATAACATATTCGAGTAGCACGTAAAGAAATATGAATGTTTTAGTTGGACCAATTTTTTCGCTTTGTGATAGATGGCGCTGTAATAGTCACAAACATATGGCTCACAATTTTAGACGAACAGTTGGTAACAGGTAGGTTTTTTAAAGTAAAATACAGAACGTAAGAACGTTTGAACATTTTATTTCGGTTGTTCCAATGTGATACATGTACCTTTGTGAACTTATGATTTCTGAGAGCGTATACTGTTACAGCGTGATTACCTGTAAATACCACACTCATGCAATAAATGCTCAAAATGATGTCCGTCAGCCTCAATGCATTTGGCAATACGTGTAACGACATTCCTCTCAACAGCGAGTAGTTGGCCTTCCGTAATGTTCGCACATGCATTGACAATGCGCTGATGCATGTTGTCAGGCGTTGTCGATGGATCACGATAGCAAATATCCTTCATCTTTCCCCACAGAAAGAAATCCGGGGACGTCAGATCCGGTGAACGTGCGGGCCATGGTATGGTGCTTCGACGACCAATCCACCTGTCATGAAATATGCTATTCAATACCGCTTCAACCGCACGCGAACTAAGTGCCGGACATCCATCATGTTGGAATTACATCGCCATTCTGTCATGCAGTGAAACATCTTGTAGTAACATCGGTAGAACATTACGTAGGAAATCAGCATACATTGCACCATTTAGATTGCCATCGATAAAATGGGGACCAATTATCCTTCCTCCCATAATGCCGCACCATACATTAACCCGCCAAGGTCGCTGATGTTCCACTTGTCTCAGGCATCGTGGAATTTCCGTTGCTCTATAGTGCATATTATGCGGGTTTACGTTACCGCTGTTGGTGAATGACGCTTCGTCGCTAAATAGAACGCGTGCAAAAAATCTGTCATCGTTCCGTAATTTCTCTTGTGCCCAGTGGCAGAACTGTAAACGACGTTCAAAGTCGTCGCCATGCAATTTCTGGTGCATAGAAATATGGTACGGGTGCAATCGATGTTGATGTAGCATTCTTAACATCGACGTTTTTGAGATTCCTGATTCTCGCTCAGTTTGTCTGCTACTGTTGTGCGGATTAGCCAAAACACCTACTTGGGCATCATCATTTGTTGCAGTTCGTGGTTGACGTTTCACATGTGGCTGAACACTTCCTGTTTCCTTAAATAACATAACTATCCGGCGAACGGTCCGGACACTTGGATGATGTCGTGCAGGATACCGAGCAGCATACATAGCACACGCCCGTTGGGCATTTTGATCACAATAGCCATACATCAACACGATATCGAACTTTTCAGCAATTGGTAAACAGTCTATTTTAACACGGGTAATGTATCACGAAGCAAATACCGTCCGCACTGGCGGAATGTTACGTGATACCACGTACTTAATACGTTTGTGACTATTGCAGCGCCATCTATCACAAAGCGAAAAATCATCTTAGTTGCGTCCGTTTGTTTCTTCTGAGCTTATTGTTGTTTTAATCGACTTCAACGACACTCTTCTCTATTTTGTCAGGGTGCTCATGACGTCACAGTTTAGTGCCCTAAAACAGATACAGTACTCATCATTCTCTTCGTAGTAGTCACATACGGCTGCCAACAACTATACGGTATTCTTATTTATCCATGCTTTTTCTAACGGTTGGCGAATTTCCCTGAGCAATCTTAAAATTCGAGTATCTTACTTGTAGAAATTTGATATAAAGTCTATAAATACAACTTTTCAGAGCATTACAATCTTCGTTTGTATCTATCGACTGTCACGAAGACCATAAGAATGAAGCATTGGTGTTTACATTGCCCTATCCTGTTTACACCCATTCTCTGTTTCTAGCACAGATGGTGTTGATAAGAACATGATTTAAAGCTCAGATATGTTACATCTTGATCGCATTGACGGCACTTTGAACAGTGGACGTTACATTTCAGATGTGTTACGACCTGTGGCTCTACCCTTCATTCGATCCCTGCGAAACCCTACATTTCAGCAGGCTAATGCACGACCGCATGTTGCAGGTCCTGTTCGGGCTTTTTTGGATACAGAAAATGTTCTACTGCTGCCCTGGCCAGCACATTCTCCAGATCTCTCACCAATTGAAAACGTCTGGTCAATGTTGGCCGAGCAACTGGCTCGTCACAATACGCCAGTCACTACTGTGGTATTGTGTTGAAGCTGCATGGGCAGCTGTACCTGTACACGCCATCCAAGCTCTGTTTGACTCAATGGCCAGGCATATAAAGGCCGTCATGACGGCCAGAGGTGGTTGTTATGGGTACTGATTTCTCAGGATCTATGCACCCAAATTGCGTGAAAATGTAATCACATGTCAGCTCTAGTATAATATACACTCCTGGAAATTGAAATAAGAACACCGTGAATTCATTGTCCCAGGAAGGGGAAACTTTATTGACACATTCCTGGGGTCAGATACATCACATGATCACACTGACAGAACCACAGGCACATAGACACAGGCAACAGAGCATGCACAATGTCGGCACTAGTACAGTGTATATCCACCTTTCGCAGCAATGCAGGCTGCTATTCTCCCATGGAGACGATCGTAGAGATGCTGGATGTAGTCCTGTGGAACGGCTTGCCATGCCATTTCCACCTGGCACCTCAGTTGGACCAGCGTTCGTGCTGGACGTGCAGACCGCGTGAGACGACGCTTCATCCAGTCACAAACATGCTCAATGGGGGACAGATCCGGAGATCTTGCTGGCCAGGGTAGTTGACTTACACCTTCTAGAGCACGTTGGGTGGCACGGGATACATGCGGACGTGCATTGTCCTGTTGGAACAGCAAGTTCCCTTGCCGGTCTAGGAATGGTAGAACGATGGGTTCGATGACGGTTTGGATGTACCGTGCACTATTCAGTGTCCCCTCGACGATCACCAGTGGTGTACGGCCAGTGTAGGAGATCGCTCCCCACACCATGATGCCGGGTGTTGGCCCTGTGTGCCTCGGTCGTATGCAGTCCTGATTGTGGCGCTCACCTGCACGGCGCCAAACACGCATACGACCATCATTGGCACCAAGGCAGAAGCGACTCTCATCGCTGAAGACGACACGTCTCCATTCGTCCCTCCATTCACGCCTGTCGCGACACCACTGGAGGCGGGCTGCACGATGTTGGGGCGTGAGCGGAAGACGGCCTAACGGTGTGCGGGACCGTAGCCCAGCTTCATGGAGACGGTTGCGAATGGTCCTCGCCGATACCCCAGGAGCAACAGTGTCCCTAATTTGTTGGGAAGTGGCGGTGCGGTCCCCTACGGCACTGCGTAGGATCCTACGGTCTTGGCGTGCATCCGTGCGTCGCTGCGGTCCGGTCCCAGATCGACGGGCACGTGCACCTTCCGCCGACCACTGGCGACAACATCGATGTACTGTGGAGACCTCACGCCCCACGTGTTGAGCAATTCGGCGGTACGTCCACCCGGCCTCCCGCATGCCCACTATACGCCCTCGCTCAAAGTCCGTCAACTGCACATACGGTTCACGTCCACGCTGTCGCGGCATGCTACCAGTGTTAAAGACTGCGATGGAGCTCCGTATGCCACGGCAAACTGGCTGACACTGACGGCGGCGGTGCACAAATGCTACGCAGCTAGCGCCATTCGACGGCCAACACCGCGGTTCCTGGTGTGTCCGCTGTGCCGTGCGTGTGATCATTGCTTGTACAGCCCTCTCGCAGTGTCCGGAGCAAGTATGGTGGGTCTGACACACCGGTGTCAATGTGTTCTTTTTTCCATTTCCAGGAGTGTATTTGTCCAATGAATACCCGTTTATCATCTGCATTTCTTCTTGGTGTAGCAATTTTAATGGTCAGTAGTGTATTTGACGTCCAAATTGGCCAAGGGTAGAAGCCTTTCCGAAACGGCAAAGTCTTCATCGTGGTTAAAGTATACTGTGCGTGGCAATATGGCAGTATCTAAAACCGGCAGTGAGGCAACTGTGGTGCACAATGGGCCGTAGATGACAGGGCGATCGACGACTGGGAAGATGCGTACGGGCGAACTGTTGAGCAACTGACTGCCCATATGAACGAAGGGGCTACATTGTTTCCCCAACGACCGTTTAGCGAACGTTGCCGCATATGGGCCTCCGCAGCAGGTGCGTGCTTCATGCACCCTTTCTGACTGCTGTTCATCGACGACGGAGGCTGGGATTTGCACGTCAGTACCACAGCTGGACGTCCACTGAATGACGACAGCTGCCCTTTTCAGAGGGATCACATTTTATGCTGCATCGGATAGACGGCCGTTGGCGTATACAGCATGAAGTGTCTGAAAGCAAACACCCAGTAACAATCGTCGAAACGGTCGAGGCTGGAGGAGGGAGCGTTATGGTTTGAGAAATGTTTTCGTGGCATCCTGTGGGCGATCTCGTAATTCTAGCTGGTGCAGTGGATCAACACAAGTATGCACCTAACGTTGGGGACCATGTCCATTCCTACATGCAGTCTGTTTTCCACCAGCACGATGGCATCTACTAGCAGGACAATGCAACATGTCACACAGCTGTCACTGTACGTGTGTGGTTTGAAGAGCACCAGGATGAGTTTACCGTAGTCTCCCGCCACCGAACTCCACAGATTTAAACCAAATAGAGAATCTGTGGGCCCTCCTCGATCGGGCCATTCGCCCCATGGGTTCTCACCCGTGATACCTAGCAAAGCTGTTCACGGCACTGGAGTCGGCATAGTTCCACATCACTGTCGGTACCTTCCAGAGCCTCACTGACTCTCTTCCTGCACGTCTTGCAGTGGTCTGCGCTGCAAATTTGATTATTCAGGCTTTTGACAGATGGTTACATTAACGTGACTGGACAGTGTATTTTGACATGGATACTCATACTTATGTACTTCCTTAAAAATAAAATAGTAAGTTCTGTGTTTTAATTAATTATTGTTTGATGTTTTTATTCTGCATGCTAGAGGAGTGCCTTACAAGTTAAACACGCACTTTCATAAACTTACTAAAAAAATTAACCATGGGTACAGTGCAGTCTGTGTTATGTGCCATGGCGTAGGGACTAATTGCCGTTTCAGGCATTGATATGTAAGAGAAAATAATGTCGGATTCTATTTCGTTTCACAAACGTTTTAAAAATAAGATAGACTGTGTTTGAAAAAGTGATTTTTCTTAATTTACTATGTCACCCAAGTGGAAGGAACACAGCTAGTGTTTGGGGAAAATGGAGGGGAGGATTGGTGCTACGTGTGAGAGACAACGTTTTGGCGAAATTTTTGTATAAATCTGTACTCTGAAAATCACTGTGAAGTGAATGGCAGAGGATACTTCTCATTGCACCACGTGTTAAAGGTTCTTCCCGCTATATTCACGTATGTAGTGAGTGAAGACTCACTGCTTAAATGACTCTGTGCGTGCTGTAATTCTACATCTACATCTATAATCCGCAAGCCTCCTCCGGTGTGTGGCAAAGGGTGCTTTGTGTACAGCTGTCACTTTTCCCTTTTCTTGTTGCAGTCGCGTCTGGTTCGCAGGAAGAGCGATTGCTGGTAAGCCACCATATGGGCTCCAAATCTCTCTATTTTTATCTTCATGGTCTTTTCGCAAGATGTATGCAAGAGGAAGCAACATATTGGTTGACTCCTCTAGGAATGTACGCTTTCGGAATTGTAACAGTGGACCATACCATAATACAGAGCGCCGCATATGCAACGTCTGCTACTGGAGTTGACTGAACATCTCTGTGACGCTTTCGCGCTTACTAAATGAACCTGTAACGAAACGTACTGCTCTTTTTTGGATCTTCTCTATTTCCTCGGTCTGGTACGCATCCCATTCTGATGAGAAGTATCCAAGTATTCGTGGAACGAGTGTTTTGTAAGCTACTTCCTTTGTTGATGGACTACGATTCTTTCAACGCGTCTCAGTCTGGCATCTACTTTACCCATAATTACTTTTATGTGGTCGTACCGCTTCAGATCTCTCCGTACTTATACTCCAAGATATTTTGTGTAAGTTACTGTTTGCAGTGATTGTTCTGCAATCGTATAATCACACAATAAAGGGTCCTTCAGTCTATGCATTGACTGTACGTTACAACTGTTTGTCGCTCCCTGCACCAAGCTGTGATCCTCTGCAAGTCTTCCTGCATTTTGCTACCATTTGTAGCGTTGCGACTGCTCTCTATACAACAGCATCATCCGCAAAAAGCGTCATGGAGCTTCCGACGTTATTTACTACGTCTTTTACATATATTTCCAAAATTAATGGTCCTATAACACCCCCTTGGGTCACGCCAGAAGTTTCTTTTATGTCCGAAAACTTCTATCCGTTCTGAAGGACATGCTGTGTACTGTTTGTTAGAAACTTTTGAATCCAATTACACTTTTTGTCTGATATTCCGTACGCTCGTTTTTATTCAGTCGGCGGCAATGCGGAACTGTATCGAACGCTACCGGAAGTCAAGGAACACGGCATCTACCCGGGCGCCTGTATCTACTGCTTTCTGGGTTTTGTGGACGAACAGAGCGAGCTGAGTTTCACACTATCAATGTTTTCGGAACGCATGTTAATTCCTACAGAGGAGATTTTCAGTCTCCAAAAATGGTATAATGTGCGAGGATAAAAGATGTTACAAAATTGTACAACAGATCGATGTCAGAGATATAGGCCTATAGTTTTGTGCGTCTATTCGATCAACCTCCTTCAAAACTAGAATGACCTGTGTTTTTTTCCAGTAATGAGGAACGCATCGCTCCTCACTAGACCTACGCTTCTCTACTGCCAGAAGCAGGGCAACTTCTTAGAATCGAACTCGTATCCCGTCAGGTCCAGCGGCCTTTCCTCTGTTGAGCGATTTCAGTTGTTTTTCTATCCCTTGGTCACTTATTTCGATATCTGTCATTCCGTCATTCGTGTGACGATTAAAAGGAGGGACTACGGTGCTATCTGTCTCTGTGTAACAGTTTTGGAAAGAAGACGTTTAGTATTTCGACCTTTTCTGTCATCCTCTGTTTCAGTGCCATTGTGGTCACAGATTCTCTGGACGGATGGCTTCGATCCCTTTACTGTTGAACGTAGGACTAAAACTTATTAGAATTTTCTGTCAAGTCGGTAGACAGAACTTCAATTTCGAATTCGTTGAGCGCTTCACTCGTATCCCTCCTCATGCTAATTCTGGCATCTTTTGACTTTTGTTTGACATTAAGGCTTTGGCTGCATTTAAATATGCTGTGAAACTCTCTTTGCTTTCGTAGCAGCCTTCTAACACGGTTGTCGAACCACGGTAGCTCTTTTCCATCCCTCACAATTTTGCTGGGCACATACCCGTCTAAAGCATATTGTATGATGGTCTTGAACTTTGTCCATTGATTCTCAACATTATCAGTGCTGGAGATTAAATTCTCTTGTTAACCTGTCAGGTAATCTGAAATCTGTTTCTTGTCGGTCTTGCTAAACACAAAGGTTTTCCTACATTTCTTTGTATTCCTACTTACAGCCGTGTTCATTGATGCTTTTACAGCCCTGTGATCCCTGATTCCCTGTACTACGCTAAATGAGTCGAAAACTTTAGGTCTGTTAGTCACTAGCAGGTCTAAGATGTTATCTTCACGAATCGGTTCTCTGATTAACCGCTCAATATCATTTTCGGATAAGAAATTTAGAACAATTTCACTCTAGTCTCTGTCCCTATTACCCATACTAATTACTCTTCACCCAATATATAGCTGGTAAGTTAAAATCTTCTCCTAAAACTATAACATGACCAGGGTATGTATAGGAAATTTTCTCTATGTTCACTCTCAGATATTTCGCCACTACTGCTGCTGAACCAGAGGCTGTATAAAAAGTTCCGATTTTCATTTTTGATCCACCTTTAACACCTATCTTCGACCAAATTATTTCACATCCTGCGTCTGTACTAATATCACTAGATTTTATCGTCTTTTTTTTTATAGCTGTAAAGACGCCTCCACCAACATCATTCAGCATATCTTTGTGATATATATATCAGTCCAAGTTAAGGACTTCATTGCTTTTGATGTCTGGTTAAAGCTATCTTCCTGTCTCTAGTACTATATATTCATTATTACTGTTTATAAGAGAGACTAGTTATGGGACCTTTCCATAGAAGTAGATGATATATTGAGGGCTGCTGTCGCACTTTTTATTATAAATGTTTATGATAAGTGAGGCAGACCCAAATATCATCTACTACTAGCAAAAAGAAACACCCAAATTCCATCAAACCCCTCCACTTAAAATCAGTTAAATTTTAAATTTAACTGAATATGAAAATGCTTGAAAATCAGTTAATTATAACTTTTCAACTGAATAAAAAATTTCATGCATAAAAAATTTAAAAAACGTACTCTAAAAATATAAAACCAATCAAAAATATACTCATTTTTAAAAATCTAATGAATTTATATCTTATAAATTAACTCACCAAATCTATTATTTAATTATTCACACCCTATATAAACTCGCTTTTTTCATTTTGAAAATAATTAATAAACTATATATTGTTCGTTTTTATTTTTATCTATTAAATTTCTCTACTTTTAATTTATAAAGAATTTATTAAATTTTTCTCATTAGAAATGAGTGAGCAATTAAAAAACGTTAAGGTAATTGAGTGCCCCACTTATCATGAATGCATGACTATTGTAAAGGAAATTTCACTGTGGTTTGACTTTGTGACTATTGTAAAGGAAATAATTCAAGGGCATATTATAAATTAAGAAAAGGTGATTTAATTAATTTTATAATTAAGCACATCATCATCATTGACAGAAGAATCGAAAGAGAAAATGAGAAACAATTACCTTATTTTAATATTGAAAATAGGGATGAAGTTTTTAAAAATGATGACCCTAAGCCATTGAAAGAAATATTTCATTTTTCTGCTAATATATATTTGGGAAATCAAAAGAAGCAAAAACAGTTAATCATTCTTTAGTTGACAAAGCATTTCGAAATAGATTAGACATTCTATCAATTTCTAAAATAATGCAAACTCAGTAGAGCTGAACCATTTCTTAAATGTGTTGAAACCAAGAATTATGAATGTACAGTTAGAAACTTCAAAATTGTATAATGGTTTGAAAATAAATTCTTTATTATATTGTGAGTTGTCAGGTGATGCTGAGGGAATTAGATTCGGAAATGAGACACTTAAAGTAGTAAAGGAGTTTTGCTATTTGGAGAGCAAAATAACTGGTGATATTCGAAGTAGAGAGCATATCAAATGTAGACTGGCAATGGCAAGGAAAGCGTTTCTCAAGAAGAGAAATTTGTTAAAATTGAGTATAGATTTCAGTGTCAGGAAGTCGTTTCTGAAAGTATTTGTATGGAGTGTAGCCATGTATGGAAGTGAAAATTGGACGATAAATAGTTTGGACAAGAAGATAATAGAAGCTTTCGAAATGTGGTGCTACAGAAGAATGCTGAAGATTAGATGGGTAGATCACATAACTAACTAGGAGGTATTGAATAGAATTGGGGAGAAGAGGAGTTTGTGGCACAACTTGACAAGAAGAAGGGACAGATTGGTAGCACATGTTCTGAGGCATCAAGGGATCACAAATTTAGCATTGGAGGGCAGAGTGGAGGGTAAAAATCGTAGAGGGAGACCAATAGATGAATACACTAAGCAGATTCAGAAGGATGCAGGTTGCAGTAAGTACTGGGAGATGAAGAAGCTTGCACAGGATAGATTAGCATGGAGAGCTGCATCAAACCAATCTCAGGACTGAAGACAACAACAACATATTGTGAGTACAGAATGCAGACCATTAATAAAATTATGGAATTTGGGTATCATACTCAGAATTATAGGATTACTAGAGAAAAAGATATATCTAAAAAAATTACCAAAGGGGAACAAAATATTTTGACGTGACTGTCTAATTTTCAAACACATAGATCAGGATGGACATTAAATAGAAATATTGGAATACAGTTAGCAATTAATAGTTATGTTCCATTAATAGGCTCATCTTACACTGAACTACCATAAAAATAAAAGTAGAAAATCTTATATTAATATAAAAATAACGATCAAAAATATTTCCTGTTGTCTATAGCTTCAGTGTTAAATCCAGTAGACAGACATAAATGTAAGAATACAGATAGAACAAGTAATTATACAGAATTTGTTATAGAGCTTGAAGAAAAAATACCCAATATTTTGTTTCCTGTTTCAATTTATGATATTTCTAAAATACAGACTATAGTTAATATATCTATTAATATTTGTTTTTTTATGAATAATATCAAGCACACTTATTAAACATAACAAAATATAAAACATAAAAACTTATTGATTTATTATCTTTTAAAGAACAAAATAACTCGCACTGCTGATGGATAAAAATTTGTCAAAACTTGTTTCAACTCAGATATCAAAGCATAAAGAATCAAATTTCATTTGTGATTTATCTTTATTACATTTTAATAATAAAGAAAAATTAGAGAAGCACTCAAAAATTGTTGAATTAATAAACCATTAAAAGTAGAACTACTAAAAAAGAGGAATACATAATATTTAAAAATTATCAGTGTATACAAAAAGCACCTATTCTTATTTATGCAGATTTTGAAAGTTTGTTATTAAAATTAATAAAAAAATCCTGAATTCACAGCAGGTGATATTATTAGTTGTTTTCTATAGGGAAAAATTAAAAATATATATAAACTTAGCAATGAACAAAAAATCAAATTGAATTATTATTAAATAATTAACTTAATCCTATAAAATATCAAAAACATAAATCAGGTGGTTTTTGTTATTATATTAAATATATAAATGTAAACTATGAAAATCCTGCTGAGTATAGAGGACCTGATTCCCATAAAAATTTATGGTATGTACAAAAAAAGAAGTTGAAGGAACAGGAAGAATTTATCCTGAAGAAGAAGAAATGAAATCTTTAACTTCTGAAGAACAATCAAGACTTAATAGACCTAACACTTGTTCTTTGTGTAGAAAACATAATAAAAATGATAAAAAAGTTCATCATCATGAACATTTACAGGAAAATATAACTTTAGAATTCTTAAACAACTCTTATCTCAACGGATGAAATTGGCAAAAATACACAAAGTTTTAAAATTTAAACAATTTTATTGGTTAAATGGAATGTTGATTTAAATACAGAAATGAGGACTAAAGTAGAAAATGATTTTCAAAGAGTTTTCTGCAAAATAATAAATAACTCAAGATTCAGGAAAACAGTGGAAAATATAAGTAACGAAATAGATGTAAAATTAGTTGCAGATGCAGATAAATGTGATAAATTAGGAGTTAATCCATAAATTAAAATAAGAACAATATTTAATGAAAATTTCATTGCTATCCATGTGAAGAAAACTATAATTTTGTTTAATAAAACTATTGCTCTCGTAATATGTACATTTGATTTACCAAAAGAATTAATGTTTAATTTTCAATACAATGATATGAAACCAAAATATGGAGAAAATACTGAACTTTGTTACACCAGTATTACACTATCATATTTCTTTGACAAAGATTTCATCAAAGATATGATCAAATATTCATAAAATTTATTTGACAAAGATCTTTGACATGGCACTGAAAAGGGGTACTACACTGTCATCATATTTTTCGTCAAAGTTCAAGATGGCTGACAACAACAAGTTGTTTTAACTGCAGCAGTTGCATGTATCACAACTGCACTGTGAGCACATCTGGAAGAGAAGTGGGGGAAAAAAGGAAACATACCTGGGTGAAGCCGTAGGTTTTATGATGAGATAATAAAGGTATTCAACAAAACTTTTTATGTGATCTTGTAATGGAGGACGTCAAGTCGTACATAAATTACTTAAGAATGGATGAGCATACATTGCAGTAACTGCTCACTGATGTGTATCGTACCACAAAACACAATACTCACTTAAGAACTGCTATATCTGCAGAAGACAGGTTCACTGTAACACTCCGATTCCTTGCTACAGGAGAGGGTTAATCTAGCTTATAGTACAGCACTCGAATACCACAGTGCGCCTTAACGAAAATAATACCTGAAACGTGTGCAGCAATTTATAAAGCACTAAAGGACCAATTTCTAAAAGTAAATAAATGTTCAATACACGTTATGTGCATTAAGAACTGTTTTTATTTTATAAACTAATCTTAATTACAATTTATGTCCGAAAACTACAAAATTAATAGAAATGTATGAAAGTGATGAGGCACTTTACAACGTGAGGCATCCTGGGTACAAAGATAGATTAAGAAGATTGGAGAGCTACAAAAAATTATATCAGCTGTCCATCAAATAACGGTTCAGCCCATGAATAGTGTCCGTTGTAAATTCCTTACCACCCACATTTTCCATCTCTCGCAGTTCAGCTGCGATGTGGGTGGCAAGGGCGCTATACCAGTCTTCTCGGACGGGCTGGGGCTGCGGCTGATTTCTGGCCAGCATTCAACGTTCTGGTGCCCTCCACAATTACATCAGTTGTTCCTCTCCTTCTCTTTGTGGGAGGCCGCTCTTGCTGCTGGGGTTGTGGTTGTGGCTGTGGCTCACTGTATGCGACATCTGGCACTTCTTGAGCCTGCATTTCATGCTATAAAATGGAAATGTATCCCATTAGTCATATACTTCCCTGCACGTACATAAATCTTATTTACAGGTACCCACAGGTAGAGAAGACTGGAAGTAAATTGCAAAGGATTTCGAGGAGAAGTGAAACTGTTATAACACTATAGGAGCAATGATTGGAAAGCATATTCATATTAAATGCCCACAAGCTAGTGGATCTCACTTTTTCAATTATAAATCCTTTAACAGCATCATTTTTTTGCCATGGTAGATACTACCTACGAATTTTTGTATGTTGATGTAGGAACTAACAGGTGTGTTGGTGATGCTTGAGTGTTTTCAAAAAGCAAACTATGGGAGTGTCTCGTTGACCGATCTATTCTGAACATTCCTGAAAATAGGAAGCATGGAAGCACAAACATTACAACTTCAATGGTTGTACTGGCAGATGATGCTTTTCCTCAGTTACAGGATAATGAAGCCATACCCCTTAAAAGGAATCACTAAGGAAGAAAAGATTTTCAATTATAGACTGTCATGAAGAAGAAGATTAGTCGAAAGCAGCTTTGGCATTCTTGCCAGTCATTTCAGGATTTTTCTTACTATCATTAATCTGCCTCCGGAAAAAGTTACCACAATTACACTGGCTGCCTCCACACTGCACAACGTGTTAACTGAGAGAAGAAAACACGTGTACACTCGTCAGGAAACAGTGTCTGCCGTAGTAGGAGACTGCACTTATCTTGAGTCTCAAAACACTGAGGACCTACAGCGAATGTATCCAATAGCTTGCCAAGCTGCTTCTGGACGTCCAGTACACGGGAGATCAGTTAGAGCGTGCTTCAAAACATTTTACAATGGCGGTGGGAAAGTGCCCTGGCAAGTTAATCACATTTCGTAATGTAAAATGTAAACAAATGTACCTGCCTCAAACAATTCTTCGAACGTTGGTGGTCCAAGTTCACTACCACTTTTTGTACTCTCGACATTGCTCACGCTTTCGTCCGCCTCTGTGACCTGGTCTAGAAATTTCAGCAAGTGGAACCAGTACACTTGTGGAGTACAAAATGCCTGCGCACTGGCCCTACTTTTGCTTTTAAGCATCTGCAATAATTGTAATGTAAACTACTTGTAGGTTATGTAAACATTATTCTATGATTCAAGTAGCTGCAGTGAATAAATTTATGCAAAACATTTATATGTCATGTAAACTTTATTTGCATAAATAAAATGAAATAAATATGCTGATACATACTTTTACTTTGTTGTGGGAGTAACTTGAGTGGAGGCCATTGATTTTCTTCTTTTGTCATCTGCCATACAACCAGTCCGTATCTCACGGATAATGACCTCTGAAATATTTTTGTAGCTCTCCAGTCTTCTAAATTTATTTTTGTATTCAGGGTGCCTCATGTTATAAAGTGCCTCATCAGCTTCATACAGCTCTATTAATTTTGTAGTTAAAGGAATACACCAATTCAATCTAGCAGCCATGTTTACAAAAACACTAGAGATAACAGAACGCTGCAGCGATGCTAGCGCTCCATGTGGTAACATTTCACATTGAAGTGAACTGAAAACAAGCGACTTTTATGATCAAATCTAAAGCGAGGCGCTAGACTGGCTGACTCTGAGCACTATGGAACTTAACTTCTGAGGTCATCAGTCCCCTAAAACGTAGAACTACTTAAACCGAACTAACATAAGGACATCACACACACCCATGCCCAAGGCAGGATTCGAACCTGCGACTGTAGCGATCGCGTGGTTCCAGGCTGTAGCGCCTAGAACCGCTTGGCCGCCTCGGCTGGCGAGGCCCCAGATCTGATCATATTTATTTGACGAAAGACGAGATTTGACGAAGTTCCCTACTGCACCATCAAATTTCTTTGACATGAATATTTGACATATCAACTTTGACAAAGAAAATTGATAGTGTAATACTGGCCTTATCAAGATTGTGGTAGTTATGTATGTCTGTAACATAAGAACTAAAGACTGCTATGAAGATATGAAATCAACAACTGATAAATTTGATTCTAGTGATCATTCAGAAGATAATATATATAATATACCTCAAGTAAATAAAAAAGTATAAGGAAAAATGAAACATGAAAATAGTGGAAAAGTAATAGAAGAGTTTTGTATCTTAAAAGCAAAAATGGTGCTTATAAAGTTGGTGATTAGAAAATTAAGAAATCAAATGAGTAAAGAACTGTGTTACTAGAAATAAGTTTACATGATTATAAAGACTGTTTATTTAATAGTAAGGAACAAAATAGAACTATGAATTTAATAGGAAGCTTTAAACATGAAATTTATTCTCTTCTCATGACAGTTCATACTTTTTTCGAATTTATATTTAGTTAATTTTTTAAATTTAGGTTTTAAACATTTTTATTAATAATAGTGTTTTTGAGTGTTTTCACTCAAAATTCGTTTTACATGGTCTTTGTTGCAATAATTAGTAACATGTTTTCCATAGACACACAAAACTTGACTTTTATTATGTGTTTTTATGATATTCATTTAAATATGGTCTACACATTGTTGTGTAACCATCTTTTGTATAATTCCATGAAGTAAAATTATCAGTTTGTTTCTCAATCTCAAAATTTCTACAAATCTCAGCTCATATTCATTTAGAAAAAATGTAACAGAAATAAATAAAAGATAAAAATTTTTAAAGATTAATTGTATTAAAAAAAGAACTGTAAATAAAAAATCTAAGACAAATTTTAAAGGCAATAAAATTGTATTTAATAATAATGAAGTATTTACTTTAACTGATGGAAATAATAATTCGTCTTCAAAAGCAAAAGATGTTGCTGAAACATTAGATCACAGAGATACAATTGAACAGATTATAAAAAATATTGATGAAGATGTTAAGTTTGTTTATGAAAATTTAAAGAGCATCTGCCAGATTGGATTAAGAGGTAATGAAAAAGTACTATATTTATTAATGAATCTGGTTTATGTCCTTTAATTGTATTGCATAAAAAAGAAGCTAAAACATTTAAAAAATGGTGTACCAAAGATGTTTTAACGTCTATAAGAAAATATGATGAATATAAAATTAGAAAAGAAATAATATATTCATACAGAAACCAGATCATTCTATGGAACACCTTCAAAAATTAAATACAACGATAAAGAACTAAATAAAAATAATGAAAAATTAATTCACTTGTGGGAGAGATGAATATAAAATTTAAGAGAAACAAGTAATATTGCCCCAAAGCAACAAACGAAAAAAGAGATAAAATAAATAGAATATTGCCACACAACGTTTCTCCAACAAATAATGATGGTTTAAGGCACACACTCATTATTTTCAGGTTATGTGATGATAACTTTAGATGTGATTATTATGTTCTTGGAGCACAGAGAAACAAACTAGAAAAATATTAAAATGAAATTAGAAATAGACACCCTAATTGCAAAGAAATGTTGAGACATGCGTATTACCCCAAATCAATCAATATAAGAACATTTAAGAGTTTAACATCAACACAATAATAATATATTAGGAACACCAGAACTGTTTATTCATGATATATTAAATTGAATCCTTTATGGTATTCAGTTTTAATGTTAATATTATTCATTTAAAAAAATTAAATTTTAGTATTTTTAATTACAACATTATTTTTTGATACCAAATTATTGTAGGAATGATCAAGACCAAATTATTTAACAATAACTTTATCATACGTATTTTTTATAACGTTTTCTACTCGATATATATTTGGAAATTTTATTCTTTTAGTTCTTGTTCATAAAAATTTCTTTTTACATACTTCAATTAGTGTGTAATTAGCTTTCAATATATGATAGCTTCAATTTCAAAAATTTCTGTTGACTGGATGGATGTGTAGCCTTTTACAAAATTTCTTTTTAATTTACAGATTTGAACTTGTATCTCCTATTGAATATTCTGGTTTATTATTATATACAACGAAAAGATTATTATAATTTTTCGTCAATTCTATGGGATTCATTTATATTGACCAATGTTTTGTACAATTATGTTCATCAACTAGTTTTTAACTAAATCAAGCCATTTATAATTACCTTGAAGAACAATTTTTTCAATTTTTTTAAATGTTCTATTAAATCTTTCAAGAACTGAAGCCTTTAATTCCAAAAAAATCTGACTAATGATTAATTTTATATTTTTTAATAAGTTTTTGAAAATCCTCATTATAAACCCCTTAACATTCACTGTTTGTAGATTTATTAGCTATCTTAATTTTAAATTTATTCAAAAGCTTCTGAAATATATTTACCAGTTTTATCTTTAAATGGGATAGCTAAAGCAAATTTTGGAAAAACATCAGTTGTAGTTATTAAAATTTTACAGCCTTGATTTAATTTTGAGATACCTTTTAAGTTACCAGAATCCATTTCAACTAACTCTGCTTGCCATAAATCATCTATACCAAAATGAATAATATTTACACTTTTAAATTTTTTCTCACCAGTTTTCATAATTCATTGATTATTTCTTTATGAACATTATAAGCTGCTTCCTAGCACTCACAAAGTTTTTGTAAAAAATTTATGTTTTTCATTTGTTACATAAGTACAAATATCTACAATTCTTTGTCTTCCATATTTTAATGTTGTTGTATTTGGTTGATATGTGTCAGCGAATTTTTTACATTTCAGACACCAAATATGTTGTCTAAAGGGACAAGCTTTGCATGATTACTGTTATCCATTTATATAAGATTAAATCTCGCCAAATAAAATTATTTTTTATCTATTGTAAAGGTTGATCTATTAGTATTAAAGTTAGAATATTTGATTTATACAATATTTTTATTGTTTTGTTAGCATTAGATATTTTGTAAAGATTATGAAACACACTTAACAAAATCTCAAAATCATTTATTGATAAATCTTAATTTATATTTTTACCAATAAGAACAAGTTTTTAAAGATTTATGCAAATTCAAATTATATACATTTTTGTTCACTTCCAGTTATAAATGAAAATGTGGATCTGCTATATCCAGACTGATGTTCAGAAGTGGATCCACCACACGTCACATCTGGGATAGGGCACGTAGGTGGACCAACCACATGTTACGTCCAAAGACGTACACACTTCAAATGTGGAATATGTGGGTGGAGGTGACTGGATGCAATCGAGCATGTGCTATACTATGCCTCCCGATCAGAAAAATAGTGTATTTGCGCTAGGTGTTGGCAGCTGTACTACATTTACAAGCAAGTTTAGAACATGAAACGAGAGATTATGTCAGGATCACATGGGTAGAACTGACATAAAATCGACAGAATTGCCCAAAATGACGGAAAATACGTATAAATTGAGGGAATATACACTGAAATGTGGGTAAATTGAGGAAGTACTTGCAGGTATTCTGGTTGGCGCAGAACAATTTCTATATGGGAACAAGTATGCGAAATCAAGAGGAATCCGAGAGAACGTTGACATAGAAATGAAGGAAAGCAGGGAAGCAGTCACTTTTTTTCCGTCAAGGCAGCATTCTACTGCATGTCTATTGAGGTAACAGTGATACACACGAATGACTACTGTATTTGATGCTTTTCAGGAAAACAGAGAACCATCTGCCTCTAACCTTACATGCATCTGCGTTTTAAAGGACAACAGAGAGTGGACGAAGTGATCAATTGAGATGGAGCTGTAATGAGGTACAATTTAATGGCAGACTGATAATGCATTCTAGAGAGGAAGGGAGATGCTGCTGCAGGTCATTCAACCATTTTTTCTGCTGTTCTTTCAGAATGTATGGATGTACTGCACAGACATCTATCTACACACACAATAATACTCACAAAACAGAGAAGGGGCGGCTTAGCGATGATACTGAAATTGGGAAACTTGCTGTCGCTTCATTGGTCAGTGTTGAAATTACTGTAAAATTGCTCACACTATGAACTATTATGCTTTTTATTACAGTACATCGACGGTGTCTTTTCCATCCCATCCGTCCACTGGTACACTGTTGGCTACCACATAATGACTGGCTGACATCGCTTGTTTGAGATGGAGGAAGAGTTTTGGTGGAGGAACAACACCTGGGGATCACCTTTCGACAACAGTTTGCTACCACTCCACAACGGCGCCAAACTCTTCCAGTTTCCTTATGTTGTAATTCATGTTACAGCAGAAAAAAACAATGTTTCAAACGATGACAAAGGGTCACACAGGGTGTCCCTTGGGACTTACAGTATAGTTTGTGGGATATGGTCATTCTCCTACAATACAGCTGATGCAACATTACACTGGTCTGTGCACTGGATCAGTGCCTGTATATTTAATAGGGTCATCACATGTGCTCGATGTTTGCATGCAGGCGGTATTTGTTTTTGATTAATGGGAAGAGAGAGATGCGGTAAAAATATTATTGAGTTCTCTATTGGATGAAGTTAGTCGAGCTTTTATAGTTCGTAATATTTCTCTGTTGGATGGTACAGAATAATGATGACAGCATGTTGGGTTGATAGATGTGAATAGGCCCTGAGGGATGCGGATATGCTTCGAACTGCTGTACCTGATTGTAGTTTGGGGACGTACCACAATGCAGTAGCAAAATCCTCGTCTTTCTCCCAGTTCTGTACTGTCTTTTATACTACCTCGTGTTGCAGGAGCAGGCTTCATTTGGCGCTGACCTTACACATCATACGCTGTTGGAAGAGCTACAACAACATGTTCCCATTTCCACCAAGTGGGCAAAACGCGGTCCTGTCGCACTAACTCAGGTCGCTCTGTTTCTAGACAGGCTGCAGAAGGTGGTAGATACAGCTCTCTCCGACTTCTGCTCAGTTCCAACTTAAATTGGAACGATCACATGCGCAAAGCTGCAGAAATGGAAGCGGTTGCAAGAGGCACAGGCAGTATCTAAAATTTTACTGTAGCAGATAGGTTCGAAAAAGGTGACTCGTTTCGAGATATGAGAGTGCCAGAAGTATAATTCACTATATAAAGATGGCATCTGTTCTTTTGGACATGTCCGAAAGAACATATGCCATTGGTGACTATGCAGCTCTCTAGAATTAAATTACAATTAAATCAATACCATTGACAAGCGTTGATATACATCAGCAGGGACAGTTGAAAATGTGTGCCCTGACCAGGACTCAAACCCGGGATCTCTTGCTTACATGGCAAACGCTCTAGCAATCTGAGTCACTGAGGGCACAGAGGATAGTGCGACTGCAGGGATTTATTGTCAGGACACTCCTCGTGAGACCCACATTCTCAACTTATAGTCCACACACTGCATTCACAGTACCCCGGCCATTATACCCATTACTCGCGGCAGACAATCCATCGAGTCCCGTAAGAGTTCAGGAAAATCATGTGCATCTGCGCTGAAGAAGGTCATTAGCTGGTTAGCCTTAAACGATATGAAGATGGCATCTGTTCTTTCGGACATATAGACCAGTTTAGCAGGATTTAACTGTCAGTGCAATATGGCAACCTTTACAAAATAGTTTTGCTGCTGAAAGTCTCGTCTACAGAAAAAAGATGGCGGATGGTGCTCCTGCACTGGCAGCAGCAGCGGTTTTGTGGGCAAATTCAGTAAGAGCCAATCAGAATGCTCTATTCATTCTCAAGACATCCTTTGTGCTGGGACATAGGAGCCTTTACATAGTGGCGAGAATGTTTACCGTTTCTGAGATGTATATTGAAAGCAGGACGTCGCGATTTCCAGGAAGGATAACATGTGATGGATGGGGTACCTTGTTAGGACCATCAGGAAGAATGTAGTCGATGTAATTCTGGGCTATTTTCGTAAACAGCTCCTGTTAGGACAAGAATTTCCATGCAGGCAAGCTGAGACATCACGAAATCTCCTACAAAAGCAACTGCTAACTATTTTTGCGACACTTAACGATTTCTGTGAGGGGCTGATATGTGATGGACGGGCTGTGCCGTTAGGAGCATTGGGAAGAATGCATTTGGCGTTATTCTGGACTATTTTCCTTAACAGTTTTTGAAAGTATTGCAGAAGAATTCTATAGCGCGTCCAGAGAGGGGACTTGCTGTTATTTATATAGACATGAGCTATCAGTATAACACTGACAGCCTTTTACCTGTGCATGCGTGGGTGAGTCACTTCGCAGACATCTCTTACTTGTCAATTAGGGCTGTGCTGGACTGGCAGGTATGCATGGTGGCTGGGTAAACACATACGTGGCCGCAAGCATCACACATGTCCCATTAAGATCGGTAGGGAGAATGCATCCTGTGCTATTCTGGGAAGCATTGCAACAGATTTCTATAGCGTGTTCAGATGGGCGACTTGGCTATTATTTACATACACCTGTGACATCAGTATAACGTTGAGAACCTTTTAGCTGCGTCTGTGAGGGTGAGCTGCTATGCAAACATCTCTCTCGGCGCTCGACCGGCAGCTATGCCTCAGCCACGGTGGTTAGGTGAACGTGTGCAAGTCCAGAGGTAGACTTGGCTCTTATTTACATATACATATGACGCCAGTATAGCACTCGAAGAATTCTAACTTTATACACGAAAATAGATGCGACTTTCACCTGCTGGCTGTAGGCGGCAGTAGCCTGAGAGCAATGGCTCATGCCCCTGTGTTCGTCTCTCTGGTGGTGGCTCGTGTCTGGAGTCGGCAGCGTCGGCGCATGTGCGCATTGGACTCTTTGTTCGAGACAGTTCGCCGATACATCGCGCTTGACGATAGTTCGAAAGCGTTTTTTACGTGCACTGAGTGTTTGTGCACTGCATTATTTTCGGCTGTTTGAGCGTTGTGAGCGTGTTTGCAGAGCCTTTTACATGCAATATTTAGACAATTTATGAGTTGTTTACTTGACTAGAAGAAGGGATCGGTTGGTAGGACATGTTCTGAGGCATCAAGGGATCACCAATTTAGTACTGGAGGGCAGCGTGGAGGGTAAAAATCGTAGAGGGAGGCCAAGAGGTGAATACACTAAGCAGATTCAGAAGGATGTGGGCTGCAGTAGGTACTGGAAGATGAAGAGGCTTGCACAGGATAGAGTAGCATGGAGAGCTGCATCAAACCAGTCTCAGTGCTGAAGACCACAACAACAACAACATGAGTTGTTTGCGTGTCTGTACATCAGTGTACTGCATTATTTCAGTAATGTACAAGTAGTTTGCAGGTCTGTATGCCATGTACTGCATTATTTGAACAGTTTAGAATTAGTGAGTTTGTTTGCAGAGCGTTATAATGCATTATTTTGACAATTTACGAGTTGGTTGCGTGTCTGCACATCAGTGTACTACATTATTTTGGTGACTTACGAGTAGTTTGCAGGTCTGTAGGCTGTGTATTGTGACCCCAGGCACGTCAGAGCGAGTGTTATGAATCAGTGTAATAAATAATCTATGTGATACCCACCCCTAAATAAATTGTTCAAAAATAAATAAAGTACATTCCTTCCTATCCAGCAACCCAGAACAGGCTGAATCCTTTTCTTGCCACTTTTCCCCAGACCGCCATGGGACGACAGCACCCCCTGGTGGCAGTATTGTGTACTAGGTCAGTTGGACTCCAGACCTCATGGTAAACACAATGGATGAACCTACTGCCTCAAATTGTTTAAATAAACACTGCATGCAAAATAAAGACTTACGTCCATCCTATGCAGCAACCCTGCACAAACTGAGTTCCTTTCAAATGGCTCTGAACACTATGGGACTTAACATCTGAGGTCATCAGTCCCCTAGAACTTAGAACTACTTAAACCTAACTAACCTAAGGACATCACACACATCCATGCCCGAGGCAGGATTCAAACCTGCGACTGTAGCAGTCTCGCGGTTCCGGACTGAAGCGCCTAGAACCGCACGGCCACTGCGGCCGGCAAACTGAGTGCCTTTCCTCTCAGTTCCAAGGAAGAGGTGGCGGTCGGTTGACTTAGGTTACTGGAGGTAGCCCAAGTGACCTATTTTCCCACCATTTTCTTAGGTTAGTGGAGAGAGCCCAGGTGACCTTTTTCCACCAAAATTTGAACTTCCCACCATTTTATGGGGGAGGGGAGGGGAGGTGGTTAGGTTAGTGGAGGTAGCCAAATTGACCTATTTTCCCACCAAAATTTGACTTCCCACCATGACGTCATTGCAATGTTGCTACATCTATCGCCGCCATCTTGTATCCGCCATCTTCAATAAGTTTGGCAATAATGCACCGTGGGGTGGTACAAAGGTTGTCCCACTACTACTGTTCACTGGACCGTGAAGAATCGTACGCCACATCATGTACCTTCAGTTAAGAACTGAAGCAAGTATCATTGTGGACAGTTCGAAGTCTGAAGCAGCACCAACTGTTAGCACGCCAACCATTGTTGCAGCTTTTCCTGAAGCGGAAGCAGTTAGGGGTGCACACATAGTGATGCTCTCAATGACAACACTGGACATGCGAGTGGCACCCCTTCATCTTTTCAGACGAGGCCCAATTCCATGTTTATAACACAGTCACTTCTGGTTCATATAGCCGGTGATTTGGTGATTTGGACAGCAGCCATTACATTTCTGACGTGTTAAGGATGGTGCCTGTGCCTTATCTTTGAGGTCTTCGTAATGTCACCTGACCTATCTCAACACAGAGGGCATCCGACTGTTACCCTGGCAAGCACCTTCTCCAGGTCTCTCACCTATGGAAAACATCTCACAGGTTGCCAGTTGTCTTGAATGCCACTACTCATCAGCCACTGCGATTGATGAACTATGGCACAGAGTTGAAGCGGACCTATATCTGTCAGCCAAGCTCAGTTCGACTCAATGACCACTCATGTTAGAACTGTTGTTACTGTTTGAAGTGACGCTTCTGTGTACTACATTTTACACCATGTAAACCCCCAGATAACCTACAATTTAATAATGTGTTCTTACTACTATACTGTGCAGTATATAAGCACAACAAGTACAATTTTATTTTTTTGCTATCCGCCCTGGCGTTACAGTTTTATTGGACCACAGCATACTTGAAGGCTGAAGCTTGACTTGTTGCAACCTATATAGTTTAAGAACCATGAGAAAAAGAAAAGAGAGCTAAGGGTACAGGGGGGCTATTCTGCTCATGGGGATAATCTGCCTGTAATAAGAACTGTTGCAACAATGCGCTAGTTCCTCACAGAGCAAAGGTCGTTTTGCCTTCACGGTGTGGCAGTATCTCTGTTTCGTAGCATGTGGCAGTAGTAAGGGTGGTTTCTGTTACATTATTGACAGAGCAGAAGAACAAACTTTAGAAGTAAGTGAATTGTGATGGATTATTGTCACAGTCAAAGAATACAACCTAACAAATTAAAGTGTGCCCTGCGTAATAACACATTTAACAACACAGGTTATACAGTGTGTGTATAAACAAATACTGCTGATATTTACCACAAGGACTGATTTGCCACATCTTTGGTAATGTCTGCACATGGGGCTATATTTGATCAGTCAAATTATTGGTTTAGTTGATGTTTTACTGCAAAATTCTAGAGAACACGTTTTGTTGGATTCTTTTTAGATTCTCCATACATTCAGAACGAAAAAGCCATGTGTTTTATGGTCTGAATAAGATATGAAACAACCCTCCCAGTTAGCCGTGCGGTTTAACACACTCATTTCCAAGGAGGAAGGCTTGCCAGTCCCTGGCACGAATCCACCCGGCGGATTAGTCTTGAGGTCCAGTGTACCAGCTAATCTGTGGATGGTTTTTATAACGGTTTTCCATCTGCCTCGGCGAAGGTGGGCTAGTTCCCTTTATTCTGCCTCAATTACACTATGTTGGCAATTGATGCACAAACACTGTCTCCACATATGTGTGCACCATAATTACTCTACTACGCAAACATTTGGGGTTACACTCGTCTGGTGTGAGACGTTCTCAGTGGGGTCCACTGGCCGGCCGGAGTGGCCGAGCGGTTCTAGGCGC
The DNA here is from genome assembly GCF_023864345.2 of Schistocerca serialis cubense. Taxonomy (NCBI): domain Eukaryota; kingdom Metazoa; phylum Arthropoda; class Insecta; order Orthoptera; family Acrididae; genus Schistocerca; species Schistocerca serialis. Next base: position 217,033,743 of record NC_064640.1, read on the forward strand.
TACAGTCTGGAACCGCGCGACTGCTACGGTCGCAGGTTCGAATCCTGCCTCGGGCATGGATGTGTGTGGTGTCCTTAGGTTGGTTAGGTTTAAGTAGTTCTAAGTTCTAGGGGACTGATGACCTCAGATGTTAAGTCCCATAGTCCTCAAAGCCATTTGAACTATTTTTTTTTTGGGTCCACTGGGGGCTGAACCGCAAAATAAACCTGTAGCCTGCTGTGGGGTTGTGAACCACTGAGGGCTATGGCAGGGACAAAGCCTCTCCATTGTTTCTAGGTCCCTAGTTCAATACAATACAATACAATACAAGATATGAAACAAGCAATAATAAGTGTAATAGGCAGCTCCTCTGGATAAAGTGCAAGCAACGTGCTACATAGTTTCATGAAGTGTGTGTGTGTGTGTGTGTGTGTGTGTGTGTGTGTGTGTGTGTGACAAAGGAACAAAAATGTTTACCTGTGGTAAATGCTTGTGATTTTCACACTGAAATACACTGGGCAGAATAGCCTCTTTATTGGGTAAAATAGTTCCAAAATTTTTATATTTTGTGATTTCTGCCTTCTTCAGATGTTCGTTTAATACTTTGTTTGTGTAAAGGAATTTCGACCTTTTATATACTGGAATGTATTCGTAGTTGATAGAGGACAAGGTCCTCTCTCACCTATTTACCGCATACAGGAAATTATTAAAGATTTCATTACAACCTGACACACCTTGAGTGAGACTCTAAAAAGTTAGTGGCCTGAGCAAATGCTGATGGAGCCTGGTAGGACACTAAAAGCATGAGGTATTTTTATGGTTCTTAGCTCATAGAAATGGCATGTTGGGAATTGAAAGCAATTGGTGGTGAGCCCATCTGGACAGGTCCACAGCTATACAGGGCAGACAGGGCAGCCCGTCCTCGAGACAGGTCTCCAGCAGAACAATGCCGAGCTACCTGCAGTGGCGCCAGTGGAAGGCAGGGCTGGGGGCGACGGACTGAAGGAACACATCTACACAGTGCAGTCGTAAACCGGGCATTGTGTGCAGCTACATGTAATAAAAATTCACAGGTTTTCATGTTTGCTGAGGCTGCAAATAGGCCTGTGAACTACTTCCACCAGCTACCTCGCTTGTATAAGAAACCCTGGCATCTGAGGAACGTTTGGAGATAGAATCTTTATTACAACTCATAGCTAGGACTAACAAGCTCCAAGGCACAGGCGATTTAGATAAAGATCTTTAAGATCGTATCTGTTCGCTTGTTGGCATGGGAAGCGACACAACTTCAGAGAAAATCTTCTTCCCCCTCCACAAAAACTTAAAAAATCCAGTAATTGGCGGTTTCTGTTTCTCAGACACAGCTTTGGAGATATGGCAATGAAATTTTGTGCCATACTTTACATGAAAGTAACACATTTACATATAAAATCCTATGGATATATAGATTCAACTTTTTTGAATGAAATTTGAATTTTTATTTTCAAAAAATTATGTATGTTCTTTTTTCTCAGAAAGTATTCAAGGTATTTCTACAAAAATATCTCTGTTTCATCTCTTTATATGTTGTAAGCTTCTCTCATGAGGTTTATGGAACAGGTCAAATAGGAGAATTTTCATAATTTTTTAATTATAATTCCACAAGTACAATTTTAAATTCATGCAAAATTCCAAGCACTTTGCCCCATATCTTAGCTTGCAATCAGAATTTCAAAATTTTCGCTTGAGACAACGTTTATTAGGTTTACAGAAATATGTGTTCATAATTTCATAATTCTAGCATTCATAGAACCTGAGAAAAAGGTATATAAACTTTAAAAAACAAAGTTTACAGGAAACGCAATTTAAAGTTCAACTTAACTTTTTTCCTTATGTCACTTCTTCAGAAGGCACCACATTTGTACTCTGGGTCGCCTTTCCCCCCAAGGCTTCTCTTCTGGTTTCTTGTTGTCTGTCTTCTTTCCTTTACCAGGTCTTCAACTGACTTTTCAGCTGCAGAGACGCACTGTAAATCTATTTTTCTCAGGATGACTGTAGTAAAATTTCCTATCTTGAAGCCCATTCTTTCTAATACCTTCATCATCCCGACGTTCCCGTCATTAAAAACAATAACTGCATCATAAGTTGCACTTCTGACAATGAAGAAAGAATCGAACACTTGCATAAATCTCTGTCAGTACCACAAGGCAAAAAAAGAATTGCTTCGTCATAAACAATGCAGCTAGTTTGTTATTGTTTATAAGATACAGAACAGAGTCAAAGATGATCTATAAAACCAAAGAGAATGTATCACGGCCTTCTAGATGTATTCCACACAGGTTTGGTTGAAAGTAATACACAGAATCGTTGTTCACTGCGCTGGTACTGAAATGCTGCATCAAAACATGGGCGTGGCAGGGAGGCCACGTCACATTTTTAATTAATTTTCAGGCACTTCGGAAGCGATTTCAACATTGAAACTTTGGGAACTTATTGTCCGTGAGGTGTACTAAAATAATAATAATAATAATAATAATAAAAAATCGAATATCGACATTTTTGGTCAATTTCATCAACGTCCCCCCTTAACTCTTGCCCTGGTTCGACATGAGCTCGTGCTGTCGTGTGGGAGGGGAGATTTAGCGCCTCTAGAGCCCTGTGATTGGCTCAAGACGACGTGAAGGCGGTGTCGTATCACAGGTGCCGCCTCACGTCTCGCCTCCGCCGCTCACATCTCGCCAGCTGCAAGTTAGATCGGCGCACGAAGCAAACAGGGCAACGTACTGCCACTTTGGCATTGTCAGGACGTACAGATCTCAATCACCACTTGCTCTCAGCTGCACCTAGGTAGTGAAACTACAATAGATTTGATCACTCCAGAGTGCTTGACTCACTTCTGACACCCAGGATACTTCTCCATTGTACTCCTACACCAACTGTTAGTTGTTTACAGTATTCAATCAATAACTTGTTTAGCCTTATTTATGTCTGGTTTTTTTTGTTAGAAAAAAATAAATGTTGTTAGGACACCTTACTTTTGCCTACATTCTCAATCATTTATAAGAGCCCCACGGGGTTAACTTTCAACGTTTTATACATCATAATCGTTGTATTCTCTTTAGCCACTTTTATGTCGTCTCGCTGCCTCAGAAGAGCAGTACCATGGGAAGTAAGGAGGGGATGTTGGTTGGTGGCTGGTATCCTCATTCTGTAACACAAACAGCACGCAATTAATAATTGTGTTCTTTATTCATAAACAAAGAGCTACTTAACTCAGGTTTTCTTGTGCTGTGGTACAAGCTCTCTCCTGTATAGTCCATGTAGTCTCAGTGCTGTTGAAGGACAAGTCTGCTATGTTCACTGTAAGTTTGCTATGTGCTGCCTGTCTCTGTGCTAGAGGCTAACTCCGCGGCTCCATCTCGGTGACATGCTGGAACTCCACGGTGTACTGACTCGAACTAATTGGCGCAACAGGCTCGAACTAACTGGCTAAATTGGGTGTAAGTGAACTAACTGGCCAAAATGGCCCTCCGGTCCGCGGTGGCGATGCTAAATACTGGTGGCTGAGAAGGCGTTGGCGGCGTGTTTCCAGCGAGTCTTGTCATTTGCCTCTACCGATACTCTCATAACCTGTATGCCGCATCGTGGCATCGTGGGCTGGCGCCAGAGTTCGCCAGCACATTCCTACCCCCTCCCCCTCCCCCCGCCCCTCCCCAGACGTCATGATGGGCCAGGAGCCGTGACTATGGGGGACAGCAGAGTCCTGACCATACCCCACCATCTGGCTTGCGAGACAATGGAAACATCCTCCGGAAAACTGCTGCCAGAGCACACGTCCAGGCCTGAGGGCGTGTGCTGGGGTGATGACGGTGACGGCGATGGCGATGACGATAGCAGGTCCAGGTCCATGGGGTAGACGAGTAGGAACGGCTGGGGCGAGGGCGCATCGTCCATCCACTACTTGTGGGGTGCCCGGTGCCTGCAAAGGCCGCGCAATGCCTTGAAGCCGTGAATCTGAGGGAAGAAAAGCAGCAGAATCACAGGGCGAATAACATGAGCGAATTTGGTTCTGGTGGCGGCGCTGCAAACCATCGCCGGCCGCGGTGGCTGAGAGGTTCTAGGCGCTTCAGTCCGGAACCGTGAGACTGCTAAGGTCGCAGGTTCGAATCCTGCCTCGGGCATGATTTGTGTGATGTCCTTAGGTTAGTTAGGTTTAAGTAGTTCCGAGTTCTAGGAGACTGATGGCCTCAGATGTTAAGTCCAATAGTACTCAGAGCCATTTTTTGCATACCATCGGGACCTGCAATAAAGTACATATATGAGCCAATGCATTCCTGGATTACGCCTCTTTCCCAGCACATCCGGTTGCCATATACCCTGAAACGAACAAGATCGCACCGCGCAAAGCGATGCTACAGTGGATGGAGCAAGTGTAGCAGCGTCCGACGGCGACGGCCATACGGAAGTTCCGCCGGTGATGGTCCGTCTCGTGCGTGGGAGCGAGAGGACGTGAGAATGAGCTGCAGCGCCTGTTCCCGTGTGTGGGTGCTGCGAAGCTTGGCCGTCTGTTGCTTGAAAGTGCGGACGAGGCGTTCTGCTTGGACTGCGGGTGAAATGGAGCACTTGTTACCTGACGAACGCCATTGAGTTCGCAAAACTGTTCAGTGTCACGTGAGGTGAACTGTGGTCTGTTGACCGACACAAGTACTTCTGCCAAAACTTCGAAGCAAAATATTGAGGACAACGCTTGAATGTGGTGTTACATGATGTAGAAGCCATAGACACCGCAAATGTGAACTTGCTGAAAGAGTGTACACCTATGAGCCAACGAGTGTTCGAAAATGGCAAAGCAAAGTCTATGTGCATTCGTTGCAATGGCGATTTAGCCTTAGCTGAAGCTGCAAATGTCTGTGGCGGAGCGGATTGGTTCTCGGCGCATGCGCGGCACTGTGACGTCATCTGTTCAATGTGGGTGTCCATGTCCTGCCAAGTACAGTGCCGGCGCGCTGACTGTTTATTACGAACAATTCCCCAGTGTTCCTGGTGGGCCAATAACAACACATCCTTTTGCAACACTTTGGGAATAAGCACATGGTAGTGGCCAACTGTCAGTTTGAAGGAGAATCACATCCTGCTGGAAAGGCTATACGAACGTACAAAATATCGGCGCACAACTGAGTTCTGGATACCGTTCAATGAACGAGACCAAGAAGTGCGAATGTAATGCAACAAAATCTTGAGGTCTGAGTTAGCTTCCGTGGCCTGTGCAATATTTCTGTAGTTCAAGGAAAAACATTCCAGCAACTGAGAGCCCTGCGCATCGATGTGGCAAGAAGATGCGGCAGATGCATCAGAATCAGAGTCTGGGCCAGTCGGAAGGCGAGATAGGGCGTCTGCATTGCCATGCTTTGCCGTAGGTCTGTACACAATTTCATACTGATACTGCGAAAGCAACAAAGCCCATCGTTGCAATTTTTTAGCAGTGCGTGTAGGAACTGGCTTTGATGGATGAAACACGGCCTGCAGAGGCTTGTGCTCTGTCATTAAACAGAACTTGCGACCATACAAATAGCGATGAAATTTTGTCACGCCATACACAATAGCAAGGAGCTTCTTTGTCAATTTGAGAATAACTGCCCTGAGCTTGAGTGAACAGCTTTGAGGCAAAATCAGTAGGTCTGTCTTGGATGCTAAGGCCAAACAATGCAAAGGCGTCTAAACCGAAAATGTTCTCACTGTCTCTTGATTTCAAATGGCTCTGAGCACTATGGGACTCAACTGCTGTGGTCATCAGTCCCCTAGAACTTAGAACTACTTAAACCTAACTAACCTAAGGACATCACACACATCCATGCCCGAGGCAGGATTCGAACCTGCGACAGTAGCAGTCGACGGTTCCGGACTGCGCGCCTAGAACCGTGAGACCACCGCGACCGGCCTCTTGATTTCAACACCGTAAAATTCACTGGTTTAAAAATGATTCAAATGGCTCTGAGCACTATGGGACTTAACTGCTGTGGTGGGACCGATGACCGTAGCAGTCTGGTCCCTTTAATCCCCCAAACCAACCAACCAACCAACTGCTGTGGTCATTAGTCCCCTAGAACTTAGAACTACTTAAACCTAACCAACCTAAGGACACCACACACATCCATGCCCGAGGCAGGATTCGAACCTGCGACCGTAGCGGTCGCGCGGTTCCAGACTGTAGCGCCTAGAACCGCTCGGCCACTCCGGCCGGCCGCCGCTATGGCACCCGAATCATATTGTTCTAAGATTTGTAACACTTGAGGAAGTGAAAAATATGAGTACTTTAGGATCTGTTGCCATATTCTACTATCGGGGACATTGAATGTTATAGCGTCTCGAATCATGAGGCCACTGTTAAGCGGCCCCTCCCGCCTGTGGTTCGAGTCCTCCCTCGGGCATGGATGTGTGTGTTGTTCTTAGCATAGGCTAGTTTAAGTTAGTTTAAGTACTGTGTAAGTCTAGGGACCTATGACCTCTGCAGTTTGGTCCCTTAAGAACTCACACGCATTTGAACATTTGCCACAGTTACACTTAAATTTACACTTCCTAGTCATGCCCGTTAATTCTGTATACCACTGACGGTTCGCCTATTCCAGCTTTTTCTGCAAACGAAAGAACTGATATCTGAATGCAGCTACTTGAACTAGCTGGTCATAGTGATTACTTCGTCATAACTGAGTTCGTCGGGAGACGCAATTGGGAATTGTTTTTGAATTAACCTGAACACTGGGGTCCCCGCAATCGTAGAACCACAGTACCTTGAAAGCGATGAATTCCACAACGAGCTTAGAACTATGTCAAAATTCGTGCCATTCCTCTTCTGTATCGTTAAATTGGGGGAACGCAGGAATGTTGGTCGGCGGCACTTGGGTGTGTCGGTCGGTCTGAGGGGCAGCCGCCGTTGCTTCTGCAGCCAGACTATAGTCAGCAAGGCAGCAATTTGTTGGTTCTGAAACTGAAAAGCTGTGTTGGATCCATTGTATAGGCCGTCTGCAGCCATGGTTCACACAAATACGCTATAGAAAAAACAAGCAAGCAAAGCCTCTGAAAAGAGAAAATAGATTAGTTCTGCGACTTCCCTCCTGGAATACATGCAAGAACACAATAACAAATTTGCAATTAGAAACCCCTGCAATCTGAATCACAAGAGAAGCAATCAAATTCTTCACATTCTCTTTAGCCGCTTTTATGTCGTCTCGCTGTCTCTGTAGAGCTGTTGATTGGTGGCCGGTAGCCTCGTTCTATAACACAAAATGCATGCAGTTAATAACTGGGTTCTTTATTCATAAACAACGGGCTACTTAACTTAGGTTTCCATGTACTGTGGTACAAGCTCTCTTCTGTATAGTCCATGTAGCCTCGATGCTGTTGAGGTAGAAGTCTGCTATGTTTACTTTAATAAATGTATCATATTGAAAGATTTTTTAAAAATCGTTTCATGTTGTATCTCATACGGCTTACAGTTGAAATGGGCGAATAACCGCACTGTAGCCTATACAGTGTGTAACAGAAAGGTGTAGGCAATCTTTCACGAAACATTCCACACTCGTACTGGAAGAAATTCACTATAAGATTTACAGAAATAGAAAAAATACACACCATGAAGAAGTTATGCAAATTGGTCATAAATCGATATTCATACAGGTCTTGACGGAATATGCAAAACTGCAAACTTCGGCAGCTGATGGATGAATGAGTGATGCTGCAGCGCAATTTCACTGCACAGCTGGCAAGGACAGTAAACAGGGGAGATGTCGATACCAGGATATAAAGTCTTCGGTAATTTCATTCCGTGTACTCAGCTGGACAGTAACAATGCATCACAGACACGCGCGTGAACAATATACGCAGAAGTCAGCCTTTAGGGATGAGGTATAGTTGAGATCAAAGAAGCCGCTTGGAGTAATCAGAAGATCGCTCGATATTTGAATGGGAAGGATGCCACCATTCGACGATGTGGCAGGAATGGGTGAATCATAGCCGAACACAGGGCGAAAAAAGGAGAGGTTGCCCTAGAGAGGTGACAGAACGTGATGACCGAGCAATCGTCAGAGAGGCATTCAGAACCCCGAATTCAACATTACCATTGATCTGACGTACAATTGGTGCTTCAGTGACCACAAGGACTATTAACAAGTGGCTCAAAGAAAGGGGATTGAGTTCATGGTGCCCTTGCGCCGACTACCATTGACCTCTGCACACCAACCAGCCTGTTTGCAGTGGTGTCGGGTACAATCAACCTGGAATCTCATGGAATGGAGTACAATTGTCTTCAGTGATGAGTCTCGGTTCGAAATGAACCCCAATGACCAGCGAAAGCGCGTCAGGAGACGCCATGGACAGCTGTCGGATACCAGCCTGACGGGTCCCCGCCGTGTAGTCCGAAAACCAGAAGTGATGGTCTGGGATGCCATTACATTTCATAGTAGAACCCCTTTGGTTGTCATTAGCGGCACCCTTACAGCACAGAGGTACGTCGACGATATTCTACCCAAGTTTGTCTATTTCATTTTCTTTTCCTTTTCCTTTTTACTTTCATAGTAAGCCATCCTGGACATGTATTTCATATTTCAACAAGATAATGCCCACCAGCACACGGTTAGAGTTTCTACTGCTTGTCTTCGTGCTTGCCAAACCTTGCCTTGGCCAACATGGTCAACAGATCGCTCCCCAATTGAGAAACTTTGGAGCGTTACGGCCAGAGCCCTCTAACCAGCTCGGAATGTTGACAGTCTGACACGTCAGTTGGACAGAATCTGTAGGATATCCGATAACTCTATCAATCAATGACAAGCCTAATAATTGCTTGCTAAGGGCCAGAGGTGGACGAAAGCGTTATTGATTTGACCAATTTGTGAAGCTCTTACATCTGACTAAATCATCCAGTTTTTCTGACACTGTTATCGTTTGTTTCACTGTGCAAATACACACATCTACCGATTTCCGTCCCATTCGGATAATTACTTCGTGGTGATTTTCTTTTCTTAGGTGTATGTTATATGGACACCGGAGTAGAAATGCTTTATCATCATGTCAGAACTCAGTTTCTACAACTCTTCAAAAACAGAAAACTCATAAACGACAGTAATAGAAGGTATCACCTTCCTAAAAGAAATGTAAAAATGTCCTCGGTTAGCTAAAGTACGTGCATAAACCCAACATTACATTGAATCCCTGATGTGTTGATATATTCTTTGAAAACTGCGGTTTGTTTCACAACCTTTCACAATATGCGCATGAAGACTCTGTACATCTTCTACTGAGATTCCGTACATAAGGGTTTACATATACTCCCACAAATAAATGCCGGCCGGTGTGGCCGAGCGGTTCTAGGCGCTACAGTCTGGAACCGCGCGACCGCTACGGCCGCAGGTTCGAATCCTGCCTCGGGCATGGATGTGTGTGGTGTCCTTAGGTTAGCTAGGTTTAAGTAGTTCTAAGTTCTAGGGCACTGATGACCTCAGCAGTTAAGTCCCATAGTGCTCAGAGCCATTTGAACCATTTGAACCCACAAATAAATGTCTAATGGGTTTAGGACATGATGGCGTGGATGCCAAGGAACTGGTCCATATCCACCTATCCATCTTTCACGGACTCTATTATTTAGAAGCTTACAGACATCAACAGTGAAAGGAGGAGGAGGAGGAGTTCAATCGCCTATGAAGTATATGTCATGTTGCAGTTGTAAAGGCACATGTTCCAGCAGAACAGGTAGACTATTCTGCAAGAAAGCATGGTAAGTGTCTCTGTTCAGCCTGGACGGAAGACTATGAAGCCCTAACAAATAGTCACCATACTTTGACAGAAAATCTTTGATTATGTCGTGACTGCATAATTTCGTAAGGATTCTCGATGGTCATACGTGCTGATGGTGAAAATTTACAGTCCGATCACGATAAAAACAAGCCTCATTCGTGAAAGATACGTTTGCACTAAATTTAGGATACATATATTGTTAAATGAACTATTCACAGAAGTGAATCCATGCAGAAATATCAGCTGCTGATACTGCGTGCACACACTGTACATGGTACAGAAACAGCAGGTTCTCACGTAGCACTCTTTAGATCATGGATGTGTGTGTTTGTACTTAGGATCATTTAGGTTAAGTAGTGTGTAAGCTTAGGAACTGATGACCTTAGTAGTTAAGTCCCATAAGATTTCACACACACACTCTTTAGATCAATATTTCGTGATGTTACTGGTTGTGCACACTGACATTAGCATTGTTCGCCAACTGCACGAAGATGTTCGTCCCCGAGCTGACGTATCCTCATCCATCTAGGCCTTTCCCAGTCGCGAATAGTAGGGTTTAGCGTCCCATGTTCCCTAAGGTGACGAGCGATTCCTTCAAACGTCCTCCTGTAGGGGCACCTTTGTTCCGGAAATCTCACCCGATACAAACGTTGAGAGCTCAGTCATTACAACCTTCTAATCCGTAAAGCAAATGGGCATCTGCCAACTCCACATTTGAGTACCCTTAAATTGCACTGTATCGAAACCAAGTATGAACACTAGACAGCTGACGCTACGTGCATGATGTGAACAATGACTTTAGTTGCATGTCAGCACAAACAGTGAAGTGATACACATGTCAACGTTACCTTCATTCCATTGGAAGGAAAAACACTGGCGATGAACCTAAGAACTGCAACCAACTGTATATTTTAACCTGAATATTTCTTGTAAGAAAACATTTCATGTAATATTTGTACATCCTGCTTCTTTGTGTTTCCCATGGTTAGTATGATTATGAAGAGAAGAAGAAAATGAGCTCTAACATGGAAGTAAAGCATTTCAGCACCCATTTTTATATAGCACATTTATTTCTCTATGTGTGAGCAATATTTCCTGAAAGTTTGACTATACATTTTTGTTACGCCTTGCGCACAGTCATTTTTCCTTTGCTCAGTGTGCAAGAGCGGTAAAACAGAGCAGCACTATACCATGGTTTGCGTAAGTAGTATGGCAAAGCTCATTCTGGGGCGTTTGTCAGAGCGGGTTGCATACATTCAGGGGCCAACTTGATTACTTATGGCCCACTCCCCTTAACCTATTGTTCTGCTAAGTGGTTTATGGCTCCCTGAGTGTTGATTTATGAACCCCTGGGGATAATCTGTCATTCTCAGAAACCCCCACCCCTCCCCCTTGTCTTCCCCCATCTTTCTGGAATATCCCAAATCCCTCCCACCTCCCCCTAGCCCATACAAACACGCTTTTGATATCAAATTTATTGACTAATTAATCAAATCGAACAATTAGTTAACCCCTCCCTCTCTGTGAAAACCTCTAGCCTTCCCCTCCTTTCCCCCCTCCTGCTCCCCTCCACCATCTGGAAATTGGTGGGAAAAGGACTCACTCTGTGCTGGAGTGGAACGATCTCACGATATGAAATTGATATCAGGGTTAATTACATAATGGAGTATATACTGTCTATTTATAAAATTCAATTTTCAGGGGCTGGACCTCTATTTTGGCTGAAAAGCTCATGTCCCGCAACTACATGTCTTGATTATGTTATTACACTGCTGCGGATTGGAGGTATTGTCTTACTGGAATATTTACGTGTGTGGGCTCACCTTGAGATGGAGAGATCGTCTGAGCTAGAGCACAATGCCATTACCAGAGGACGCTTCACCCCCCACCGCTCACAACCCCTCCCTCCCCACCCATCTCCCACACCCAGAAAGAATTGGTGGGAAAAAGACTCAATCTGTGCTAGAGAGGAAGGAAAATAATTACATGTTTAAAAGTTTATGATATATTTCGAAACCCAAAACAGATCGTGGAAAAAAAAACATAGACACACAACAGATCGGATGTCGAAAAGATTCTCCTAAAATTCGAAGCACTGTCCTACAGACGAGAAAAAGGGCTGGGATTTTCGGTGAATTTTCGATATCCTATAACTGCCGGTCTGAAGATGTTCTAAAGCCACAATGGGAGGGCAGGGGACAGTATCAGAGGAGGCTAGTCTGCTTGCACTTGTCTATGAAGTCTCGAACAAAGAATATATCACGAGACACCCTACATCACGGAACTTTCCTTAGATACCTTGCTCTGGCCCTTTCGTGTTCGAACCAGTCTATAGAGACTCCTTTGCCCCACCCCCTTTCCCAGTAAGGATGTCTTGTGAGTCTATGGTGTCATGGAACGTCTTGTGAATGGAGCGTTCTGAGTGGTTCTTGCTGAATTTATCCGCCAAATTGCTGCTGCTGGAGTGGGAGCACTGTCCACGACTTTCTGCAGATGGACAAATTACTAGAATTTCAGCGGCAAACTGTTGTGTACAGATCGAAAAACATACAGCAGTCATATTGCGCTGACAGTTAAACCCTGCATAAGTGGTCAACAGATCATGAAATATGGAAGCTATCGCCAAAGACACTTCGTCAGTTACACTGGTATGGTACTTTCGAGGAAAGTTTGAATTTTTCGGCGTGAAACCGATCTACAACCAGGCTATATCTCCACAAACGATTGTACGATCCTACCATATCGTTGTATCAAAACACAATCCGTATCGTGGACTATACAAAATCGTCGCTTCTGCATATCGACCACCAGACACTTATAACTCGAAGACAGACAGAATCTAAAAAACATAAGCACATGCACCGTACGTAGTAACAGCATTAGATATTCCCCGCGAGGTCGGTTGTCGATCCGCCGTGGAGATCGTTGACAAGGTAACTGCCCTCACACATGCTGGCCTGATGCACGGTCTGAACACCCTCCGCAGACAACAGCCACTCTCAGAACTGGTGTACAAAGGCTGGGCTGGTTCCCCTGGCATAAAGGCGTTCGCTATCGGTACTGTTTCTGGTATGCCCTGCTTACTGCCGTGGTTTCTGTAAAGAGTTGTGATCACCTCCAAACTCTTGGATTACAAGAACATTTAATTTCTGAGAACTGTCGATCGCGAATTAATTTACCGATCTCTAAACTGATATCAGTTGCAACGTATTTATGACACTTTTATGCTTAAATCATTGAGTAGTGTGTGAAAATGTCCGGAATTTCATGTATTTTCACGTTTTTGTCAGAATGTCACACTTTTTACGTGATTGTTCTCGATGTCAACCACACAGTAGTATGCTGCCGATCGCTTGCACAGTATCATTCTGAAGATACAGAGTGTAAATTATATCTCTAGGAACCCAAAACTTTAGTGAGGTCATTATGTGGGACGAGCAGCAAACCATTCAATAACTACAAACTTATCTCGTCTGTGAAGATCTTCAAGTGAAATGTTCCATATTATACACTACTGGCCATTAAAATTGCTACACCGAGAAGAAATGCAGATGACAAACGGGTATTCATTAGACAAATATATTATACTAGAACTGACATGTGATAACATTTTCATGCAGCTTGGGTGCATAGATCCTGAGAAATTAGTACCCAGAACAACCACCCCTGGCCGTAATAACGGCCTTGATAGACCTGGGCATTGAGTCAAACAGAGCTTGGATGGCGTGTACAGGTACAGCTGCCCATGCAGCTTCAACACGATACCACAGTTCATCAAGAGTAGTGATTGGCGTATTGTGACGAGCCAGTTGCTCGGCCAACATTGACCAGACGTTTTCAATTGGTGAGAGATCTGGAGAATGTGCTGGCCAGGGCAGCAGTCGAACATTTTCTGTATCCAGAAAGGCCCGTACAGGACCTGCAACATGCGGTCGTGTATTATCCTGCTGAAATGTAGGTTTTCGCAGGGATCGAATAAAGGGTAGAGCCACGGGTCGCAACACATCTGAAATGTAACGTCCACTGTTCAAAGTGCCGTCAATGCGAACAAGAGGTGACCGAGACGTGTAACCAATGGCACCCCTTACCATCACGCCGGGTGATACGCCAGTATGGCTATGACGAATACACTCTTCCAATGTGCGTTCACTACGATGTCGCCAAACACGGATGCGACCACCATGATACTGTAACCAGAACCTGGATTCATCCGAAGAAATTACGTTTTGCCATTCGTGGACCCAGGTTCGTCGTTGAGTACACCATCGCAGGCACTCCTGTCTGTGATGCAGCGTCAAGGGTAACCGCAGCCATGGTCTCCGAGCTGATAGTCCATGCTGCTGCAAACGTCGTCGAACTGTTCGTGCAGATGGTTGTTGTCTTGCAAACGTTCCCATCTGTTGACTCAGGGATCGAGACGTGGCTGCAAGATCCGTTACAACCATGCGGATAAGATGCCTGTTATCTCGACTGCTAGTGATAAGAGGCCTTTGGGATCCAGCACGGCGTTCCGTATTACCCTCCTGAACCCACCGATTCCATATTATGCTAACAGTCATTGGATCTCGACCAACGCGAGCAGCCGGCCGAAGTGGCCGTGCGGTTAAAGACGCTGCAGTCTGGAACCGCAAGACCGCTACGGTCGCAGGTTCGAATCCTGCCTCGGGCATGAATGTTTGTGATGTCCTTAGGTTAGTTAGGTTTAACTAGTTCTAAGTTCTAGGGGACTAATGACCTAAGCAGTTGAGTCCCATAGTGCTCAGAGCCATTTGAACCAACGCGAGCAGCAATGTCGCGATACGATAAACCGCAATCGCGATAGGCTACAATCCGACCTTTATCAAAGTCGGAAACGTGATGATACGCATTTCTCCTCCTTACACGAGGCATCAAAACAACGTTTCACCAGGCAACGCCCGTCAACTGCTGTTTGTGTATGAGAAATCGGTTGGAAACCTTCCTCATGTCAGCACGTTGTAGGTGTCGCCACCGGCGCCAACCTTGTGTGAATGCTCTGAAAAGCTAATCATTTGCATATCACAGCATCTTCTTCCTGTCGGTTAAATTTCGCGTCTGTAGCACGTCATCTTCGTGGTGCAGCAATTTTAATGGCCACTAGTATACGTGTATCTGTTCAAATCCTATACCATGTGTGTCGAAGCTGAATTTTCATAAGAAATACCGTGTCATGCAGAAACCTCCTATAGGCCTGAATGCAAAACATGCTTTATTTCAAGTGTACAATAGACTTCCGTTTGTCACTTCAGTGCACCAGCTGTATATAGCTCAATGACCACTGTGAATATATAGTCATTCAGTTATTCTACTTCAAACACATGCAGGATGTCTGTGAATAAGGTGATGCTGTTGTAGGCCCGGAGGAACAGTAGTAACGCCGTAACTCTAACAGTGAATCTGAGCAGTGGTAGTGGGTGTATTGTGCAAAGTATGGTCGTGAATACTGGTGCGCATGCTTTAGTTATCGCTATTTTAATACTGTTAAAGGAGACTAGTGACTGCATAACTCTGCTTTATTCAAGAACAAATGTATTTTGCGATTAGCCTTGAGGACTGCAAATTTTCTGGGACAGAGAATGTTAAATGTTTAAGCCGGTGAAATAAAGAAATGTGCGTAATGTGGTTTTGGCTATTTATATGAAACTGATCAAGAGTCGTCGTCACCTGAACACTCTTGATTACTACATGTTCCCCACACAACCTGCACCATTACTATGCACCATATCGCACAGATTCTAATTGCTCCACGTTGTGTTTAAAAGGGATGAACTCATTTCAAGGTATAAGCCCTGCTTTATGCACTATGACTCAAATATGTGGTGCCAGATTCATGGACCACCATCAGTTGAGATGTATTGTGTTGGATGTGTAGCTGAAATGATCAATAATAAATCATAATACCTGTTCCATAGTCACAACAGGCAAGTAAGATGCTACAACTTTTTTTTTAGTAACCTGTTGCTTTACTTCATGGTTTATATGATGATAAGCATAGACAGTTCGTATTTAAAGATACTGCATACACAGAAGATACAGATATAATAGAGACGTTCTCAGCAAGCATTGCATCGCCAAATTCTTTCAAGGATGTGAGGTGCGCTAAATATGGCGGAGTGAAAAGTGGTTACCATAGAATTCTCTGGTATCCCCTATAAAGATATGGTGACATCGCATTGATTATTTGACCATCATCAACATCAAGGGGAAGGAGACAAGTACACTGCTATTCAACACCTGGAATTTTATGGGTGCCCTGTTCAAATGGTTCAAATGGCTCTGAGCACTATGGGACTTAACAGCTGTGGTCATCTGTCCCCTAGAACTTAGAACAACTTAAACCTAACTAACCTAAGGACATCACACACATCCATGCCCGAGGCAGGATTCGAACCTGCGACCGTAGCAGTCGCAGAACAACTTAAACCTAACTAACCTAAGGACATCACACACATCCATGCCCGAGGCAGGATTCGAACCTGCGACCGTAGCAGTCGCGCGGTTCAGGACTGCGCGCCTAGAACCGCGAGACCACCGCGGCCGGCAGGTGCCCTGTTCTCCATCGACTCAAGAAGAAGATGTGTGAAAATATTGTTGTTGCACATGTTTATGAAAATGTAAAATTGCTTTTAAGTTGGACGAGAAATAAATGATTTTTTTACCTCACAGTCTGTGTATGATTTCTCTTCACCTAATTCCCACTTTGGCAGTATGTAACTTAGCCCAGATACCAAGTCTGTGGTTTTCATCAAGCACATGAGATATAATTTTAGACATGTTTGTTATATGTCTTTGGAAGTGGTCACTGCTCCCTTAAGCTAATTTTTTACTGCACAACGATCGTAATCCCCTGCTACCTTTCTATATACCGGGTGGCAGTTGTTGAACTGTATGCGAGCCGGTCGAAGTGGCCGTGCGGTTCTAGGCGCTGCAGTCTGGAACCGCGAGACCGCTACGGTCGCAGGTTCGAATCCTGCCTCGAGCATGGATGTGTGTGATGTCCTTAGGTTAGTTAGGTTTAACTAGTTCTAAGTTCTAGGGGACTAATGACCTCAGAAGTTGAGTCCCATAGTGCTCAGAGCCATTTGAACCATTTTTGAACTGTATGAAATAAAATCGTCATAACTTCTGAATGGTTTGCGTTAGGACTTTCAAAATGCACTGTTAGCTGCAGAGCATGATAGGAATTAGTTTGTACAGTATGTTTTGGTTTAGCGACGAAGCCCATTTTCATTTGGAAGGATTCGTTAATAAGCAAATCTGGTGCATCTGGGGCACTGAGAATCCGCATTTCGCGATCGAGTAGTCTCTTCATCCTCAATGTGTGACTGTGTGGTGTGCAATGTCCAGACACGCAATAATTGGTGTGATATTCCTTGATGGCAAAGTGACTACCGAACAGTATGTGAAGGTTTTGGAAGATGAGTTCGTCCTCATTATCCAAAGTGACCCTGGTTCGACAAGATGTATTTCGTGCAAGGTGGAGCTCGACTCCATCGAAGCAGGAGAGTGTTTGATGTTCTGGAGGAGCACACTGGGGACCGCATTCTGTCTCTGGGGTACCCAGAGGCCACTGGGATGGGCCTCTACTGGCCGCCATATCCTCCGGATCTGGACACATGCAACTCCTTTTTGTGTGACTATAATAAAGACAAGGTGTACAGCAATAACCCCCAAAACCACTGATGAGCTGAAAACAGCAATTCAGTAGGTCATCGACAGCATCGATGTTTCGACACTTCACCAGGTCATGCAGGATTTCGCTATCCATCTGCACCACATCATTGCCAATGATGGCAGACGTATCGAACATGTCATAACCTAAAAATCCGAATCTCTGTAGTGTCATTTATATGTTGAATAAAGTGTGTGCACACCGTAGTTTGTAACTAATTTACGGTCTTTTCATGTAGTTCAATAATTGTCATCCTGCGTTTTGTTATCTTTCATATTAAACTTCATCTTCATGTTCAAAACTAATGTCATTTGTGTCATACATGTCCTTTTTAAATAAGGTGATTCTAATTAAACTTTCAAACCGCTGTAGAAATAACACCACTGGTCAGAATGACGTCAAATTGCAACGAAATATTATTGGAGAAGTGAGAAAACGTACGGCAGAAGAAAAATAAATAGTTACAAAATGCCGGCCGCGGTGGTCTAGCGGTTCTAGGCGCGCAGTCCGGAACCGCGCGACTGCTACGGTCGCAGGTTCGAATCCTGCCTCGGGCATGGATGTGTGTGATGTCCTTAGGTTAGTTAGGTTTAAGTAGTTCTAAGTTCTAGGGGAATGATGACCTCCGATGTTAAGTCCCATAGTGCTCAGAGCCATTTTTTTTAGTTACAAAATGTAGCAATAGATGGCGTTGTAAGCATCGTTATTTTAATAGTGGTCAACTACAAATGACAAATGAATCATACAATGATGCCTAAGGTGTACGTTTGACGTTAAACAAACTGTACTGCTCAGTGTGCGTGGGTGTACAGGTGTGATACTGTTAGTTACGTAAGCCCGTCCGCTACGGCAAGGTCGTATCACATCGGATGGGAAAAATCGGTTTTAATTGTCCTGAGGCCAAAACCCGCATAAAAAGCATCAGTCACATCGGTTTTTAACTGTCCCGAGGCCAAAAACCCCTTAAAAAGCATCAATCAGAATCAAATCGGATTATTAATTTCCGTGTGACTGGCGCAAAACCTGTTCAGTATGCTGTCCACCGTTTTCTGCAACAAGTTGAAATCAAGGAACAGCATGTTACACAACTGATCGAAGTGCTTCCGGGCTCACGTTCACAATGTGTTGCGCAATGCGTGCCTTCAATGCAGCTAAGTTTGCAGTCGGAACACAGAACACAACATCTTCCAGATAGCTCCACAGCCAGAAGTAACACGGATGAAGATCATCTGATCGGGACAGCCAGGCTGTAGGGAAATTGCAGCTGATAATTATAGAATTTCCGAAATAGCGCATCAGCAACTGCTTAACTGGGTTTACAATGTGCGGAGGTGCGCTATCTTACAGAAAAATGATCACATTCACGCTGTTGTAGAGCTAGAATGACGTGGTTGCGCAAAAGACACTCATAGCGTTCACCAGTGACGGTACAGGTAATAAGACCGGAAGCGCTTGTCTCTCCGAAAAAAATTTGGCCCTATGATAAATGATGCTGTAAACCCGCACCACACAGTGACCTTTTCAGGATGAAGTGGTACTGGTTGATTTCCGTGTGGATTTTCCTTTGCCCATATTCGACAATTCTGTGTATTGACATATCCTGTCAGATGGAAGTAGGCTTCGTCTGTCCACAAAATCTTCCACGGCCAGCCATTGTAAACTTCCATGCGAGCAAGAAATTCTAAAGCAAAGGTCTCTCTTGCTGGCAGGTCAACAGGAAGCAACTCGTGCAGATAGATAATTTTGAATGGACAGCAAAGAAGGATGTTTCGCAGGGTTTTACGCACTGTGCTCACGGGTATGTCCAATGTTCGGGCAATTCTCCATTCACTACACGTTTGCAGACCACCACTCATCCCCTCGTGCATTGCTGTGGCCACTGCTTTCACAGACGTCGAATCAATTGGTTTCCTCCCTCTACCAGGTTGCACACCAAACGAACCCGTCTTTTCGAATTTCCGAATACTTTTCTCCAGACCCACGGCCGTCATAGGACCAACGCCTTTTTTTTCAAACCCTTCAGTGTCCGGAACTTCTTCAGAGCGATATGTGCGCAGTCATGATTCCTGTAGTACAGCTTAACAAGAAGAGCGTGATCCTGACTGAGACAGTCATGGCGAACGTCGCAGACGCAAAAGGGGGAAAAGCCGTGTACCCGGCTTGTTTATACCAACTTCATTGGGTCGTGCGCATGACAGGTGTTTTCATTTACGTGTTCTGACACATACATCTATTGATCATTTTCACACTATTTTTTCTTCTTCTGCCATACGTTTTTCCCCTTCCTCGATAACATTCTGTTGCAATTTGACGTCAATCTGACCAGTGGTGTTATTTCTGCAGCGTTTTGAAAGTTTAGAGTACCCTGTATACTTACGACGATATTGCTGCTACTGCTGTTGCTGTTGCCTGCCGCCACTGGCATTGCTGCTGCATGATGGCGATGAAAGCTTCATGTTGTTCAGGGACCAACCAAACTAACGATTAATGCACACGAGCGAGAACAAGACAATCGGACCTCACCACACAGCGGCGGCGGATGGATGCAGAATGTGACTGTGAGTGGGGGGGGGGGGAGGGGGGGTTAAATGGCTCTGAGCACTATGGGACTTAACATCTGTGGTCATCGATCCCCTAGAACTTAGAACTACTTAAACCTAACTAACCAAAGGACATCACACACATCCATGCCCGAGGCAGAATTCGAACCTGCGACCGTAGCAGTCGCGCGGTTCCGGACTGCGCGCCTAGGACCGCTAGACCACCGCGGCCGGCGAGGGGGGGAGGGGGGGGGGAGTAGGGTTTAAATACAATCACTGATTCACCTTCAGCCAAAGAAACACAGTATTCTAGAACACTTAACCAACAGGAGTGCAGTATTCGGGAATACCTTCTTCAACAGGTGTGGGTAGGTCGGTTTACGAACGCACGAACAAGAAATTGCCAGAATTAGATTTTCACTCTGCAGCGGAATGTGCGCTGATATGAAACTTCCTGGCAGATTAAAACTGTGTGCCGGACCGAGTTGGTAGAGCACTTGCCCGCGAAAGGCAAAGGTCCCGAGTTCGAGTCTCGGTCCGGCACACAGTTTTAATCTGCCAGGAAGTTTCATGTTAGCGCACACTCCGCTGCTGAGTGAAAATCGCATTTTGGAAACATCCCCCAGGCTGTGGATAAGCCATGTCGACGCAATATCCTTTCTTTCAGGAGTGCTAGTTCTGCAAGGTTTGCAGGAGAGTTTCTGTAAGGTTTGGAAGGTAGGAGACGAGGTACTGGGGCGTGAGTCGTGCTTGGGTAGCTCAGTTGGTAGAACACTTGCCCGCGAAAGGCAAAGGTCCCGAGTTCGAGTCTCGGTCCGGCACACAGTTTTAATCTGCCAGGAAGTTTCAAGAAATAGCCACTTGAGTTGGCAAAGGACGCCGCTGTGAACAAAGTGGGACCGCGGCTGCGGGGTGCACAGAGGTGCGTCCAGTATGCTTCGTGAGACTTCAATATTGATTGAAGTTATCGTAATCTCGCACACGTAGGAAACAAAATCTTTGTATGTCGCTCTAACAGGCTCTTTTTCTTTCGTAACAAACTCATTTTTCCCAGCTGCATCACATTCGTCTCGGGGTGTTCCTCCTGCAAAGTGTTAAAAAGGTATGGTGCTTAGCAATAGGAACTTAAAATGTGCTTAGACTCGATACAAAACCGTTTTGCAATAACATTATGGCATGCAAACTTTTCTCTACCCATTTTCCTGGCCGTAGAAAATTAACCCCGAATGGACGTACTCTAGCATACTGCACTCGCAATCATGTCTTAGTCAAGAAATTTGTATGATCTGGGTGTTAGGTCTACGATAATTACGCTTTTAAACATAGCGTTAGGCTCACAAGTACTAACGCAAACTGCAACTTGGTGGTCAGAATATATAAGACGCCACTGTATTGGCTGGATTTACTCTCTCTCTCTCTCTCTCTCTTCTCAGCGATCACAGGCCCTGTAGACGACGCGCTGCATCAACGATCTGCTTCCACCGCCTTCTATCTCTCGCAGCCTCTCTCCACCCTGCGGAAATTCCTAATGCTGCGATGTCCTTCTCTATGTCACCTTTCCACCTTGTATGGGGTCGGCCCAATGGTCTTGTTGCCTGGAGAGTTCCTTCAAATGGCCGCATGTCCAGCCCATTGCAGTCTCCTACATTTTAATTTCTGGATGACAGTGGGTTGCTTCATTAACTGATAAATTTCATTGTTCTTTCGAATTCTCCGTACGCCATTCTCCAACACAGGTCCCCAGATTTTTTTCATTACTTTTCTTTCAAAAACATTCAGTTTTTCTCTTTCATTCTTTGTAAGCGTCCAGCTTTCTGAACCGTACAGTACTATGGGGCAGATAATAGTGTTGTATATCTTCGTCTTTGTGGTGATTGACAAATTTACAAGTATGAAAAACACGAAAGGGTTTCGTGGAAGTGGCGAAATCGAGAAAATGAAAAAGACGCGAGTGTTGTTTTAATTGTAATTTATTCCTCGACAAATATGTGATAACGTTGGTGTGGCGGGAGGGGAGGCGGGGAGCGTTTTGCTACTGGGAAGTGCGAAACGATACCCAGCTGGTGCGAATGTGGATATACCATAATTCAAAATGGTTCAAATGGCTCTGAGCGCTATGGGACTTAACATCTGAGGTCATCAGTCCCCTAGAACTTAGAACTACTTAAACCTAACTAACCTAAGGACATCACACACATCCATGCCCGAGGCAGGATTCGAACCTGCGACCGTAGCGGTCGCGCGGTTCCAGACTGTAGCCGCCTAGAACCGCTTGGCCACTCCGGCCGGCATATACCATAATTTTTTCGGATGCTATAAGCCTATGAATGGTAGTCAGAAATGTTATGCTGCTTGAACGCAAAGTTACTGTGACTTATCTTCCAACATATCACCAAACGTTTGTGGGAAGTAATCAGACTACTATTCATGTAAAAAAAAATTACATATGTCTAGTGATAAGGGAGGATAAATTTGACGTGGGTATTAGTGATTTCAACGCATTGCGGAGTATTCCCGACCGTAAGCGGATGATAGGTTAATTTTGTAAACAGCTGCACAATACAGCAATGCAAGGATTCAGCTGGATCTGCTATAGTGTACAAACAGGGCGGGCAATACGACTGTAACAAAATGGATACGCAGAATGTCCTCTCGTCGGCTCTCCTAGGCAGATCCTCACATATTCTTTGTTGCACCATCGGCTGCGATGTTTATTACAGTGCACCAACCCACACCGGTGATGTCTTTCCAACCCTTTCGTCCGCGGGAGCACTGTTGATTGTCACGTAGTGCGGGACGCCTGTGCTTTACAACGTTTGTTTGAGTCAGACTTGGAGGGATGCAGCACGATCCGGAAGCGGTGACTGAAAATACCTGCGCTCTATTCTCGGATCCATCTGGCTGGAGACTTAAATGTCAAATAATCTCCTAGAACTCAGGAGAATGGCGACTCCTAGCCGGTGTGAGTGTGGACATATAATTTTTTCGGATGCTATATACATGTAAACTATAATCGGAAATGTTTATGTGTTAGAGTGTGAAGTTACAGTGGTCTGTGTTCCGACAGGTGCGAAGAAAATGACTAGATCCAGTAGTAAGGGAGGTATAGATTTGACTTGGAAAATTGGGATTTCAACGCATCGATAGCAGTAAGGGGGATGAAAGATTGTACAGGGAAAATTATGTCCAGTCATAAGAATGGTATAGGTATTGATATTTTCAGAGCCACAGTCGTCAGGACTCACTATCAACGTCACCACAGTGACACTGCGATCGTAATATATAATTATAATTACACCTAGATGGTGAAAAACAGGTAGAAGAGACATTTTAGATTTCTCTAGACATGAGAATCACATACGATTGTAAGTATTAAAGCCTTGGCTGACTTTGTAAAGTACAAGGGTGATCTGGAGTCGGTTATATCATTGACATCGATATTAGTTAAAAACACAAGTAGAGTTACCAGTTTCCTCTATATTCAAGATAAGTTTCTAGTTACTTAATGTTATGCAGCATGTCCCACATAATGACTTTGCTAAAGATGATGATATTTAGTTTGTGGAGCGCTCAACTGCGTGGTTATCAGCGCACGTGCAAATTCCCAATCTTTTCACTGTCCAGTATCGCCATTTTCCCGAATGATGATAAAATGATGAGGACAACACAAACACCCAGTCCCCAGACGCAGAAAATCTCCGACGTGGCCGGGAATCGAACCCAGGACCCAACGATTAAGAGGAAGCAACACTAGCCACTAGAACACGAGCTGTGCACGCCTCACTAATGTTTCGGGTTTCTAGAGATATTATTTATACTATTTATCTTCAGAATTATACTGTGCAAGTGATCGGTAGCATACGCCGATGTGGTTGATATCGAGAACAGTCGCGTAAATGGTATGATAGTCAGGAAAACCATGTGAAAATACACGAATTTCCGGAAATTTTCATATGCTACTCAATGATTTCGGCATACGAGTATCATAACTACGTCTTTTTTTGGCAACTGATATCGGTTTAGAGATCGGTAAATTAATTCACGATTGACAAAGCATTTCTCATCGACAGAGCTCAGAAAATAAATGTTCTTGTAATCCCAGACTCTGGAGACGACCACAAGTCGCACAAACCATGGCAGCAAGCAGGCCAGACCGAAAACAGTACTGTTAAAGAACGCCTTTGTGCAAGGGGAACCAGCCCAGCCTTTGTACACCAGTTTGGAGAGTCACCGCTGTCTGCGGAGGGTACTCTGATTGCGCATCGCGCCAAGATGTGCTGGGGCAGTTGCCTCGTACCTATTGGCGTCAGTGGATGACCGACCGACCTCATGGAGAATATCTAATGCTGTAACTATATACGGTGCATGTGCTATGTTTTTTGGGATCTGTCTGTCTTCGCAGTATGAGTGTATGGTGGTCGACAGCTATATGCAGGATGCAGAAGTAATGATTTTGTATAATGCAGTATACAAATTGTGTTTACTACAACGATATGGTACGATCGTACAATCGTTTTTGGAGATATAGTCTGGTTGGAGATAGGTTTCCGGCGAGAAATTCAAGCCTTCCTTGAAAGTAGCAGACCACTGTAATTGATGAAGTACCTTTGGCAACTGTTTCCATATTTCGTGATCTGTAGACCACTTTTGCAGGGCTAAACTGTCAGCGCAACATGACTGCTGTATGTTTTTCGATCTGTACAAAATAGTTTGCTGCTGAAATTCTAGCAATTTGTCCATCTGCGAAGTGGCCGTGCGGTTAAAGGCGCTGCAGTCTGGAACCGCAAGACCGCTACGGTCGCAGGTTCGAATCCTGCCTCGGGCATGGATGTTTGTGATGTCCTTAGGTTAGTTAGGTTTAACTAGTTCTAAGTTCTAGGGGCCTGATGACCGCAGCAGTTGAGTCCCATAGTGCTCAGAGCCATTTGAACCATTTTGTCCATCTGCAGAAAGTGGTGGACAGTGCTCCCACACCAGCGCCAACAATTTGGCGGATAAATTCAGTAAGAACCAATCAGAGCGCTCCATTCACAGGAAGTTCCATGGCGTCACAGAGTCACAAGGCATCCTTACTGTGAGGGGGGAGGGGGGCATAGAAGTCTTTACAGACTCGTTCGAACAAGACAGGGCCAGAGAGTAAAAAAAAAAAAAAATAGTTCAAATTGGTGTGAATTCCTAAGAGACCAAACTGCTGAGGTCATCGGTCCCTTGACTTACACACTACTTAAACTAAGTAAACTACCTTGTGCTATGAACAACACACACGCGCCCATGCCCGAGGGAGGACTCGAACCTCCGACGGGAGGTGCCGCGTGATCCGGCTTATGGCGCCTCGAACCGCGCGGCTACTCCGTGCGGCTCAGAGAGTGACATATCTTCTTTGTTCGAGTGCTCATAGACACGTCCTGGCAGACTAGTCTCCACTGGTTCAGAGAGGTGCGATGCTGTACCCTGCCCTCCCATCGCGGCTTTAGAACATCTTCAGACCAGCAGTTGTAGGACATCGTAAATTCCAGCCCTTTTTCTAGTATGTAGGACAGTGATTCGAATTCTAGAAGAATCTTTTAGACAGCCGAACTGCAGTGTGCCTGTGTTTTTTTGCCACGATCTGTTGTGGGTTTCGAAATATGTCATGACCTTTTAGACATGTAATTATTCTCTTTCCTCTCTAGCACAGACTAAGTCATTCTCCCACCAATTTTTTCTGTAGGTGAGGGGGTGGGGAGGGAGGGGTTTTGAGGGGTGGGGAATGCGGCTTCCTCTGGTAGTGGCATTATGCTCTAACTCAGTCTATCCCTCCATCACAAGGTGAGCACACACACGAAAATATTCCAATGAAAGCCGGCCGAAGTGGCCGTGCGGTTAAAGGCGCTGCAGTCTGGAACCGCAAGACCGCTACGGTCGCAGATTCGAATCCTGCCTCGGGCATGGATGTTTGTGACGTCCTTAGGTTAGTTAGGTTTAACTAGTTCTAAGTTCTAGGGGACTAATGACCTTAGCAGTTGAGTCCCATAGTGCTCAGAGCCATTTTTTTTATTCCAATGAAGCAATATGTCCAATCTGCAGCAGGGGTCATAAATCAACACTCATGGGGTTATAAGCCACTTAGCAGAACAATAGGTTAATGGGAGGGGGTCATATCTCAATCAAGTCTGCCCCTGATTGTATGCAATCCACTCCAACAAAACGCCCCTGAACAAACTTTGCCATATTACTTGCGTAGTGTAGAAGTAGATGTGTGTGTAGATATATTTCTGGTTGATGGCAAAATTCAACTCTTAGATGTTTTCTTTTTTTCTCTCTTTCAGTTATACTATGCTTCACTTGCTGTTGTTGTATCAAATGTGAACAATTTCATGAAATAAATACTGTAAATATGGTTGTATGTTCTCTCTTATTTTGTCGCATTCTATAGAAATCTCAATGAGACTCTGTATTTGACTGAGAAATTTCGTGACACATCTGACGCCTCTTTTTACACTCGTTGCTTATTGCTTATATTTTCCTCCAATTACCACTTTTTCCAGTTGTTAGATTGGCGTGATCCTTATCCAAAAAGTTCTTTGTATCACCATCTGCAATCAGACTACTTTTGCAACATAGTGTGATCTAAACTTGTCATGAAATAGATACGCGTAAAATTCCAATCACACAGTATACAGTACCGCAGGTTGCCTAAATGAGAGGCGAGTTGCGTTACGACTGTTATCGGCGTTTCTACCTCACTGTTCGCGTGAGTGGATTACAGCCTTATATGACTGAAATGCACTGTTTACTCTTCATCAATTTACCTCAGAACAGAATTTACATCGCGTACCCCGCAATAGAGTTCCGTTAGCTTGTGGCCTGAAACATCCTTTTTGTTTATGATCCAGAGAGACCCATTGTCCGGCATTTTGGGGCCTCCTACAGTGCAAAAGGCGAAAATGAGGCAGGTATTCAGAATGGTCGTTCTCAACATTTCTCATCTTTTGTGCTGTCGCTCATCAAGTAATTCTGTACCTTCATAGATCAAGATAGCTGGTATGGCGTTTAAATGGGCAATATCACAGTAGCCTACTATGACTTAGGGAACCCACTGACAGACTATATCAGAGTGACCGGAATTCGAACCGTGCTCTCTCCCCTTTTCTCTAATCTAAATATCCTTGTCACTTGGTACGCTCTAAGGATTTTTCCAATTTTTAACGAGACATTGAATACATACAATGATATTTTCGCAGGGAGCGATCGGTCGTTGCTGAATAGGAGTGTCTTCTACAGCCAAGATCTCCAGATATTTTTACTTTATTTCACAATGACCGGTTTCGACGGAATCTTGCTTTTATCGTCGGATTTTTTATTTACATGCATACGTGGTACCAATACTCGTAGTAAACGACACCACGTTGTCTTGTCAGACACGTAAAAACAACTTCCACCGTGGTGACAAAAGTCATGGGTACTCGTACTTCATTTTGCCCACCCTAGTGTAGCAACTTGACGTGGCATGGACTCAACAAGTCATTGAAATTCCCAGCAGAAACACTGAGTCATGCTGCCTCTACAGCCATCCATGACTGCGAAAGTGTTGCCGGTGCAGGATTTTGTGCCAGAAATGACCTCTCAACTATGTCCCATAAAAGTTCGATGGGACTCATGTCAAGTGAACTGGGTGGCCAAATCGTTCCCTCCAATGTTCTTCAAACCAATCAATGCAGAAGGTCTCCAAGTAGCCCAACATAACCATTTCCAGTCAATGATCAGTTCAGTAGGATCCGAGTACAAGGTACATTACATGTAAACACAGCCTACACCATTATGTTGCAACCATCAGCTTGTACACTGCCTTGTTGACTAACTTGGGTCTATGACTACGTGGGGTCTGCGCCACACTCGAACCCTACCATCAGCTCTTACCAACTGAAATCGGGACTCATCTGACCAGGCCATGGTTTTCCAGTCTTCAGGTCCAACCAATACAGGGCGTTCCAAAAAGGTACGGCCAAACTTTCAGGAAACATTCCTCACACACAAATAAAGAAAAGATGTTATGTGGACATGTGTCCGGAAACGCTTAATTTCTATGTTAGAGCTCATTTTAGTTTCGTTAGTATGTACTGTACTTCCTCGATTCACCGCCAGTTGGCCCAGTTGAAGGAAGGTAATGTTGACTTCGGTGTTTGTGTTGACATGCGACTCATTGCTCTACAGTACTAGCATCAAGCACATCAGTACGTAGCATCAACAGGTTAGTGTTCATCACCAACGTGGTTTTGCAGTCAGTGCAATGTTTACAAATGCGGAGTTTGCAGATGCCCATTTGATGTATGGATTAGCACGGGGCAATAGCCGTGGCGCGGTACGTTTGTATCGAGACAGATTTCCAGAACGAAGGTGTCCCGACAGGAAGACGTTCGAAGCAATTGATCGGCGTCTTAGGGAGCACGGAACATTCAAGCCTATGACTCGCGACTGGGGAAGACCTAGAACGACGAGGACACCTGCAATGGACGAGGCAATTCGTGCAGTTGACGATAACCCTAATGTCAGCGTCAGAGAAGTTGCTGCTGTACAAGGTAACGTTGCCACGTCACTGTATGGAGAGTGCTACGGGAGAACCAGTTGTTTCCGTACCATGTACAGCGTGTGCAGGCACTATCAGCAGCTGATTGGCCTCCACGGGTACACTTCTGCGAATGGTTCATCCAACAATGTGTCAATCCTCCTTTCAGTGCAAATGTTCTCTTTACGGATGAGGCTTCATTCCAACGTGATCAAATTGTAAATTTTCACAATCAACATGTGTGGGCTGACGAGAATCCGCACGCAATTGTGCAATCACGTCATCAACACAGATTTTCTGTGAACGTTTGGGCAGGCATTGTTGGTGATGTCTTGATTGGGCCCCATGTTCTTCCACCTAGGCTCAATGGAGCACGTTATCATGATTTCATACGGGACACTCTACCTGTGCTGCTAGAACATGTGCCTTTACAGGTACCACACAACATGTGGTTCATGCACGATGGAGCTCCTGCAAATTTCAGTCGAAGTGTTCGTACGCTTCTCAACAACAGATTCGGTGACCGATGGATTGGTAGAGGCGGACCAATCCATGGCCTCCACGCTCTCCTGACCTCATCCCTCTTGACTTTCATTTATGGGGGCATTTGAAAGCTCTTGTCTACGCAACCCCGGTACCAAATGTAGAGACTCTTCGTGCTCGTATTGTGGACGGCTATGATACAATACGCCATTCTCTAGGGCTGCATCAGCGCATCAGGGATTCCATGCGACGGAGGGTGGATGCATGTATCCTCGCAACTACAGCCGTAATTTTTGCCGAGGGCATGAAGCTTTACTGTATGGTTAAATGATGATGGCGTCCTCTCGGGTAAAATATTCCGGAGGTAAAATAGTCCCCCATTCGGATCTCCGGGCGGGGACTACTCAGGAGGACGTCGTTATCAGGAGAAAGAAAACTGGCGTTCTACGGATCGGAGCGTGGAATGTCAGATCCCTTAATCGGGCAGGTAGGTTAGAAAATTTAAAAAAGGGAAATGGATAGGTTAAAGTTAGATATAGTGGGAATTAGTGAAGTTCGGTTGCAGGAGGAACAAGGCTTCTGGTTAGGTGAACACAGGGTTATAAACACAAAATCAAATAGGGGTAATGCAGGAGTAGGTTTAATAATGAATAGGAAAATAGGAATGCGGGTAAGCTACTACAAACAGCATAGCGAACGCATCATTGTGGCCAAGATAGATACGAAGCCCACGCCTACCACAGTAGTGCAAGTTTATATGCCTACTAGCTCTGCAGATGACGAAGAAATTGAAGAAATGTATGATGAAATAAAAAAAATTATTCAGATAGTGAAAGGAGACGAAAATTTAATAGTCATGGGTGCCTGGAATTCGTCAGTAGGAAAAGGGAGAGAAGGAAACGTAGTAGGTGAATATGGATTGGGGGTAAGAAACGAGAGAGGAAGCCACCTGGTAGAATTTTGCACAGAGCACAACTTAATCATAGCTAACACTTGGTTCAAGAATCATAAAAGAAGATTGTATACATGGAAGGAGCCTGGAGATACTAGAAGGTATCAGATAGATTATATAATGGTAAGACAGAGATTTAGGACCTAGGTTTTAAATTGTAAGACATTTCCAGGGGCAGATGTGGACTCTGACCACAATCTATTGGTTATGAACTGTAGATTAAAACTGAAGAAACTGCAAAAAGGTGGGAATTTAAGGAGATGGGACCTGGATAAACTGACTAAACCAGAGGTTGTACAGAGTTTCAGGGAGAGCATAAGGGAACAATTGACAAGAATGGGGGAAAGAAATACAGTAGAAGAAGAATGGGTAGCTTTGAGGGATGAAGTAGTGAAGGCAGCAGAGGATCAAGTAGGTAAAAAGACGAGGGCTAGTAGAAATCCTTGGGTAACAGAAGAAATATTGAATTTAATTGATGAAAGGAGAAAATATAAAAATGCAGTAAGTGAAGCAGGCAAAAAGGAATACAAACGTCTCAAAAATGAGATCGACAGGAAGTGCAAAATGGCTAATCAGGGATGGCTAGAGGACAAATGTAAGGATGTAGAGGCCTATCTCACTAGGGGTAAGATAGATACTGCCTACAGGAAAATTAAAGAGACCTTTGGAGAAAAGAGAACCACTTGTATGAATATCAAGAGCTCAGATGGAAACCCAGTTCTAAGCAAAGAAGGGAAAGCAGAAAGGTGGAAGAGTCTATACAAGTGCGATGTACTTGAGCACAATATTATGGAAATGGAATAGGATGTAGATGAACATGAAATGGGAGATATGATACTGCGTGAAGAGTTTGATAGAGCACTGAAAGACCTAAGTCAAAACAAAGCTCCGGGAGTAGACAACATTCCATTAGAACTACTGACAGCCTTGGGAGAGCCAGTCCTGACAAAACTCTACCATCTGGTGAGCAAGATGTATGAGACAGGCGAAATACCCTCAGACTTCAAGAAGAATATAATAATTCCAATCCCAAAGAAAGCAGGTGTTGACAGATGTGAAAATTACCGAACTATCAGTTTAATAAGTCACGGCTGCAAAATACTAACGCGAATTCTTTACAGACGAATAGAAAAACTAGTAGAAGCCGACCTCGGGGAAGATCAGTTTGGATTCCGTAGAAATATCAGAACACGTGTGGCAATACTGACCCTACGACTTATCTTAGAAGCTAGATTAAGGAAAGGCAAACCTACTTTTCTAGCAGTTGTAGACTTAGAGAAAGCTTTTGACAATGTTGACTGGAATACTCTCTTTCAAATTCTGAAGGTGGCAGGGGTAAAATACAGGGAGCGAAAAGCTATTTACAGTTTGTACAGAAAGCAGATGGCTGATATAAGAGTCGAGGGACATGAAAGGGAAGCAGTGGTTGGGAAGGGAGTGAGACAGGGTTGTAGCCTCTCCCCGATGTTATTCAGTCTCTATATTGAGCAAGCAGTGAAGGAAACAAAAGAAAAATTCGGTGTAGGTATTAAAATCCATGGAGAAGAAATAAAAACTTTGAGGTTTGCCGATGACATTGTAATTCTGTCAGAGACAGCAAAGGACTTGGAAGAGCAGTTGAATGGAATGGATAAGATGAACATCAACAAAAACAAAACAAGGATAATGGAATGTAGTCGAATTAAGTCGGGTGATGCTGAGGGAATTAGATTAGGAAACGAGGCACTTAAAGTAGTAAAGGAGTTTTGCTATTTGGCGAGCAAAGTAACTGATGATGGTCGAAGTAGAGAGGATATAAAATGTAGACTGGCAATGGCAAGGAAAGCGTTTCTGAAGAAGAGAAATTTGTTAACATCGAGTATAGGTTTAAGTGTCAGGAAGTCGTTTCTGAAAGTATTTGTATGGAGTGTAGCCATGTATGGAAGTGAAACATGGACGATAACTAGTTTGGACAAGAAGAGGAGAGAAGCTTTCGAAATGTGGTGCTACAGAAGATTGGTGAAGATTAGATGGGTAGATCACATAACTAATGAGGAAGTATTGAATAGGATTGGGGAGAAGAGAAGTTTGTGGCACAACTTGACTAGAAGAAGGGATCGGTTGGTAGGACATGTTCTGAGGCATCAAGGGATCACCAGTTTAGTATTGGAGGGCAGCGTGGAGGGTAAAAATCGTAGAGGGAGACCAAGAGATGAATACACTAAGCAGATTCAGAAGGATGTAGGTTGCAGTAGGTACTGGGAGATGAAGAAGCTAGCACAGGATAGAGTAGCGTGGAGAGCTGCATCAAACTAGTCTCAGGACTGAAGACCACAACAACAACAACAACATGTGTGAGGAATGTTTCCTGAAATTTTGACCATACCTTTTTGTTACACTCAGTACACAATCACTTTCCTTTGCTCAACACGCGAGAGGAGTAGAACAGAACAGCACTACATCGTGGTTTGCGTACTGTAGAAGTAGATGAGTAGGTAGATATATTTTTGGGTGATGGCAAAATGCAACGCTTAGACGTTTTTCTTTTTTTCTCTCTTGCAAAGTTAATGTGCTTCACCTGCTGACGTAATATCAAGTACGGAGATTTTCGTGAAAGAAATGCCCAACAGATTGACGCACGTTCCCTTGTATAACGCCAGATTCTATAAAACTCTCACCACCACACTGTATTTGATTCATTAAAGTTTTCCTTTGATTATTCTTACCGACAACATTCGTGACTGATCGGACGCCTCGTGTTACACTCTTTGCTCATTGTTTACAATTTCATCCTACTGCTACACTTCCCAGTCGTTACATTTGCGTGATCTTTATTCTAAAAGCTCTTTGTACCACGATCTGCAACGGGACTTCCTTTGAAACTTCACGTGATCTAAACTTGTCATGAAACAGATACCTGTGAAATTCCAAACATAAAGCGTACTGCGTCCGCAGGTTGCCTAAATGAAAGGCGACTTGAATTGCGACTGTTATAGGTGTTTCTGCCTCACTATTCCCGCGAGTGGATTCCAAGCCTTATATGACAGAAATCACAGTTAGTCTTTAAGTTTACCTCAGACCCGAAATTACATCGCGTCTCCCGTGACGGAGATTGATTAGGTTTTGGCGTGAAACATCCATTTTGATTAGGATCCAGAGAGACTCACTGACAGGAATTTTGGAATTTCCTATAGCGCAAAAGGCGAATATGATTCTGGTGTTCGGAATAGTCGTTCTCAAAATTTCACACCTTTTGTCTTGTCGCCTTATCAAGGAGTTCTGTACCTTCATAGACAAAGACAGTTGGCGTGGCGTTTTTAATGAACAATACCCTTCTATGATTTAGAGAATCAACTGACAGTCTACATCAGGGTGACAGGAATTCGAACTGTGGTCTCTCCTCTTTTTTCTAATCGAAATTTCCACATCACTTGGTACGCTCTAAGGATTCTTCCTATTTTTGATGAGACATTTGGTACATACAGATGGTATGTCCGTAGGGAGCGATCTGTTATTGCTGAGTAGGAGTGCCTTCTGCGGTCAGGATATCCAGATATTTTTACTTTATTTCACAATGAGCGGTTTCGACAGAATCTTGCTGTTATCATCGGATTTCTTATTAACATGCATACATGGCACCAATACAATGAGAGCACTTTTCACTCGTAGGAAAAGACACCACTTTGGATTGTAAAACACATAAAATAATCATTGCACCAACTGTGTACCCAGGAATGGGAGCAAACAAATAGAAAGTACAGTCGTGGCCCTGGGACATCAGAGGAAAACTCTTGGGCACAGAGTTGGTACAATGGCTATTTTATATGTTCCTTTTTGTGTATTTGACAAGTGAATGTGCTGAGTGGAAATTGTTCTTATATTGGTGGCACGTAAGCATTTTAACATGAAATTCCAAAGATCTAATGATGGTAGCAAGATTCTGTCGGAACCGGTTGTTGTGAAATAAAATAAACATACCAAGCAGTCCTGGCTGCAGAAGATTTTCCTATTCGCATACAGATAATAGATTGTGCAATAAGTTTCTTCATTCTCCTATTTTGGTAGGCGTTGGAGCTTTTCCAAACAGCTATTCGCGTAAAAAACTGTTGTAGGTGAGTCACTTTGGAAGACACATTCTTGCGGCAAAAATCATTAACTTTCCGAACGAACTAATGACTTTTTTCTGTACCCAAATCATCCAGGAATCAAATGTGGGCGACCTCTGCTACACCGATTATAACCTCGTTATTGAGATTGAGGAAAATAATCGCCTAAAACATTAAGGCGATGCACAGCAACATGATTATATTGTTTAAGCCTTACAGGTATTCGATATTGAACAGGAAATGCATTAGTATAAGAACATGTGTGAAGAGAGCATTAATGTCTGTACAGTACGTTTACACGTTATGGCACAAGAACAAAAATTAACACAACTCTGGATTATTTTGCTAATGTTAGGTTAAATAATTTTTGGAAATGCGTCGACTACATGTTTGCTGTATGGTTTTTCAAACGGGAAGGGAAACTGAGCGGTGAAATGATTAAAAAGACAGAATAGTGACGCTCAAACAAAATGCTTTTGGATGTCGCTCACTAAAATGTCGCTTGCGCTTACAATCACTAAAACCTGATTTTTCCAAAATATAACAGGAAATTCTTGCTTCTCGGGAGTAAAAAAGTGGAACGAAGTTTTGAGTTCAACGACATGTCGACAATCATTCATAGAGAAAAAGTGTTATCTTGTGTTGGAGAAGGATACTCTTATTTGTTAAAAGTGACAATGTTTGTGTCACATTGATTATAGACAACCACAGAAAACGTAAATCAGGAGATCAGGAGTATCGACTGGGTCTTGAAACTCCGCTCCCCTCCGAATATGACGGGTGAGGACAGAATCCCAACATTACAAGAGACAAAAATTATCTCCAATAATCACTATGTATTTAGACCCTGGGAAAGTAAAGGGCAAAATAAGCTACTATAAAATTATAAAACATGGTTGCTTCCGCTTACGGATGTCAAATAATTTATTTTTTATTTACAGCGATCGCAGTTTTGAGTATTAGCACTCACTATCAGGCAGACGTCTCAAACAAAAGTGTCCACTTAGGCATAAATACAGGGGATAGTCCAAACGTCAAGCGATACGAACGGTATCCAAGTTATAAGACATAAATAATCACACGTGGGACCATAGGAGTAAGAACTGCGCTACAATAATGGTTTTTATATGGTTTAGTGAACTTTATGACTTGGATACCTTTCGTACTCGCTTGGTGTTTGGACTAGCTATTGTACGAGGGTTGGAAGTTAAATAGTGGCAACTATTTATTCACAACCGATACAAAAGAGTTACATGTCTGCACCTGTTACTGTCCTTCAAAGGCCGCGCAG
Source organism: Schistocerca serialis cubense (assembly GCF_023864345.2). Classification (NCBI taxonomy): domain Eukaryota; kingdom Metazoa; phylum Arthropoda; class Insecta; order Orthoptera; family Acrididae; genus Schistocerca; species Schistocerca serialis. Next base: position 217,069,073 of record NC_064640.1, read on the forward strand.
GATTAACCGAGCGGTCTAGGGTGCTGCAGTCATGGACTGAGCGGGTGGTCCCGGTGGAGGTTGGAGTCCTCCCTCGGGCATGGCTGTGTGTGTTTGTCCTTAGGATAATTTAGGTTAAGTAGTGTGTAAGCTTAGGGACTGATGACCTTAGCAGTTAAGTCCCTTAAGATTTCACACACATTTGCACATCTGTCCTTCAAAGCAGTCACTAGCATTGTGTAGAACCCGTTGCCAGCGATTTGGAAGGCGTAGTATACCGTTAGCAGAGTCTGTTCTGTCGATGGTGGGCAAGCGAATGCCACGAAGTGATTCCTTCATCTTCGGAATCAAATCAAAGTCGCAAGGACGTTAAGTCCGGGGAGTATGGTGGATGGTACAGTACATCCCAGTCCCATCCAACGAACAGAGCAGCCACAGCTTGCCCTGTACGTTCCCGCGCATTGTCGTGCAAAATGATGGGTGGATTGCGAAGAAAGTGCCGTCGCTTCTATCGCAAAGCTTTTTTTGGAGCATCACCTGCGACCATCTGCTCAGCGGTTGTTCACCGCCAAGGCCAGTGGCAGCCAGTTTGCCGTGGTATACGGAGCTCCTCGTGTGTCTACAACATTGTCAGCACGCCGCACCAGCTTGTACGTGAACCGTTGGTGCCACTGACGGAGTTTGAGCGAGGGCGTATAGTGGGCCTGCGCAACACGTGGGGCGAGAGATCTGCACAGTGCATCGATGTTGTCGCCAGCGGTCAGCAGAAGGTGCACATGCCGGTCGACTTGGGTCCGGACAGCGGCGACACACAGATGCACTCCAAGACCATCGCATGTTACGAATTGCCGTACAGGACTGCACCGTCAGTTCATAACAAGTTATGGACACTGTTGCTCCGGGGGTTTCATCGAGAATCATTCGCAAGCGTCTCCGTGAAGCAGGGCTACGATCCAGCGTGCCGTTAGGGCGTCACCCGCTTACGCTCCAACATCGCTCAGCCCGCCTCCAGTGTGTCACGATCGGCGTTTACGGGAGTACGAATGGAGACGTGTCGTCTTCAGTGACGAGAGTCGCTTCTGCCTTGGTGCCAATGATCGTCGAATGCGTGTGTGGCGTCGTGCAGGGGAGTGCCAAAATATGGAGTGTGTGTGACAGAGGCACACAGGACCAACACCCGGCATCATGGTGTGGGGAGCCATACCTTGCGCTGGCCGTCCTCAACTGGTGATAGTGGAGGGAACATTGAACAGTGAACGGTACCTTGAAACCATTATTCAACCGGTCTGGCTACCGTTTATGCACTAACAAGGTGACATGCTTTTCCAACAGGACAATGCACGTCCATATGTCTCCCACGCCTCCCAAGGTGTATGCCGGCTGCCCCGGCCAGCACGATCCCAGTTCTGCCCCCATTGAGCATGTTTGGGTCTGGATGAAACGTCATCCTGCCTGGTCTGCACAATCGGCACGGAGTCTGACCCAGCTGAGGCCATTCCTCAAGACTACATTTGGCACCTTTATGATCGTCTTCATGGAAGAATTGCAGCCTGCACTGCTGCAAAAGGAGGGTATACACAGTACTAGCAACGACACTGCGCACGTTCTGTTGACTTTACTCATGTGGGTATGGCTCTGCCTTTGTGATGATGTGTTGTATATGTCCCCAAGAGTGTGTCAATGAAATTTCCCTCTGCTGGGTCGACGAATTCATGGTGTTCTTTTTTCATTTTCCTGGAGTGTAGATTGCAAATAAAGTGCTGAAAAAGTTATGCTCATCCTTCATGTTTTTCTTTATCAGAGACCACTTTCTCCATACTACGTTGCCCACAACAAATCGCTATGTACAGCCATCTACGGTGGTGATAAAAATAAACAGCATGCATCTCCGAAGGACTTTTGCACATAATTCAGAATAACACAGACACTGTAGTACCATAGTTATTCTCCGACTTTCAAGTAAAGTGTCTGTTATGTACAGGAATATACATAATGGATATATGAGTACAGGTTGTAGACGCATGGTTGATGATGTATGGAAGACTGGCTCTGCATGTGAGTTGTGCATGGATAGCTAAACGATATGGCGACTGCTCGTAGTAAGTGTGAAATCTGGGTTCGAGTCTCAGTCTAGCACAAATTTTTGTTGTCGTCATTCCATTGCTGATGGTTGCCCATATTTGCAGTTGTGAATACATGTAAAGTATTCCATAATGACTGTAGTTGCCACAGTGCTGTTCCTTTGGACAAGAATGCCTGTCCAAAGGACCTTTGCATCGTAGTTCAGAACAACACAGGCATTGCAATGTCGTACCGTCCACTAAGCCACAACATGGACGAGAGTGTGTGTGAGTGATTGTGACAGGCGGCCATTGAAGAGGATTGTGATGAAAAGTAAAAGGGCGACAGCTGCAAAATTTGCTTTGTAAGTAAATGTGGCACTCACAATCCTGTAACTACCAAAACAATGTGAAGGGATCTCTATAAGCTGGGAATTGCAGGGCGAAATGCAATTCTAAACCCTCTCCTCAGTGATACAAATGCTCCTAACAGGAAAACGTGGTGCCAAAGCCTTAAAACCTAGACTATGGAGCAATGGAAGTATGTCATTTGATCGCATGAGTCTTGTTTCACATTTTTTTTCCAAATTCTGGCAGAGTTCACATTCCAAGAGTTAAACATGACAGGAATTCGGTGAAGATTTGGGCAGCCAGTAATGGTATATCATGGGCCACATGGCATCTCTGCAAGGTCGTCCTGCTGGCAAGGTTTATATGACTATTTTGGTTGACCAGGTCCATAACACGGTACAATGTTTGTTCCCCAGTGGTTATGCTGTGTTTCAAGATGACAGAGCAGTACATATAAAATGGTGTTACAAACGAACTTTGGCCGAGAATCAATTAAGTCATAAATTTTTAACTCAATGTTATAAATAAATACAAAAAGTTAAATGCACGAAAAATTTAATGAAATCTGTAATAAGTTATTTAACCCATTTTCAGTTATTTAGAATTATTCTTTATATTTTCGACTGAAAAATATTTAAAATTTTACACACATCGATACTGGGATAAACATTTTTAGTTTAAACATTCTATACCGGATTTCTACGAAATATTCAATGGATTCACATAGTGAATTCAATGTCATTTATCTGGCTGTCTTAAAGTTTTTTCATTCCTTTGCATTTTAGTTTAATATTTCCTTCTTCAAAAATAATTGAAATCATATCCATTAATTAATTTATTATTTCAGTGTGGGAAAATAATTTTAAACTTGTTCATAAAAACACATACTAATTTTCTCCCTTAATCTAGTATTTAAATCACAACCAGTATGTTATATAAACAATTTAATTCCAACTCATAATTTTTTGAAAGAATTACATTTGTTGAGCTTCTTAAGAAATAATGACACTCATATAAGAGTTTTTGAAAACAATAAACTTTAAAAATTTAAACCTATTAAAATTATTTTTTATTTTTAAAAGTCTAATAAATATTTTATCTTAAAAAATTAGGACAAATAAAATATGACAAATATATGGCATGAATTCAAATTTGACAAAAGTAGTTTTGTTGAGAAACCAAGAGAGGAACAATTTAAACGATATATTTGCAAAAATTATTTTAATCTGTTTTTAATTATATAACACTGGAGAAGTTTAAAACACTATGATGGTATTGCTTATGGAAAATGGCTATGTGGAGAAGAATGTTTTGAATCTGACTATCGTAATTATGAGAAAACAGACATATATATATTTCAGGAGAAATTACAAAAAGCTTTTCTATGCCTAAAAAATAGAGTTATCAACTTCATAATTATTATAATTTACTAATAAATAATTTACCAAAAACATTAAGCGCTTATATTCATGTTTACACATTATTTTTAAAGTTGTTCACTCAATAATAAAAAATTCTTCTGTTGATTTAAAAAGTCCAGCTAACATTCTATACTGAACATCATTAGTTAAAAACTTTTCCCCATACAATTATATAAGCTAAAGCATAATCAGGAATTTTCTCATTAAAAGTAGTGCATCATTTCATAGTAGTGTTTTGTGTTGCTGCAATATTTTTTTGACTCTTATTTATAATGTAAATAGGATAATTTGTAATAAAATTTTGTTGATATATATTAATATTCCCTTTCAACTGTGTTATTCATTTAAAATTGGAAATTGAATCGCAAACTCTTAAAAAGTTATTTGGTGCAACCAGCATTAGCATTTTGTGATGAAAAACTTCATTTCTTCCATTTAATAAAGAACTATTTTGTAATTCATCATTATCAAATAATTAAGACTCAACTAACATGTCATTTTTTCAATTTGTTTCAAAAGTAACAAAAGTAAAATATGGCATACTAAACTCTGCTGCATTATAATAATTCATTATAACTAATTAAAAATTATTTTTACTGCACAAACCAGTGTTTTCCATAGTTTGTAATTCATAGAAAGATATTTTTGTGTTAGGATTTTTTAAATCCTTCTTGCTCTAATTCAAGTTCATATCCTGGTTCATATTTAACAATAGGAGCCCGAATTTCCATATTTTCAACAATAATGTTTGCTTTTTTTGGTAAAGTATCTCTTATTTTGAGTACAGAATTATTTAAATTGGCCCATCAATAAATAGTATCAATTGAACTATTGATCCAAGCAAAACAAAGAGTATGATTTTCTTATAATATTTCTTCTTCGTAATGTTAAAAATCGTCTTCTAATATTTCTTAAGGGACAGAACTTCATTTTTCACTTTTTATTTTATCATTATTAAGTGTATGTCCTTCCACAGCTATTTCATCACCTAAATAAGAAGCCAATCAGGTAAGGACAGATGAAGAAATAAAAGAATGTTCTGTCCTTGATAAAGTATAATGTCATTTTTTATAGTTAGAAAATTATATAATTTTGAAATACAGTAATCAATTTATTTTTTGTAAGATGTAAAAGCATATGTAGGGTGATCTATGAGTATACCTTTCAGCTGCTATAATTTTAAATCATATATGACACATCATGGTAAGGATGAACCCAACAAACATCTATATTTATATTATCTCTGTGTTCTTATAAGGAACATTTAAATTATTTTTGGTGTTCTCATTCACTGGAAAAGAATGAAATAAGTAGCTTTCAGTCTGGTTCATGTATAAAGACTAAAATTTGTTAAACTCTTTAATTTAAATTAGTACTTTAATTAATTTTAGTTTTTTATTAAAAATTTAATAAAGGTTATTAATTTATTAGTGGCAGCTAAAGCACACTTTACTCTGTGACTAATTCATTTCTAAACTAACTGTGACAGTAGCACCATTAAAACAATCAAATTACCTTTCTCAACATTAATATTTATTTCTAAATCCTGTATTCTTATGTCATAGATTGGAAAATATGAATGATATATTAATTCAGAGACTATAGTACTCCCAAAATTCTAATGTAGGCTTAAAATAAGCAATAATATCAGTTTCTTGATGAAGATATTTATCTTTTTCTACAAATATCCTTTACACTAAACTAATATCTATGTTTATTAACTCAAATGAAGTAATTTTTGGACCATTATTAGCAACAGCTTTTATCCATACCTTCAATAATTAATTAATAAAACCTAGAATGAATATAGACGTTTTTCAGACTGAATAAATTTTTCTAAACTTTGAAAACTATATTGACTACTATGAATTATTATAATTCCTCCATCACAATATAACTTCTAATTATTTGAAGTAATATTCAAGGGTTAAAAAAGCGGCATAAGAACAACTACTGCAACATTGTGATGACTATCTCCTATAGAACCTGACAATCTTTTTTTGACAACTGAGGAACTACTTTTTAATTGAAATAAGTTGCTCATTTAATATTAATCAAAATTATTTTGAAATAAAAACTGATTGGGAACCAGAAGATGGAATTTGAGAGAAGAAATTAAAAGATAAACATGGTTAATTTTTACCACATTCTATTCAATGTGCTATATACGGATAGAGTGTTTGTGGTAAAATGAAATTAACGATTGATAATTACATTTTAACTCCAGGATGATCATACTGGGATAAAATTTATTATTTGGACACTAATTCTAAAACTGTAGATCAATGAAATTATCAAGATTTTAATTTAAAAAGCGAAAAAAGTTGGAGAAAAATGAAACAGTCTTTGACTTTGTTATTTTTACATAAAATAATGAAGAAATTCCATTATGCATTATCTCAGATTATTCAGTTGTTTTATTTTATGACTTTATCATTGAAATTCAAGATACAATTAATGAATATTTCACAAGAGGAAAAAACAAAAGAATAAATTGTTTTTATTTTGCATAAAGATTTTCAAAAATAGCAAAACAATTAGCTAGAGATTACATTTTCAGACAAGGTTTACATTAAATCATTTATACCATTAGTTTGTTGGCTGGGATTTAAAATTTGATGGTTATAAATAAATGAGTAGTACTTGTTGGAATAAGGATAAATTTGTTTCTTTTTACAAAAGATATCACAATAAAATTATTGAAGGAAAATATAAAGATAAAATTATAGATTCTTAACAATATAAAACATGAATCATAAAACAAAAAATTATAAAAACATAACACATGTAATATAAAATTATTAAGGAACATAAAACATAAAATTTAACAAAAAACCGAACATTAAACCGAATACTGTAAAAATAATTTGTAAAACATAAAACTATAAAGTTATAAAAAATTAACCATAAGGCAAAATGAAAATCATTAAAAATGGATTATTAATGCTTTTATCTTCATTAGTCATTTGCAACTTATGAACCTGAAGTTGTTAAAAGAAGAAAGATAAATGGACAATAAAAAAATAATTTTTGAAATCAACCTAAAACAAAATATGAAAAATATATAAAGGGAGATCAACCTGTTATTGAAACAACAGAAAAAGTTAAAGTAAGAATACTGGGTTTAGGTGACAATGTATTGAAGGTAATTGAAGGAATCAGAGAGTATGAAAACATATGGTTCCTTATCGTCAACACTGCCATTATCTTTCATAATTTCATGGTGTACCAACAATTAAGCACTATTACACTGGTATTGAAGATTATACATTAAGTGAATCAGAAGTACAAGATACAGTAAAGTAATACAAAGAAGGGATTGAAAATAAAATAAAGTAAGGGATGAAGAACAAAATGTTAAAAAAATAAACAATAAGTGAAAGAATGCTGGAATACTAGTATATTAACCATAGTAATATCAAGTTTTTGGATTAAGATGTGTAGGTACATGTATATTTGTTGGTGAATTTGAAGGATATAAATTGTAGCTGATCAAAGTACATGAGGGTACAAATGGTTTAATGAATCTTTTAACTGAAAAAAAAGATGACTGTGGATTATGTGGCTACATATTTGGTGCTGTTGATTTATCATATTATGTAGAAATATTATTACATTTAACAACACTGAATTCTGAGAAAGTGAAATAGAAGTAGTAAATATAATAATTTGATAAAATAAATTATTTATATTTGTTTCCCAATATTATTAGACACAATTGTAGGTGAGAAAGCACATTAAGTATTAATTAAAAAGTCTACTAAAGGGACAGTTAAATATGTTTGGGTAAATGATGTTAAAGATTTAATCTAGAGATGAGCAGTAATTCATGGTGTAGGATCAGCAGAAGTTGTTACAATGAAAACGTTGCAATACTACAAATGTTAACAAATAAATATATGTACTTTATTATTAATAATTCAAAAGATAACCACATTAAATTAGTGTGTTAACCTCATACTTTTTGGAAACTGGAAAGGAAAGTTTAGTAACTTGCTTAATTCATAAATTATCTTCTCAAATACGTCTTCATGGCTATAATTAATGAGGCCCAGGAACAAAATTAGAATAAAGATTACTTACAGGTTGTTAAGGAATAAATAAAGTACATGAAGCTGATAAATAACATGATATTATTATAGAGATAACAAATGAGAAAAAACATGAAGCACATAAAGAACTTCAAAAAATCTCAAAAGAAAGAATGAATTGTCAAGATTCAACATTGGGAGAAAAATTAGCAACAACAGTAGTAAGAAGAATAATATTTGGTAAAAGAAAATTAGGAGTGGGACTTAATGAAAATGGTCATGGATTATAAATTTTTGAATAAGATCTTAAATAACATATATTTATGAATTTTTAAAATTTAAATATTTATAAATTTTATAATATTTTAATCTTTTAATCTTCATAAAATTTTAAATGACACAAATGAATCATTTTAGTAGCGCATATTCTTTGATACTGAGTGTCAAAACAAAACCTTAAGCAATTTTAATGAAGCTAAATAATGAACAATTAAATAGTACTGATAATTTTTAACTGAAGCTCAAGAAATGAAGAAGGATTAAAAATTGTGAAAATTTACTTGTAACACTACATATACCTGTTGAGAAAAAATTATTGAATATTTTATGGAAAAGAAATGTGAAGCTGGAGTTTTCCCAGTTTTACTAGCAGCATTTGGAGTAATTGGTTCATTAGCTGGTACAGTAGCTGCTACTGCAAAAACCATTTATGATAAATAAAAGAAAAAAGAAAATATGTGGATTAAGAAGAACAAAAATGGAATAATCTAGCAATAGAGAAGGAAAGAGCTGGAGTAAAAACATTGGGAGCAAAATAAATTACCAAAAAGGTAATTGAAATATAATACCCTTTACCAAATATTGATATAGATAAGCCTGCTAAGGAATTACAAATTAAACATTTTAGATGCTTTCTATCGTTGATATATTACCTGGTAAATAAAAAATATTTGAAAGTGAAACAGTAACTTTAGATATTTCAAAAAATATTGGTAATCATTGGATATTTTTTTGTAGGAATACTTATGCGAAAATTTGTTTGATTTATGTGGTGGCTGTATACCAATAGAATTAGTCTGCATTGTAATGTTGAGAAAATACAGAACTTTGATGAAATCATTTGTGGCCATTTATTTTTATTTGCATTATACTGTATAAATTTAGTGACATATGTTAAATTTAATAAATGGACATTTTTGGAAATTAAAAATATTAAGAATTAAAAAAATTAAAAAAAATTTGAATCAAAACTTTATAAATAATCATTATAAAAAATAAATTTGTTAGAAATAAAATCAAAACTTAATAATGGTTTAATTACAATGGATTAATAATAAAAGGAATGCAATTTAAAATTTACCATGGACAATTCCCATGAAAAGATAAATAACGCAGCCACAACCATTAATTACACACTCGATAGGATTACTATAAGACAGATGAATATATAGCATTGCAAATTTACACATATGACCGGAAATGAGCAAAAAATACATCATTTGCAATGTTAGTGGTAAAAATACAAAGAAAGATATATCATTCAAATTATTTTGGTATCTCAATAAGTGTCTTTGATAATCTTTACAAACTAATTCCTGCCATCCAATCGATAAAAGTGGTGATAAAACAAATCTTTTAACTATAACTTAAAAGATTTTGTGAAGACTGTTCCAGGATGTTGAAAAATAGTTATTTTTGGTAAAATTTAATCTTATATAAATGGATGAACATATTTGTTGTTTTAAGTGTAAAAAATGGACTGAATCTTGTCACCCTTAAAGCGTAATAATAAAAAAAGGAAATGCAAAGAATTGAAGGTCTTTGTAAATTTGGTAAAACTAAAGAAAGTAAACTTTTTCAAAACTTGATAGGTGATGTTTGGCAGCCTAATATACATGGAGATATTATTATTGAATTATATAAAGTGATGATAAAAATTTTAAAACATTAAATTTTGTTTCTGTTGATATAGATGATATTCGGCAAAAAGTTGTAATTCTGGTAAATGATAAATATCTGAAAAGTTAATAAAAGATATAAATATTTACTAACTATAAACTTTTTTTTCAAATTTTGCCTAGGGTGTCTCTATTAAGAATATAACTGTTAAAAATATTTCAGAAATTTTTGAAAATATTTGAAACATAAGACATTTACATACAGATAATAATAAATTATCTAAGCATAAAGTATGACGTTGTTATCAAGAGAAACAAAATTGCTGTGCTGCAGATTGAAGCATGCATTACGAGATCCCTTAATTGTGCAAGTGGGTTAAAAAATTGATAGGTTAAAGTTAGATATTATAGGAATTAGTGAAATTTGGTGGCAGGAATATAGGTCTTGTGAATGTAAGGCTACAAATAGAAAATCAAATAGGGGTAATGCAGAAGCAGCATTAGTGATGAATAAACAATTCGGAACGTAGGTAAGCTAGTGCAAACAGCATAGTGAACACATTATGGTAGCCAAGACAGATGTTGAACCCACACCTACCACAGTAATACAAGTTTGTATTGAATCTAGCTCTGCAGGCTATGAAGAAATTAAAGAAATGTCTGATGGGATAAAAGAAGTTATACAGATAATTAAGGGAGATGAAAATTTAATTGTAATGGCGGACTGAAATTCGATAGTAGAAAATTGAAGAGAACGAAAAATAGTAGGTGAATATGGACTGGGGGAAAGGAATGAAAGAGGAAGACACCTGGTAGAGTGTCGCACAGACCACAACATAATCATAACTTACACTTGGTTTGAGAATCATAAAAGAAGACTGTACATGTGGAAGAGACCTGCAGACACTGGAAGGTTTCAGATTGATTATATAATGATAAGACAGGGATTTCGGAACCAGGTTATTAATTGTAAGACATTTCCAGGGGCAGATGTGGCTTCTGCGCACAAATAATTGGTTATGAACTGTAAATTAAAACTGAAGAATATGTAGGAGATGGGATCTGGATAAACTGAAAGAACCAGAGGTTGTAGAGAGTTTCACAGGGAGTGTTAGGGAATGATTGACAAGAACAGGGCAAAGGAATACAGCAGAAAATAATGGGTAGCTCTGAGAGATGAAATAGTGAAGCCAGCAGAGGATCAAGTAAGTAAAAAGACGAGGGCTAGTAGAAATCTTTGGGTAACACAAGAAATATTAATATTAATTGATGAAAGGAGAAAATATAAAAACGCTGTAACTGAAGCAGATGAAAAGGAATTCAAATGTCTTAAAAATAAGATCGATAGGCAGTGAAAAATGGCTAAAAAGGAATGGCTAGAGGACAAATGTAAAGATGTAGAAGCATATATCACTAGGAGTAAGTTAGACGCTGCCTACAGGAAAATTAGGGAGACCTTTGGAGAAAAGAGAACCGCCTGCATAAATATCTAGATGTCAGATGGAGAACCAGTCCCTAGCAAAGAAGGGAAAGCAGAAAGGTGAAAAGTTTATATAGACGGTCTATACAAGGGCGATGCACTTGAGGGCAACGTTATGGAAATGGGAGAGGACGTAGATGTTGATGAGATGGGAGATAAGATACTGCCTGAAGAAAATGACAGAGCACTGAAAGACCTAAGTCGGATCAAGGACCCAGGAGTAGACAATATTCCGTTAGAACTGCAGACAGCCTTGGGAGAGCCAGCTATGACAAAACCTTTCCATCTGGTGAGCTAGTTGTATGAGATGGGGCCCTCAGACTTCAAGAAGAATGTAATAATTCCAGTTCCAATGAAAGTGGGTGTTGAAAAGTGTCATATACATCTACATTTATACTCCGCAAGCCACCCAACGGTGTGTGGCGGGGGGCACTTTACGTGCCACTGTCATTACCTCCCTTTTCTGTTCCAGTCGCGTATGGTTCGTGGGAAGAACGACTGTCTGAAAGAATCCGTGCGCGCTCGAATCTCTCTAATTTTACATTCGTGATCTCCTCGGGAGGTATAAGTAGGGGGAAGCAATATATTCGATACCTCATCCAGAAACGCACCCTCTCGAAACCTGGCGAGCAAGCTACACCGCGATGCAGAGCGCCTCTCTTGCAGAGTCTGCCACTTGAGTTTCCTAAACATCTCCGTAACGCTATCACGGTTACCAAATAACCCTGTGACGAAACACGCCGCTCTTCTTTGGATCTTCTCTATCTCCTCCGTCAACCCGATCTGGCACGGATCCCACACTGATGAGCAATACTCAAGTATAAGTCGAACGAGTGTTTTGTAAGCCACCTCCTTTGTTGATGGACTACATTTTCTAAGGACTCTCCCAATGAATCTCAACCTGGTACCCGCCTTACCAACAATTAATTTTATGTGATCATTCCACTTCAAATCGTTCCGCATGCATACTCCCAGATATTTTACAGAAGTAACTGCTACCAGTGTTTGTTCCGCTATCATGTAATCATACAATATAGGATCCTTCTTTCTATGTATTCGCAATACATTACATTTATCTATGTTAAGGGTCAGTTGCCACTCCCTGCACCAAGTGCCTATCCGCTGCAGATCTTCCTGCATTTCGCTACAGTTTTCTAATGCTGCAACTTCTCTGTATACTACACCATCATCCGCGAAAAGCCGCATGGAACTTCCGACACAATCTGCTAGTTCATTTATATATATTGTGAAAAGAAATGCTGCCATATCACTCCCCCGTGGCACGCCAGAGGTTACTTTAACGTCTGTAGACGTCTCTCCATTGATATCAACATGCTGTGTTCTGTTTGCTAAAAACTCTTCGATCCAGCCACACAGCTGGTCTGATATTCCGTAGGCTCTTACTTTGTTTATTAGGCGACAGTGCGGAACTGTATCGAATGCCTTCCGGAAGTCAAGCAAAGTAGCATCTACCTGGGAGCCTGTATCTTATATTTTCTTGGTCTCATGAACAAATAAAGCGAGTTGGGTCTCACACGACCGCTGTTTCCGGAATCCATGTTGATTCCTACAGAGTAGATTCTGGGTTTCCAAAAACGACATGATACGTGAGCAAAAAACATGCTCTAAAATTCTACAACAGATCGACGTCAGAGATATAGGTCTATAGTTTTGCGCATCTGCTCGACGACCCTTCTTGAAGACTGGGACTACCTGTGCTCTTTTCCAATCATTTGGAACCTTCCGTTCCTCTAGAGACTTGCGGTACACGGCTGTTAGACGGGGGGAAAGTTCTTTTGCGTACTTTGTGTAGAATCGAATTGGTATCGCGTCAGGTCCAGTGGACTTTCCTCTGTTGAGTGATTCCAGTTGCTTTTCTATGCCTTGGACACTTATTTCGATGTCAGCCATTTTTTCGTTTGTGCGAGGATTTAGAGAAGGAACTGCCGTGCGGTCTTCCTCTGTGAAACAGCTTTGGAAAAAGGTGTTTAGTATTTCAGCTTTACGCGTGTCATCCTCTGTTTCAATGCCATCATCATTCCGGAGTGTCTGGATATGCTGTTTCGAGCCACTTACTGATTTAAGGTAAGACCAGAACCTCCTAGGATTTTCTCTCAAGTCGGTACATAGAATTTTACTTTCGAATTCACTGAACGCTTCACGCATAGCCCTCCTTACGCTAACTCTGACATCGTTTAGCTTCTGTTTGTCTTAGAGGTTTTGGCTGCGTTTAAACTTGGAGTGAAGCTCTCTTTGCTTTCGCAGTAGTTTCCTAACTTTGTTGTTGAACCACGGTGGGTTTTTGCCGTCCCACACAGTTTTACTCGGCACGTACCTGTCTAAAACGCATTTTACGATTGCCTTGAACTTTTTCCATAAACACTCAATATTGTCAGTGTCGGAACATAAATTTTCGTTTTGATCTGTTAGGTAGTCTGAAGTCTGCCTTCTATTACTCTTGCTAAACAGATAAACCTTCCTCCCTTTTTTTATATTCCTACTAACTTCCACATTCAGGGATGCTGCAACGGCTTTATGATCACTGATTCCCTGTTCTACACTTACAGAGTCGAAAAGTTCGGGTCTGTTTATTATCAGTAGGTCCAAGATGTTATCTCCACGAGTCGGTTCTCTGTTTAATTGCTCGAGGTAATTTTCGGATAGTGCACTCAGTATAATGTCACTCGATGCTCTGTCCCTACCACCCGTCCTAAACATCTGAGTGTCCCAGTCTATATCTGGTAAATTTAAATCTCCACCTAAGACTATAACATGCTGAAAAAATGTATGTGAAATGTATTCCAAATTTTCTCTCAGTTGTTCTGCCACTAATGCTGCTGAGTCGGGAGGTCGGTAAAAGGAGCCAACTATTAACCTAGCTCGGTTGTTGAGTGTAACCTCCACCCATAATAATTCACAGGAACTATCCACTTCTACCTCACTACAGGATAAACTACTATTAGCAGCGATTAACACGCCACCACTGGTTGCATGCAATCTATCCTTTCTAAACACGGTCTGTGCCTTTGTAAAAATTTCGGCAGAATTTATCTCTGGCTTCAGCCAGCTTTCTGTACCTATAACGATTTCAGCTTCGGTGCTTTCTATCAGCGCTTGAAGTTCTGGTACTTTACCAATGCAGCTTTGACAGTTTACAATTACAATACCGATTGCTGCTTGGTCCCCGCATGTCCTGACTTTGCCCCGCACCCTTTGAGGCTGTTGCCCTTTCTGTACTTACCCGAGGCCATCTAACCTAAAAAACCGCCCAGTCCACGCCACACAACCCCTGCTACCCGTGTAGCCGCTTGCTGCGTGTAGTGGACTCCTGACCTATCCAGTGGAACACGAAACCCCACCACCCTATGGCGCAAGTCGAGGAATCTGCAGCCCACACGGTCGCAGAACAGTCTCAGCCTCTGATTCAGACCCTCCACTCGGCTCTGTACCAAAGGTCTGCAGTCAGTCCTGTCGACGATGCTGCTTTCATCCCGCTAGCGAGACTGGCAGTCTTCACCATATCAGATAGCCGCCGGAAGCCAGAGAGGATTTCCTCTGATCCATAGCGACACACATCATTGGTGCCGACATGAGCGACCACCTGCAGATGGGTGCACCCTGTATCCTTCATGGAATCCGGAAGGACCCTTTCCACATCTGGAATGACTCCCCCCGGTATACACACGGAGTGCACATTGGTTTTCTTCCCCTCTCTTGCTGCCATATCCCTAAGGGGCCCCATTACGCACCTGACGTTGGAGCTCCCAACTACCAGTAAGCCCACCCTCTGCTTCACCGCCCGGATCTTGCAGACTGAGGGGCAACCTCTGGAACAGGACATGCAGCCATGTCTGGCTGAAGATCAGTATCAGCCTGAGACAGAGCCTGAAACTGGTTCGTCAGACAAACTGGAGAGGCCTTCCGTTCAGCCCTCCGGAACGTCTTTCGCCCCCTGCCACACCTCGAGACGACCTCCCACTTTACCACATGTGAGGGATCAGCCTCAATGTGGGCAGTATCCCAGGCAGCCACAGTCGTAGTCCGATCAGGGGATGCGTGGGACGAGCTGGCTGTCCCCGACAAACCCCCATCCGAACCCCCACAGTGATGCCCATTGGCAACAGCCTCAGCCTCAGATGGCAGTTTTAAGATTCAAGGGGATTGAAAGGGAAGCAGTGGTTGAGAGTGGTGTGAGACAGGGTTGTAACCTGTCCCTGTCATAATTACCATACTACCGCTTTAATAATTCATGGTTGCAAAATACTAACACAAATTTCTGCAGAAGAATGGAAAAAAGTGCTAGAAGTCGACCACAGAGAAAATCGTTTTGGATTCCAGAGATATGTAGGAACACGCTAGGCAATACTGCACCTACAACTTATCTTAGAATATAGGTTAAAGAAATACGTACATACGTTTCTAGCATTTGTAGGCTTAGAGAAAGCTCTTGGCAATGTTGACTCGAATACTCTCGTTGTAATTCTGAAGACAGGTAAATACAGGGAGCGAAAGGCTATTTACAACTTGTACAGAAACCAGATGGCAGTTTTAAGATTCAAGGAGATTGAAAGGGAAGCAGTGGTTGAGAGTTGTGCGAGACAGGGTTGTAACCTGTCCCTGATGTTATTCAATTTGTACATTAAAGAAGCAGTGAATGAAACCATAGAAAAATTTGGAATAGGAATTAAAGTTCAGGGTGGCGTAATAAAAACTTTGAGTTTTGCTGATGACCCTGTAATTCTGTCAGAGACAGCAAAGTTCTTGGAAGAGCAGTTGAACGGAATGGACAGTATCTTGAAAGGAGGATGTAAGATGAACATAAAGAAAAGGAAAACGATGAAATGAAGCACTTGAAGTAGTAGATGAGTTTTGCTATTTGTGCAGCAAAATAACTGATGACCCTCGAAGTAGACAGGATATGAAATGTAGACCGGCAATGGCAATAAAAGTATTTCTGAAGAAGTTTGTTAACATCGCATGTAGATTTAAGTGTTAGGAAGTATTTGCTGAAGCTATTTGTGTTTAGTGTTGCGTCATATGGCAGTGAAACATAGACAATAAACAGTTTAGACAAAAAGAGAATATTTTCTGGAACTTGATTTCATATAATTATCGTGGACATTATGCTCTAGTTCTTTCAATAAATTAAGTATGCACATACCCAATATGACTTGATTTATTACACAAAATTTTGGTTTTGTTCATATGAATAACAACTAAATTTTCATTAAATAGTGTTCTTCCTTTAAAACCTAATTTTGCTATAAGTTTATCACATTTATCTGAATCTGAGTCTAATTTTATATCTACTCTTTTTTCTTACATTTTTTATCATCTATCAAAGTACTGAATTATACATTAATTTGTAAAAATCTTTTTCAAAATCACTTTTTTGTTAACAGTGCTCCAGTAAGTGCATTTAATGTCAAAATTATGGGCTTCAAAATCAAACATTTTTCCTATTATTTCTTTTTTTCCTTCTGTAGTCATAAAAAAGTAAAATTTATTTTCAAACCATTATATAATTTTAAATTTTCTTTTCCTGTTTTCAAAGTTTTTGATTTTGCTGTGTTTAAGAAGTAATTAAGCTAAACTGAGTTTACATTATTTTCGAAATTTATAATTTGTAATCCATTCTTAAATGCCTTATAAACTAAATGTTGATTAATTGTTTTTCTTGTATTTTGTTTTCCCAAAAATATTAGTATAAAAGGAAATACTTCTTTCAATTGTTCAACTTCACAATTTTTAAAAACTTCCAATTTATTTTCAATATTAGAGTAAGATAATTGTTTCCAAATTTTCCTTTCGATCCTCCTGTGATTGATGATTAGTTTAGTTATAAAATTAACTAATTTATCATTTCTTAAGTTATGATATCCACTTAAATTATTTCTTTTATAATAGTCATTTAGTTCAGCCACAGTGAAGCTCTTTAATTGCTCACTCATTCATAAGGAAAAAAAATTTATTAGATTTTTAAAAATGAAGAAACAAGTTTATATGTTTAATGTTTATATTTGTAAAAAGAATTTTGTATTAATGGAGTTATTTCTTAAGAAGGTCTACAATTCTAATTTTAAAAAATAATTAGTTTATTTAGCATTATTTGTTTATGTAATATTACTGGTAGTGAATATTTAAATACCAGACGTGGGGAGAAAATTTGTATGGAGTTTATTGACGAGTTTAAAGTTATTTTGCCAAACAGATATAATTAATTAATTAACGGACATGATTTAAGCCTTTTTCAATAAGGAAATATTGAAGTA
This sequence comes from Schistocerca serialis cubense, assembly GCF_023864345.2. Lineage (NCBI taxonomy): Eukaryota > Metazoa > Arthropoda > Insecta > Orthoptera > Acrididae > Schistocerca > Schistocerca serialis. The sequence goes on from NC_064640.1 coordinate 217,086,565, forward strand.
AAATATAAAGGAATCGAAAACCATAAAATAACGAGCTTCATGATATAGAATTCACTACAAGAATACCTTGAGTATTTCGAAGAAATATGAATGTAGAATTTTTAAGCTGAGAAGTTCTATCTCACTAGCAATTGAAAATATAAAAAAATTCTGTAAAATGATTGAAAATCCCTTAAATAACTGAATAAAACATACAATAAAATGTTTGTGTGCAATTTTTTTATTTGTTTATAATATTCACTTAAAATTTATAATTTAACTGGTTATCAATCTTGTTTTCTTGATTTTCAGTTAAAATATTTAATTCAACTGATTCAGTACTCTGTTAAAAACATTCAAAAAGTATTTGGTAAAAAATTCATTCATGATTTAACTGATTTTAGGCAAAAGTGCACTTGTAGTGCAATTTTGCATCCACTCACAGTTCACATCATTGAGGGCTGGTCTTGGGCACACAAGAATGAATTGTTGCATCTCACCTGAGCTCAATATTATTGAGCCTTTGTGGTCTATTTTGGAAAGAAGTGTGTATGATGTCTATCCACTTCTGTCTTTGTGGTGTGAACTTGGCAATTTTTCAGGAAGAATGGTATAAGAGTCCCTTAAAAATGATACTGCTCCTGTATTTATCCTTTACAAGGCGTCTGGAATCTGTTTTGAGTTCCAATGAATTTTCTATATCGTATTAGTCATGGTAGTGATGTTGTCTTCGTGATGTTTCCATATTTTTTGCAACCCCTGTAACTGTTATACTGAAATTGTCTGCAAATAAGTTGAGACCTATAAACACAGCTGAAGGATTCATACCCACTACACAATGATTTAGGTTATTGTCTAACATACATCATAGTAGAGATGGGAAGTGAGTGTGCATGTCTCTAAGATTTGACGACGTTTTTTTGCATAATGTATACGCTATGAGACACTTGAGATGTGCACTTCTTATGTACCGGTTATGTGACACTTAAAATTCGACTGCAGGCTTTGAAATCATGCCTAGTGGAACAATATACTTAATTACAAACTGCCACACAAACTAATTTGTCGAGAGTCACGGTGAGGTTTGTCTTATTTGAAATTATGCCGTGTATGACGCCCGAATATTGCTGCTAGATTTTGCTTATGGCGTGAGTGTAGACACGATATCTCAGGAGTCTGTCATAGGTGAGTGTGTAGTGAACATTGCAATTCACTTCGAGTGAATGTGCTTTGAATATGCAATGATAATCAGCAGAAGATGCATAGTTCATAGCATATTGGATATTACACAAGAATTACGTTCCCACATGCATATAAACTGCACCAGACGGCCACAAGTGTCTGCAAGATGGACAGCACACCATCTCTGCAGAGAAAGAGGCAGCGATCGACTGTGTGCTGTGTCAGTTCGCCGCCTGTTTGAATGTGGGGCGCCAGGAACGCATTACTACCTGATAGTGAACAGAGATAAATGCACAGTGTAGACTTCAGTATCCGACGGCCGACCCGTTTGTTACTTTCTCCCCATGATATTTGACCACTATGTCTTTACAGTGGACACTATGAATGTAATGTGGTTGGTCTGCAACAAAATACACTGGCTGAAAAAAGATGAAATATCCAGAGATATGGTTGGATGTCCATGTAACTTTGTACATGTAAACACTATTGACAGGTATGCAAATTGCTGCATTTCTTCATGACAGGTAGAATGGCCACCAGAGTCCATTATTGTTGTTCGTGCTCAATGTTGTTACCAAGCCTGGTAGGGCGTATAAGGAACGTGAGCAGTATCACATGTTGAGTGATCACTGTGAAGGACATGGAAATGTGGCATACATATGTGAGGCAGCATCATGTGCACATGACAGAGTGGTCGAATCGCGTAATATCCAGATTTGTGGGGTATTCGGATGTAACAGTAGTCTGATGTTGGACTGCATGGGAGCGTGAGGGCACACATACTCATCGTCTACGTTCTGGTCGACTAGGTCCGACCACCAAAAAGGAGAAGTGCGTTATCATTCACCAGACGAATTGTAATCATTTGTAGAATGGTCTCCCTAGGGGTAGTGTGTTGACACCCCTGCTGTACAACATCTACAAAAACGATCAACCAGTCAACCCTGAAACGAGAACATTTATTTACACAGATGGCACAGCGACTGCACCTCAAGGCAAAACCTTTGAGGAATCAGAGATGAAGCAGACAGCAGCCCTTGAAGATCTCGGCAAGTAATACAATGATAACCGCATAAAACCCAACCCAGAAAGACGCAGGTCACTCCATTGGGACTCCCTTGAATAGTTCAGTTATTATAACATTTTAGATTTACTTTTAGATGTCAGCTGTAGCTATTTGAAAAAAAAATAACAAGACAATAATTATATTCCAGCTAAGGTCTCTCTCGAGAGAAGAAAAAATTGCAACTGAACAGTTCTGTATTAGATCTCAGGTGTGTACAATTGGTGAATTTGGCTTGTTACAGGTGGCGAACTATTAGTTGACACTATTTTTCCTCTGTCTCAAGTCTCTCTATGAATTCAAACATAAAGCTGAACATAGAAGAAACACGAGTTTGATAATACATTTTCATAGCTAAAATCACATCGTTTCGTTCCACACAACAAAATCATCTTGATGTACAGTAATTGAACAACAGAACGTGAATGCGCCTTACACGCACAATTCACCCATTTCCAAACATCGTATTTCGCAGCTACTGTCCCTAAGAAGAGATTTTCTTCAGTACTTTGTCACTTTCTTACATGATCGAGAAAGTATAGCATTATTCACTTCCTCTCGAGAAAATGACTACTTCTCATGAGACTCTCTAATGGGAGGAATTAACATCTCAGTATCAGTCATCATCTTCAAAGCGACGTGTTTCTAATTAATTGTTTTCTGTCTTTAGCTTTTCTATCCCCAAGACAAAAAATTCCACAAATACAATATCAAAAACTTCATGAACCATAATGTGAACAACTATGTCGCCCAGTAAGAAAAATGGATAGTGCGAATAAAGTTGTGAAACTGACCTCATTTGTAAGACTTTTTTATACTGAGAACAGATGTCTTTTAACAAATATATACAGCTTGTCCCAAAAGTAACAGTTAAAGTTCATAAAACACATTTAATATAGGAAATATAAATCTATACAACAAGGGCACAAACGAGTTATTAGTAGTCATGAAAATTCAACGTGTCCACCTTGATTATCAGCACTACATTTCCGCCATAACCCGAAACGCGTTTCATCGTTGATCAGCTGTGAAGCCGATCATGCAGCTGATGCGGGTTATATTTTAACTCTGTAGACATGGGACTTGATGTAAGCTGGCAAGTCCTAGGGGGATAACGTCAGGTAACCTTGGGGCCCACATATGCAGTTAACTTCTAACAATGCAGAGAACATGTGGTTGAGGTAACCTCGAACAATGAGAGCAACATGGGGAGAAGCTCCGTCCTGATGATACACAATGGAATTCAAAAATCCATCAGACTCCAACTTCGGTTCCAGGGGAAGCCCAAGCGTGTCAACTACGGGCACACACACCTCTAGCCCGTCTTCTGCTCACTCCACAGCATCGACGTGCACAGCTCGATTGGTGCCGCCAAAGGTTCACTTCGAAGATGGAATAGCGCGCCGTGGTCTCCAGCGATGAAGGCAGATTCTGCCTACACGCAAGTGATGGTTGTTTGTGCGTACGACGTTGGCCTGGTGAGTGCTGTCTCGTAGAGTGCAATCGTCCAAGAAACACTGGCCCCACTAAGGCCCTATGGTCTGGGATGCGATAAGCTACAACTCTGGGTCACCTTTGGTGTTGTTGGAGGGGACACTAACCGACGCTCGGTATATGCAGAATGTTGCTAGACCTGTTCTTTTGCCTTTCTTGCTACAGGAAGATAATGTGTTGTTCCAACAGGATAATGCTCGCCCCCACACTGTGCTTTGCAAGGCGTGCAACAACTTCTCTGGCTAGCACGATCTCCGGACTTATCTCCAATCGAGCATGTATGGTATATAATGGGACTAGAAGTGACTCATGGGACTAGTCAGCCAACTACTCCTACAGAACTACGTGAACAAGTCGAGCAGGCGTGGGATAAAGTATCCTAGGACAGTATTCACCATCTGCCGATAGACTAGATGCCAGGGTCAGCTCCTGCATTGCTGTCCGAGGAGACTACACCACGTACTAATATGGGTGTTTCACCATAGGTACCTCAGAACCGTTTGTACTATTGATCTGTTAATGCAATCATTTCATGTGTTCCATATGCACTGCTGCAACAATAAATCTTGAGTTAATTGGAAACCTCTAAAAGTGTGTACTAATTTTTTTCCGGTATGATATATTTATGTGATCGTTTCACCTTACACGGCAAGCATAAATTGCCTAGATATTGGACACTTGTATGTCAGTCCAGTGCTTTTCGCCTATTTATGTACACTACAATTGATTATGATGAGGTAAACTTCTAGACTTCATATCATCACCATGCGATGGATTAGATATATACCTGGGAGAACAGTACAAAATGGGAGCTACCGTCCGTGGTATACAGTCACTGTAAAGAAACTTCTAAAGAAACAGAAACTACTACATAATAGGTGTAAAACAAAGTATAGGGCTACAGATAGAGAGATGCTAAATGAAATGCGTGTGGCTGTCAAGAAAGCAATGCGTGAAGCCTTCAGTGACTACGGTAGCAGAATGTTGTCGAATGAACTTTCACAAAACCCAAACAAACTCGGGTCGTATGTAAAGACTACAAGTGGCTCCGAAGTTAGTGTTCAGCCACTCGCGAATGAGGCAGGTGCTGAAATTGAGTGTAGCCAAGCAAAAGCATTAATGTTTTTTTTTTTATATTTCCTCTATTAAATGTGTTTCATGAACTTTTCAAATGTTTCTTTACAAAGGAAAACCCAGGAGAACTGACCCAATTTAATCCTCATACCTCAAAAAAGATGAGTGAAATAGATATTGGAGTCAGTGGCATGAGAAACAGCTTGAAATTGAACAAAGCCTAAGGTACCGATGGGATCTCTATCAGATTCTGTACTGAATTTGCGACTGAGTTAGCCTCTTTTTTTTTCAACTATAATCTGCTGTAGATCACTCGGATAAAATTCTGTTCCCAGTGGTTGGAATAAAGCACAGGTCACATCCGTCTACAAGAATGGTAGCTGAAGTGATCTACAGAACTCCTGTCCAATGTCCTTGACGTCCTTCTGTTGTAGAATCTTGGAACATATTCTAGGCCCTAACGTAATGAGGTATCTCGAACAAAATGACCTCCTCCACACAATCAGCATGGATTCCGAAAACATCGATCACTTTAAACGCAACTCGCAATTTTGTCACATGTCATACTGAAAACCGTGGATCAAGGCAGTGAGGTAGATGCAGTATTTTTCGATTTCCGAATAACATGTGACTCAGAACCACAGCTCTGATTATTACGATCTCATAGAGTATCGAGCGAAACTTGTGACTGGAATGAGGATTTTTTGCTAAGAAGGACGTAGCTTGTTATCTTAGATGGAGGTTCATCGACAGACGTAGAAGCAACTTCGTGTGTGTCCCGGGGAAATGTTTGGGACTCTTGCTGCTCATGTTGTATATTAATGACCTCACGGACAATATACATAGTAACTTCAGACATTTAGCAGATGATGCTGTTATCTATAATGAAGTACTGTGTGAAACAAGCTGCATAAATGTTTAGTGAGATCTTGGTGGAAAGACTGGTAACTTGATTTAAGCATTCTGAAATATGCATAAATATTTAGTGAGATCTTGGTCGAAAGACTGGCAACTTGCTTTAAGCATTCTGAAATATTAAATATTGCACTTCACAAATATTAGTGAGTCACAGTTGGAATCGGTCAACTCATACAAATACCTGGGTGTAACACTTCGTAGGGATATGAAGTGGTATAATCACATAGGTTCAGTCGTGAGTAAAGCAGGCTGTAGACAACGGTTTATTGGTAGAGCACTGCGGACATGCAATCAGTCTACAAAGGAGATTGCTAAGAAATCACTCGTGTGACCCATTCTAGAATACTGCTCAAGTGTATGGGACCAGAACCAAATAGGGAAAACAGGGGATAATGAACGTATACAGAGAATGGCAGCACCAATAGTCATAGGTTTGCTTGATCCGTGGGAGAGTGCCACAGAGATGCTGAAGAAACTGAAATGACAGATTCTTGAGTATACGCGTAAGCTATTTCGAAAAAACCTACTTACAAAGTTTCAAGAGCCGGCTTTAAATGATGACTTTAGGAGTATACTACAGCCCCCTATGTATCGCTCCCATAGGGATCATGAGCACAAGATTTTTTTATTTACAGCACCCGTGGAGGCGTATAAACAACCAGTCTCCACAGGCTCCATTTGCGAATCGAACGGGAAAAAACTCTAACAACTGATATAATGGGACGTACGCTCTGCCATACACTGCACAATGTCTTACAGAGCATAGAAGTAGATGTAGATGTAGAAGTATTTATTAATCTGTAGGTATTCGTGTATTTTGTAATGACGCGGCATCCTAGTACACAAGTGTGTCATGAGTGAAGAGCATCGCTGTGCTCCCTGCACTATAGGCTACGTAATTTAATGGTGGCTCACAAGGACGCCCGCGGCCAGAGTTAAGGCTTGTCGGATGTGCTAGTTTTACTCATCAGGTACAGGCACAACGCGCAGCACTAGCCGCTGCGTCCGCTATTTCGTCATACGACCAGGCTCTGGTCAATCAGCCGCTACAGTAGTGGCAAGCGGCTGCATGGGATAGCGCGCACGCTAGACGCGCAAAAGCGGGCCACTCGTCTACAAGCATTCAACGGTGCTAAACTTTTATTTCTTAGCGTGGATTTCGACACGAAGGATATTAAAAATGATCGATAGACCTATTTTTGTAGATATCATTTTCTGAAGAGTTGTTGTTGTTTTGATCTTCACTCCTAAGACTGGTTTGATGCAGCTCTCCATGCTACTCTATCCTGTGAGAGCATTGTCACCTCCAGATAAGTACTACAAACTACATCCTCCTGAATCTGCGTACTGTATACATCTCTTGGTCTCCCCCTACGATTTTTACCCCCCACACTTCCATCCAATACTAAACTGGTGCCCTATCAACCAATCCCTACTTTTGATCAAGCTGTGACACAAAATCCTCGTCTTCCCAATTCTATTCAATACCTCCTCATTAGTTAGGTGATCGACCCATCCAGCTTCAGCATTCTTCTGTAGTACCACATTTCGAAAGCTTCCATTCTCTTTTTGTCTAAATTGTTTCTCGTCCATGTTACACTTCCGCACGTGTCAGCACTCCACAGAAAAAGGAGCTCGGAGTGGCAGCGCGGTTTGAGGCGCCATGTCACGGATTGCGCGGCGCCGCCCGCCGGAGGTTCGAGTCCTCCCTTGGGCGTGGGTGTGTGTGTGTGTGTGTGTGTTGTTCCTGGAATAAGTTATTTTAAAGTAGGGTGTAAGTGTAGGGACCGATGACCTCAGCAGTTTGGTCCCTTAGGAACTCACACACATTTGAACATTTTTTCCACACAAATACCTTCAGAAAAGACTTCCTAACATTAAATCTATATTCGATGTTAACTAACTTCTCTTCTTCAGAAACACTTTTCTTGCCATTGCCAGTCTACATTTTGTGTCCTCCCTACTACGACCATCATCAGTTATTTTGCTGCACAAATAGCAAAACTTATTTACTACTTTAAGTGCCTCGTTTCCTAATATAATACCCTCACCATCACCTGATTTAATTCGACTACACTCCATTATCCTCGTTTTGCTTTCGTTGATATTCATCTTATATCCTCCTTTCAAGAGCATTCCGTTCAACTACTCTTCCAAGTTCTTTGCTGTCTCTGACAGAATTATAATGTTATCGGTGAACCTCAAAGTTTTTATTTCTTCTCCATCGATTTTAATTCCTACTCCAAATTTTTCTATGGTTTCCTTCACTGCTTGTTCAATGTAAAATTGAATAACATCCTGCAGTCCGGAACCGCGGGACTGCTACGGTCGCAGGTTCGAATCCTGCCTCGGGCATGGGTGTGTGTGATGTCCTTAGGTTAGTTAGGTTTAAGTAGTTCTAAGTTCTAGGGGACTTATGACCTAAGATGTTGAGTCCCATAGTGCTCAGAGCCATTTTTTGAATAACATCGGGGATAAGCTACAGCCCTGTCTCACTCACTTCTCAACCACTGCTACCCTTTCATACCCGTCGACTCTTAAAACTGCCGTCTGGTTTCTGTAAAAGTTGTAAACAGCCTTTCGCTTCCTGTATTTTATCCTTTCTGCCTTCAGAATTTCAAAGAGAATATTCCAGTCAACAGTGTAAAAGCTTTCTCTAAGTCTACAAATACTATAAACGTAGGTATGTCTTTGTTTAACCTATCTTCTAAGATAAGTCGTAGGTGCAGTATTGCCTACCGTGTTCCTACATTTCTCTGAAATCCAAACTGATCTTTCCTGAGGTCGACTTCTAGCAGTTTTTTCACCCTGCTGTACGAATTCGTGTTAGTATTTTGTAACCATGATCTATTAAACTAATAGTTCGATAAGTTTCACACTTGTCAGCGACTGCTTTCTTTGGAATTGAAATTACCACATTCTTCCTGAAGTCTGAGGGTACTTTGCCTGTCTCATACATCTTACACACCAGATGAATTTTGTCATGGCTGGCTCTCCCAAGGCTATCATTAGCTCTAACGGAATATTGACTACTCCTGGGGCCTTGACTTAAATATTTCAGTACTTCAGCAAATTCTTCATGCAGTATCATATGTCCCTTCTAGTCTTCATCTACGTCCTCTTCCATTTCCATAATATTGCCCTCAAGTACATCTTCTTTGTATAGACCCTCTATATAATCTTTCCACCTTCCTGTCTTCCCTTGTTTGCTTAGGACCAATTTTCCATATGAGCTCTTGATATTTATACAGGCGGTTCCCTTTTCTCCAAAGGTCTCTTTAATTTTCCTGTACACTACCTCTATCTTACCACTACTGACATATGTCTCTATATCCTTACATTTGTCATCTAGTCATTTCTGCTTAGCCACTTTGCACTTCCTGTCGATCTCATTTTTTAGACATTTTGTACTCCCTTTCACCTGGCTCATTTAATGCATTTTTATATTTTCTCCTTTCATCGATTAAATTCAATATCTCTCTCGTTACCTAAGGATTTCTGCTAGACCTCGTCTTTTCACCTACTTGATCCTCTGCTGCCTTCACTATTTCATCTCTCTGAGCTACCCATTCTTCTTCTAACGTATTCCTTTCACCTGTTCTTCTCAATCATTCCATAATGCTCCCTCTGAAACTCTCTACCACTTCTTATACTTTCAGTTTATCCAGACCCACCTTTTCCAATTTCTTCAGTTTTAATCTATAGTTCATAAACAACAAATTGTGGTCAGAGTACACATCTGCCCCTGGAAGTGTCTTTCAGTTTCAAATCCGGTTCCGAAATCCCTGTCTTACCATTATACAGGGTGATTCACCTAACGTTACCGCTGGATACATTTCGTAAACCACATCAAATACTGACGAATCGAATCCACAGACCGAACGTGAGGAGAGGGGCTAGTGTAACTGGGTAATACAAACCATAAAAAAATGCACGGAAGTATGTTTTTTAACACAAACCTATGTTTTTTTAAATGGAATCCCGTTAGTTTTGTTAGCACATCTGAACATATAAACAAATACGTAATCAGTGCCGTTTGTTGCATTGTAAAATGTTAATTATATCCAGAGATATTGTAACCTAAAGTTGACGCTTGAGTACCACTCCTCCGCAGTTCGATCGTGTGTATCGGAGAGCACCGAATTACGTAGGGATCCAAAGGGAACGGTGATGGACCTTAGGTACAGAAGAGACTGGAACAGAACATTACGTCCACATGCTAATACCTTTTTATTGGTCAATTTCATTTTAAAAGCTCGTATTCGATCTATGAAATGAGTAATTAGCAGATCTTTACCTTGTAGTGAAATGTTCAAAGCTTTCAGATGGCTAGTTAAATCTGCTAAGAACGCGAGATCACATTTCCATGAAGGCTCTTTCAATTCAGGAACACACATGTTATTTATTTCCATGAACATATTTATCTCATATAATAGGCAAAAATTCGATTTAATAATTCGCCACGACTAAGCCAGCGGACCTCGCTGTAATAAGGCAGGCTACCATACTGGCTTTCTACATCCTCAAGAAAGCTTTTAAATTGTCTATGTTGTAGCCCAAGCTTCCTTATATAATTGGTTGTACGAACAACAACAGTCATCACATTTTTTAGAGTGATACTCTTTGCACATAAGTTTTCCTGGTGGATCACACAGCGAACGCCCCTTATTTCATTCGGCTCGGTCAGTTTTTGCATTTTCTCCTTCAACAGCGCAACGAAACCTAATTTTTTCCCTGTCATCGCTGGTGCACCGTCTGTAGACACTGAAACTAAAGAATTCCACGACAATCCTATATTTTCAACACTTTCTTCAACACTACTTAAAATATCACCTCCGGTTGTAGTGTTCTTCATGGCTACTACATCGAGGAGCTCCTTCCTCACCTGAAGATCTCTATTAACACCTCTAATAAATATGGAAAGCTGCGCTGTTCCAGTGATATCAACACTTTCGTCCAGAGCTGGAGAATTCGCCATAAAATCTTTATAGATATTTGCAAGCTGCCATGTCCTGTATACGAGCATAATGGTCATGTCAGATAATGGCACAATCCGAAACTGTTCAACCTGAGATGGACACAAATGTTCCGCTGCAACTACCAAACATATTTTATTAAATCGCCATCAGTGAAGGGGCGCAGGGATTTTGCTAAAAACAAAGCAATTTTGTAGCTCACTCTGAGAGCTGCCTCAGTTGATTTTTCTTCGTCATCCAGATCTTCTTCGGATAGCTTCCTTTTAAGTTTAATAACTTCCTGTGCACGCTCTGGTCCATCACATTTTCCACTTCCGTAGTCTTTCGCGTGGTACGACATATAACGTCGCTGCAACTTAAATTTCCTAAAAGAATTCAGCGTTTTGTGACATACTAAACATTTTGCAACACCATCTTTTTCTGTAAACAGATACAATTCCTCCCAGTGGGGGTTGAACTGCGAAAGCATGGTTGGGGTTACACAACGGCGACTTGCCATGATTCTTAACCAGCGAAGTGACTGTTAGAGCTGATCGTAGTACTTTAACGTTACACAGTCGGCGCGAATTCAATAGGCACGCTGCGGTCCTAATCATGCGTGCCCGCGCATTTCCCCTCCCTCCCTACTCAACGACCTTGCACCTGCTCGCGAGCACGTGCCTGAGCAGACGCGAGTACTCGCGCTCAAAACCGGCCAGTTGTTAAGCCCTGCCTTAAGCGATTTAGGGGAATCATAGCAAACGTTCTGTCATCACTGGAGAAGACTTAAGTCACCCAACAGTCGATTGGGATAATTACGGTTTTGTAAATGGTGAGTGAGTTGAGACTTTCTATGAAACAATTCTTGTCTGAAAACTAATGACAACAGATAGTTCAGAAGGCCAATCATGACAGAAACATAAATATATTACATCTAATACCAATAAACAGACTTGACTACTTTGAGGATTTCCACAGTGAAACTGTTGTCAAAGACCATGAGACAACTGCAGCAATAATGATTACCACAGTAAAAATGGCAGCTAAAAGAGGTACAGGAATTCATATATTCTGTAAAGGAGATAAAGAGACAGTAGTGACATATGTCAATGAAGAACATAGTAGTGACATATCTCAAGGAAGAACTAGAAACGTATAGCTCCGAGCTTGTGTATGTAGATGTAGAGGAACTGTGGCGCAGGTTTAGAAAAATAGTGGACCACGCATTTGATACCTATTACATCAATTCATGATGGGAAATACCCTCGATAGTGTACAACTCTATAAAGAAACATGTGAAGAACCAAGCAACTGGCCAATAGGTGTAAAACAAAGCGTAGTGCCGTAGAGAGAAGGACAGAGAGAGAGAGAGAGAGAGAGAGAGAGAGAGAGAGAGAGAGAAAGAGAGAGAGAGAGCTCAAAGGAATTCTAGTCGTATGTAAAGGCTATCGTTGGCCCCAAAGTTAGTTCAAAAATGGTTCAAATGGCTCTAACATCTGAGGTCATCAGTCCCTGAGACTTAGAACTACTTAAACCTAACTAATCTAAGGACATCACACACATCCATGTCCGAGGCAGGATTCGAGCCTGCGACCGTAGCAGCAGCGCGGTTCCGGACTGAAGCGCCTAGAACCGCTCGGCCACAGCGGCCGGCACCAAAGTTAGTGTCCAGACACGCATGGACGACACAGCAAACGAAACTGAAGGTAACAAAGCAAAAGCAGAATTGCTGAACTCAGTTTTCAAATGTTCCTAAACAAAGGAAGATCCAGGAGTACTGACATAGTTTAATTTTCGCACCAGTGCGAAGATGAGCGATTTAGGATCAGTGCCAGTGACGCTGATAAACTGCTGAAACCACTAACATTGAACAAGGCTTCGGAGATCGATGGAATCCCTATCAGAGTGTATACAGCATTTGCAGCTGAGTTTGCCCTTCTTTTAACCATAAGGTACAGCAGATGTCTCAAACGGAACACCGTACCCAGTTGTTACAAGAAAGCACAGGTTCCTGCTGTCTACAAGAAGGGTAAGATGCAGGGGATAAGCAAAATAATGTGAACAGTGGTAGCAATGGGATGGTTGTGTTTGACGGCCAACAACGCGGGTAAGGCACGTGTCGCGCTGGACTGTGCGTGTTCAGTACGGACTAGGCATCAGTGCAGGTTGTTTACGAGTAGTGCACACTTTGTATTTGCATCCAGAGGCTGAGGTCGAAGTGCAACGAAAGACATAACCGAGTTCCAAACAGGCAGATCGTGGGGGCCCGATTAGTTGGAGCAACAGTAACCAAGACAGACAATTTATTGAACGTTTCAAGAGCAATTGTTTCAACAGTCATGAGAGCATACACAAAACATAGAAAGACATCATCGTGTAAACGTAATAGTGGGCGCAAATCAAAACTAAATGACGCTAACACGAATCGTGTCAAAACAACATAAAACTATGGCGGCTAAAGTGACTGCAGAGCTCAACAGCGGTGTTCGAGACCCCGTATCTATCCACACTGTGCGCCGAGAACTCCATAAAGCGAATATTCATGGACGAACTGCTATACTGAAAATATCATATGGTCCGAAGAGTCAACGTTTTCGTTATTTCCATCAGGCGGGGTTTACGTCTGGAGAACGTCAAAAGAAGCCTACAATCCTGATTGCTTGATTCCAACGGTTAAGCATGGAGGTGGAAGTGTGATGGTGTGGTATTCCTCTGGTCCCATCATTACTGTCAAAAGCCGTGTTGCAGCCAACGATTATGTGAACACTTTAGGTCATCAGGTACATCTCATGATTCAGATGTTGTGTCCCCAACGAGGATGCACCCATTCACACAGCCAGGGCAGTACAGTCATGGAATGAGGAGCATGCAACTGAAGTGCAGCGTCTTTCCTGGACAGCACGGTCCCCATACTTGAACATTATCGAATCCTTGTGGGCAGTATTGGAGCGCAGGGTCCGGATCAGATTTCCGCCTGCCTCCTCACTACGGGAGTTAGAAGAGGTTCTGATCGAAGAGTGGCATAACATTACACTGGAGACTATACAATCATTAAATGTCAGTATTCCAAGAAGAATCGCAGCTGTATTACAGGTAAATGGGGGTCCAATCCCTTATTAATAAACCAGGTAAATGGGGGTCCAATCCCTTATTAATAAACCATTCCCAAGTAAGTACAGGTGTTCACATTATTTTGCCTATCCCCTGTACGTGATCCAACTACCGCCATTTGCTCTTGGCACCCATTTGTTTTAGAATCTGTAGAATATATTCTGATTTCAAACGATATGAGGTATCTCGAACACAGTGATCTCCGTGGTAACCAGCATGAATTCCGAAAATATGGCTCATACAAATCCCAAACACGTGCTTTACTGATATGACATTCTCAAAGCCATAAACTGTAGACGCAGTATTTCTCAACTTCCGAAAACTGTTTGACTCAGCACCACAAAAACGATTATAAACGACACAAAGATCATACGATGTATCGAAATGAGAGGGACGACGCAGCATGTAGTCTTCGACGGAGAGTTATCGACAGATGTAGAAGTAAATTAAGGCGCGCCCCATCGAAGTGTGCTGCGACTCTTGTCGTTCATGTTGTACGTGGGCGCGCTGAAAAGTAAAGCCTCCGAATTTATATGCGAGAACATTCAAATCTTTTTAAATAAAGCAAACGTTATTAACATTCTACATCCTTATTCTTCATGTCTATATATTTATTTATTAACATAGTCACTCTGGAGACGAACATGTTTCCCCAACCAGAGACCAGTTCGTTGATACCTTCACTGCAGAGTGACTGACTTTGTTGACGGAGCAACAACCTCACCTCTGCTTGTACCGCTTCTTCATTATCAAAGTTAAGTTCCCGAAGACATTCTTTCAGTTTTGGAAACAGGTGGATATCAGATAGTGCCAAGTCAGACTGAATGACAGTGAGCCGAAGGCGTCGGTCTGTTGCAGATGTCGCAGCGCTCGTGTGTGGTGTGGCGTTGTCATGCTGAAGGAGAGGGTTCTCCATGTGTAGACGTTTTCTGCAGTTAGAAACTCGATTACAGCACGCTGTATCTCACGCGCTGACATAGTTACTATACATCAAGAAAAGGATGTAGGCTGTTAATAACGTTTCTTTTATTTAAAAGTCTATAAGGTTCTTCACATGAAAAATTCGGAGGCATTACTCTTCAGCACACCATCATGTATGAATTACGTGGCAGAAAACGTTAATGGCGAGCTCAGACTTTTCGCTGGTGATGCAGTTATGTACACGGTGATTTGAAGAGAAAAAATCTTTATGTGGTCATATGCCCCATTCGGAATGGTTTCCGGGATAGAGCACATTTAATGTACCTTTGTTTTTGGGCTAGTGGCGCGCACATGTTTGTCTTACCCACCCTACTCTTTTGATGTTTTACTCTAGCCCACCCTACCTCGTTGCTTTCAACCTCTTTGCTCGAGATGTTTTCTTACCATCAAATTAGCCACTGAACGTGCAGTTGTCCACAGTGTGTTGTGAGCGAAGTAGTGCGAAGGATCGAGCGTGTATCAGAGAGAATCATCGGGATAATGTATTTTTACATGTGCTGGCTAAAATGTCACACGTCTACACTATTGAAGAATATGCAGATATGGTGCATGTTTACGGCTTCTCCCATGGTAGTACTGTGGCTGCTGTCGAAGAATACCGCGGCGCTTTCCGATCGTAGAGTGTTTACCAGAATTTTCGGCACACTGCGTGATACAGGAAGTCTTTCAAGTTCCCATTTTCTTCTGAGCATGTAGTTCAACAACATGTACAGGAGCAGCTACACGTTGTTGAAACGGTGCAGAGTAGATTCCTTGGTGAAAATGATTAGTCAGCTGTAATGTGACGTGTACAATAACGGAAATGGAAATGCCGCATGGCTAGGGCCTGCCGTCGGGTAGACCGTTCGCCTGGTGCAAGTCTTTCGAGTTGACGCCACTTCAGCGACTTGCATGTCGATGGGGATAAAATGGTGATCACAAAGACAACACAACACCCAGCCGGGAATCGAACCCGGGCCGTTAGGTATGACATTCCGTCGCGTTGACCACACAGCTACCAGGGGCAGACTGTACAATAATGATAAGAGATTAATGTGTTAAAAATACTTATTTTTCAATTGGTACTTTGTGAAACGTATGTTATAATGTTTGCTAACTGGTGTGTATGTATACATTTGTAAATCGACAATGAACTGAATAATATAGAAAATAAATAACAATGTACATTAAATGTGTTCCGTCTCGAAAACCATTCGGTATTGGGCATACGTCTAAATGAATTTTTTGCTTCAAATTATCATTCCTGTCATATCCCTGTATGCTGACCATTCCTCCTGGGACGCCCTGTATAGTTAGGAGGTATCTGAAAAAGATCCATTTAGATATTGATACGTTTTTTCAAAGTGGTGAAAATATTGACAGCTTGTTCAGAAGTGTGCACTTTATAAAAAGCAGACATGTAGTATCTTCAATGTGAATGAGTCGCAGTTGGAATCAACGACTCTTACAAATACCGCATTATAACTACTTGTGAGGCATGAAATGGAATGATAACATAGGATCAATCATAGGAAAAGCAGGTGGAAGACCTCGGTTCATTAGTAGGAATACTGATAAAATGCAATTAGTCTACAAAGGAGATTATTTACAAACACTAGTTCAACCCATCCCATAACATTACCATTCCTCATTGGACTAGCAGGGCAATGCGTATTGACTTGCTGGAGAACGTCACGGAAATAATAAAAACCAAAATAACAGACGCTTGAAGAGAGACGTTGACTATACCGCGTAAGCCTATTTACAAAGTTTCGAGACCTAGTATTAACAGAAGAATCTAGAAGTATGCTACAGCGTCCTACATGTTGACAAGATTAGGCTAATTACATTTATAAGTTAGTGTCGTATTTGTATTATTGTGATTGTATAAGGGAAGGGATGAAATTCGGTGTCGGTCTAGAGACTACTCCTTTCCTTTAGAATCAAAATGGCCGCCGAGCATAACGGCTAATTTACTGAGATGTATATCGCCAAAATTTGCAATGACCCTAGTAGCATAAGTAGCTGAAATCAAACGTTTCAGCAGATCTTCAGTGTGTTTTCTCCAGTTCAACCCCTCATCAATGCATACACCTAGAAATTTTGAATATTCTACAATCCCTTTACTGTGTGGACCTGTATATACTGTGTTTTGTCAAAGTTTAATGAGAGCCCATTTGCAAAGAACCACTTAATGATTTTCTGAAAAACATCGTTTACAATTTCATCAGTTAATTCTGGTCTGTTGGGTATGACAGCTATACTTGTATCATCGGCAAAAAGTACCAGCTTCGCATCTTCGTGAATATAGAATGGCAAGTCATTCATATACTGTATATTAAGAACAGCAGAGGACCCAAGGCCGAGCCTTGCGACAACCCATTCTTGATTGTTCCCCAGTTTGAGAAGTCACCAGTTTTTTGCATATTATGTGAACTGCTTATTTCAACTTTCCGCACTCTTCCAGTTAGGTATGATTTAAACTATTTGAGCGCTGTCCCACGGGTTTCAGGGGGAGAATTAGGAAACGATTGACAAGAACAGGGGAAAGAGATATAGAAGGAGAATGGGAAGCTTTGAGAGATGAAATAGCGAAGGCAGCAGAGGATCTAGTAGGTAAAAAGACGAGGGCTAGTAGAAATCGTTGAGTAAAACAAGAGATAATGATTTTGATCGATGAAAGAAGAAAATATAAAAATCCAATAAATGAAGCATGCGAAAACCGAATACAAACTGAAACGTCCCCTTAGAAAAATTATACATGACTGTGTTTAAACTGACACACAATGTTTTTAGCGTAACGCAATCTGACTTTCAAAAATCCCTACAAAAGAATGGCCCTGACTAACATTAACCTATATCTTTCACAAATCACTTACCTCACCAAAAATCTTCGTTACTCGAACTACTGCAATACAGCGAGCGTCACTACTGCCAGCTAAATAAAAGATTCAAGCTACTGAAGGCACTAACTACTGATAAGCATAGTTAGCAAATGAAAAATTTTGATAGAGAACAAACAATGTATTTACCATAATAGTGTTCAAAAGTCATAAATATATAGCAGTTCATGACATCCAGTCTTACAAATTTCAAAACTCCGCCATTTCTCTCCCCACATCCACCACTGCTGGCGGCTCACCTCTAACTGCGCAATGCTACGCGCTGTTAACAGCCAACTGCCCAACACTACAATGGCCAACAGACTGCACGCAGACTGCACACAGCACAGCCAGTGATTTTCATACTGAGCGCTACGTGGCATTACCAATAAGAAAACCTAAACAGCCTACTTACATAGCCCCCATGCTCCCCACAAAAAAGTTTACAAATTGTTTTGGGCAGTGGCCAATACAGATTTGAAAAATTTTTTCATAATCATAGTTACAATAACAAAGAAATCAAATGCACACACTTATTGATACAATGTTGGTCAAAAGCTAAAATTTTCTCACAGTCCATAAAGACAGTCCTGATCATTCAGCACAGTAAAATTGCAGTGGTTTTTTTCTCAATGTCTGAGCAATAAAAGAAAATGCACACGGAAGTAGTGGATTTCCATGCAGTCTTGAAGAAGCAGTGTTGTCCTTCCAACGGAAAGACAGTGCTGACTCTTGACATGCAGACAGGTAATGGGCCACACCAGAGCAAACCCACAGCAGACTCAGTCGAAGTTTGGAAGAGTATTGGTAGGTAGGTCATCACAGAGCAGACCCACTGCAGTCCTGGTAGAGATTATGGTATTGGTGGGCCATCAGAGGTGCAGACCCACTGCGGTCCTTGTAGAAATAATGGTATTGGTGAGTCATCAAAGATGCAGACCCACTGTAGTCCTTGTAGAGACGGCCAGCAACCATCTGTTGCGACTGTGCAGGTGCACAATCACCATCTTGCGGACAATATAGCAAGTCCATAAACCACCACTTGTGCACTCACAAAACATTTTTTTGAAATGTCCTTAGAACCAGCAATGCTGTTATCCAATCCCTTGCTGAATTATCAACACACGTGCAAGCACTAACAGTCCTCTTTTTTTTCACATATTGCGCATATACTATGGCCAACAGAAACGTGTGCAGTGAAATGTAACTTAATTTGTGAACTGGTGTCTATACAATTATAAATTTACAACATAAGAATACAATTACAAAGGTACAAAATACATCATTAAGGAACATAATAGTACAGATAACATTTGTAGTAATATGGGCTTTACAAAAGAATCGAAATAAGATATACATGAGTGTTACAGGAATTATGAAATATGTACATACATAAAAGATCAGAATAACTTTTGAAACATCAACTTCACACATGAGTAACAAAACAGAACAGATAAATAATGTCTAAACATCTTAATAAAGTAAATAACATAGTATTAAAAAAATTCTACAACATAACTCTCATCAGCTAAACACATAAAGACAGGAAAAAGACAAATACACAAGGGTACACAAACACATAGCAGAATAACACAGGCGGAAAGGGCAGGGTTTGTTTTCAGTGTAACATTTGGTACTGCAGTCCAACCCAAAACTTCATTCCATAGATCTTTCGTCTTATTTCAACATTTGTTTCCACCAAAAAATCGAATCCAAGCTTGCTTTCTGTATTTATATGTTCACATATTTCTTACCTCATTATTTATTTTCCATTATCTTACCTCATTATTTATTTCCAAGAAAATCCTACCTAAACCTGTTGTCCCTAGACCCTACTTTTTTGTTCATATCCTCTTTCAAAATACTTTTTTGGCCAAACCATTTTCTTATAGCTTCTCAACGCATTTCTTTCCATTCATCACAACTCGTTCTCTTATATAGCCTACCCCATCTTAAGCTAACTTAAATCTACTGAGCTCAGATGCTAAACTAGGGGACGAGGTAATGCAGCAGCGCAAAACAATTAACACAGACAGCAATGATAAAAAATGCAAATTGGCAAAGCAAGCAGCATAAATTAGCAAAGCAAATGCAATATTACAACTAATATAAGGCAATGTGCAGCAAACAAGAAAAATAAATCAGTAGTAAACTGGCTTAACTGAGTAATACAAAGTCAAATTCAGTAACACTATGCCTGGCAAACAGCAGCAGCAAATGCTATAACTTATACCTAAACATGACAAAGCTCAAGCAGAAAAAATATTACACTAAAGACAACAATGCAGATAAGGGAAATGTCTATTCACATCTCAATATAGATGTCATTAAAGTGGTGCACCACAAGAAGTTATTCTACCAAATAATTACCAAGTAGTTGAAGAGAAAATTATGTACACAGTAACTGTTATTAATCCCTTCTTATTATTCTTTCCTTTCCAAGTGCTCCTTTTTCGAAGATCATAAAATTATTATTTAATAGATCTGTTGACAGAAAGTTTTCACATTAGCAAATGCATTTAATTTTATTTTATAAAACCAATGCTGTAACACAGCTGGAAACCAGATATCAAATGAAATAAGCAACTATCTAAAGCGAAGCATAAAAATATTATTCAATAGTCATGTGACATTTCATAAGTTAGTATAAATTCTCTCAACTCTCGTAGAAAGACGCTTGTTATAATCAGGTGTGCAGATATAAGTATCTTTCCAAGTAGTGAGCGTGTCGTTTTTGCGATGCTTTCTACAAAGGAATGTCAATAGCGAGGATAATGGCCTCTTTTTTTCCTCCACCTAATGGCTTTCTTTTGTCGGACGACTATCTCTCAGCTTGGCGCCCAAAACGCATTACGTCAAGGTCACTTACATTTCTTACCAAAATATTTACGACAGCAGTTTTCGCTACAGTGGCAGTCTCATATAAAAAAAAATTCACAGGTTGAGAATTTGCTTTACAAATGTGTAGAAACAAAATCCTATAAATATAAGTGTCCAAAAAATTTTCGTCGGCATTGTGATACATTATGCAAATACACACATTTCATAACTCTTAAAGTACGATTCTTGGTTTCCAACATCCTTTTTCACAAACCAGAGTCGCTAACCACTACTCGTTGTTCCTTACCTTATTACACATATACATATTCGTCGACGCTTCTTCGGTATTTCATCATAATAAATACATATCATAATAAACATTCCTCAACAGTATAATACACATCGTCGTCGTAATAATAACATCGTAACACCTCAGTCAAATCTCAAAAACGTCGTAACTTTCTGCAATAATTTCAGAACCTAAAAAAAATTCTCCGCTCATTTCAGTAGTGTCATCTACCTCAAACGTACTTTAAAAATCATGATCTCATATCAAATACATCATTCAAAGCTCTCATAGTATCACAATGGTTCCGAAAAAATATGAACAGTTCACTAAGTACAGACAAAATACATTTTCATAAGTATGAAGTTATCCAACTGTGTAATTGCGTAAACATCGTCTCTCTCAGTTAAATGATCAGATAGCTGTGTAATTTATGTGTTAGAGAAATATGGTACCGATGTGTAAAGTTGTATAAGCAAATACCACATTAGCTAGGGCTCCTTGTGCTTGCCAAACACATGGTACACAAAGTAAGCGTGTACCCCCCTGAGGATTAATGTAATTATACCCTCAGATGTTACAGACTACAGCAATGGAATGAAATGTTTCACGGAAACCTTTGTATCATTGTACTTCAGATATCTTTAAAAATAAATGTTTTAAGTACAAAATTAATCACTCAAATACGTGTACTGTAGCGCTAAACTGTGCGTCTTGTTGTAAGATAATCTCTGTCATTACTTAACGGTAAAAATGTGCCAAGTGTAGTAATTATCGTCGTCCTAACCAAAGTTCTGTAGAGGTCAATGTACTTACCTCATAATAAACAAAAGTGAAATGCTATGCGTAGAGATATCGTAGTTATTACGTACAGTACCGTGACCAAGAAAGTACTATACAGTAACGTATTGTTGTGCTAAGAAAAAGGCTGTCTCATTGTAGCTATACCATAAAAGTTACAACTAAAACATGTTTTACTTTCCAGAAGAATTCAGAAAAACTGTGCAGATATAAAACAGAAACACCGCAATAGCAACATTGTAAATTGTCACTCATTAGTAGCGTCGTGATAAAATCGTGTAGCTGTCACATAAACTAACCACTGTGTCATCTGGTATCTCACAGAAAGTACTTTAAATCCAGAATGTATTTTCAAGTAAACCAAAATGTTGCATTAAAATCTCATTAACAATACTGGTAAATGTTCTAAGTATGTGAGCCTTATAGTCATTATGTAATCGTGCAACTAACAAGCAAGAATGTACACACACAATAACACTATGTCGTCTGTTCACAATAACAATGCATTCGTAATTTCTGTTTAAATAAGTTCTCTTGGTTCTTGACTGGATATTTAACTTCAAACATTGTTGCATGTTAACAGATTCTAAGTCTGACAAAGCATACTAGTAATGTAAAGTGAAAAGTGATATGGCAAAGACAAAGTTAAAAAGCAGATTATCTTTCAATAAACGGTTTTACATGTGAAATGTGGTGCAATCCTCACAGTTTGAACTTGAATGCAATTATCATGCGGTATAGATCGGTAAGGAATGCTAAAATTTTTCTCAGGGTTAGCGTCTATGTTATTTTTCTCTGAGCCAGCCGACGCACGTGGCTGCCTGCGGTGTGAGTCATTGTCTGTCTATTTGTTGGCGCGCGTCGTTACTGGGATTAGAAGACCTAACTTCTACAAATTCACCTTGTCGAGAGGGTCCTACCCTGTTTGAGTTCCGCCAGTTATGATGAAATTCCGGTCTGTCGTTACGATTATATCGTCTGTCGTCATGTCGGTAGATTCCACATTTTCTTTCTTGTCGGTCACATGGTGGAGAATTTCTCCCTGAATCGTAACTGCACGGTGGACTGTTGCATCAGAAGTTATTCTGTCTCCCTTGATAATAATTGTTTTGGTTCCCATATTGTCTCTTTCTATGGTTGTCTCTGTCACATTCATTACTACGGAAATGCGATCTTTCTCTGTAACTATTTTTTCTCTGCCAACGGTTGTCATACGTGTGGTGTCTGTTTTGGTCACGATTTGCGTTGTAAGAATAGCCTTGTCGTGTCCATTTATTATTTTTGTCATCGCGGAATTGTGACGGATGTGACCTGTAATTGTTGTGTTCCTGTTTTCGCGTTCCGCGATTGTCAGTGTCAATTTCTAATCCTTGTAAGAGTCCCTGAAAAGCTTCAATGTCGTCTTTGCAACGTCCTGCCAAAATAATATGTCGTAAATGTTCAGGTAATTTGATTAAGCAAATGCGAATGAGTTCTGAGGGGCTGTATGGGTTTGACAGGTACTAATTCTTGTGCAACATGTCTTCAAAATATTTCACAAGACTGGAAAATTCAGATTGTTCGAAATGTTTCATCATTATGATGCCATGTTTTACTCGGTCTTGTGTAGCTTGAGACCAATATGCTGAGAGGAAGGCGTGATAAAATTCTCCTTCACTGTGACAATCGTGAATGACGGATCGCATTCTTTCACCTGGTTCATTCTCTAAGTAGCCACACATAAATTCTAATCTATGCTCTAATGACCAGCTGGGAGGAAAACAATGAGAGAATTGATGAAGCCACGCTTGTGGATAAATGTCGTTGCCAGAATTCGTAAATGTTTTGAATTTACGTGTAGTAATGAACAGCTTATAGTCAAAATCATCGTGTCGGCGAGTCGCATATCGGTCATTGTTACGTCGTGTCGGCGGTTCAATCTCAAAATTCGGTGCACCTTGCCAATTTCTTTCATAATTTCCGAAATGCCCTGTGTTATTATTTTGTGGCTTTTCCGTATTTCTAAGTCCCTCTTCCCGTGTTGGAGCGCGAGTGTCCTGTGAAATACGTAATTCTTGTATTACCTGTGTCAGCTGATCTTATACTTCCGGATTTCTCTTTGGTGTTGCGTATTAATTTGATTCAGATTTTGTTTGAATTTCCTAATTTGTTCGCACTCTTCAGTGTCATTAAATACTACCAGTTTTGTGTCATTCAGATTATCATCTACCTTCGTTGATAAATTATTTAGCTGATCCGAAAGTTCAACTACTTTCTCTGATAATGAACTAATTTCCTGCATGTGTCTTTCTGAACCAATTTTCAGAGTATCTACTGTGTCCTTTAAGTTTTCCTGAGTTTTTGCTAGTTGCGTAACCGAATCGGTATATGCAACTGAGTCAATTTTAGCTTGCAAGGTCTCATGAGTTTCATGAGCAATAGTTTGCAGTTCTTTTATGGCTGCTTCGTGATTCAGTAATGCATGTTCATGCCGCGAAAAAATAGGTTGAAAATGCTCACAAATTTGTGTTTTTATGTCATTACAGACTTTTTGACATTTCGATTCAATGTTATGTTACTCAGTAGTTAAATCTTCACGTGTTTGTTCAAGCGTGGTGTCTAACTTCCGAATGTCTTGTTCCATTGTGTCTAACTTTTGAAGCTTTTGCTGTGTTTGTCTCTGATTTTGTTCCATTGTGTCTAACTGTTGCTGTGTTTGTCTCTGGTGTTGTTCCATTGTGTCTAACTTTTGAAGATTTTGTTCCATTGTGTCTAACTTTTGAAGCTTTTGTCCAATTTGTTGCATTAATTGTAATAACAATGAACTGGTGTCTGAAACATGTTCCTCAGTGCTATTCGGCAATGCATTTGAACCGGCAATATTCGCATTCTGAAAAGCAGAAAATGTGTCTTGACTTATTTGAGAAAACGGCGAGGACGCAAAACCTGAATCTACAGTATTTGCAAGATTGTGTCCTGTCATTTCGGATTCCTGAGGCAAGCTGTTGCCGACCGATCGATCGATAATGCTTCCCTGTTCACTAATTGTTTCACTGCCTACACCATTATTTGCAGCCCACTCCATTTCCCTATGCACAATTACCAAATTACTACTTTGAACATTAGTTAATTCATTACTCGGCGGCGCTAACACACTGCTTTCGTCTTCACTGTCATTTTTTAGTTTACTTTGGAGCCTAGTATTACGTTTTTCACACGCCATTATTGTCACAATATTTCACACGACAACACAGAAAAACACAATTTGAAGAGCAAAACAAGAAAACACATTAACATAACATTGAAAATAATATCTCGTTAATTGCAAGCGCAGCTGCGAAATACTTGGTGCAAATCTACATGCATGCCACAACTGTTTTACTGTACAAGAATGAAAAACTACAACTACAAAGGAAATTCTCTCTACAATTACGCGCTAGCAATAAACATAGGCTACACCAATTGCACAAACTACAAAAAAAAATCAGAAGATTCCAGTGAGGTATCCTCGGCTAACGGTCGACATATGAAACGTCCCCTTAGAAAAATTATACACACAATATTTTTGTGACACACAATATTTTTAGCGCAACGCAATCTGACTTTCAAAAATCCCTACAAAAGAATGGCCTTGACTAACATTAACCTATACCTTTCACAAATCACTTACCTCACCAAAAATCTTGGTTACTCGAACTACTGCAATACAGCGAGCGTCACTACTGCCAGCTAAATAAAAGATTCAAACTACTGAAGGCACTAACTACTGATAGGCATAGTTAGCAAATGAAAGATTTTGATAGAGAACAAACAATGTATTTACCTTAATAGTGTTCAAAAGTCATAAATATATAGCAGTTCATGACATCCAGTCTTACAAATTTCAAAACTCCGCCATTTCTCTCCCCACATCCACCACTGCTGGTGGCTCACCTCCAACTGCGCAACGCTACGCGCTGTTAACAGCCAACTGCCCAACACTATAATGGCCAACAACAATGCAAACCAGCCACAGACTGCACACAGCACAGCCAATGATTTTCATACAGAGCGCTACGTGGCGTTACCAATAAGAAAACCTAAACAGCCTACTTACAAAACGTCCAGAATATGAGATTGGCAGAAAGTGCAAAACTGCTAAGTAGGAATGGCTAGAAGACAAATGTAAAGTTGTAGAAGCTTATATCACTAGGAGTAAGATAGACACTGCCTACAGGAAAATCAAAGAGACCTATGGAGAAAAGAGAACCACCTGTATGTATACCAAGATCTCAGATGGAAAACCAGTCCTAAGCAAAAAAGGGAAAGCAGAAAGGTGGAAGGAGTATATAGAGGGTTTATTCAAGAGAGATGCACTTGAGGGCAATATTATGGAAATGGAAGAGGACGTAGAGGAAAATGAGAAGGGTTATATGATACTGCATGAAGAATTTGACAGAGCACTGAAAGACCTAAGTCAAAACAAGGCCCTCGTGATAAACAACATGTCGTTAGAGCTACTGATAACCTTGGTAGAGCCAGTCATGACAAAATTCTTCCATCCGGTGAGCAAGATGTACGAGACCGGCGAAATACCCTCAAACTTCAAGAAGGATATAATAACCCTGTTCCAAAGAAAGCAAGTGCTGGCAAGTGTGAAAATTACCGAACTATCAGTTTAACAAGTCACGGCTGCAAAATATTAACAAGAGTCATTTACAGAAGAATGGAAAAACTTGTACAAGCCGACCTCGAGGAACATCAGTTTGGATTCCGGAGAAATGTAGGAACACGCGAGGCAATACTGACCCTACGACTTGTCATGGAAGATAGGTTAAGGAAAGGCAAACCTACGTCTATAGCATTTGCAGACTTCTGAAATTGCTGACTAGAATACTCTCTTTCAAATTCTAAAGATGGCAGGGGTAAAATACAGGGAGCAAAAGTCTCTTTAGAATTTGTACAGAAACCAGAGGGCAGTTATAAAAGTCGAGGGACACAAAAGGGAAGCAGTGGTTGGGCCTATCACCGATGTTATTCAATCTGTATATTGAGCAAGCTGTAAAGGAAACAAAAGAAAAATCTGGAGTAGGAATCAAAGTTCAGGGAGAAGAAATAAAATCTTTGTTATTTACCAATGACATTGAAATTTTGGCAGAGATAGCAGAGGACTTGGAAGAGCAGTTGAACGAAATGGTCAGTATCTTGAAAGGAGGTTATAAGATGAACATCAACAAAAGAAAAGCGAGGATAATGAAATGTAGTCGAATTAAATCAGGTGATGCTGAAGGAATTAGATCAGGAAATGTAGTAAATAAATTTCGCTCTTTGTGCAGCAAAATAACTGATGATGGTCGTAGTAGGGAGGATATAAAATGCAGCCTGGCAATGGCAAGAAAAGAATATCTGAAGAATGGAAATTTGTTGACGTCGAGTATAGATTTAAGTGGCAGGAAGTCCTTTCCGAAAGTATTTCTATGGAGTGTAGCCATGTATGGAAGTGAAACATGAGTAGTAGTGTAGTGGCGGCCTCGGAGCAGTTTTTATATCAAATTTATATGCAAATTAATTAAACTGGTCAATTAATCACCCCTGCCCCCACCCACCCCCACCTCCGATCACGCCCACCCTCTCCCCAAGATGCCGTCACGTGTTTTTCTCAGCTGCACGTGTGCGCCAGCTCCTCCCCTCCCCCACCCCTCCCTAACACCTCCCCCAACCAACCCTACTGGCAGGAATTTAGAATTTTGGCGGAAATTTTGAATTTTGGCTGGAATTTCGAATTTTGGTGGGAATTTCATTGTCCCAGGGCTGTGCTGACGTGTCAACCCCACCCTCCCACTCCCCACCTGGAAATTGGCGGGAAATACAAATTTGGGTGGGATTTTTTTTTTTTCGCCACTCACATGATCAGAACTGGTGGAATACGTTCAGTCTATGCTGAGCTGTCGTTGTGGAAGCATCGTGATGTGTTCGAACAACGAGATGAATGTGAAGGATAGAGCAGCTTTCAATAGCTGTATTACAAGTACACATTCGAAAGAGGACTGTAGCCACAGTTCACTACATGGGATGTGGAAGTGTGTGATAATGGAAGAGAGTAGGAGAAAGAAGCAGAAGAATCCAGCTCAGCAGATTGCGATAATGCAGAGGGATGGAGCCAAGATGCATGTTGTAATTGATACATGCTCATGCACATGCGCAAACTGCCGAGATATTCCACATTCATATACGTGATATATACCAGTGAAGAACAACTGCTCATTTCCCCCCCCCCTCCACAAACCTATCCTCGCGGCTGTGCGGAATGTGTTCTATCGAAGAGCTATTGGTGTCTGACTGGGAGGAGTTTAACAGCCATGTTGCCTGTAAGCATAGAGCCGAGGACTGCACCCATAGCCTCCTACATGCAGAATGGAAAGGAGTTATATTGGCTGAGTGCCTGAAGAAGAAGAGGAACACTATCCAGCAGATGATGGCTATGCAGCAGAATGGTACCAAGATGCATTCTGTATGTCAGGCGGACCAATGCTTCTGTTATTATAACTGCCAGCCATTTTTGAAATTCACAATCAGTTTTCCAACTCACAAGAGACATCTGCCTCCGATCCAGAGGGCCAAACAACTCGTCTAGTTCACAATTAGACCACAAGAGGCATCGAAAATTCGTAGTAGCCAATAGGAACGCAACATCTGATCACAACGGGTATATGAGGCAGACCCAACAGCTCCGCAGCCTCAGCTGCGGTCAGTCACCCAGAATGACGCGCCAGTCGAGATCGTCCAGTGCCGTCCAGTCACAGCAGCAGCAACAGGATACGAAGAAGCCGCGGAAAAGTATATACCCCTTGCTTAATGTATGTGTTTACAGCCGTGTGAGGGTCTTTGTGCTTCTGTCATCGCTTGTAGCGGTTTTTCTTCTTTGCTCATCAGCGGATTTGACGTCCTTCAGCCTGTCAGGGTCTGCAACAGCGACGTGTCCCAGCAAACTGGGACCCGCAGCTGCGGCAGCATCCTGAGATCCAGTCGTGCACCTGGTCAGCTTGATGGAGCAGGACAGTCAGCTGTTATTGTCGGTTGAAGACACACAGCCAGCCCCTGACACGCTGAAGTGCACCGGAGGTGCTAATCAGCATGATCCAGGCTGGTACTGGCCTCCATCATACGCGCCATTGGAGAAAATTCCAGTGAGAGTGAGGATATAGTGAATGAGAAGACACCAATTAAGCCCTGTGCACCATTACTCTTCTCTTCAGTGTACAATTTAACCGCTAGTGGTTCGAAACGTTTACATATTGGTATAGAAGCAAACACAGACACAGAGTGGCGTATTGTGATAGAGATCGAGAATGCAGCTAAAAGTATTAAAGTGCGATTTATGGAGGTGGAATGGGAAGAACTGTGTCGTGCAAAAGCGTATATCAAGCAGCAGTTGACCGCCGAATATCACCCGAGCCGTCCTTCTCCGGACATTTACTGTGTTGCTCTAACTCTATCCATTACAACAATGTACAATGACTCCGCACTCCGTGTGAAATCAGTTAACACATCCACTTATCTACAGCACTCCACACATCTACAGATGGTGCTATCCATTGTGTTGGAAAGACTGAACAGATGGCTGCCTTGTGTTAAAGCTGTGTATAGAAACATTGCAAAGTTTCTAAGTGTGAACAGTGTGCATGTAGACAACTTTGAACAGTGGGTCAGTTTGGTGCTGGCGGAAACTAATGTACTGCCAATAAGTTTGAGAGAAATACATGCTAAATTCTGTGCTTACAAGAAGGCTTTATTTTATATATTCTGTAATGGCGTTAAGACAAAAAAGAACCAGTTGATGTAGTGCATCCTGTGTATGATTACTGAATTTAAAAAAAAAACGTATATAACTATGTGGCAACGGCCTTGCTGCAGTGGATACACTGGTTCCCGTCAGATCACCGAAGTTAAGCGCTGTCGGGCGTGGCCGGCACTTGAATGGGTGACAATCCGGGCCGCAATGCGCTGTTGCCGTTTTTCGGGGTGCACTCAGCCTCGTGATGCCAATTGAGGAGCTACTCAACCGAATAGTAGCGGCTCCGGTCAAAGAAAATCATCGTAGCGACCGGGGAGAGCGGTGTGCTGACCACACGCCCCTCCTATCTGCATCCTCATCTGAGGATGACACGGCGGTCGGATGGTCCCGATGGGCCACTTGTACCCTGAAGACGGAGTGCTATGTGCGTGTTTTTTATTTCTTACCTCTCATTATATTGCAAGTACTGAAGCGACTGCCCCAGTGTTTTCACTGGAAACATGCGACAGCAGAAAATTATGTCATTTAACTAAATTCTCCGTAAAATCCCATTGCACGCCAGTATCTGAAATGGTCAGTATCATGGAAAGGGCATAGTGTTCATTATTTTCTGTAAAAACCCATTGCATGTCACTACCTAACATAGTAGATATCATGGCAGGGTGGGTGAAGCATCAAGACTTTGATGTAAGCGACTGGAGCTGTGACTGTGCGCAAGAAAACCAAAAGAAGAAGAATGGCGCACTCCTTCCCGACAGCATAAGTGCAATAATTTTAGGTCCATCCAACTGCGGCAAGACAAATGTTCTCATGTCGCTGCTAACACATCCAGATGGAGTCAGCTTTGAGCATGTATGTGTATTTTCAAAAACACTGTTTCAGCCCAAATACCAACTATTACAAGGGATCCTGCAGGGTGTAGATGGTGTGACATACACGACATTCAGTGAGAGCAGCGATATCCCTCCACCGGAAAAAGTAAAGCCAAACACAGTGTTCATATTTGACGATGTTGCTGTGGAAAACGAAAATGAAATTAGGCGATATTTCTGTTCAGTCGCCATATGGCTGTTGATGTATTTTATATGAGTCAGACATATTCCAGAATCCCATAACAGCCAGTGAGGGATAATGCAAACCTAATTACAGCATTCAAATAGGACAATCTGAATTTAAAACACATTTACCAGGC
Organism: Schistocerca serialis cubense; assembly: GCF_023864345.2. NCBI lineage: Eukaryota > Metazoa > Arthropoda > Insecta > Orthoptera > Acrididae > Schistocerca > Schistocerca serialis. The sequence continues at coordinate 217,117,035 of NC_064640.1, forward strand.
TCATGTAGGAACCGACATGTCGTTCAATGATTTTGTAAAGATATGTGCAGATTGCTGGAATCAATCACAGTATGGGTTCCTCGTTATTGATAAAACAAGAAAATTGAATGATGGCAGGTACAGACGGAGATTCCAGGAGTACCTATATACAGGGTGGTCCATTGATAGTGACTGGGCCAAATATCTCACGAAATAGGCATCAAACGAAAAAACTTCAAAGAACGAAACTTGTCTAGCTTGCAAGGGGAAACCAATTGGTGCTATGGTTGGCCCGCTAGATGGCGCTGTCATAGGTCAAACGGATATCAACTGCGTTTTTAAAATAGGAACCCTCATTTTTTATTACATATTCGTGTAGTACGTAAATAAATATGAATGTTTTAGTTGGACCACTTTTTTCGCTTTGTGATAGATGGCGCTGTAATAGTCACAAACGTATAAGTACGTGGTATCACGTAACATTCCGCCAGTGCGGACGGTATTTACTTCATGATACATTACCCGTATTAAAATGGACCGTTTACCAATTGCATAAAAGTTCGATATCGTGTTGATGTATCGCTATTGTTATCAAAATTCCCAACGGGCATGTGCTAAGTATGCTGCTCGGTATCCTGGACGATATCATCCAAGTGTCCGAACCGTTCGCCGGATAGTTATGTTATTTAAGGAAACAGGAAGTGTTCAGCCACATGTGAAACGTCAGCCACGACTTGCAACAAATGATGATGCCCAAGTTGGTGCTTTAGCTGCTGTCGCGGCTAATCTGCACATCAGTAGCAGACAAATTGCGCGAGAATCCGGAATCTCAAAAACGTCGGTGCTGAAATGCTACATCAACATCGATTGTACCCGTACCATATTTCTATGCACCAGGAATTGCATGGCGACGACTTTGAACATCGTGTACAGTTCTGCCACTGGGCACAAGAGAAATTACGGGACGATGAAAGATTTTTTGCACGCGTTCTATTTAGCGACGAAGCGTCACTCACCAACAGCGGTAACGTAAACCGGCAAACCGGCATAATATGCACTATTGGACAACGGAAAATCCACGATGCCTGAGACAAGAGGAACATCAGCGACCTAGGCGGGTTAATGTATGGTGCAGCATTATGGGAGGAAGGATAATTGGCACCCATTTTATCGATGACAATCTAAATGGTGTAATGTATGCTGATTTTCTACGTAATGTTCTACCGATGTTACTACAAGATGTTTCACTGCATGACAGAATGGCGATGCACTTCGAAGATGATGGATGTCCGGCACATAGCTCGCGTGCGGTTGAAGCGGTATTGAATAGCATATTTGATGACAGGTGGATTGGTCGTCGAAGCACCATACCATGGCCCGCACGTTCACCGGATCTGACGTCCCCGGATTTCTTTCTGTGGGGAAAGTTGAAGGATATTTGCTATCGTGATCCACCGACAACGCCTGACAACATGCGTCAGCGCATTGTCAATGCATGTGCGAACATTACGGAAGGCCAACTACTCGCTGTTGAGAGGAATGTCGTTCCACGTGTTGCCAAATGCATTGAGGTTGACGGACATCACTTTGAGCATTTATTGCATTAATCTGGTATTTACAGGTAATCATGCTGTAACAGCATGCGTTCTCAGAAACGATAAGTTCACAAAGGTACATGTATCACATTGGAACAACCGAAATAAAATGTTCAAACGTACGTACGTTCTTTATTTTAATTTAAAAAAAACCTACCTGTTACCAACTGCTCGTCTAAAATTGTGAGCCATATGTTTGTGACTATTACAGCGCCATCTATCACAAAGCGTTAAAAGTGGTCCAACTAAAACATTATTATTTCTTTACGTACTACACGAATAAGTTATAAAAATGGGGGTTCCTATTTAAAAAAAACGCACAGTTACACAAAAAACGGTAGCAGCATGCTTATAAATATATTTATTCATCTGTGTCTTTGTTTATATCCTATATATACTATTCATGAAGAAATTAGTTAAATATTTACTGTGTTTTAGAAAGCACAGAGACATTAGGCAACTGACCTACCTTCTACATCTACATCTACATCCATACTCCGCATGCTACCTGACGGTGTGTGGCGGAGGGTACCTTGAGTACCTCTATCGGTTCTCCCTTCTATTCCAGTCTCGTATTGTTCGTGGAAAGAAGGATTGTCGGTATGCTTCTGTGTGGGCTCTAATCTCTCTGATTTTATCCTCGTGGTCTCTTCGGGAGATATACGTAGGAGGGAGCAATATACTGCTTGACTCTTCGGTGAAGGTATGTTCTCGAAACTTCAACAAAAGCCCGTACCGAGCTACTGAGCGTCTCTCTTGCAGAGTCTTCCACTGGAGTTTATCTATCATCTCCGTAACGCTTTCGCGATTACTAAATGATCCTGTAACGAAGCGCGCTGCTCTCCGTTGGATCTTCTCTATCTCTTCTATCAACCCTATCTGGTACGGATCCCACACTGCTGAGCAGTATTCAAGCAGTGGGCGAACAAGCGTACTGTAACCTACTTCCTTTGTTTTCGGATTGCATTTCCTTAGGATTCTTCCAATGAATCTCAGTCTGGCATCTGCTTTACCGATGATCAACTTTATATGATCATTCCATTTTAAATCACTCTTAATGTATACTCCCAGATAATTTAGGGAATTAACTGCTTCCAGTTGCTGACCTGCTATTTTGTAGCTAAATGATAAGGTTCAAAAATGGCTCTGAGCACTATGGGACTCAACTGCTGTGGTCATTAGTCCCCTAGAACTTAGAACTACTTAAACCTAACTAACCTAAGGACATCACACACACCCATGCCCGAGGCAGGATTCGAACCTGCGACCGTAGCAGCAGCGCGGCTCCGGACTGGAGCGCCTAGAACCGCACAGCCACCGCGGCCGGCTAAATGATAAGGGATCTATCTTTCTATGTATTCGCAGCACATTACACTTGTCTACATTGAGATTCAACTGCCATTCCCTGCACCATGCATCAATTCTCTGCAGATCCTCCTGCATTTCAGTACAATTTTCCATTGTTACAACCTCTCGATATACCACAGTATCATCCGCAAAAAGCCTCAGTGAACTTCCGATGTCATCCACAAGGTCATTTATGTATACTGTGAATCACTGCACTCGTTACTAAGAGAGACGTATGGAGGTTGGCGAGGAGCATCGTTTCCGGAGAGAACAAGGGGGAGTTGTGGACAGTCGCACAGGACACGGGAAGGGCTGGACGCGACGGCGTGGCGGAAGCTCAGTCGCGGCAGAGACTTGGAGAGTATGGAGCGGTTTGCACGTGGTCGCGAGAGATAGAAATACTTCGAAGTGCGGACTTGTGAACCTGTGAGACTTCCGAAGTTTCTACAGTGAAGACGTAGTGTGCGTTTAGAAGTGGCTATCTCGCGAGCTGTGTTGTTGTTCATAAGTAATAACGTGCTGTAGAAATCTATTGTTTCCCTGTTATTCAACTTATTTTATTTAATTGCTGGACCATCGACACCAATAAGTGTTTTGCAGAGCTATACCGCATTCTCAAAAGTACTTCTACTGTCGTACTCATCATTTAAAGTCGTTAAGGTAGTACCTGCACATTTTATTTAATTGCAATCTTTCATTTATAAATTTATATGTTACACTCATAATTCGCAATTGCCGAGTGATAGAAACCTTCTACCATTCGATTCATGTGTGTATTCTTATCGTATACTGTAGACTCAGCAGTATTTGGCCTGTAATGCGCCAACAACGCATCCCAGCCCCTAGACAACGAAACTAGCCAAAACTTTTAATGTTTCAACGCTGAGTCAGAGGGTGCGTAGTTATTTGAAAGCCCATAGACTGGAGACTGATCAATGTATTTGTCATGTTGTAACATTGGTATTTAACCCAAAGACTGATTTGATGCAGTTTTCCACGATAATCTCTCCTGTGCAAGTCGTTATCTCAGCATAACTACTGCAACATACGAGTAAGTAATGCAGCACATTTTTTTTCTGAAAGCTCGTTGGTTTTATTCAGGATTCCGATACCATATTATTCCCCACTCTTATGGCTACAGACCCTATTTTTACCACAATCTCCGTTCAGTGCGACGGCCTTAGCTACCTTATATGTATGTATGTATGTATGTGTGTTAACCGGGGACCTAGAAACGACGGAGAGGCTCCGCCCCCGCCGCAGCCGCAGTGGTCCATAACCCCACGACGACTACCGCAGTCCACTTCACCCCTCCGCCGCCACACACCGAACCCAGGGTTATTGTGCGGGTCGGCCTTCGGTGGATCCCCCAGGGAACGTCTCACACCAGCCTAGTGTAACCCCTATGTTTACGTGGTAGAGTAATGGTGGTGTACGCGTACGTGGAGAACTTGTTTGCGCAGCAATCGCCGACACAGTGTAACTGAGGCGGAATAAGGGGAACCAGCCCGCATTCGCCGAGGCAGATGGAAAACCGCCTAAAACCATCCACAGACTGGCCGGTTCGCCGGATCTCGACACAGATCCGCCGGGCGGCTTCGTGCCGGGGACCAGGCGCTCCTTCCCTCCCGGTAAGCCGTGCGTTAGACCTCACGGCCAACTGGGCGGCCTTAGGCACCTTACTGGGAGGGCCTGTATGCCCGCATTGTACGACTCTACCTGTCGAAGTCGGAGCCAACGTCTTGCTGCGTCATTAACCTCCCCGCCGTCCACGTAGTGCTTCACGCGGAGTGCATCCTTCAGTGGGCCAAAAAGATGGAAGTCGAAAGGTGATAGATCCGGACTGTAGGGTGGGTGGAGAACAACAGTCCAATGAAGTTTTGTGAGCTCCTCTCGGGTGCGCAGACTTATGCGGGGCCTTGCGTTATCATGAAGAAAGAGCAGTTCGTTTGCATTTTTGTGGTGACAAACATGCTGAAATTGTTTCTTCCGTTTCCAGAGGATTGCTCAGTACACTTCAGAGTTGATAGTTGCACAGAACAACCCCTTCAGTGTCTCAGAAGACCGTCGCCACGGTTTTACCAGCTAAGGGTGCGGCTTTTAACTTTTTCTTCGAAAGAGAGGTGGTGTGGCGCCACTCCATGGATTGCCTTTTTTTCCGGTTCGAAGAGTGATGAACCCGTGTTTCATCGTCTGTTACGATGATCGACAAAAGAATTCACGATCAGCATCTTAACGCGCAAGCAATTCCGCACAGATGGTCCTTCGTTGCTTTTTGTGGTCTTCTGTTTGGCGACGAGAAACTCAGCAGGCACATACTGTAAGTGGGCTGTTTAGGTTTTTATGTTGGTAACGCCACGTAGCGCTCTGTATTAAAATCGCTGACTGCGCTGTGTGCACTCTGTGGCGAGTTGGACTCATTATTGGTAGTTATTCGCCAGTCTAGTGTTGGGCAGTTGGATGTGAACAGCCCGTAGCGTTGGGCAGTTGGAGGCGAGCCGCTAGCAGTGTTGGACGTACGGAGAGAGATGACAGAGTGCTGAGATGTTAATATGAGCCGACCGAAGTGGCCGAGCGGTTCTAGGCGCTACAGTCTGGAACCGCTCGACCGCTATTTGTTAAACAGGATGTTAGGAATTTTATATATATATATATATATATATATATATATATATATATATATATATATAATGACTTTTGAACAGTATTAAGGTAGATACACTGTTTGTTCTCTTTCAAAATCTTTCATTTGCTAACTACAGGGTGTTACAAAAAGGTACGGCCAAACTTTCAGGAAACATTCCTCACACACAAATAAAGAAAAGATGTTATGTGGACATGTGTCCGGAAACGCTTAATTTCCATGTTAGAGCTCATTTTAGTTTGTTCTTCCACCTACGCTCAATGGAGCACGTTATCATGATTTCATACGGGATACTCTATCTGTGCTACTAGAACATGTGCCTTTACAAGTACGACACAACATGTCGTTCATGCACGATGGAGCTCCTGCACATTTCAGTCGAAGTGTTCGTACGCTTCTCAACAACAGATTCGGTGACCGATGGATTGGTAGAGGGGGACCAATTCCATGGCCTCCACGCTCTCCTGACCTCAACCCTCTTGACTTTCATTTATGGGGGCATTTGAAAGCTCTTGTCTACGCAACCCCGGTACCAAATGTAGAGACTCTTCGTGCTCGTATTGTGGACGGCTATGATACAATACGCCATTCTCCAGGGCTGCATCAGCGCATCAGGGATTCCATGCGACGGAGGGTGGGTGCATGTATCCTCGCTCACGGAGGACATTTTGAACATTTACTGTAACAAAGTGTTTGAGGTCACGCTGGTACGTCCTGTTGCTGTGTGTTTCCATTCCATGATTAATGTGATTTGAAGAGAAGTAATAAAATGAGCTCTAACATGGAAAGTAAGCGTTTCCGGACACATGTCCACATAACATATTTTCTTTCTTTGTGTGTGAGGAATGTTTCCTGGAAGTTTGGCCGTACCTTTTTGTAACACCCTGTATATGCCTATCAGTAGTTAGTGCCTTCAGTAACTAGAATTTTTTATTTAGCTGGCAGTATTGGCGCTCGCTGTATTGCAGTAGTTCGAGTAACGAAGATTTTTGTGAGGTAAGTGATTCATGAAGGGCATGGGTTATTGTTAGTCAGGGCTATTCTTTTGTAGGGCTTATTGAAAGTCAGATTGCGTTGCTCTAAAATATTGTGTGTCAGTTTAGAAATGATCAGAATAAGTAAAGAGAAAACAGTCTCAGTACGTTCAGTTTCACTGTGGAGTTTTGAAAATCAAGTAACGAAGAAGTTTTACCAGCACAGTCATTCTTTAAATACAAAGGGGAAGTTCAAAATGGTTCAAATGGCTCTGAGCACTATGGGACTTAACATCTGTGGTCATCAGTCCCCTAGAACTTAGAACTACTTAAACCTAACTAACCTAAGGACATCACACACATCCATGCCCGAAGCAGCATTCGAACCTGCGACCGTAGCAGTCTCGCGGTTCCGGACTGAGCGCCTAGAACCGCTAGACCAACGCGGCCGGCAAAGGGGAAGTGTCAATATCTTTGAGTATACCAACTGGTGCCCGAGTGTATCAACACTACCAGCAGAGAGGTCCAGTCGAGCAGCGAGCTGTTTCATTGTGATTCGTCGATCACCACGAATGAGAATGTCCGCTCGTTCCAACAGTGAAGGAGTCACAGTTCTGTGCGGCTGACCGGCACGCGGGAGATAGGACAGGTTTGCGCGACCTCCTTACGATGATGACAGACGTCTCTCCAAACGATTCATCATGCTTTTCTTCAGTGCCGTCTCCGTAGGCATCCTGCAAGCGCCTATGAATATCTGCGATGCTCTTGTTTTCCGCCAAAAGAAACTCAATCACAACTAAATGGTTCAAATGGCTCTAAGCACTATGGGACTTAACATCTGAGGTCATCAGTCCTCTAGACTTAGAACTACTTAAACCTAACTAACCTAAGAACATCACACACAGCCATGCCGGAGGCAGGATTCGAACCGGCGACTGTAGCAGCAACGCGGTTCCGGACTGAAGCGCCCAGAACCGCTCGGCCACAGCGGCAGGCCAATTACAACTCTCTGCTTGGGATGCACCTCCGTTACAGACGCCATGCTGAATGCTACGTATATCGCCGCCACCTATTGGATCTTCATGAAACTATAGGGACTGAAGCAGGACTATTCCATGACGTCCAACAACAAATTCCGTATTTTTCAACTGAAACTGTCCGAGAAAAAAATGTGTTGCATTACTTATTGAACGGCCCTCGCACATTCACATGAACCAGCTTACCGTATTAGGACCTTGATCTCCCTCTACAATCTTTACCCCCCTCCCCCCCCCCCCCCCAAACTTCCCACCATTACCAAACTGATGATTCCTTGATGGCTCCCTTCTGTTAGATTGATTCTGTCATTAAATTTTGCCCTCCCGAATTCGATTCTGTGCGTTCTCATTAGTTATTCAGTTTACAAACATCTAATCTTCAGCATTCTTCTGTAACACCACATTTCAAAAGCTTTCATTCTCTTCTTTTCTGACCTGCTTGTGTTTGTCATAAAGTACAGTAAGTCCATGAAAGTATTGCTTGACCTTATCTCTAATGTCAGCTCATTGCTTATGTCCCACCATGGAAAATATGATTATTTATGATTATTCCTTTTGTAGAACACTATAGTTAACCTGTTTCAAGTTTCTGTGCATTAGCAGGTGACATTTTTCTCTGTCACCGTGCACGAAAATATTAAGAATATCACATCATCGGCAGAAAGGCTTGTTGAAAAGATGATGCCACGCCGATTTTGTGTGGTTTATAGATTATTCCGAAAAAAAAAAATCTGATTAGATACATCTATTTCGAGAGAGAAGAATCTGCTTCTCTTTCACCATTGGCATCCCATGTGTTTATTATCTTCATTTTTTGAACAGAAGGAAAATACGCCCCCACCGACTTCTTGATGAGTTGCGCTGTCAACCCTTAGTGACATACAACGTGCAATACGAACAGAGGCCCAGAGGAAGCTAGGTTTGAGCCAAGTCCCTGACATAAGAACTGCTTGTAAATTCAGTTGGCAGAACAGGTCGTAAAACTCGCAGTGGTAGACATTAATGACTGAACGTTGGCGTGTGCGACAAGCAGCTCACAGGTGTCTTGCGTTGTGGCCGACTGAAGGCTGACCTTCGACGCCCTTACCAACCGAACAGAAGGGAGACAGATATTCTTCGAGGACGAGCAGGAAGAGGAACAAATAAGTGTTTAACGTCCCGCTGACAACGAGACGCAGAACAAGGTGGATTAGGGCAGGATGAGAAAGGAAATCGGCCGTGCCCCTTCGAAGTATCACTCCGGTATTTACCTGAAGCGATTTAGAGAAATTACGAGAAACCTAAATTAGGACGGCCAGACGAGGGTTTGTACCGTCGTCCTCCCGAATGCGAGTCCAGTGTGCTAACCGCTGCACCACCTCCCTAGGTCGGTAAATACTCTTCAGCGATGACCAAGATGACCGTCATCCAGGCTGTGTACTACGATCGTCTGTAGGCTTCAACGAATTACAGACTAGGTAACAGAAAGTGTCAGATAGGAGCAGACTATTCAATGACATAGAGTAATTGTCTACAAGACGAAATAGATATGTCCCACTGCTTGCATCTATCTGTCTTAAGCAGCGATAATAAGTGGAAATGTGAAAGCATTAAATTAATTAAAGGATTCAGAAAGAAGTGATGCTGGAATTGTAGGTAGATGCGAGTAGAAGTAAACCAAATACATTGCTCTGCCAAACTTAAGGACGTGATATATAAAGTAAAATAAAACATTAACTACTCGGTGGAAATGAATGAAAGTGTGGGAGCATGTTGCCAGAGGTCACCTAGCCGTGCACAGAAAGTTGGACATCACGTATAGTGAGGCAGCGTGACTATAACGCCACCTGGGGCTGGATCCACAACACGAGGCTGTTGAAGAAACGGGAAAAGACAGCGTGTGTCAATCAGCGAGCAATTGTAGTGCACTGTGGTGGTGTTCATCATTACAACATGGCACGGAGTTAAAATTTGGATGACTTCAAATGGGGAGAGATCATCGGGAAAATGGAAGAAGGACGAAGTGTGACGAATGTAGCCGAGGAGTTTGGTATAGCTCACGTGCATGGTGAGCGTTCCGAAATGCATGCACTGCTAGCTGAAGGAGAGGAGAATGGTCGATCACGGTCAGCAGCAGCAGATAATCGCAACATTTTGCAAGAGACAAGAAGGGACCCACGTCAAACAGCGGGTGCCATTGCAAATATATTTAACAGGACTGGGAGGCACACAATATCACGGGAGAGTGCGTGAGGGTGGTATCTTTGCCCGACCACCAGTACGTTGTGTTCCATTGCCACCAGCACACTGACGGTACCGCATGCGACGGTGCAAAAAGCAGTTGCTTCAGTCAGCAACCGCGCTGCTGCTACGGTCGCAGGTTCGAATCCTGCCCCGGGCATGGATGTGTGTGATGTCCTTAGGTTAGTTAGGTTTAAGTAGTTCTAAGTCTCGGGGTCTTATGACCTCAGATGTTCAGTCCCGTAGTGCTTAGAGCCATTTGAACCATTTGACTCGACCAACGAGGAGTGGTGTCAGGTGCTCTTCTCGTATAAGAACAGATTAAATCTGAGTAGTGATTCTGGACGTACCCTCACTTGACGCGAGGTGAAAACGACGTAACGCCCTTAGGTACATTCGGCCCTTACTTTATTATTATGGATGACAATGCCCGACCGCATCGAACAGAGCTGGTGGAGGAGCTCTTGGAATGAGAGGGTATTCTGCGAATGGATTGCCCCCTCCCTCCCCTCCCACCCCCGTTTCCCCAGACTTAAATCCTTTCGAGCGCGTGTTGGATGAGGTGGGGTACGCATTGCAACACGTCTATATCCACGGCTGACCATCGATTAGTTATCAACCACGCTGGCGGAGGAATGGACACCCTACCACAAAAACTCCTTATCAGTCTTATGGTCACCATGGCAGCATGTCGCAGAGTATGCATTTATGTCTGTGGGGGTCACACATTCTGTTAAGAACCTTGACTCGACTTTTTTAATGTCCACGGAAACATCATAAACAGCGATGACTTCTGCGTAATTATTGTCTTTGAATAAAAGTGTCATTTCTGTTCGTCTCGTTGCGTATTTCTTTCAGTTACCTTCTACACAATACTGTAACAGGTCTTTCTATGTATGGGCCATGATTCATCGAGCTAAATTGCTTGGCAGTGACACACTATGCGAAGGTTATTGTTGTCCTTAAGTTTTGTACACCAGTATAGAAACATGAATTAACTTCTGATCAGTGAACCAAATTAGGTCTGATATGCAATAAAACACAGTTATAAAACTGAAATTCAAACTATGGGGTTAAAAGGGCAGTTCTAACAAGGCTGACGTATCGATATACATAAAACGTAAATATAATTAGTAGCACAACGAAGTATAGTAGTCGAGGAAACAAGAAACAAAAACTAAAGGATGTGATTGTTTCAATTGTGCGATTTCATTTAATGTCTTTCAGTTCAGATATGCACATCACATATGTTTTTGCTTCCCCGATCTTGCGAACCACCCTATTCTTACGATTGAAACATTCGTAAGGTTATGATAGTGAATTTCAACAAGTATATACAAATCAGATTTTATTAAGGTATGTTCAAATAAAATACAAATTATTTCGCTTACATGAAATGGTAAAGTACTTTGTATAATATTATTTTTCATAAAGCACATTATCACATTCAGGGGTTGGGCAAAAATATGGAAACATTGCGTGAAATGCATGGTTGAACATAAAACAGATGATAGCAGAGCCTGTTGCGCTGTTTGACCACGAACGGCACCAGTGCAATGTCCTCAATATGTTGCAAATGTCGATCGTACTCAGAACAGCGTTCTGTTAGTCGTGAGTGAATTGTGTCGAAGCCAAATGAATTCGAACGTGGACAGATTTTCGGTGCTCGTATGATGGATTCTTCTGTAACCAAGGTAGACGAAGTGTTTAGTGTTTCAAGAGGCACTGTATCCAAGATTTATACCGCATACAGGGCAAGCAGAAAAACATCATCCGTTAAGCCACAGCGCGGACGAAAGTGTATGTTGAGTGATTATGACAGACGGTCATTGAAGAGGACAGTGACGAAAAATAAGAGCATAACAGCTACAAAAATCACTGCACAACTGATTGTCTCACTCGGGAACCCTGTCAGCACCAAAACAATGCGAAGGGAGCTCCATAATGAGGGAACTGCAGTACAGCTGGAATTCTAAAACCCCTCATCAGTGACGCAAACGCCCGTGACAGGAAAATTTGGTGGCAAAGCCTTAACACCAGGGCTATGGCGCAATGCAAGAATGTCACTTGGTCGCACGAGTCTTGTTTCACACTCTGTCCAAGAGTATAATATGGCGGGGGTGCGGTAATGATGTGGGTTGTCATATCGTGGTATTCCATGGGCCCCATGGTTACTCTGCAAGGTCGCATTCCTGCCAGAGATTATGTGACCAGCTTGGCTGTTCAGGTCCATCCCATGATACAGTGTATGTTCCCCAGTGAGGACGCTGTGTTCCAAGACGACAGCGTCCCTGTTCACACAGCTCGCATCGTCCAGGACTGGTTTGTGGGCACCAGGATGAGTTGTCCCATCTCCACTCCCCATCACAGTCACCACATCTCAATATTATTGAGCTTTGATGTCTACTTTGGAGAGAAGGGTGCGTGGTCGCTGTCCATCTCCATTATCTGTACCTGCCCTTGTCATCACTTTGCAGTAAGAATGGTATAAGATTATACTTGAACTCTGTACTAGGTGTGCATTTATCCATTACCAAACGACTGTAAGGTATTCTGAATACCAACGATTTTCCTCCATCTTGTTAGGCATGGTACTGTATTGCGTTTTCGGTGTTTGCATATTTTTGTCCAGCCCCTGTATATAAGTCTGTGATGGGTCTATCCAAGTTGATGTTTGCACATGCGATTCTGAATCAAGTATGAAGTGCCTAGTGTTTCAAACTGATGATATGAATATTTGTTACGTTAGGCAATGAAACAGACGCCCTTCGTAGTGTTCAAGGGGTTGTTTGTTCAACTTCGATGCTTGTGACATCCTACAAGAAGGTACAAACAGGGCCAAATATCGAACGTTTACCTTGGCGTTAATTTGTGATTAAAATATATTATCTACACACCACTGTATGATAACGTTACCCCTTCGTACAGAGAGCTGTCCTAGTTATGTAATGTCGAAAGATGGGAGTACCACTAGCTTCGTATAGTTTATCCACTCCTTGATAACGACAACTTTACATGTCTATCCCCACACCAATATCATTAACGTGAGACCAGATCTTTATTTTGAAATTACTGTCAAAAAAAATGTTCAAATGACTCAGAGGTCATCAGTCCTCTAGAACTTAGAACTACTTAAACCAAACTAACCTAAGGACATCACACACATCCATGCCCGAGGCAGGATTCGAACCTGTGACCGTAGCAGTCGCGCAGTTCCGGACTGAAGCGCCTAGAACCGCTCGGCCACCCCGGCCGGCGAAATTACTGTCAGTCCACTTCCTGTCACCAGTACGATTTTCCTAAATTGCTTAAGCGAATGCTGGAGGGGAAAGGGTGTACATTGAAAAGGACGCGGTCGATATCCTTTCCATCCTCCAGTAATCTAAGCGTGTGCTCTATCTCTAATAACCCCATCGTCGACGGGATGGCAGACATTAATCTTACTTCCTTATTTCGTGGCACAAGTGATACTGGCTTCCGTGTTGTAAAAAATCTCCCGGCGGAGGTTCGAGTCCTCCCTCGGGCATGGGTGTGTGTGTTTGTCCTTAGGATAATTTAGGTTAAGTAGTGTGTAAGCTTACGGACTGATAACCTTAGCAGTTTTGTCACATAAGATTTCACACACATTTGAACATTTTTTTTTTTTGTAAAAAGTCTACTTTGGAATAGTGTGCCCTTTATTTCTCGCTGACAAGACACCGCCAACCAATTCGGCTCGTTTGGCAGGTCACTTGTGTACAACCTAAAGTGAAAGACAGCAGCAAAACGGATAAATGCTTTGTGAGATGTTATGGCCATTTTTAATACACTCAAAAACTGATATTAGTCTTCAGTACCATATTTGTTAATTTTTTACTGTCTTACGCGTTTCGGCCTCTCGCCGTTCTCAAAAGCCCTACAAGAGAAATACGAAGGACGTTCAAAAAGTTTTGCACCGTCGTCTGTATTTTTTTTATTTTTGCAGAAGGAGAATGAAATTTTTGTGAACATACTTGAAACATTTAGCTATAAGTTGGTATACAAAAGTATTTTCTTTTATTTACAAGTGATCCATAATGGACCGTGAAGTAGATGTTAGGTTGCGACAACGGTCGATGATGGAGTTCCTCTTCAAGACCGGTAATGACTCTGCCACATCGATTCACAGGAAGTTGCTCCCTGTTTATGAGGAAGACACAGTGGATCGCAGCAGTATCCAGCAGTGGTTGCAGACGTTTAAAAAAGATGATTTCTCTCTACTGGACAGTCCACGGTGGACGGTACACCATCGACGGCAGTGAGTGATGTGAATAAGGAGACCATTGATCAAATCATCCAAAATGACAGATGTGTTACGACGCGAAAGCTTGCTGAAATGACTCGTTTGTCATTGGGTAGTGTGGTATCACTGGCGCAGTCACTAGGGTATAGAAAAATCTGTGCACGTTGGGTACCTAGATTATTGACAAGAGAAATGAAAACGGTGAGGAACAATTGTTGCGAGGTTCCCATGAAGACCTTTACCGAAGAGTGGAAACAGTGTTTTGACGGCGTCATTACCCAAGATGAAACACGGTTGTTTTTGTCCGAAACTAAGAGCAAAACACAATTCATGGAGTGGCGTCATCCGGGTTCCCCTTGGAAGAAGAAACGAAGACTTTCACGAACAGCAGGCCGAAAGGTGATGGCCACCTTCTTCTGGGATCAGTGTGGTGTCATTTTCATTGACTTTTTGGAACCTGGCTCCACAATTAACCGGGGCCGTTACCGTTTGACACTGGACAAGCTGCGACGTGCCATCAAGAACCACAGACCACAGCTTCAGGGTCATCTCATCAGACTACACTAAGACAATGCCAAACTCCATACAGCCCTTATTACGCAGGAGAAAATCAGGAAGATGAGTTGGAAAATTGTTCCTCATCCTCCCTACAGTCCAGACTTGGCTCCATCCGATTTTTACCTCTTTGGTCGTCTGAAGGCCCACCTGCGCGGTAAAACATTTGATAGTGAGAAAGACCTTATTTCCTGTGTCAAGCGATGGTGTAAAAGTCAATTTCACCAAAGTGCATTTACATCATGGAAAGCACGTTGGGCCACATGTGTCACACCTGATGGAGGCTACATTGAGTAGGCTCAATGTATAGCTAAATGTTCCAAGTATGTTCAAAAAAAATTTCATTCATTCTCCTCCTGCAAAAAATAAAAAAAATTAGAGACAACTGTGAAAAACTTTTTGAACGCCTTTGTACATGAAAGGATGTTAGTAACAATACGTTGGTACAATTAGATAAAACGTACTTCATACAAACCGGAAGAAAGCTAGCACTCAGTGAAAAATATTAATAAAACACATGAAATGCACATCGTAAAAAACGAAGACGGGTAGAACTCACCAAAATATCTATAACATATTTTTACGTTTTTGAGAATACCGCTTCTAAAGTTCATAACACGCAATCGACTCCAAATTCAAATTGTTCAAATTGCTCTGAGCACTATGGGACTTAACTTTAGAGGTCATCAGTCCCCTAGAACTTAGAACTACTTAAACCTAACTAACCTAAGGACTGTAGCGCCTAGAACCGCTCGGCCACTTCGGCCGGCGACTCGAAATTGACGGGATCGATATATAATAGAAAATAGAGCATTTTTTAATAATTACAGATGACGTCCGCAAACGCATATTTCCTAGAAATAGAGGAAAGAAATTTTATCGACTGCTGCTTATGAATCTGTAAGCTAAACGGTGTTCAAAGAAAGTGCTTCTGAAGTAGCGACCGCCGGCCGGTGTGACCGTGCGGTTCTATGCGCTTCAGTTTGGAACCGCGTGACCGCTACGGTCGCAGGTTCGAATCCTGCCTCGGGCATGGATGTGTGTGATGTCCTTAGGTTAGGTAGGTTTAAGTAGTTCTAAGTTCTAGGGGACTGATGACCTCAGAAGTTAAGTCCCATAGTGCTCAGAGCCATTTGAACCATTTGAAGTAGCGACCAAGGCATCTGGCTGCGAAGCAGAGAACCAGTGTACGACTGCCAGATGGACTCTGCAGTTTTCTTTCATTTGTTTCTTTTTTACCGTTTCGAATTGGTGTAACAGGAGGGTAAATAAGGTAAGTAAATCAATAAACAATAATAATAACAAGGTAGGCAAATAAATGTCCCAAACGGCTTGGATTAGTAAAGAATTAAAATTTTAGGCCCCGTTGTATGAAAACAATTACTTGTAAAAGTGCAGCGAAGACGAGCATTCGACTCACGTTATCTCATAAGGGATAAAAACGAGCCCTTGTCGCAGTTGGCAGTAAATATAGAATAACGAATTCATACACAGTGCAATATTCCATCACAGCGTCTGGAAAATAGTTGCCTACATCTTTCCTGTGCTGATAAGAAACAAATGATTAATTTGTGCACGGGGTATAGATGATGTCAATCCTTTACCCGCCTCCTTAAAAAATATGCTTACGTCACTTGTTCCTGTGCGCGAACTCTTACGGGAATCGGCAACGCGCCGCGAGTAATGAGTATAATGGGCGGGGGCACTACGAATGTAGTGCGGGACAATACGTTGAGAATGTTGGTTTCGTGGGAGGCGTGCCAGAGATAAATCCCTGCAGTGGCGCTATTCTCTTTGTCTTCGGTGGCTCGGATGGATAGAGCGTCTGCCATGTAAGCAGGAAATCCCGGGTTCGAGTCCCGATCGGCGCACACATTTTCATCTGTCCCCGTTGACGTATGTCAACGCCTGTAAGCAGCTAAGGGTGTTCATTTCATTGTAATTTAATTCTAACGAGCTGCTTGGTCACCGATGGTATCTGTCCGAAAGAACAGATACCATCTTAGTAAATAAAAAGTGATATATTTTGCTATGTTGTTCCTAGTTATAACAGTTCCAAATCCGGGAAACTGACAAATTCAATTTACAAATCTATCTTGAGAACATTTTAAAATCGTAAGTCGCTGATATAAAGTTTTCTCTTACACTGGGTTCCTCGGGTGGACAAACTACTTCCGTCATGTATGAGAGCATGTTTATAGACTATGAGGGACAACCTACTTGCAGTATGGAAGTAATATAGCCAAACTACACACCTTTTCCATGTGATGTTTATTTTTATCACCAAGTTGAAAACATCATTTCGAGGTTTCAAATTGCAATCTGCTTCTGGAAACCCATAGGGAACTGCACAATCGTGCAAATGCTATAATGGTTCCCAGCACAATGCATGCTCAACTTGCAGCACCGATTTTTCAGACAATGTTTATTGTATACTTGATTAGCATCAAAATTAACTCCCGAAAAATATATATTTTTAACTGGAAACAAAGTCTGTTTTCCCCCGAATCTTGGGAAGAAATTATGTAGTCGCGTGAAAAATGTACTCGTTATATGTTCTTGACGCCGCGAATATGTTTCCTTAGAATGTTTACAAGCATCCATCTAGTTGTTCGAAGGAAATTCAGGAGATGTAGCAGAGTGAGTGCAAGAGCTATGTAAAGCCGTCAGGATAAAATTTTTTATTCTATACTAATGCAAGTCATTTGAGAAATTTATTTGCCTAATTTATTATTATTACTTAATGATCGACTTACCTTGTTAACCCTCCAATTTCTGCTAATTAGAAACGGAAAAAATACTAATGAAAAAGTACTGCAGTATGCATTTGGGAATCAGACACGAGTTCTTTGCACTGCAGCCAGATGACTCGATTGCTAAGCTAGCGGCGGTTTCCTTGAACGGCGTTTACCTTGTGGGTACATGAGAGGCAGTCATAAAAGTTTCCTCGATTTCTAGGAAAATTTGCATTTACAGATCCCATACGTGATGATGAAAAATGCTCAGTTTTCAGTTATCTACAGATCCGTCAACTTTGAGTCGATTGCGCGTCATGAACTTAAGGCGTAGTTATCAAAACGCTGGGGGTTGTAGGGCCACCACATCTTAGCCTCTCGTTTCAGGTTGTGCGCAGGGGACTTGCTAAATAACAGCTGAATTGGTTGGCCGTGTCTGAGGCTCTCCTCTTGTGGGACGATATACACTATAATCTGAAGTCTCAGTATTCTTAACTAAAGCCTTAGATACGTTTTAGCTCTTAGCCTCCTTTACCTCAGTTTCTAGTCTTTCCACTTCTCTTTGTAAAATTTGACTGTGTTACAGTCTGAGACGCCTTGTCACGGACTGCGCGGCTCCTCCCGCCGGAAGTTCGAGTCCTCCCTCGGGCATGGGTGTGTGTGTTGTTCTTAGCATAAGTTAGTTTAAGTAGTGAGTAAGTCTAGGGACCGATGACCTAAGCAGTTTGGTTCCTTAGGGATTCACACACGTTTGAAAATTTTTGTGTTACAATTAAGACAGTTATCACAGTATATACACTCCTGGAAATTGAAATAAGAACACCGTGAATTCATTGTCCCAGGAAGGGGAAACTTTATTGACACATTCCTGGGGTCAGATACATCACATGATCACACTGACAGAACCACAGGCACATAGACACAGGCAACAGAGCATGCACAATGTCGGCACTAGTACAGTGTATATCCACCTTTCGCAGCAATGCAGGCTGCTATTCTCCCATGGAGACGATCGTAGAGATGCTGGATGTAGTCCTGTGGAACGGCTTGCCATGCCATTTCCACCTGGCGCCTCAGTTGGACCAGCGTTCGTGCTGGACGTGCAGACCACGTGAGACGACGCTTCATCCAGTCCCAAACATGCTCAATGGGCGACAGATCCGGAGATCTTGCTGGCCAGGGTAGTTGACTTACACCTTCTAGAGCACGTTGGGTGGCACAGGATACATGCGGACGTGCATTGTCCTGTTGGAACAGCAAGTTCCCTTGCCGGTCTAGGAATGGTAGAACGATGGGTTCGATGACGGTTTGGATGTACCGTGCACTATTCAGTGTCCCCTCGACGATCACCAGTGGTGTACGGCCAGTGTAGGAGATCGCTCCCCACACCATGATGCCGGGTGTTGGCCCTGTGTGCCTCGGTCGTATGCAGTCCTGATTGTGGCGCTCACCTGCACGGCGCCAAACACGCATACGACCATCATTGGCACCAAGGCAGAAGCGACTCTCATCGCTGAAGACGACACGTCTCCATTCGTCCCTCCATTCACGCCTGTCGCGACACCACTGGAGGCGGGCTGCACGATGTTGGGGCGTGAGCGGAAGACGGCCTAACGGTGTGCGGGACCGTAGCCCAGCTTCATGGAGACGGTTGCGAATGGTCCTCGCCGATACCCCAGGAGCAACAGTGTCCCTAATTTGCTGGGAAGTGGCGGTGCGGTCCCCTACGGCACTGCGTAGGATCCTACGGTCTTGGCGTGCATCCGTGCGTCGCTGCGGTCCGGTCCCAGGTCGACGGGCACGTGCACCTTCCGCCGACCACTGGCGACAACATCGATGTACTGTGGAGACCTCACGCCCCACGTGTTGAGCAATTCGGCGGTACGTCCACCCGGCCTCCCGCATGCCCACTATACGCCCTCGCTCAAAGTCCGTCAACTGCACATACGGTTCACGTCCACGCTGTCGCGGAATGCTACCAGTGTTAAAGACTGCGATGGAGCTCCGTATGCCACGGCAAACTGGCTGACACTGACGGCGGCGGTGCACAAATGCTGCGCAGCTAGCGCCATTCGACGGCCAACACCGCGGTTCCTGGTGTGTCCGCTGTGCCGTGCGTGTGATCATTGCTTGTACAGCCCTCTCGCAGTGTCTGGAGCAAGTATGGTGGGTCTGACACACCGGTGTCAATGTGTTCTTTTTTCCATTTCCAGGAGTGTATATTATACACTGTCTGATGAAAAGTGTTCAGACACTCATTAGTGGACATTAATGTTGGATGTGTCCTCCCTTCGTCTTTATGTTGGCTTAAACTCTGCCAGGTGGCTGAATGTCTGTCCAGGAATGGCAGTCTATTCTTGCTCAAGAACCGAAACCAGAGATGGTAGTGTTGGTAGACGCTTGTGTCTGTAACAAATTCGATGTTTAAACTCACTCAACGTGTGACGCATTGGTTTCATATCACTAGCAGGGTAATGGGGACACCACCCTAATTTTGATATCAAATTTATATGCAAATTAATTAAATTGATCAATTAATTACCCCTCACCTCCCCCCACCTCACCCCAGGGTGATGCCACGTGTTTTCCTCAGCCTGCACGTGGGTTCCCCGCTCCCCGCCCCTTCCCGAGGCCTCCCCCTCCCGCACCTATCCAGTTGGCAAGAATTTCGAATTTTCGCTGTACAGATCAATTGTTAATTCAGAAGACGTAATACTAACGGAAATTGTTGATGGAAATTGTTTGTAAAATGGGAATGGGCGCTAAAAATTAAAAAAAAGTTCAGAGCATGGGAAATCGGTGCTTTGAGAAGGACATCATTTGCATTTCGTAGGACAGGGATACTCTTGTTAAACTTCCGTACGCTTCATACACTACAATCGCGAAGTCATTAAGCCTCTCCGCGGTGCGCTGCCTAGTACGACTGCTCTGTTCAGAATGTGCTTTACTAGTGTTCTATACGCGGTCTCCTTTACGGAGGTGAATCATACTTTCCTAAAATTCTTCCAATAAACCGAAGTCGACCATTCGCTCGTTGTATTTCATATCACTCTGCAGTGTTACACCTAAATATTTAATTGGCGTGACTGTGTCAAGTACCACACTCCTTATGCTATATTTGCATATTACGGGATTGGTCTAAATCATCTTGTATCGTCCTACAGTCACTCAACGGGATCTCCCCATTTATAATGACGTTGAGTTCTGTTCGATAAAAAGTCGTATACTTGATAAGAAGTCTTATCGGACGATCATTAAGATTGGCAAACTGCGTGGAACTCTATGAGTTGGGTCGACGAGGTAAGAGCCTCGAGTGTCGTTTGCGGGTTTCACAACATATCTTGAGGACCACTTATCGAAAGAGATACTCCAAGCGTAAGAATGTCAGCTTTCGCGGCCACTATCAAGGACATGGAAAGCTTCTGTGTTGGGATGTCGTACCATAACAGAAATGAAATGATTGTATGGCATTGTTGGCCGGGAGGCCCCATGCGGAGAAGTTCGGCCGCTGTGTTGCAAGTCCTTTTAGCTGACGCCACTTCGGCAACTTGCGAGTCAATGATGATGAAATGATGAAGAACACACAACACCCAGTCATCACGAGGCAGATAAAATCCCCGACCCCGCCGGGAATCGAACCTGGGACCCTGTGCGCGGGAAGCGAGAACGCTACCGCATGACCACAAGCTGCGGACACCAGAACACAAGGAGGGCTTGTCCAACGTTTCGACTTTTTATCTGAAGTCTACTGAGAACTGTTTGTCGGTATCTGTAGCTGAACGGCCAGCGCGCTTGATTACCATTCGGAGGACCAGGATTCAATCCTTAATGTTGGCCGGTATTTTTTCTTTGTGAGACGACTGGAAAGGGGTGCAGTCGGCCTCATGAGGCTAATAGCGGAGATACTCATTTCTTTAGTTGCTCATCCAGGGATGGTCTCACAACGGGATAGGATTTGTCATCGGATTCCACTGAAAATAAATATCTCAAAATATACATTGACACAGAAAAAAAGTGGTTCAAATGGCTCTGAGCACTATGGGACTTAACATCTGTGGTCATCAGTCCCCTAGAACTTAGAACTACTTAAACCTAACTAACCTAAGGACATCACACACATCCATTCCCCAGGCAGGATTCGAACCTGCGACCGTAGCAGTCGCGCGGTTCCGGACTGAGCGCCTAGAACCGCTAGACCACCGCGGCCGGCTTGACACAGAGTATACACGGTGGTCAGAAATAGTCTGAAAAGCTTGTAAGGATGTTTCAGAGTACGTTGTGCTGAGAAATAATTCTTCAGAAAAAATCGATACATTGCGCCGTTTCCTAGTTAATTAACATTAAACTTAACCAATCACGCCGTTGCGCGAGCAAATTCAGGCGACCCGCCGGATACAGTTAGTGTTAGTTGTTCTCAGAGCGTAGATGGTAGCGCACGAGATTGCTCAACCTTTGGCTCGGGTTCGATCCTTACTAGCGTCCCATGTCCAGTTTTTGGTTGGTTGGTTTTCTTGGGGAAGGAGACCAGACATCGAGGTCATCGGTCTCATCGGATTAGGGAAGGACGGGAAAGGAAGTCGGCCGTGTCCTTTGAAAGGAACCATCCCGGCATTTGCCTGGAGCGATTTGGGGAAATCACGGAAAACCTAAATCAGGATGGCCGGACGCGGGATTGAACCGTCGTCCTCCAGTTTTTGTATCGCTCTCTTGTTCGGTTTTAGGAAACTAAACGAAGGCCACTATTGGTGACACCTGTCTCTGGCGAGTCGCTTGAATTTGCGCAACGGCCTGACCGGCTAACTTCAGTGCTAATTAACTGAAACGGCACAACGTATCGAATTTATAACAGTTATTTCTAACCACAACCTACACTGTAACACCCTTAAAAGATTTGCAGACTGTTTCCGACCAGCCTGCATAAGTACGTTTTTACGAGAATAGCACAGCAGCTCCGATTTCTGGAAAGCTGACAACGGGTACGTGAACGATGTGATGACCCGACACCGCATCCTAAAGACGCCAGTAGGCAGAGGATGATACGGAGGAGGGTCAGCATCACTTGCTTCTCTGAGCCTCATCGGGGAGTTACTGCCGTTTTTTTTCTAAGATATATAAGCGCGTGTTTGTGACGCGTTAATTAAATTCGGGAGCTTTTCACATTTATATTGGATACTCTCTATTGTCACTCACACATCTTGCTTGAGAACATAATTGCGGAACAGAAACAGAAAATATGATGCTTATAATTGCCGAGAATATCAAAGGAGTGCATTACCTTGCGACCCACGGTAATAAATGACGGCTCAACGTTGTAGTTAAACTTTAGCATGGTCCCTTCCGGTCACAGAGCAACGTATGTTTTCCGATTGCTTCTCGTTACTCCGATATCACTGACTACTTCTTCCAGATACAAAATCATCAACTATGCGACTGAAAGTCTCTGGATATCCACTGCTGTTCTTTCCAACGTTTCTACACATCCAATATCTTCCGATTGGCCGGCCGGTGTGGCCGAGCGGTTCTAGGCGCTACAGTTTAGAACCGCGCGACCGCTACGGTCGCAGGTTCGGTTCGAATCCTGCCTCGGGCATGGATGTGTGTGATGTCCTTAGGTTAGTTAGGTTTAAGTAGTTCTAAGTTCTAGGGGACTGTCCCATAGTGCTCAGAGCCATTTGAACCATTTTTTCTTCCGACTGCTACTGTTATGACATGTAAGTTCCAGAGGGGACTTTCCTTTAGAGTCTGAGACTGAAGACTAAATCTGATGCGTTCTTCCTTTGTCATAGTGAACAATTGCTGTTGGGATTTTCGGCGAACTGATCTAGCACGCATCCGAAAAATATTCGATGCTGTTTAGATCGGGGTTTTCAGGAGAAATTTTACATTAAGTGCAACGAACATTTCTTTCGATGCTGAGTTATTCCTTTAATCTTCAAAGTACACTGCTGGCCACCGTAAATGCAACACCCTCAAGGAAGCATCCGAATCAAGTGAAATTTACACCATGGGTTTGCAGCGATGAGATATGCAACTGATTAGAATTTCAGCGCAGACGCACATTACGCGCGCCTGTGGCGCCACCTCATAGCGCCATTTAAGGCTTGGCGATTTCGACGAGTGTACGTTCGGCACGTGTGTTTACCTTGTGGTTGTTTCACAAGGCGATCAGTTATGCCTCGTAGACAACAGCTAACATCGTTTGATCAAGTATCCGAGTTCGACAGAGGAAGGATAGTGGCTTACCGAGATTGTGGATTATCATACAGAGAAATCGCTAGTCGTGTTGGACGAAACCAAACAACTGTAATGCAGATATGTGACCGTTGGATGCAGGAGGGTACGACGGGCCGACGTGGTCGATCGCATTGACCTCGGTGCACCACTGCACGTGCTGATAGGCAAATTGTGCGCATGGCAGTGACGGATCGCTCAGTGACATCCCGAACCATAGCACAGCACATTGCGTCTGTAACGCATCATCCAGTGTCTGCGCGTACCATTCGACGCCGTTTACAGCAGAGTGGTCTGTCCGCAAGACGTCCATTGCTTCGTCTACCATTGACGCAGAACCGCAGACGTCTCCGTCGCTAATGGTATGATGACGGACGGATGTGGACGGCAGAAAGGAATGACGTTGTCTTTACTGACGAGGCACGCTTCTGTCTGCAGCACCACGATGGTCGGATTCGAGTGTGGAGACACCGTGGAGAGAGGATGCTGGACAGCTGCATTATGCACCGCCACACTGGTCTTGCACCGGGTATTATGGTTTGGGGCGGGATTGGATATTACTCTCGCACGCCTCTAGTACGCATTGCCGGTACTTTAAATAGCGGCACTACATATCCGAGGTGCTGGAGCCAGTTGTCCTTCCTTACCTTCAGGGCTCGGCCACAGCCATATTTCAACAGGATAATGCGCGACCACACGTGACACGCATTGTCCAAAGGTTCTTCGTCAATAACCAGATTGAAGTGCTTCCCTGGCCGGCTCGCTCTCCGGATCTTTCGCCGATAGAAAACATGTGGTCCATGGTTGCTCAACGAGTGACCCAGATTACATCCCCAGCTGCCACACCAGATGATCTTTGGCAACGTGTGGAAGCTGCTTGGGCTGCTGTACCCCAGGAACACATCCAACGTCTCTTTGACTCAATGCCGAGACGTGTGGCAGCGGTGATCTCCAACAATGGCGGCTACTCTGGCTACTGATTCTGGCAGGAACCACATGTCACAGACGTCTGTAAACGTAATCATTTGATACTTGGTCAACATGTTATCTACAAAATAAATTTTGTTGTGCTACCTCTTGTCTTTCTTGGTGTTGCATTTACGGTGGCCAGCAGTGTATATTATTATACTGCATTTTTTTAGGTTAGAGGGACCCCCCCTTGGGCGAAACGATAAAATACCTGACGGCTTACCAGAGAGGACATTATCATCGTTGATAAAGAACGTCCGTCCTCAGAGACCAAAAACAGGAAAAGTTAACGTAATATTGGTAAACTGCAGGAGTATCCAGGGCAAGGTTCCTGAATTAGTATCTCTTATTGAAGGAAATAGTGCGCATATAGTATTAGGAACGGAAAGTTGGTTAAAACCGGAAGTGAACAGTAACGAAATCCTAGACACAGAATGGAATATATACCGCAAGGATAGGATAAACGCCAATGGTGGAGGAGTATTTATAGCAGTAAAGAATTCAATAATATCCAGTGAAGTTATTAGCGAATGCGAATGTGAAATAATCTGGGTTAAGTATCAAAGGTGGGTCAGATATGATAGTCGGATGCTTCTATAGACCACCTGCATCAGCAACCGTAGTAGTTGAGCGCCTCAGAGAGAACCTGCAGAACGTCGTGAAGAAGTTTCGTGATCATACTATTGTAATAGGGGGAGACTTCAATCTACCAGG
The DNA here is from genome assembly GCF_023864345.2 of Schistocerca serialis cubense. Classification (NCBI taxonomy): domain Eukaryota; kingdom Metazoa; phylum Arthropoda; class Insecta; order Orthoptera; family Acrididae; genus Schistocerca; species Schistocerca serialis. Next base: position 217,142,296 of record NC_064640.1, read on the forward strand.
TATAGAATGGGATAGTCACACAATCAGAACTGGAGCCAGGGACAGAGACTCTTGTGACATTATCCTGACTGCCTTGTCCGAGAATTACTTCGAGCAGATAGTTAGAGAACCAACTCGTGAAGCTAACGTTTTAGACCTCATAGCAACAAATAGACCGGAACTTTTCGACTCCGTGAATGTAGAAGAGGGTATCAGTGATCATAAGTCAGTGGTTGCATCAATGACTACAAGTGTAATAAGAAATGCCAAGAAAGGAAGGAAAATATATTTGCTTAACAAGAGTGATAGGGCACAAATCGCAGAATATCTGAGTGACCACCATCAAACGTTCATTTCTGAGGAAGAGGATGTGGAACAAAAATTGAAAAAATTCAGAAACATCGTCCAGTACGCCTTAGATAAGTTCGTACCGACTAAGGTCCAAAGCGAGGGGAAAGATCCACCGTGGTATAACAATCATGTACGAAAGGTACTACGGAAACAAAGAAAGCTTCATCGTAGGTTTAAGAGTAATCGAATCATAGCTGATGAGGAAAAGCTGAACGAAGCGAAAAAGAGCGTAAAGTGAGCAATGAGAGAAGCATTCAACGAATTCGAACATAAAACATTGGCAAACAATCTAAACAAGAACCCTAAAAAGTTTTGGTCATATGTAAAATCGATAAGCGGATCTAAATCCCCTATTCAGTCACTCGTTGACCACGATGGCACCGAAACAGAGGACGACCGAAGAAAGGCAGAAATACTGAATTCAGTGTTCCGAAACTGTTTCACTGCGGAAAATCGTAACACGGTCCCTGACTTCAGCCGTCGCACGGACGCCAAAATGGAAAATATTGAAATAAACGATATCGGAATTGAAAAACAACTGCTATCACTTAGTAGCGGAAAAGCATCCGGACCAGACGAGATACCCTTAAGATTCTACAGTGATTATGCTAAAGAACTTGCCCCCTTTCTATCAGCAATTTATCGTAGATCGCTGGAAGAACGTAAAGTACCTAGCGACTGGAAGAAAGCGCAGGTCGTTCCCATTTTCAAGAAGGGTCATAAATCAGATGCGAATAATTATAGGCCTATTTCGCTTACGTCAATCTGTTGTAGAATAATGGAACATGTTTTGTGTTCTCGTATTATGACGTTCTTAGATAATACAAATCTCCTTCATCATAACCAACATGGATTCTGCAAACAGAGATCATGTGAAACTCAGCTCGCCCTATTTGCCCAAGAAATTCACAGTGCCGTAGACACTGGCGAGCAGATTGATGCCGTATTCCTGGACTTCAGGAAGGCATTTGATACGGTTCCGCACTTACGTTTAGTGAAAAAAATACGAGCTTACGGAATATCGGACCAGGTTTGTGATTGGATTCAGGATTTCCTGGAAGAAAGAACACAACATGTCATTCTTAACGGTTCAAAATCTGCAGATGTAGAGGTAGTTTCGGGAGTACCGCAGGGAAGCGTGATAGGACCTTTATTGTTTACAATATACATAAATGACTTAGTTGACAACATCGGTAGCTCCGTGAGGCTATTTGCGGATGACACGGTTGTCTACAAGAAAGTAGCAACATCAGAAGACTCGTACGTACTCCAGGAGGACCTGCAGAGGATTAATGCATGATGCGACAGCTGGCAGCTTTCCCTAAACGTAGATAAATGTAATATAATGCGCATACATAGGGGCAGAAATCCATTCCAGTACGATTATGCCATAGGTGGTAAATCATTGGAAGCGGTAACGACCGTAAAATACTTAGGAGTTACTATCCGGAGCGATCTGAAGTGGAATGATCACATAAAACAAATAGTGGGAAAAGCAGGCGCCAGGTTGAGATTCATAGGAAGAATTCTAAGAAAATGTGACTCATCGACGAAAGAAGTAGCTTACAAAACGCTTGTTCGTCCGATTCTTGAGTATTGCTCATCAGTATGGGACCCTTACCAGGTTGGATTAATAGAAGAGATAGACATGATCCAGCGAAAAGCAGCGCGATTCGTCATGGGGACATTTAGTCAGCGCGAGAGCGTTACGGAGATGCTGAACAAGTTCCAGTGGCGGACACTTCAGGAAAGGCGTTACGCAATACGGAGAGGTTTATTATCGAAATTACGAGAGAGCACATTCCGAGAAGAGATGGGCAACATATTACTACCGCCCACATATATCTCGCGTAATGATCACAACGAAAAGATCCGAGAAATTAGAGCAAATACGGAGACTTACAAGCAGTCGTTCTTCCCACGCACAATTCGTGAATGGAACAGGGAAGGGGGGATCAGATAGTGGTACAATAAGTACCCTCCGCCACACACCGTAAGGTGGCTCGCGGAGTATAGATGTAGATGTAGATGTAGATTAAAAGTACCTTTGGCTCCAGCGGTCAAGTAAACTTCGCACTGAAGAAAGAGCTTCCGAGGGAACATTGTGCTGCATCACTGGTGCAGTACTGCTTCAAAACGGCTAATTGCCGAAAGAAACTAGCTGTGAAGTACATACAATAAAAAAAATGCTGAGCAGCTGAAGTCTCATTTGTATAAAAATGTTTTCATAAAAACCTGCGTTCATTCTATCACTCACCAGATGTCACAGGTCCATTCCAAACCAGTTGAAGTAGCCACAGGTCATCACTATCAGCACCGAACTTAACTGTCGGCACAGCATACATATACATCTACATCTACATTTATACTCCGCAAGCCACCCAACGTTGTGTGGCGGAGGGCACTTTACGTGCCACTGTCATTACCTCCCTTTTCTGTTCCAGTCGCGTATGGTTTGTGGGAAGAACGACTGTCTGAAAGCCTCCGTGCGCGCTCGAATCTCTCTAATTTTACATTCGTGATCTCCTCGGGAGGTATAAGTAGGGGGAAGTAATATATTCGATACCTCATCCAGAAACGCACCCTCTCGAAACCTGGCGAGCAAGCTACACCGCGATGCAGAGCGCCTCTCTTGCAGGGTCTGCCACTTGAGTTTGCTAAACATCTCCGTAACGCTATCACGGTTACCAAATAACCCTGTGACGAAACGCGCCGCTCTTCTTTGGATCTTCTCTATCTCCTCCGTCAAACCGATCTGGTACGGATCCCACACCGATGAGCAATACTCAAGTATAGGTCGAACGAGTGTTTTGTAACCCACCTCCTTTGTTGATGGACTGCATTTTCTAAGGACTTTCCCAATGAATCTCAACCTGGTACCCGCCTTACCAACAATTAATTTTATGTGATCATTCCACTTCAAATCGTTCCGCATGCATACTCCCAGATATTTTACAGTAGTAACTGCTACCAGTGTTTGTTCCGCTATCATATAATCATACAATAAAGGGTCCTTCTTTCTATGTATTCGCAATACATTACATTTGTCTATGTTAAGGGTCAGTTGCCACTCCCTGCAACAAGTGCCTATCCGCTGCAGATCTTCCTGCACTTCGCTACAATTTTCTAATGCTGCAACTTCTCTGTATACTACAGCATCATCCGCGAAAAGCCGCATGGGACTTCCGACACTATCTACTAGGTCTTTTATATATATTGTGAAAAGCAATGGTCCCATAACACTCCCCTGTGGCACGCCAGATGTTACTTTAACGTCTGTAGACGTCTCTCCATTGATAACAACATGCTGTGTTCTATTTGCTAAAAACTCTTCAATCCAGCCACACAGCTGGTCTGATATTCCGTAGGCTCTTACTTTGTTTATCAGGCGACAGTGCGGAACTGTATCGAACGCCTTCCGGAAGTCAAGAAAAATAGCATCTACCTGGGAGCCTGTATCTAATATTTTCTTGGTCTCATGAACAAATAAAGCGAGTTGGGTCTCACACGATTGCTGTTTCCGAAATCCATGTTGATTCCTACAGAGTAGATTCTGGGTTTCCAAAAACGACATGATACTCGAGCAAAAAACATGTTCTAAAATTCTACAACAGATCGACGTCAGAGATATAGGTCTATAGTTTTGCGCATCTGCTCGACGACCCTTCTTGAAGACTGGGACTACCTGTGCTCTTTTCCAATCATTTGGAACCTTCCGTTCAAAAAATGGTTCAAATGGCTCTGAGCACTGTGGGACTCAACTGCTGAGGTCATTAGTCCCCTAGAACTTAGAACTAGTTCAACCTAACTAACCTAAGGACATCACAAACATCCTTGCCCGAGGCAGGATTCGAACCTGCGACCGTAGCGGTCTTGCGGTTCCAGACTGCAGCGTCTTTAACCACACGGCCACTTCGGCCGGCAACCTTCCGTTCCTCTAGAGACTTGCGGTACACGGCTGTTAGAAGGGGGGCAAGTTCTTTCGCGTACTCTGTGTAGAATCGAATTGGTATCCCGTCAGGTCCAGTGGACTTTCCTCTGTTGAGTGATTCCAGTTGCTTTTCTATTCCTTGGACACTTATTTCGATGTCAGCCATTTTTTCGTTTGTGCGAGGATTTAGAGAAGGAACTGCAGTGCGGTCTTCCTCTGTGAAACAGCTTTGGAAAAAGGTGTTCAGTATTTCAGCTTTACGCGTGTCATCCTCTGTTTCAATGCCATCATCATCCCGGAGTGTCTGGATATGCTGTTTCGAGCCACTTACTGATTTAACGTAAGACCAGAACTTCCTAGGATTTTCTGTCAAGTCGGTACATAGAATTTTACTTTCGAATTCACTGAACGCTTCACGCATAGCCCTCCTTACGCTAACTTTGACATCGTTTAGCTTCTGTTTGTCTGAGAGGTTTTGGCTGCTTTTAAACTTGGAGTGAAGCTCTCTTTGCTTTCGCAGTAGTTTCCTAACTTTGTTGTTGAACCACGGTGGGTTTTTCCCGTCCCTCACAGTTTTACTCGACACGTACCTGTCTGAAATCTGCCTTCTATTACTCTTGCTAAACAGATAAACCTTCCTCCCTTTTTTTATATTCCTATTAACTTCCATATTCAGGGATGCTGCAACGGCCTTATGATCACTGATTCCCTGTTCTGTACATACAGAGTCGAAAAGTTCGGGTCTGTTTGTTATCAGTAGGTCCAAGATGTTATCTCCACGAGTCGGTTCTCTGTTTAATTGCTCGAGGTAATTTTCGGATAGTGCACTCAGTATAATGTCACTCGATGCTCTGTCCCTACCACCCGTCCTAAACATCTGAGTGTCCCAGTCTATATATGGTAAATTGAAATCTCCACCTAAGGCTATAACATGCTGAGAAAATTTATGTGAAATGTATTCCAAATTTTCTCTCAGTTGTTCTGCCACTAATGCTGCTGAGTCGGGAGGTTGGTAAAAGGAGCCAATTATTAACCTAGCTCGGTTGTTGAGCGTAACCTCCACCCATAATAATTCACAGGAACTATCCACTTCTACTTCACCACAGGACAAACTACTACTAACGGCGACGAACACTCCACATACTGTGAGAAAAGTCATTTCCCATGCATCGTCCACGCAAGGTGGCGCTGTGGCTAGGGTAGTGGACTCATACTCGAAAAAGGGGGGATTCAGATTATCCAGATTATGTTTCCCTAAATCACAAGAGGAGCATGCCGGGATGTTTCCTTTGCAAATGTCACATACGATTTCCTTGTCCTCTAATGATCTTAACATCGCCGGGAAGTTCAACCCTAATTTTTCATTTCTCCTTTTCGTCAGGTATTCGCCAGGTCACACACACCCATCCGATAAACACATCTGTGACTCATTAGTCAGAAAAATCGTTTCCCACTTCTCCGCCGACCCGTATCGCGTTGAATACTGTCACTTTAAGTGATGTAGCTCTTCAGTTCTGATCAGTGACTTCAGGGCAATAGCACGGTCATGTAAACCGAGAACTATCGCTTTTCGACGGATCGTTCTGTCAGTGGCTGCTGCACCTAGGCTGTAGTACTACAAGGGGAATGCAAAAAGTAAGTTACACATTTTTGCGCTAAGAAAATTGGAAATTTGTGGCAAGATCCTATGGGACATAACTGCGGAGGTCATCGGTCCCTATGCTTAAACACTACTTAATCTAACTCAAACTAACTTACGCTGAGGACAACACACACACACCCATGCCCGAGGGAGGACTCGAACCTCCAACGGGGGAAGTCGCGCGAACCGTGGCAAGGCACCCGAGACCCCGCGGCTGCCCCGCGCGGCCCACGCTAGGACCATTGCGCAACAAGAGTGGCACATATTCAGAAAACAGCACATGTTCTACGCTTCCTGAAGACACAGTTCTGCTCTGCTGCGGTTAGCAGGTGCATCACTGTCCGGATGAAACAGCGTGTCAACCAGAAACATACCCCAAAATTGAAGTACGTGAAACAGTGTGATTCCTGTTGGTAAAAGTGTAAATTGCACACAGATTCACCGTGAAATACTGGCAGTGTGTGGACCAGACGCAATGTCGCGTCCAGCCGCAGTGAAATGGTGCGGACAACATGACCGACCACACAGACTTGGATGATGCTGATCGGGAAGGAAGGCCATCGACATGGACCGCGGACTAAAATGTCCAGGCAATAGAGGAATTGAACCGCAGAAAGTGCTGATTCTCCAACATCGAGGACGTTCCCACAGCGGTTCTCAAATGGGTCCGCGACCCAGAAACAGATTTCTATGGCAGAGAAATGGAACGATTGATAGAACGTTCCAACCATTGTTTACAGAGATTTGATGACCACGTTGAAAATATGTCTGTGTCTGGAAGATTTCCTACATATTACGCTCCTGTTGCATTTTTGGTGTCGTTGTTCTTCTTCTATATGCCAATTTGAGGTTTTTTCCCCACATTTCACAGCACTATGAACTTGACACTTGTTTCGATGCAATGTTTTGGTTTGTGTCGCAACTGAGGAAGACAGGACTACAAAAGTTGAAGATATCTTTGTCACTGTAAAATGTAGTGCAGCATTCAATAAGTTACATAATAACGCGTAACTTACTTTTTGAAGTAGCCATAATAGACAACATGAGAACTACAAATTGAACGCCGGCCGGGGTGGCCGTGCGGTTCTAGACGCTACAGTCTGGAATCGCGTGACCGCTACGGTCGCAGGTTCAAATCCTGCCTCGGGCATGGATGTGTGTGATGTCCTTAGGTTAGTTAGGTTTAAGTAGTTCTAAGTTCTAGGGGACTGATGACCTTAGAAGTTAAGTCCCATAGTGCTCAGAGCCATTTTTTACAAATTGAACTATAAACTAAGAGTTACCTGGGAAAACAGAGTAGTACATAGGCTCATAACAAACATATTTAGAAAGAACCTGCAAAGCATCAGCTGGCGTGAGATATGTGAGGGAATTGGTGTAAATTCTAAATTTAATACCTTTCCTAGTAAGTTTCTCTGCCCTTAACAAGAGTTTCCCAACGAAAACTGTGAAATATGACATCAGTGGTGCATCAAAGAATCCTGGATATCGATCGACATTAAAGCATCGTATGAGAAGAAGAGAGAACTATACATAAAGTCAGAATTAGCATAGATGTTCACTGCAGTCATGTTATAGAGCTATTGTTCTATACTGAAAAGAGTTAACACTGAGATGGCAGTAGTCATGGGATACCCCGTAACATCATGTCGGACCTCCATTTGTCCGGCGTTGTGCAGTTACTCGACGTGGCATGGACTCAACAAGCCGATGGAAGTTCCCCTAAGAAATTTTGAGCCATGCTGCTTCTATAGCCGTCCAAAATTGCGAAAGTGTTACCGGTTCAGGATTTTGTGCACAAACTGACCACTAGATTAATCCCATTAATTATCGATGAGATTCATGTCACGTGATCTGGAAGGCCAAATCATTCGCTCGAACTGTCCAGAATGTTCTTCCAATTAATTGCGATCAATTCTGGTCTAGTAACGTGGCACATTGCCATGGGAACACGAAGTTCATGAATGGCTGCAAATGGTCTCCAGGTAGCCGAACATAACTGTTTCCAGTCAATGATTCGTTCAGTTGGACCAGAGGACACAGTCGATTCCATGTAAACACAGCCCACACCAGTATCTAGCCACGATCAGCTTGCATAATGCCTTGTTGACAACTTGGATCAGTGGCTTCATGGGGACCGAGCCACACTAGAACCCTAACATCAGCTCTTACCAACTAAAATCGGGACTCAGCTGAACAGGCTACAGTTTTAAAGACGTGTAGCGACCAGCCAATATGGTCACGAACCCAGGTGAGGCGCTGCGGTTGTCTGCTGCTATGGTCCATTAATGACAAATTTCGCCGCACTGTCACAACGCATACATTCGTCGTACGTACCACATTGATTTCTACGGTTATTTCACGCAGCGCTGCTTGTCTGTTATCACTCTACGCAAACGACACTGCTCACGGTCGTTAAGTTTAGGCCGTTGGCCACTGCGTTGTCCGTGATGAAAGGTAATGCCTGAAATTTGGTATTCTCGGCGCAGTCTTGACATCGCAGATGTCGGAATACTGAATTCCTTAACAATTTACGAAAGAGAATGTCCCATGCATCTAGCTCCAACTACCATTCCGCGTTCAAAGTCTGTTAATTCCTGTCGTGTGGCCGTAATCACGCTGGAAACCTTTACACCTGAATCAGCTGAGTACAAATGACAATTCCGCCGATGCACTGCCCTTTTATATCTTGTGTACACAATACTACTGACATGTGTATATGTGCATATCGGTATCCCATGACTTTTGTCACCTCAGTGCATAAAAATGAAAAAGATTGCATGGCAAGTAAGCGATGAGTAATTCTCGGAATAAGATCAACAGAATATGGAGCACATGTAGAATGAAAATAGCAAAGTATTCGAGGGAATAACGCGTCACTTTCAACAGGTATCGTTTCAAAAAATGTTCAAATGTGTGTGAAATCTTATGGGACTTAACTGCTAAGGTCATCAGTCCCTAAGCTTACACACTACTTAACCTAAATTATCCTAAGGACAAACACACACATGCATGCCCGAGGGAGGACTCGAACCTCCGCCAGGACCAGGTATCGTTTCAGAGTGTTTAAAGTATGTTATTGTTAGCTTCTCTTTAACAGAGGTAGTTGCACAGATATAACCGACTATTGTCGTGTTTCATTATTAACTTCCTTCTCCAAAGTCTTGGAAGAGGTAATGAATTTAAGAATGGTTGAGCATGTAAGATTCTCAGTCAATCACATTTTGGATTCCTTAAAGATACACTACCGTTTGTGGAAATTGCAACACCGAGAAGGCAACGCATGAATTCAGTTAATTTAATACCACTGGTTAGGTACATGACAAGTAACAAATGATTACCTTTTCAAATCTGTACATGTCTTTTGAGCCGTACTACTCAGTATGCCGTGTGGCCACCATGCGCTGCAATTAGAGCCGCTATACGCCGTGGCATTGAATCAATAAGGTTCTGAATACCATGCAGTTTATATCCGAGCCCACAGATCCGTGACACCAGTTATTGGAAGATCGTGACGCACCAGGTACCGAACAACCATATCTCAGACATGTAAGATGGGCGACATGTCTGGCGAACGTGCACGCCAGGGAAGCAATGGTACCATTCGCTCTTCGAAGAAGGCCTGTACATTCCTCGCAATATGTGGCCGGGCATTGTCCTGTTGAAATGTGGCCTGTGGAGATGCCGGCCGCAGTGGCCGTGCGGTTCTGGGCGCTTCAGTCTGGAACCGCGTGACCGCTACGGTCGCATGTTCGAATCCTGCCTCGGGCATGGATGTGTGTGATGTCCTTAGGTTAGTTAGGTTTAAGTAGTTCTAAGTTCTAGGGGACTGATGACCTAAGATGTTAAGTCCCATAGTACTCAGAGCCATTTTGAGCCTGTGGAGATGCCTGAAGCAGGAGGAGTAGTACCTCAGGCTCCACAACCTCCGTGTGGTGCCGGTTGCTGTTCAAAGTGCCCGCAATACGTACGAGGCGAGATCGGTTGTTGAAACCAATGGCGGCCCAAACCATCACACCTGTGTTTGTCCGCTATGCCGCTCCACAATGTAGCCCACCAGATTGTGCTCACCACGATGCCGCCGGTCACGTATGCGGCCAACACTGTAGGACACGCTGAAGCGGGACTCATGTTGCCATTCAGCACCCCAGTGGCGGTTTTCACGTGCCCATTGCAGTTGGAGGGGCTTGTGGTTTCTGGACAATGGAAGCCGACGTAATGGCATGCGTGCAAACAGTCCGACCTGCAGCAGACAGCGACGAACCGTCGATGCAGACAAGTTCACACCTGTTGCAGTGCTCCAGCGACGAGCCAACACTGTGGATGAAGCTGTACGGTCCGTAATGGCCATGCGGACAAGACGACGGTCATCCCGTGCTGTGGTCATGTTCCGTGGTCCAGTTCCCGCTCGTCGCTGCGTACGACCTTCCTCTATTCACTGCTTCCACACATGTATCACTGTCGTAGCAGCATGCCCCGTGCGAGCCGAAATGTCACGGTATGACAACCCCGTTTCCCGGAGACCGATCGTTCTGCCCCGTTCGAACTCGCTCACATGCCGATATGGCTCCCTTTGACGTCGATGAGGCATACTGGCACTTACTGTATTGTTTCCACATTGTGTGACAGCTCTGCGCCAACTACACTAGGAGCAACACCGACCCTGTCGGACCGACACGAGAGGGCTCTGCTCGGCCTACGTGTACCCCATCTCGCTGCAAAACTTATCATGTATTGCTTGCACACCCGTCGCCACTTCCACCAAATGTGGCGCTATTCGGGTAATTCGTTCTCGGTGTTGCACTTTTCATAAACGGCGGTGTATATCCACTGAACGTGCAATATACTATTCCAGTGAGCATCTGTTAAGATCTCTGAATGACAAGATTTCACCTATTGGGACATTTTGTTTATCTGTCTGAGGTATTTGACCGTACAAATCACAATATCCCTTTGGGGAAACTTAAAGTTTAAGGTTTTAGAGGTACAATGAGTAAGTGGTTCTCTTCATATTTAACCAATAGGAAGGAAAAGGGCGGGTTAGTAATTCACACAACCACCATGATGAGTCTCATCTGAGTGGGAAGAAACTACTACCGGTGTTCAACAGTGTTAAATTATCGGACCACCGTTGCACTTGATTTCTATAAATGACCCTCCATCTTACACTAGTAAAGCTAAATAGTGCTCTTCGCTGTTGATGCAAACATTATAATCAGGCCCAACATACACTGATGCGCCAAAGAAACTGGTTAGGCATGCATATTCAAATACAGAGATATGTAAAGAGGCAGAATACGACGCTGCGGTCGGCAACGCCTATATAAGACAACAAGTGTCTGGCGCAGTTGTTAGATCGGTTACTGCTGCTACAATGGCAGGTTATCAAGATTAAAGTGAGTTTGAATGTGGTGTTATAGTCGACGCACGAGCGATGGGACAAAGCATCTCCGAGTGGGGATTTTCCTGTACGACTATTTCACTAGTGTACCGTGAATATCAGGAATCGGGTAAGACATCAAATCTCCGACATCGCTGCTGCCGGAAAAAGATCCTGCAAGAACGGGACCAACGACGACTGGAAAGAATCGTTCAACGTGACATAAGTGCAACCTGTAACGCTGTGCTTGGAGCACACGATACTCTTTAAAGCCTGTACTATGGTAGGTTGACGGGCTTCACCTTATAAGAAAGGATTTTTGTATAGAAATTGACCGCGTGTACCTGAATGAAGGCAAATCAGACTTACACCCACTCTGTAATAACAATGATACGTCAAGCAAGTACGAAACGCAACTACACGTCAGGACGGACAATAAACAACACAGAAGATGCTACCAATTTGTTAATAATACGGTCGCCAGCCTAATTAGGCATTAACTGAGTTTCTTCCCTGTACAAGTTGATGTACGTTCAAGCAAAACAACACGTAGTAACACAGCATAATATGGTAAATTTTAGAACCAGAAAATCTACTGAACTGATAATTTCACTTTCTGTACTAATATGGATAAACTATAAATACATAACATTACACTATAATGTTTACTACAAAACTTTGTACTGTCTATTGATCTGATTAAAATCGGGCATAGGTTACCCTAGAAATAGCACTTTCGAAACAAACACACAATGTCAATTTTGATAAAGGTAAAACACTGATAATTTTTTTTTTTTTTTTTTTTTTTTTAGCTTTGACTTTGCTGGTCAAATCAGTTCAGTACACTTCAGAATTCAAATGAATAAGAAAGAAGGGGGGGACCTTGAAACTGTTACGATCACTGTATTAAAACAATTAATTACTGAAACCATTATGCACTCAAGATTTCCAATATATCAGTTACTACTCTTTTCATTTTATTTCCTGCTCATTTAAATACCATTATATCTGCCTCAAAATAATTAAACTTCATTTCTAAATCGATATCAAAATTATCTTCCAACTTTGTCAGACCTTTGTTATTCGTCTATTAGTTCATTAACAAAAAAACTCTTTAAACATCATTCTAACATAGCTAGGTCTGCAGATAATTATTATTAACATTAACTTTAATTCTTCATTTCGGGACACTCGGATTGCACAACATTTGGAAAGGACCCTGGCTAGGTTAGTGGTGAGGATAATTAAATGATAGGACAGTTCTGGTGAAATTTAAGTTGTTATTGAACAATATTGGACAAAAGTAACACTGGTCCACACGAATACAGTACTAAAAGTTTCAACCTGTTCGTATCGATGCGGCGGTTAGCGGGCGGCGAGATGGCGAGGCACGGAGCATACATACAACCACAGCAATGGCTCTTGATGTAGCCGGCCGGTGCGGCGGTGCGGTTAAAGGCGCATCGGTATGGAACCGCGTGACCGCTACGGTCGCAGGTTCGAATCCTGCCTCGGGCATGGATGTGTGTGATGTCCTTAGGTTAGTTAGGTTTAATTAGTTCTAAGTTCTAGGCGACTGATGACCTCAGAAGTTAAGTCGCATAGTGCTCAGAACCATTTGAGCTCTTGATGTATCGGCACTTTACTTCTTCATAGCGTCGCAATACTTTTCCATTTAGTGCCTATGGAATTTTGCCATGCTGTATAGGCGTCGTAACGGCATATCCGAGGCTCAATGAAACTATGTCTTCCAGGAGAGCCTCCTCGATCCTGAACGTGTTGCTCAGACCAATGCCCAACTCCGACTACTACTGCTGAGCCCGTTATGCCGTGCAGCGCCCGTGTGCATTTTCCCGCGCTCGCCTGCCATCCACCTTTTACCGCTCCCTTACAAGCCGGGTATTCACCCGAGGTTTTGCGTTCTACATATTCTAATACATTGCCTACGCATGGACCAGACGCACAATTACAATTTTAACATCTTACATCAGTTTCAATTCTGTTATAATATTGCTTGAAATTTGACATAAACATTAATATTCACATCGAAAATTGTTTATAGTTTCTTTAACATAATGGCATGAAACAAAAAAGAAATGAAATCAGAACATCGATTACACTAATTTGTCGAAAATCAGAAGAAAAAATTATTTATATGTACAATAGTATAACGTCGTTGTTGTTACAAACCCTTCCGGAAATTGCTGCAGATTTCAGTTCTGGGTCATCAACAAGTTTCAGCGTGCGAACCATTCAACGAAACATCATCGATATGCCCATTTGAAGTCGAAGGCCTACTCGTGTACCGTTGATGACTGCACGACACAAAGCTCACTTGAGCCCGTCAAAACCGACATTGGACTGTTGATGACTAGAAACATGTTGCTGGTCGGACGAGTCTTGTTTCTAATTGTATCGAGCGGATGGACGTGTACGGGTATGGAGACAACTTCGTGAATCCATGGACGCTGCATGTCAGCAGGGGACTGTTCACGCTGGTGGAGGCTCTGTAATGGTGTGGGGCGTGTGTAGTTGGAGTGATATGGGACCCTTGATACTCTGACAGATGACACATCCGTGAGCACCCTGTCTGATCACCTGCTTCCATTCATGTCCATTGTGCATTCCGATGGACTTGGGCAACTCCAGCAGGACACTGCGACACCCCACACGTCCAGAATTGCTGCAGAGGGGCTCTTCCGAGTGAAAGACACATCCGCTGACCACCAAACGCCCCAAACATGAACTTTACTGAGCATATGTGGGATGCCTTCCAACGTGCTGTTCATAAGAGATCTCCTACCCCTCGTACTCTTACGGATTTATGGACAGCCCTGCAGGATCCATAGTGTCAATTCCCTCCAGCACTTCTTCAGACAGTAGTCGAGTCCATGCCACGTCGTGTTGCGGCACTTCTGCGTGCACGCGGGGGGCCTACAGATTCAGGTGTACCATTTTCTTTGGCTCTTCAGAGTAGAGGCAACAGCGGAAGAAACAATAAATGAATAATACTATACTCAAAAATACTATTGATTTGTTCTCGGTAAAGGGTCTGTCATTTACCTTAGAAAAGACATAGTTCATCCAATTATGGACAACGCAAGGCTTATCATCATTAATAACAATACAGAACGTGAGATAGGAAATATTTAAAACTGATTGTTCAAAATTAATGGATGCGTCTGCTTATCAGAACATGATTTGTAAATCACAAATTATAGAATTTATGAAACGCTTGATTTCAGCATCATTTTCTCTAGATTTAATTGCTAATTTTGGTGATGACAACCTTAGAGAAGCGGCTTACTTTAAACAGGCCTACTTTTTCTCACAGATATCACTTTGAAGTTGTTTTTGGGCAAATCCTCAAATATATATGATTATTTATTGCACAGGAACGTGCTGTACGAATAATATCTGATGCCGACACTCGAATTTCATGTAGAACAACTGCTTAAAAAATTTGATGTACTAATAATAGCCTCACAATACGTTTACTCTCTAACGAAGTTTCACGTGAGGAATCAGGCATAAGTTTAAAATAACAGTTACACTGAAAAGTTCATCAACATAATTTACAACACATCCCAAAAACTAAACTAAACCAGTTAGAGAGAATGTCTGACGATTACCCCGTTCAATAGACTTTAGAGTTTACTGCTCACTATTAGTTAATTTATTGGGTCCTCAAGAGAAATGATTGGTTTTAATTCTTCACCAACGTTTCCGCTTTCTGATAGCACCACTATCCATCGATCAGGGCACATATAACTCCTGTGACATATCACTAACGGACTCCCGAACTTGTACACACTTACAGTTGTGTTTTGCTCCAGTAAATTCAGTTGTCTCCAGTGACTCATTCTGAAAACGACCAAGTATGTGATTTCAACACATTGTTCCTGCACTTTACGTTAGAGCCCAAAAGGAAAGTACAATCGATAAATAATATCATATTCCCTGAAGATAGTGTCGGGATGGTTAGATGTAGGAAAAAACTTAATCACTAGAAACATAATAATGGAGGCGACATGTAATTTCAAAAAGTTCCGATGACGAAGATAGACATAAAAAAACGGAAAATTTCTTCCAAAACAGTTAATGGATAATTATAATTACCCATAACTGCTCTGCATGCTTGGCAACCCTGTGGTAAGTTCTTTATGAGATGATTTCAGAGTTCTGTTCGTAATAGGTCTCATGTCTGACACAGAATTGCGCCAACGTTTGTAACAGTCGTTGGTGTTGACTGAAGGGGTGCAGTACGTCTCTCAGACACATCCCACACATGTTCTATAAGATTTAGATTCCGAAGCCTCGCTGGTCAGTTTCTGTCCTAGATATCTTCACACGCAAACATTTCATCTTCCAGACCATTCCAAATGAAACAGCGTTATCACACACGAGGAGAAAGGCTGAACCACATACCTCTCTGAAAATTTGCCCATGTGGTAAAGTACTTTACCTCTTCGGTTTTGGGAATTAAAACTATTTGTCAAACTAACACAGACGTGTAGTTTCATACACCCATTCGACATGATGCCTCACCATAGCAACACCTGAGTACCAAAAAACTGGTGCCTTTCCAAGATGATCCTGTGTTTGCACCGGCTACAAATTTCCTTTTGGACGAATGTGGAACTGTAACTACACTCCTGGAAATTGAAATAAGAACACCGTGAATTCATTGTCCCAGGAAGGGGAAACTTTATTGACACATTCCTGGGGTCAGATACATCACATGATCACACTGACAGAACCACAGGCACATAGACACAGGCAACAGAGCATGCACAATGTCGGCACTAGTACAGTGTATATCCACCTTTCGCAGCAATGCAGGCTGCTATTCTCCCATGGAGACGATCGTACAGATGCTGGATGTAGTCCTGTGGAACGGCTTGCCATGCCATTTCCACCTGGCGCCTCAGTTGGACCAGCGTTCGTGCTGGACGTGCAGACCGCGTGAGACGACGCTTCATCCAGTCCCAAACATGCTCAATGGGGGACAGATCCGGAGATCTTGCTGGCCAGGGTAGTTGACTTACACCTTCTAGAGCACGTTGGGTGGCACGGGATACATGCGGACGTGCATTGTCCTGTTGGAATAGAAAGTTCCCTTGCCGGTCTAGGAATGGTAGAACGATGGGTTCGATGACGGTTTGGATGTACCGTGCACTATTCAGTGTACCCTCGACGATCACCAGTGGTGTACGGCCAGTGTAGGAGATCGCTCCCCACACCATGATGCCGGGTGTTGGCCCTGTGTGCCTCGGTCGTATGCAGTCCTGATTGTGGCGCTCACCTGCACGGCGCCAAACACGCATACGACCATCATTGGCCCCAAGGCAGAAGCGACTCTCATCGCTGAAGACGACACGTCTCCATTCGTCCCTCCATTCACGCCTGTCGCGACACCACTGGAGGGGGCTGCACGATGTTGGGGCGTGAGCGGAAGACGGCCTAACGGTGTGCGGGACCGTAGCCCAGCTTCATGGAGACGGTTGCGAATGGTCCTCGCCGATACCCCAGGAGCAACAGTGTCCCTAATTTGCTGGGAAGTGGCGGTGCGGTCCCCTACGGCACTGCGTAGGATCCTACGGTCTTGGCGTGCATCCGTGCGTCGCTGCGGTCCGGTCCCAGGTCGACGGGCACGTGCACCTTCCGCCGACCACTGGCGACAACATCGATGTACTGTGGAGACCTCACGCCCCACGTATTGAGCAATTCGGCGGTACGTCCACCCGGCCTCCCGCATGCCCACTATACGCCCTCGCTCAAAGTCCGTCAACTGCACATACGGTTCACGTCCACGCTGTCGCGGCATCCTACCAGTGTTAAAGACTGCGATGGAGCTCCGTATGCCACGCCAAACTGGCTGACACTGACGGCGGCGGTGCACAAATGCTGCGCAGCTAGCGCCATTCGACGGCCAACACCGCGGTTCCTGGTGTGTCCGCTGTGCCGTGCGTGTGATCATTGCTTGTACAGCCCTCTCGCAGTGTCCGGAGCAAGTATGGTGGGTCTGACACACCGGTGTCAATGTGTTCTTTTTTCCATTTCCAGGAGTGTATTATACAAACAGAAGCGAGATTCAGCTTTGAAAGACGTAGTCCTCTGGCCAGTCATGCTCCAAACTTAGTCTCGCTGATTTACTAACATCCAAACACTTCAAGGCACTTCCAGATTTTTGGCACAGAGGCACGACTGTTGTGACACATAGTTCTTTGCGAAACTACTAATCCCCAGGCAGCAGAACATTTACGTGGTGACATTGTTGAATTTCATTCGACTGTTACAGGAACATTGGGTACGGTTTCGGTTGGGAAATTTAATCAACCTATTACTGGCGTATAATGAGTAATTCTTGTGTTTCAGAGCCATCAGGGAATCCTTAAAATGATATTTTGTTCAAATGGTTCAAATGGCTCTGAGCACTATAGGACTTAACTGCTGAGGTCATCAGTCCCCTAGAACTTAGATCTACTTAAACCTAACTAACCTAAGGACATCACACACATCCATGCCTGAGGCAGGATTCGAACCTGCGACCGTAGCGGTCGCGCGGTTCCAGACTGTAGCGCCTAGAACCGCTCGTCCACCCCGGCCGGCTGATATTTTGTGACACCTTCATCGAGGTTCTGGTTGCGTCAGCCCTGTATTTACGTGTACGGTATCTGTACTCTGCAAAACAGGATGAAAGTGACCTCTTTGTGACGTTACGTTAAATACTTCTGCCTGTAATGAAAGTGAAAACACGACTGAGAGATGGATATAAATGCGCTGTTATTCATTAACTTTGAGTCACGTGGCTATTCGATGCAGGGAGATCTGCTTCACGAAACGGAGACCACAAATACTTGTATCTTTCCACTTTCCTCATTTCCCATGCATACCCAACTCTTGTATATTAGTGTAGGTGGCCAATCGATCTGTCACACTGATAATTCATCATACGCTTCCTATAGATTTAGAAGCTACACGTGTATTTTTTTTTTAATTTTCTTTTTTATTTATTTTTCAGGTTCAGTTGGACCATCCGAGCCAGAGCTACCTGGGCGTGTAGCGAGTGACTACATAGTTTCAAAAACACCGATTATAAAATTATAAACAAAACAAAGCAAAGACTTAATAAAATGCGAAAGAACTACGACAGAGTACACGAATAAATACATTGCAGAGGAGAGTTCTGAATTACAACGAGGAATTCATGTGCAGTACAGTAGGAGAGAGACATAAGGAAAATTTTCATCTTAGATTTGAAGCCTTGGTGTTTAACAATCAATTTTTTTCAGTTGTGTTGGAATCTTATTGAAACCTGTTGAACAGTGCACATCCTCCGGTACAACTTTTAAGGTAGTGTTATTCAAGTGCAATTCGTTTTTGTGTCTAGTGTTCAAACACTCCAGCTTTTTTTGAGTTAGTATTTTCAACAACAAATCCCATGATGCAGTATATGTACAGGAATGGTGGAATAGAATTCCGAGAAACCTTATGATGGTTTGTACTTGTTGTTGATGATGTGAGTGGGACTGGAAAATATTCAGTGCTAGTTTCCACATCATTTTGTTTTCTCTTGCATTATCAGGAACACAACATTACCCGTAGCTGAAATAAGATAATAGAGAAGTCCGAGAGGCCCCTTCAACTGATTTAACACAGTGAAAAGTGATCTTAGACTCTTATGTCAGATTATTTATCATACAGCAAGATAAACAAAATCAGTGTCGAGAATATATTTCCCGAACTCTCGAATATATCAAGAAGGAGGGTCTCGACGAAGAGGCTGTATAGTTAATATTTGTAACTCTTTTATATACCGAGGTGCTGAAAGTACTATGTCTTTTTTTGGAAATGGTACGATCTCATTTTTTAACATAGTCGATAGCTGTGAAAAAGGAAGAGACCGTTTCCGAACTATTATTGCATCAAACAGAATTGGCAATTTACAGTATAAATTTCGATTCAAAATACGTGTAATCAGCGTTGTCAGTTACTACGAAAAGATTCATTGTGTCAGGAAGGTAATTTCTAAAGAATATCTTAAACCCGAAAAGTAACAGAATTACGTCAAAATATTTCGCAGAAAATACCCCGACTGCTGCAATTTAAAGCAGAGTGGCTTTCTACATGAGAAACAAGAATGAGACGTAAAATGACAGCGAAGTTGAAAGCCAGTGTTGAGAATTCCTCAAGTCCCACAACTAAAACAAGTCTTAACTGAACGCGGAGTCAGAGAAGAACAAATAGATAAATAGAGAAAACTCTGAATGTGAAGGATGTCTTCGAACATAGGAAGAATATGATGTTACAAGGGCATTCTCAAAAGGAGTAAAAGGAGAAGAGAGCCAGTGACTGAAATAAAAGGATCTGAAAAAAATGGAGAAAGTTATGTAATCGACATCTCACATGTCTTAAACAGTCTTTCAGTCTTTGAACGCAGTGTGAGTGAAGTACGCTTTCTGACACTGTGTGGTTATCTTCAAAGGGCAGTGATCTCTTTTCCTTTTATTTACTTGGAACTGCACTCTGAATCACTAGCAAGGTCGTTGCGGACTGATAAAGCCAGTCTGTTAGAGGTCTTACGGGAGTCGGAGAGATAACATTCAGAAGTCTCTTACGCTCCGTTGGCTGGATGTCTTATCGCTATTCTGGGTAGAGCGATAGACGAGACTACTCTCCCACACAGATAGATGTGAAACGTGCCTGAAATTCAGTCAGAGGTTCTCACTTTCGACCGCACACACTCTCGTTTGTGCTAAGAACTTGGCCAGTCATGGCGCGCTCATCCGGAACATTCTACAATCGAAGCTGAGCCATATCTCGTCACGTCATCCTATTTATTTCTTTTGGGGTTTAGTTAAATGACTGAAGACAAACTGCGATAGTGCGGTAGTTACCTCCCTCGATCTCTGCTGAACAATTTCCGTTGATGTGAATGGCTGTAGTCTATGCGTGGGACGACAATTCTCTAGTTCGCCTGCTGCTAGTCTCTGGCAGAGGTGCGGCATGACAGAGAATGTTCCATGCAGCCTATTACTTGTTCTCAGATTGCAGGAGCAATAAGAGAAACAGTTAAAATGTGCTTGTCGCACAATAAGGCGATCTTCCCTTGTGGTGGGCAAATGTGGTTGACTGGAACCTATGGAATCCAACGTCACATCCGGATGCTCCACAAATCTGAATATTCGACGAGCGCAATGGGGACCCACAATGAGGCATCTTTCAGACTCTGTTGGGTGCTAATAGCGCTGCCTCACAGACGTATACGTGTCCTTCAAAGTGATTAATGAACACAAGAAGCTTTTCACCTTCCTTAAATATCCTATCATGGCCGCTAAGAACACTATACACGAAAAACACTAAAGCACTTTGGGCCCTACCACAGAGAATTGCAACTCCAAACATTAACATACCCCTTGATGATGTGTACCCTACAAAGTTAGATTGACATACACCATGGCTTCTAGGTGCTTCACTTTTTTTGTCAGGTGAGGTATGTCGATGAATTTTTCAGGCTTCTAGCTGAACAGAAAGAAAAGGTCGCACCGCACAAAAATTTAGTCACCTGTCAATTCACATTTATTTCATATTGATATCAAGTCTTATAAAACAGAAACTCATCGCCTACTATTACATTACCTTACCAACCTTATTTTATGGCCTTGTATTGCTAGCCGTCGGTAGCACTGTCGTGGGTATTCCTTTCCTCTTCTCCTCCAATTCTTGATGCGACCGAGAAAAAAGAAAAGGATAATAGTTTTCATTAACTGTGAAGCTCTGTTGCAAACAATTCGTCATGATAAACCCAATACCAGGACTGTGGCATAGGTGCTCATACGCCTTTTCATGAAAGGAGGAGATGAGAGCTGGAACGAAGTCTTTCATTGGTTCTAGGCGCTTCAGTCCGGAACCGCGCTGCTGCTACGGTTCCAGGTTCTAATCCTGCCTCGGGCAAGGATGTGTGTAATGTCCTCACGTTAGTTAGGTTTAAGTAGTTCTAAGTCTAGGAGTCTGATGACCTCAGATGTTAAGTCCCATAGTGCTTAGAGCCATTTGAACCATCTGAATAGCAAAAATGAACAGACACTGCTGCTATTGTGACCAGACTGCACTCAAAAGCCACCTGCAATCAGTGCGCTGAACCATAGTAGTGTCCATCGAGCCACGTTAAGACGCATCAGCTGGTGGTGTATTGGTTCAATTAACTTATTGTACAACGCAACACAAAATATCACTTTTTTAAAACCCCGTAATTACGACACAAAAGTTTGAAATTTGGCTCAAAGGTGGATACAAGGTGCCTTTATTATTGACCAAAAGCGTGGCGCCCTACAGTGTCGTCAACCTCAGGCGCGGCGACGCTTCCAACAGCAGTGTGTAGGCACATGCAAATTAAATTGGTGGAACTCAGACATTCATGTGAGGTGTAAGGTGGGCTCATGATGTCATATTGGCACCAGATATCACCACAATTCTTGGTCACGCGATGAGAAGTTGATTCATTAGATCTCCTCTTACCCCCATTCCACCCATTTGTTTGACGTCTCTCCAATGGAGGGCAAAATCGCGACACCTAGCGCTGGAATCACGCGCGTTTCATGAGTGGCTCAGAAAAATAGTTCGAATACACCGCCGCTCAGAATCGACATGAAAAATCCTCTGGAGAGGACATAAAGAGCGCCAATAAAACCACCTCTTCGCTAAGAGCTTTAATTTTCACACATTTCACGCTCAAAAACGACAGTTTGCAGTGCGGTGTACAACAGGACGACGTTCTTGACAATTTTTTCCCTGCTGTCACTCGCCCGGACGATCCAACCATTTACTAAGGAAATCGAGGGGCTGCAGCCCCATTGAACATGACCTCATCCACTTGGAATGTAACGCAATCGCAATATTTGCTCTGGTATACAGAGTGGAACCATTAGGGGCCGTTCAGAACCATTCGACGGAATTTGAACGTAATCTAAAGCAGAAAATGGAGTTTATACTTTTTCATTCCTTCTCCATCACGCCTCCTGTAGCGTGTGCACAGAGGGGCGCAACATGGACAAACATGTGAATGAAATGGCAGAGGGTCCTTCTAAGACCTCCCAGTTTGGAAACACCCTTGGTGCCGCCCGATCACCTTTGTTGGGCACTTTAGAAATGTCCCTCTGCAGAGATACTCATTCACCCATCCCTACCTCCAGGTAGGACAAGCAACCCGCTCCATACTATCGCCTGCTGGCTGCATATGAAATCAGAGGGATGTCATAACGGTTGCCTTTTTATGGCCAGCGGATACAGATCGGTAGAGGGATGTTTCTGTACAAAAATATTTTTAAAGTGCTCAGCAAAAGTCCGCATATGGCACCGATGCTGCCGAACTGGGGGGTCTTAGGAAACCCTTTGCCTTTTAATCACGTGCATTTCAGTGTCGCATCCGCAAGAACACACACCACTGGAGGGCGAGAAAAAGGAGGGATGAAAACCATAAACACCCTTTTCTGCTACGAATCACGTTCAAATTTCGTCGAATGGTTTTGAACTGTCCGTAGTGGTTCCCCTGTATATGAGAGCAAATACAGCGATCGTGCTACACCACAAAGGGATGAGATCACGTTCAGTGGGGTTGCAGCCTCTCGATGTCCTCAGTAAAGGGAGCGTCAGCAGAGGCAAAATGTGTCAAGAACGTCGTCCTGTTAAACACCACACTGGAAAGTGTCGTGAAAATGGAGGCCTCTAGGGAAGAGGTGGTTTCACAGACGCACTTTAGGGCACCTCCTGATGCATTTACGTGGCGGTTCTGAGCAGAAGTGTCATAGAATTGTTTTCCTCGACTACCCATAAAAAACCGGGTAATTTCAACGCTGGACGTTGCGGTTCTGACTCCATTACAGAGCTGTCAAATGAAGGGGTGATTTGTGGGCAAGACGGCATTTGACAAGTTTCTCGTAGTGTGACACGCCCAAGGTGGCTTTGGGTAGAATCTGGTGAAAATAGGATATTACTAACCCACTTTATAGCTAACATGAACATCTGAACGCTAGCCTTTTTTTCCGAATGTGTCGTCACCTTGCTGTTTGAAGCGTCTCTGAGCCCGAGGGTGAAATTGCAGGACGCCCCGCTTTTACGCCATTACAGAGTAAGATTGGAGGCACCTCCGAGCCAAATTTCAAGTTTCTGCATCGCATTGGGAGACAATTACTGGGTTTCAAATAAGTGATCAATTAATTGCGTTGCGCAATGTAGTTGCTCGAGCTTCAGACATAATACTAGTAGTGAGACAAAGTTCGCGTCACCCCATTCTACATTGTTGGCAAATTTGTTCCAGATGGCGGATCCAAGATGGCGGCAAAAGATAGGGCAACGTCGCAGTGACGTCATGGCAGGAAGTTCAAACTTTGGCGGGAAAATAGGTCAATTGGGCTGCCTCCACTAACCTAACCCCCACCCCCCACCCCCAACCCTCCCCTCCCCAGGAAATGGCGGGATGTTCAAATTCCAGCAGGACAATGCAGCAGATCATGGCTACCTTCACTAACTAAGAAAATGGCGGGAAAATAGGTCACTTGGGCTACCTCCACTAACCTAAGTCATCCAACCGCCACCTCTTCCTAGGAATTGGTGGGAAAAGGACTCAGCCTGTGCTGGATAGGATGGGCGTAAGTCTTTATCTTCATTCTTTATTTAAATTCTGTGCTATTTTCGTAAACAGGTTATGTTAGGACAAGAATTTCCGCCCAGACAAGCTGAGACATCACGAAAGCTCCTTCAAAAGCGACCGTTAACTATTTCTGGGACATTATACAATTTCCGAGAGGTCGACTTGGCTATTGTTTTACATAGCTGTGTGACATCAGTATAACATTGAGAACGTTTAAGATGCACTTGCGATGGTGTGTAGCTGCGCAAGCATTTTGCGGTGATGAATCAGCCACGCTTGGCTGGTAAACACGTACATAGCTAGACACAGCTCGCGTGTCCTGTTAGGATCGCTAGGAAGAATGCACCCTGTGCTATTCTGGGAAGCATTGGAACAGATTTCTATAGCGCGACCTGTGATGTCAGTATCCACAGGTACATAGGTATCGCACCAGCAATGTTAAACACATGTGAGTGGCCCAGATGCATCTCGTGTATGGCCAGCATGAGCGTGCTGCCCAGCGTGGGCTCCTTGGAGTTCTTTAGGGGACTGGTCGCTGATAAGTCGTGGTTGACGATAGTTTGAAAGCGTTTTTTACGTGCAATGAGTGTTTGTGCATTATTTTCGGCTGTTTAAGCGCTGTGAGCGTGTTTGCATAGCGTTACAGATGCATTATCTTCTGACAATTTATGAGTTGTTTTCATGTCTGTTGCATTATTTTGTGAATAGGTGTGCAGGCTGTGCAATGCATGATCTCGATAGTTGTCGATTAGCGAATTTGAACTTTCCGCCATTTTCTGGAGGAGGGGAGTGGGGGGTGATAAAGGTGATAAGGGAGGTGGGGGGGAAGGTGGTTAGGTTAGTGGTGGCAGCCCATTTAACATATTTTCCCGCCAAAATTTGAACTTCCTGCCATAACGTCATTGCGCCATTGCCATATCTATGCCGCCATCTTGAATAAATTTGGCAACAGTGGAGACTGGGGTGACAAGAACTTTGTCCCACTACTAATACTGACCATTCTATTTTCCAGTCCTTCATATTATACTCTTTGTAGCTTTTTTTATTTCTCATTGAGATTAGTGTACGTTACGAAAACGTTACAGAATTTGTGAATGTGACACAAGACGCTTAAGTATGTTTCATAATGTAATGTACTGTCTGCTACAGGCAACTAGAGAGCAAACTATCTATGTGGACAAGCTAAATAAAGGAAACTTTTTTTGTAGGTTATGGATGTGTACCGAACTGGGAATCGAATCTGAAACATTTCCTTTCACTATTAGAGTGTGGTACCCGTGGTTTAGGGGTAGCGTCTTTGATTCATAATCAAAAACGTCTTCGGTCCCGGGTTCGATCTCCGTCACTGCCTGAATTTTGATAAATAAACGGCATTGGCGGCCGAAGACTACCGGCATAAGAAGTCAGCCTCATTCTGCCAACGGCCTTGTCAAAGAGGGCGGAGAAGCGGATAGAGGTTCAGGGCACTCTCTTGTCCTAGGGGTGGGAAATTGCCCCTAAAGGCGGAAGAATCAGCAATGATCAACGACATGAGGATGCAGAAGGCAATGGAAACCACTGCATTAAAGACACGTAACGTGTATCCACAGGACATGTGGCCTGTATTTGAAGAAGTGTCATGAAGATCTCTCCATTGGCAAAAGATTCCGGAATAGTCCCCCATTCGGATCTCCGGGAGGGGACTGCCAAGGGGGAGGTAACCATGAGAAAAAGATTGAATAATCAACGAAAGGATAACGTTCTACGAGTCGGGGCGTGGAATGTCAGAAGCTTGAACGTGGTAGGGAAACTAGAAAATCTGAAAAGGGAAATGCAAAGGCTCAATCTAGATATAGTAGGGGTCAGTGAAGTGAAGTGGAAGGAAGACAAGGATTTCTGGTCAGATGAGTATCGGGTAATATCAACAGCAGCAGAAAATGGTATAACAGGTGTAGGATTCGTTATGAATACGAAGGTAGGGCAGAGGGTGTGTTACTGTGAACAGTTCAGTGACCGGGTTGTTCTAATCAGAATCGACAGCAGACCAACACCGACAACGATAGTTCAGGTATACGTGCCGACGTCGCAAGCTGAAGATGAACAGATAGAGAAAGTGTATGAGGATATTGAAAGGGTAATGCAGTATGTAAACGGGGACGAAAATCTAATAGTCATGGGCGACTGGAATGCAGTTGTAGGGGAAGGGGTAGAAGAAAAGGTTGTTGTTGTTGTTGTTGTTGTTGTCTTCAGTCCTGAGACTGGTTTGATGCAGCTCTCCATGCTACTCTATCCTCTGCAAGCTTCTTCATCTCCCAGTACCTACTGCAACCTACATCCTTCTGAATCTGCTTAGTGTATTCATCTCTTTGTCTCCCTCTACGATTTTTACCCTCCACGCTGCCCTCCAATGCTAAATTTGTGATCCCTCAAAACGTGTCCTACCAACCGATCCCTTCTTCTAGTCAAGTTGTGCCACAAACTTCTCTTCTCCCCAATCGTATTCAATACCTCCTCATTAGTTACGTGACCTACCCACCTTATCTTCAGCATTCTTCTGTAGCACCACATTTCGAAAGCTTCTATTCTCTTCTTGTCCAAACTAGTTATCGTCCATGTTTCACTTCCATACATGGCTACACTCCATACAAATACTTTCAGAAACGACTTCCTGACACTTAAATCTATACTCGATGTTAACAAATTTCTCTTCTTCAGAAACGATTTCCTTGCCATTGCCAGTCTACATTTTATATCCTCTCTACTTCGACCATCATCAGTTATTTTACTCCCTAAATAGCAAAACTCCTTTACTACTTTAAGTGTCTCATTTCCTAATCTAATTCCCTCAGCATCACCCGATTTAATTTGACTACATTCCATTATCCTCATTTTGCTTTTGTTGGTGTTCATCTTATATCCTCCTTTCAAGACACTGTCCATTCCGTTCAACTGCTCTTCCAAGTCCTTTGCTGTCTCTGACAGAATTACAATGTCATCGGCGAACCTCAAAGTTTTTACTTCTTCTCCATGAATTTTAATACCTACTCCGAATTTTTCTTTTGTTTCCTTTACTGCTTGCTCAATATACAGATTGAATAACATCGGGGAGAGGCTCCAACCCTGTCTCACTCCTTTCCCAACCACTGCTTCCCTTTCATGCCCCTCGACTCTTATAACTGCCATCTGGTTTCTGTACAAATTGTAAATAGCCTTTCGCTCCCTATATTTTACCCTTGCCACCTTCAGAATTTGAAAGAGAGTATTCCAGTTAACATTGTCAAAAGCTTTCTCTAAGTCTACAAATGCTAGAAACGTAGGTTTGCCTTTTCTTAATCTTTCTTCTAAGATAAGTCGTAAGGTTAGTATTGCCTCACGTGTTCCAACATTTCTACGGAATCCAAACTGATCTTCCCCGAGGTCCGCTTCTACCAGTTTCTCCATTCGTCTGTAAATAATTCGCGTTAGTATTTTGCAGCTGTGACATATTAAACTGATTGTTCGGTAATTTTCACATCTGTCAACACCTGCTTTCTTTGGGATTGGAATTATTATATTCTTCTTGAAGTCTGAGGGTATTTCGCCTGTCTCATACATCTTGCTCACCAGATGGTAGAGTTTTGTCATGACTGGCTCTCCCAAGGCCGTCATTAGTTCTAATGGAATGTTGTCTACTCCCGGGGCCTTGTTTCGACTCAGGTCTTTCAGTGCTCTGTCAAACTCTTCACGCAGTATCTTATCTCCCATTTCGTCTTCATCTACATCTTCTTCCATTTCCATAATATTGTCCTCAAGTACATCGCCCTTGTATAAACCCTCTATATACTCCTTCCACGTTTCTGCCTTCCCTTCTTTGCTTAGAACTGGGTTTCCATCTGAGCTCTTGATGTTCATACAAGTGGTTCTCTTTTCTCCAAAGGTCTCTTTAATTTTCCTGTAGGCAGTATCTATCTTACCCCTAGTGAGATAAGCTTCTACATCCTTACATTTGTCCTCTAGCCATCCCTGCTTAGCTATTTTGCACTTCCCGTCGATCTCATTTTTGAGATGTCTGTATTCCTTTTTGCCTGCTTCATTTACTGCATTTTTATATTTTCTCCTTTCATCAATTAAATTCAATATTTCTTCTGTTACCCAAGGATTTCTACTAGCCCTCGCCTTTTTACCTACTTGATCGTCTGCTGTCTTCACTACTTCATCCCTCAGAGCTACCCATTCTTCTTCTACTGTATTTCTTTCCCCCATTCCTGTGAATTGTTCCCTTATGCTCTCCCTGAAACTCTCTACAACCTCTGGTTCTTTCAGTTTATCCAGGTCCCATCTCCTTAAATTCCCACCTTTTTGCAGCTCCTTCAGTTTCAATCTGCAGTTCATAACCAATAGATTGTGGTCAGAATCCATATCTGCCCCTGGAAATGTCCTACAATTTAAAACCTGGTTCCTAAATCTCTGTCTTACCATTATATAATCTATCTGATACCTTTTAGTATCTCCAGGATTCTTCCATGTATACAACCTTCTTTTATGATTCTTGAACCAAGTGTTAGGAATGATTAAGTTATGCTCTGTGCAAAATTCTACCAGACGGCTTCCTCTTTCATTTCTTCCCCCCAATCCATATTCACCTACTATGTTTCCTTCTCTCCCTTTTCCTACTGACGAATTCCAGTCACCCATGACTATTAAATTTTCGTCTCCCTTCACTACCTGAATAATTTCTTTTATCTCGTCATACATTTCATCTATTTCTTCATCATCTGCAGAGCTAGTTGGCATATAAACTTGTACTACTGTAGTAGGCATGGGCTTTGTGTCTATCTTGGCCACAATAATGCGTTCACTATGCTGTTTGTAGTAGGTAACCCCCACTCCTATTTTTTCATTCATTATTAAACCTACTCCTGCATTACCCCTATTTGATTTTGTATTTATAACCCTGTAATCACCTGACCAAAAGTCTTGTTCCTCCTGACACCGAACTTCACTAATTCCCACTATATCTAACTTTAACCTATCCATTTCCCTTTTTAAATTTTCTAACCTACCTGCCCGATTAAGTGATCTGACATTCCACGCTCCGATCAGTAGAACGCCAGTTTTCTTTCTCCTGATAACGACGTCCTCTTGAGTAGTCCCCGCCCGGAGATCCGAATGGGGGACTATTTTACCTCCGGAATATTTTACCCAAGAGGACGCCATCATCATTTAATCATACAGTAAAGCTGCATGTCCTCGGGAAAAATTACGGCTGTAGTTTCCCCTTGCTTTCAGCCGTTCGCAGTACCAGCACAGCAAGGCCGTTTTGGTTAATGTTACAAGGCCAGATCAGTCAATCATCCAGACTGTTGCCTCTGCAACTGCTGAAAAGGCTGCTGCCCCTCTTCAGGAACCACATGTTTGTCTGGCCTCTCAACAGATACCCCTCCGTTGTGGTTGCACCTACGGTACGGCCATCTGTATCGCTGAGGCACGCAAGCCTCCCCACCAACGGCAAGGTCCATGGTTCATGGGGGAAGAAGGAGAGGTTACAGGAGAATATGGGCTTGGGACAAGGAATGAAAGAGGAGAAAGACTAATTGAGTTCTGTAACAAGTTTCAGCTAGTAATAGCGAATACCCTGTTCAAGAATCACAAGAGGAGGAGGTATACCTGAAAAAGGCCGGGAGGTACGGGAAGATTTCAATCAGATTACATCATGGTCAGACAGAGATTCCGAAATCAGATACTGGATTGTAAGGCGTACCCAGGAGCAGATATAGACTCAGACCACAATATATTAGTGATGAAGAGTAGGCTGAAGTTCAAGACATTAGTCAGGAAAAATCAATACGCAAAGAAGTGGGATACGGAAGTACTAAGGAATGACGAGATACGTTTGAAGTTCTCTAACGCTATAGATACAGCAATAAGGAATAGCGCAGTAGGCAGTACAGTTGAAGAGGAATGGACATCTCTAAAAAGGGCCATCACAGAAGCTGGGAAGGAAAACATAGGTACAAAGAAGGTAGCTGCGAAGAAACCATGGGTAACAGAAGAAATACTTCAGTTGATTGATGAAAGGAGGAAGTACAAACATGTTCCGGGAAAATCAGGAACACAGAAATACAAGTCGCTGAGGAATGAAATAATAAGGAAGTGCAGGGAAGCTAAGACGAAATGGCTGCAGGAAAAATGTGAAGACATCGAAAAAGATACGATTGTCGGAAGGACAGACTCAGCATACAGGAAAGTCAAAACAACATTTGGTGACATTAAAAGCAACGGTGGTAACATTAAGAGTGCAACGGGAATTCCACTGTTAAAATGGTTCAAATGGCTCTGAGCACTATGGGACTCAACTGCTGTGGTCATAAGTCCCCTAGAACTTAGAACTACTTAAACCTAACTAACCTAAGGACAGCACACAACACCCAGCCATCACGAGGTAGAGAAAATCCCTGACCCCGCCGGGAATCGAACCCGGGAACCCGGGCGTGGGAAGCGAGAACGCTACCGCACGACCACGAGATGCGGGCCCACTGTTAAATGCAGAGGAGAGAGCAGATAGGTGGAAAGAATACATTGAAAGCCTCTATGAGGGTGAAGATTTGTCTGACGTGATAGAAGAAGAAACAGGAGTCGATTTAGAAGAGATAGGGGATCCAGTATTAGAATCGGAATTTAAAAGAGCTTTGGAGGACTTACGGTCAAATAAGGCAGAAGGGATAGATAACATTCCATCAGAATTTCTAAAATCATTGGGGGAAGTGGCAACAAAACGACTATTCACGTTGGTGTGTAGAATATATGAGTCTGGCGATATACCATCTGACTTTCAGAAAAGCATCATCCACGCAATTCCGAAGACGGCAAGATCTGACAAGTGCGAGAATTATCGCACAATCAGCTTAACAGCTCATGCATCGAGGCTGCTTACAAGAATAATATACAGAAGAATGGAAAAGAAAATTGAGAATGCGCTAGGTGACGATCAGTTTGACTTTAGGAAAAGTAAAGGGACGAGAGAGGCAATTCTGTCGTTACGGCTAATAATGGAAGCAAGGCTAAAGAAAAATCAAGACACTTTCATAGGATTTGTCGACCTGGAAAAAGAGTTCGACAATATAAAATGGTGCAAGCTGTTCGAGATTCTGAAAAAAAGTAGGGGTAAGCTATAGGGAGAGACGGGTCATATACAATATGTACAACAACCAAGAGGGAATAATAAGAGTGGACGATCAAGAACGAAGTGCTCGTATTAAGAAGGGTGTAAGACAAGGCTGTAGACTTTCGCCCCTACACTTCAATCTGTACATCGAGGAAGCAATAATGGAAATAAAAGATAGGTTCAGGAGTGGAATTAAAATACAAGGTGAAAGGATGTCAATGATACGATTCGCTGATAACATTGCTATCCTGAGTGAAAGTGAAGAAGAATTAAATGATCTGCTGAACGGAATGAACAGTCTAATGAGTACACAGTATGGTTTGAGAGTAAATCGGAGAAAGACGAAGGTAATGAGAAGTAGTAGAAATGAGAACAGTGAGAAACTTAACATCAGGATTGATGGTCACGAAGTCAATGAAGTTACGGAATTCTGCTACCTAGGCAGTAAAATAACCAATGACGGACGGAGCAAGGAGGACATCAAAAGCAGACTCGCTATGGCAAAAAAGGCATTTCTGGTCAAGAGAAGTCTACTAATATCAAATACCGACCTTAATTTGAGGAAGAAATTTCTGAGAATGTACGTCTGGAGTACAGCATTGTATGGTAGTGAAACATGGACTGTGGGAAAACCGGAACAGAAGAGAATCGAAGCATTTGAGATGTGGTGCTATAGACGAATGTTGAAAATTAGGTGGACTGATAAGGTAAGGAATGAGGAGGTTCTACGCAGAATCGGAGAGGAAAGGAATATGTGGAAAACACTGATAAGGAGAAGGGACAGGATGATAGGACATCTGCTAAGACATGAGGGAATGACTTCCATGGTACTAGAGGGAGCTGTAGAGGGCAAAAACTGTAGAGGAAGACAGAGATTGGAATACGTCAAGCAAATAATTGAGGACGTAGGCCCGCATCTCGTGGTTGTGCGGTAGCGTTCTCGCTTCCCACGCCCGGGTTCCCGGGTTCGATTCCCGGCGGGGTCAGGGATTTTCTCTGCCTCGTGATGGCTGGGTGTTGTGTGATGTCCTTAGGTTAGTTAGGTTTAAGTAGTTCTAAGTTCTAGGGGACTGATGACCATAGATGTTAAGTTCCATAGTCCTCAGAGCCATTTTTTTTGAGGACGTAGGTTGCAAGTGCTACTCTGAGATGAAGAGGTTAGCACAGGAAAGGAATTCGTGGCGGGCCGCATCAAACCAGTCAGTAGACTGATGACCAAAAAAAATTAGAGTGTCAGGACTAGCCACGTAAAACTTACAATGTGCTCCAAAGCTTCAGTCTGAAAATATGGGTTTCCCAGTTCCCTGTACTAATGCACTAAGAATCCTCATAAAGTGCACTCGCCACAGAAGACTAAAAGATACATAGAAACATAACGAAGGGTTTAAAAGTAATTTAAAAATTCACAATAATGTGAACCTTGCCGTCTCAGTGGTGTCATCTGTGAGTGGAGTTTCCTCAATCTGGTGGTTAATAGCTTTGTGTCTACCTTGACACTGTTATTTTTCTCCAGACATTATACCCCTGACGCAATACTGCAGTTCGAAATAAAATTATGACCATTGGCAGTAGAGATGCAGTTTGTTTAGAAGACCATACTTCCCCTATTACGTCGTTACCCTTTCATTAGTCACCTCCAAAGCGTAAATAATTACCAGAACAAGAGGGAAGGAAGCACGGCGAAGCCCAATACGTTCGTACACTGCCAAGAATACAAATCACCGAATTTACGTATTTTATAAGGGGCAGTCAACTAAAAAGGAGAAAGATAGATAAAAGTAAGCAACCTGTTCATTATTTCATAAGTAATCGCCATAACTGTTAATACATTTATCTCATTATGAAGCAAGACGGTCAATACCTTCATAGTAAAATATTTACGGTTGCCTATGGAACCGTGATTGCACCCAAGTGTGCATCTCTTTGTCGGAAGCAAATCAGAGGCCA
Organism: Schistocerca serialis cubense; assembly: GCF_023864345.2. Taxonomy (NCBI): domain Eukaryota; kingdom Metazoa; phylum Arthropoda; class Insecta; order Orthoptera; family Acrididae; genus Schistocerca; species Schistocerca serialis. The sequence goes on from NC_064640.1 coordinate 217,175,301, forward strand.
CAAACACATTTTTTCACGGCTTCAAGAATATGGAAATCGCATGGGAGAGATCGGCACTGTATGGAGGATGTGGAAGGGCTTCCCAGCGAAACAAACGCTTTAACTAACCTAAGGACATCACACACATCCATGCCCGAGGAAGGATTCGAACCTGCGACCGTAGCAGTCGCGCGGTTCCGGACTGTAGCGCCTAGAACCGCTCGGCTACAGCGACCGGCCGCATTTGCAGCTGTCCGACGCCTTGAGTTCACTGTCAGCGATCATCTTTCACACAGTCCCGACTTGGCCCCATTCGATTTTCATCTGTTACCAAAACTTAAAGAACACCTTCGACGACTTCACTTTGATAGTGATGAAGCGGGTCAATCAGAGGTAAGGTTGTGGCTCCGTCAACAATGTCAAATATTCTAGAGCGTCAGTATGTGCAAACTGGTCTTTCGATGGGAGAAATGCGTTCGTCGCCAGGGTGACTATGTTGAGTATAAATATGCAGACATTAAGAAAAAGTATGTAGAATGTTAATAATGTTTGTTTTATTTCAAAAGTTTTAAGAGTTTTCACATAAAAAATTCGAAGGCATTACGTTTCAGCACGCCACTGTACTAACAGTTATGGCAATTACTTTTGAAATAGTAAACAGTTTACTTAATTTTATCCATCCATCACGTTTTTATTTGACTGCCCCTTATAAAATATATAAATCCGGTGATTTATATTCTTGGCTGTGTACGAATGAACTGGGCTTCGCCATGCGTTCTTCCCCACGCGGTTAAAATAATCTCTTAGACGGCTCATTGTGGAAGATTTCTTTTTGTTGCATTTGACACTGACAACAATGGAAAGCGTTAAATCGTGAAGCACCACTCCGGTATTTATCATACTTTGCAGAGGCGTTCATGACATAACGTGTATTAATTTTTTAAAATTTCCATTCCATCTGGAACTTTATTTCCATCATCAGTACGAGATGTGATCTCCAAGGACACGAATACGTTCTTATATTTGTTGTGGCATGGAAGCAAACAGCTTGAGGAATTTATTGCCCTTTCTGAAATGTGTCAGTTCATAAGATTATGACGGAGACGGATATGGAAATATATGTTCTCCCATTCCACACCAGACATGCTGTTTAGATGATAAATCAAGGGGTCAGGAGCGCCAGCCAATGATCCGCATATTCCTCACAGCATTTGTGGTGTGAGCTGCAGTAGTGGGACTAACATTATCGTGCAGTAAACCATTTGGTTCCGTGGATGCTATGACGACAGGGTTTACCATTCTGGCGAGCATTCAGCCTCCATTCAACAAACACCAAATCAGTCCTGTTGTTATACCCAGTAGCTCCACACACGATGACTCCTGGTTTTAGAGAGGTACCACTTAGAGGACGCTGTTTCGTATGACTTTTCACCAGGTGATCTACGGACACCTTGACGTCGGTCTGACCCGCATAAACAGAAGTGAGATTCACAGCTGAACACCACAGAATACAACTCAGTCCTCCATTTAGCTCTGCCTATACACCAAGCAAGTCTCTGTTATCTATGGTACGGTGTCAGCGATAAACGACCTATGTCAACTGGAGATCTCAACCCGGCTTCTAGTACTCTGTTGCAGACGGTTCGTAATTATACTCTGTTTGTAACCTCCGTCCGGAATTCAGGTGTTGTCGTCCATCTATTCGAATGACCCAGTCGGACAATCCAATGATGTTCTCTTGGTGTAGTCCTTCTAGAGGGATCTGTGCCTACCTTTCTTGCCACACTGTTGTCCTCAGTCCATCTCGTCAGTATCCGTTCACTGTTATTGCACTGCAGTCAGCTGTTAGTGTGATCTATCCGTATAATATGTTCCTAACGCCAATGATTCGATCTTTTTCGAAGTCCGAAAAAATGGCGATAATAGGCTTCACGTGCACGTCCTCTGGGCATGTTGTGTTGCGAGCTCCATCTGAAAAGTTTTATTAACTTTAAAGACACTCTATAGCCATAAGATACTCACCTCACGTCCGCCGCGATAGCTGAGTGGTCAGCGTGACGGATTGCCGTCCTACGGGCCCGGGTTCGATTCCCGGCTGGGTCGGGGATTTTCTCCGCTCAGGGACTGGGTGTTGTGTTGTCTTTATCTTCATTTCATCACCATCCGGCGCTCAGGTCGCCCAACGTGGCGTCGAATGTAATAAGACCTGCACCAAGGGGGCCGGACCTGCCCCGTAAGGGGCCTCCCGGCCAATGACGTCAAACGCTCATTTCCATTTTCCATATACTCACCCCATGTCCCTCACTCCAATGATTCGACCTTTCCCAAAGCCAACAAGTTAACTGAAAACATCGACGAGATTTTCGCAGTGACCAGAGCCGATTAGTGTTACAATGGCTTCGTTTCTGCGCTGAGAATAAGCACAAGCAAGAAAGTTTTATTATTAATGCCCACAGGCATATAAATACTGAAGTATTATTTTATGAGTTTTCTGTGAAGGTATTCACGGTGTAACACTTTCAGTTTCCGGCAGTATTCACTAAGAAATTTAGCGCATATGATCTGATTCAACCGAGACTGGCGCTGCTGTAAATAGCAGGGCTGTTAATGGGCGTTGCAGCTGAGCCGCGAGCAGAACGTTTCCCAACACGTCTGATAATGAGTGAAAACAGGCCGACGGGAGATCGCTAACCACCGGGGACCGGTGTGCAGCTGTATCCAGTCACTGTAGCTCAAGCCAACTGCATCTGATACAGAATCACTCACCACTTTCAATCCAGACGATATGCTGTGAAGTTACTGGGAAAATAAGCGGTTAACACAGGGCAACTGAATATATGCGGTACATATTCAATCGTGCTAAGGTAGTTGATATCCTTGGTACGCGAGGGTTCAAGAAATGGATCAGATGGCTCTGAGCACTATGGGACTTAACTTCTGAGGTCATCAGTCCCCTAGAACTTGAAACTACTTAAACCTAACTAACCTAAGGACATCACACACATCCATGCCCGATGCAGGATTCGAACCTGCGACCGTAGCGGTCGCGCGGTTCCAGACTGTAGCGCCTAGGACCGCTCGGAAACCACAGCCAGCGGTAAGCGAGGGAACAGGACCTATCAGTAGGATATATTCAATATACACTACTGACCATTAAAATTGATACACCACGAAGATGACGTGCTACAGACGCGAAATTTAACCGACAGGAAGAAGATGCTGTGATATGCAAACGATTAGCTTTACAGAGCATTCACACAAGGTTGGTGCCGGTGGCGACACCTACAACGTGCTGACATGAAGAAAGTTTCCAACCGATTTCTCATACACAAACAGCCGTTGACCGGCCTCGCCTGGTGAAACGTTGTTGTGATGCCTCGTGTAAGGAGGAAACATGCGTACCATCACGTTTCCGACTTTGATAAAGGTCGGATTGTAGCCTATCGCGATTGCCGTTTATCGTATAGCGACATTGCTGCTCGCGTTGGTCGAGAGCCAATGACTGTTACCAGAATATGGAATCGGTGGGTTCAGGAAGGTAATACGGAACACCGTGCTGGATCCCAACGGCCTCATATCACTAGCAGTCGAGATGACAGGCATCTTATCTGCATGGCTGTAATGGATCGTGCAGTCACGTCTCGATCCCTGAGTCAACAGATGGAGACGTTTGCAAGACAACAACCATCTGCACAAACAGTTCGACGACGTTTGCAGCAGCATGGACTATCAGCTCGGAGACCATGGCTGCGGTTACCCTTGACGCTACATCACAGACAGGAGCGCCTGCGATGGTGTACTGAACGACGAACCTGGGTTCACGAATGGTAAAACGTCATTTTTTCGGATGAATCCAGGTTCTGTTTACAGCATCATGATGGTCGCATCCGTGTTTGGCGACATCGCCGTGAACGCCCATTGGAAGCGTGTATTCGTCATCGCCATAGTGACGTATCATCCGGCATGATGGTATGGGGTGCCATTGGTTACACGTCTCGGTCACCTCTTGTTCGCACTGACAGCACTTTGAACAGTGGACTTTATATTTCAGATGTGTTACGACCGATGGCTCTGCCCTTCATTCGATCCCTGCGATACCCTACATTTCAGCAGGATAATGCACAGCTGCATGTTACAGGTCCTAAACGGGCCTTTCTGGATACAGCAAACGTTCGACTGCTGCCCTGGCCAGCACATTCTCCAGATCTCTCACCAATTGCAAACATCTGGTCAATGGTGGCCGAGCAACTGGCTGGTCACAAAACGCCAGTCACTACTCTTGATGAACTGTGATATCGTGTTGAAGCCACATGGGCAGCTGTACCTGTACACGCCATCCAAGCTCTGTTTGTCTCAATGGCCAGGAGTATGAAGGTCGTTGTTACGGCCAGAGGAGGTTCTTCTGAGCACTGATTTCTCAGGATCTATGCACCCAAATTGCGTGAAAATGTAATCACATGTCAGTTCTAGCGTAAAATATTTGTCCAATGAATACCCATTTATCATCTGCATTTGTTCTTGGAGTAGCAATTTTATTGGCCAGTAGTGTATTAAACCCCCCCCCCCCCCCCTCCACGCCTCGCGACCCCCTTTCAAAACTCTTGTGTAGACCTTCTGGCTGTTCGATGGCAAGTGGTTACATAAAAGTTAAAAAAAATTTTGCTTAATGGAAGGACGCCGTGTCCATCCATGGACACTACTGTGGTCTATTCCAGCGCTAGCCGATAATTTATGCCCTCCTGGAAAGTGCTGACTTGATTTCGACAGACTTTAGTCAAAATCGGTATTTTAAGAGGACAATAACGTGCAATAAGAAAAGAAGCTAAAGGTGGTTTTTTTTTTTTCAAAGTAAATTAATGCTGATAGTCTATTGAGCCACAAGTAACCAATCACATGCGGAGTAGTTGTCTGTTGAATATCGGATGTGGAAAATCGGATGCAGCTCATGTCAACGAAACCGCTTAATGGGCTAGGTAGCTGGTTTTGATATGGTTGATGTATCATTGCCTGCAGTTCTTATTTATTTATTTATTTATATTTTGCTCATCTGTGTTTTGACAGGTGTAATGCTTCTACGACGATTTCCGCCATTTCCTCAACTGCATCGTACTCTTCATCTATGAGTAACCCTAGTACCGCACATTCTCAATTATTTGTCAGATATGTTTCAATCTCTGTTTTCCTCCACAGTTTCTGTCCTCTGCAGCCAGCTGGCTGTAGCAGTTGTTCTTTAATATTCTATATCGTGTTCTATCATATTGTCTCTTAGTCTAATTATACTTTTCCACACATTCTTTTCCTTGCCGATTCTATGAAGACCGTTCTCATTTCTTATCTTATTAGTCCACTTAATTTTTAGCATCCTTGTCTAACACTACATCCCATCCTTTTCGATTCATTTCTTTTCTGGTTTTCCCACACTCCATGATTCATTTCCAAACACTTCTGTGTTCGATACGTACACTCTTTGACATAAAACTCGGCCGGCCGCTGTACCAAAACCCAGGCGATCATTGTAGGCAAAACCACCCCTTCCTTCCGCCTCCTTGATTTCAATCTCACCATCTATGGCCGTCCTATCGCCCTCACTCCCACCCTTAAGTACCTTGGCGTCACCCTCGACCGTCGCCTCTCATGGACTCCCCATCTTCGGACAATCCAAGCCAAGGCACGCTACCGACTCTGTCTCCTCAAGCTCCTTTCCGGCCGTACATGGGGTCTGGACCCCTCCACCATCCTCCACACCTATAAATCCCTCATCCGCCCTATCCTTTGTTACGCCCATCCAGCCTGGATTTCCGCCCCCCCCCCTACCTTTTATAAATCCCTCCAAATCCTTGAACGCCATGCTCTCCGCCTCGCCTATCGCATCCGTTTCCCCTCCCCCACGCGAATCCTGTACGATCTCATCCCCTTCCCCCACCTCCTCCTTTTCCTTGAAAGGATACGGATCCTGTACACCTCCCACAAACTCGATCCTCCTGATCTGCTTGTCTCACCCACCCTCTCCCACCCCCGCCCGATGCCGTGCCTGTATTCCCACGTCCCACCTGGTCTCCATCTCTCCACTCTCCTTACCCTCTCCCGAGGTGGCTTCCGCCAGCTCCCTCTCCCTGATGATGTCCTCCTCCCCTCCATCTACCCCTCCTATCAACTTTGATCCTCCCCCCCACTTCCTGTGTCCTTTCCTTTAGGCACCCTCCCTCCCTTCTCTTTCCTTTTCCCTCATCCCCTCCTTCCGCCCCTCTTCCCCCGGGCTTCCCCTCCCCCTTCCTCCCTCCCCCTATCTCCCATGCCCCTGGCATCCCTGCTCTCCCCTCTCCCACTCCCCTTCCTCCTCCTCCTCTCTTGGCAGGTCCCTGGACTCGCACACGCCCAGTGAACATTCGCGCGCCGGAGATCATCGCCATCAGTGTCTCGTGTATGTGCCTTCGTCTGCGTTTAGTGTTCTTTCGTTGTCACGCCTCCACTGTTCACGTGTGCCGTAGCAGTCGTCCGTATTATGTGCGCCATGTCAACAAGTGTTAGTGTTTTTTTCGTCCAGCGTGAACGGCTTCCTGTTTATTGTTTTTGTATCTACATTTTTTGCCCGCCGTTTTTATTGTATTGTTTGTGTCACCTATATGTCATATTATTATACCCCTTAAGGCTGAAGAGCGGCGTAATATGCTGCTGACAGCCCGCCTTGTATGAGGTGCTTAAAATTACAATAAAGAAAAAAAAAACGGCCGCTGCAGAGGCTTAGTCCGCGCCGATCGCGGCAGGGGACAAATAAACTGGCCAACTTGCTAATTCTCTAAGTCCGGCTATCTGCACAATCTGGCAACACTGTAGACTGCGGCACTTCCTGGAGGAAGTCTTGTCCCATGTAAGAGAAGCCATACGCTGTTTACGCCCGTGGTATACTCGTATCGAGTGTTGTTTCTGTCTGCAATGTCTGTGGATCGGAACTAGGTGGTGCAAAAAATTTTTATAGCCTCTTCCAATTGAATGCTGAAGACGTGAATGTAATGGTAATGCAGATTCAATCTATTTCACTTTCTATCACACCAATAACAAACTTTTATCCAGTAGCCATTTTGCGGCATATTTCTTGCAGAGTGTCCTCCTCTGGACGCCGCTCCATTTGCTGGCTACCGGCAGCGGCCGTGGCGACAGCAGCGGCGCAGCACTCCCCCGTTCTTTATCGAAAGCGCCAGCTACTGCTCACCGCTTTTGATAATTTAAAACGCTTTATTATTATTAAATGTTGCTCCATAGAAGATTTCTACGATATCCATTCTCGCTCGAAAGCAACAGAGACTGACGCCCTGATTAGTAGATGGGTACTGTATTACATTAATCGGCAAGAGCTGCGTATGGTCCGAAATTAATTTTATAGACTTAGACGAAATTAAACCACCTCACTACATTCGATGAATTTATAAATGCTTCATACCTCTTTCTTTTCCTTTCAAAGTCAATTATTTGTGCAACTTTTGGCCAATATTCGGATGTTTTCGTCAAGCCAGAGTGAGCGTCTGTGCTGTAAAGTGTATTACAGTTTTTGTTTCATTCCTTGTGGTAAGTCTATGCGATAAAATCTGTGAATACCTTGCAATGCATGCTCTGTAGCAGTGCAGGAACACTGCACATTTGAAGCTCCATGTATGGATTCATGAAGTATTTAACGCTGATCGTAAGTGATAGTAAAGGTCATCAGATTTAAACCAGAAAAAGTTATCGATTTTGAGGTTTCATAGAATGGAATGGAATTGCTAACGCCGGTGTCAGCAAACGTCTACAGTTAAATGCTATTGCAAAATTTCGAAGAGAGGAATTATATTTATCAACATGTTCACTTCATAAACAACCTCCTGGCATGTTAGACCCATATGACGAACAAAGCTCAAATTCGAATCGTTGACAGTAGGTTTGAATCTTTTCAGAAACTATTTTACAGTCAAGCACCTTGGCATTTGCAAAGCAGACATCCGTGATATTAACATAATTTACTAAGTCGAAATTGCAAGAAGGTTTATGTGTAAAGGCATTCTTCAGATTTAGCAGTTTACAACTCCATTAGTTAAAATGGAAAATAAAACGTTATGTCCATCGGCCTTCACCGAGATTGGAACTACCATTTCATATAGCACCAGCATCGCAACGCATAACGGAATCGCTGAGCTAACGACACACTGGCGGCACCACCTGGACTATAGTCATTGCGACATTGCCTGAGCCTAAAAACGCAACATTAAACACACAAACAGGTGTTACTTACGTGAAGAATGCCGTTCTTGGAGTCCAGAAATTAAATATACTTTCTAAGTGTCTCATCTTACAGTGGATTATATTGAATGAATCTTCGATGTGAAAAACGAATTCCACGTGAATTTAGCGACGTAATGCCGGGCTACACCCGGAAGTAAATGCACTCTCACAGTGTTGATAAATACTTGCTACGACGCTGCCAATTCTCAGCTCTCTTTAGCGAAATGCTTGTCGTGATTGTCCGATACGGTTCTTCAGAGAGGAGACGAGCGCGCACGTTTGGTTTTTATGCAGCGTTCTCCCCTGATAGTTTCTGACGTCGCCTTGTGGGCTATGTATACATTTGAGGCATTCAAATATCATTAATCCAGAATGAATTAAGTTTCAGCTTCCAGCGTGGAAGAAGGCTGTTGACGCCGACGTTATATCATTACAACACGGGGAGAGCAAAACGGATGATTCAGTGTTTCTCATTCAGCATAAAGCATGTGAGATAATTTTCCGTAACGTTCATAGTCATCTCAAAATACAAAAGAAGTAAAAATACATCGAAAGCTTATTTTAATTGAATTAATGAAAGATATCAAACACTTTGCACCTCGATGTCGGATGTATCCACGTGCAATCTTTTGCAGCATACATATAGAATGTCATGATTACCACAAGAATGAAGAAATACACTCCTGGAAATTGAAATAAGAACACCGTGAATTCATTGTCCCAGGAAGGGGAAACTTTATTGACACATTCCTGGGGTCAGATACATCACATGATCACACTGACAGAACCACAGGCACATAGACACAGGCAACAGAGCATGCACAATGTCGGCACTAGTACAGTGTATATCCACCTTTCGCAGCAATGCAGGCTGCTATTCTCCCATGGAGACGATCGTAGAGATGCTGGATGTAGTCCTGTGGAACGGCTTGCCATCCCATTTCCACCTGGCGCCTCAGTTGGACCAGCGTTCGTGCTGGACGTGCAGACCGCGTGAGACGACGCTTCATCCAGTCCCAAACATGCTCAATGGGGGACAGATCCGGAGATCTTGCTGGCCAGGGTAGTTGACTTACACCTTCTAGAGCACGTTGGGTGGCACGGGATACATGCGGACGTGCATTGTCCTGTTGGAACAGCAAGTTCCCTTGCCGGTCTAGGAATGGTAGAACGATGGGTTCGATGACGGTTTGGATGTACCGTGCACTATTCAGTGTCCCCTCGACGATCACCAGTGGTGTACGGCCAGTGTAGGAGATCGCTCCCCACACCATGATGCCGGGTGTTGGCCCTGTGTGCCTCGGTCGTATGCAGTCCTGATTGTGGCGCTCACCTGCACGGCGCCAAACACGCATACGACCATCATTGGCACCAAGGCAGAAGCGACTCTCATCGCTGAAGACGACACGTCTCCATTCGTCCCTCCATTCACGCCTGTCGCGACACCACTGGAGGCGGGCTGCACGATGTTGGGGCGTGAGCGGAAGACGGCCTAACGGTGTGCGGGACCGTAGCCCAGCTTCATGGAGACGGTTGCGAATGGTCCTCGCCGATACCCCAGGAGCAACAGTGTCCCTAATTTGCTGGGAAGTGGCGGTGCGGTCCCCTACGGCACTGCGTAGGATCCTACGGCCTTGGCGTGCATCCGTGCGTCGCTGCGGTCCGGTCCCAGGTCGACGGGCACGTGCACCTTCCGCCGACCACTGGCGACAACATCGATGTACTGTGGAGACCTCACGCCCCACGTGTTGAGCAATTCGGCGGTACGTCCACCCGGCCTCCCGCATGCCCACTATACGCCCTCGCTCAAAGTCCGTCAACTGCACATACGGTTCACGTCCACGCTGTCGCGGCATGCTACCAGTGTTATAGACTGAGATGGAGCTCCGTATGCCACGGCAAACTGGCTGACACTGACGGCGGCGGTGCACAAATGCTGCGCAGCTAGCGCCATTCGACGGCCAACACCGCGGTTCCTGGTGTGTCCGCTGTGCCGTGCGTGTGATCATTGCTTGTACAGCCCTCTCGCAGTGTCCGGAGCAAGTATGGTGGGTCTGACACACCGGTGTCAATGTGTTCTTTTTTCCATTTCCAGGAGTGTATGTTAGTATGGATGGAAGCAAGAAGAGAAGCAATCAACAAATATTCGATTCCACATGGCATTCATTTCATTTGAGATTTAAGAAGAGGTAAAGCGGGATATTACTTTCGTTAACAACGAGGAAGTCTGTGTCTTCATAAGTTTCCTCCTTGAAATGTGTATGCTCTATTATATACTAAGTAGCCTGATCGTTGTTTCCGTGATGTTATCCTCTTGTTTGGCCCCTAAACGATGAACAGATTCCAAATGCATGTCTCTGCATGAAAGTAGTTGTTCGAACCCTTCCTGAGTTATTTTTTGTGTATTTGCTTGGAATTCATGATGTAGACCGCTGTGCCTCCCCCCCCCCCCCCTCCCTCGAGGGTTAGGTCTCCAAACTAAACCGTTTTTTATCCACTGACATAAAATATTGAGACAGCATCAGCAGAAAACTATCAAACAAAGCCTTCGTTTAAAATCTTGCCTAATGACTGTCTTTCTTAATAGTGATCCTTGACAAAGCATTTTAACGAAGTTTATATTTGTGTGTGACAGATAACTGAAAAAGATATTCTTTTATTTTGTCAGTCTTCGTTTCTCCACTGAGTTGTAAAATGGTTCTCTTTATAAAAAGCGTAGTAGCGTCACAAGGGCAACTGTCGCAATGCAGTCGCAGTGGAATCGAGAGAGTAGTGTGCGTGTGGTTGCACTGATTGAGCATGGCAGCTACTAGGCATCAGAACCTGGAGAAAAGTGTGGAGTACCGGCAAGAACAGCTAGACGCTGGTGGAAGGAATACAAGGAAAGGGGCTATTTAGGGCGGAAAAGAGGAAGTGGACGGCTCCGTGTGTCTACCGCAGCAGGTGATCAATGTGTTTTGGTGAATATATGTGCTAATCCATTCCTCAGTAGCCGTGCCCTGATAAAGCTATTTCAGTTTACCGGCAGCAGAAAGACTGTTACGAGGAGACTGAAAGACGCAGGATTATATTGTCGGAGAGCTGCTATAAAGCAGCAATTAACTGATTATCAGAGGGCTGACCACATGGCTTTTTCAGCAGAATATATCGTCTTTGACTGTAGTAGAGTAATCTTTTCGGATGATAAAATATTTTCTTCCTGTAGCGACGCCCTGTTCAAGTGAGACACGAAATTTTCTCCATAAAGTTATCAGTTTATGCTGTTAGTGACTTTTCATTTGTAATAGGCACAAAATAATAAATATAAACAGTTCCCTATATCATGATTTTAGTAGTTCATCCCTCATCTGATAAGTAAATGTGATCATCGAATTTGTGAATATTTGCATTAACGCGCAAATGTTTTTAGCGTGTGGTATACCGCCCACGAGGACAATGCTTCCAGCCATTACATTTTCTCTTCTTAGGCTTCTCTCCACAGTTAATTCTTATACGACTCTGCGATTCGTTTCCATCTCCTTGTACCTTGTTTTGGTCATTTTCCGCTACATTCAGTATCCTGTGACCTGTAGGCGGACCATACTTTATTTTTTCAGATCTCATCTTTCACTTCCAAAGAAAAGAGCACTCCACATCATCTATTTGGCCGTGTGTTTCGATATTTCTGTTACTTGTATGTTTACTTCAAAGAATATCATTCATAAACATAAATGGTTTGCTATCGCTGTTCTTCGCTTTACTTTTGTTAAGCATCTATTTCTCTGTCATTCTGGTCCTGAAGTGCTGTACTTCTAATGCCATCAGTTGCTGTGTTCATATGTTTATTACTTTTTCTCATTGCCATTACAATTTGTTGTTGTTCTCACATTCCAGTGTTATTCTTTCCTCGATTTTCAGATAATACCTGCAAAATGTTGTCGCCAGCCGGGTGGCCGAGCTATTCTAGGCGCTACAGTCTGGAACCGCGCTACCGCTACGGTCGCAGGTTCGAATCCTGCCTCGGGCATGGATGTGTGTGATGTCCTTAGGTTAGTTAGGTTTAAGTAGTTGTAAGTTCTAGGGGACTGATGACCTCAGAAGTTGAGTCCCATAGTGCTCAGAGCCATTTGAACCATTTTGCAAAATGTTGTTCATTCTGCTTCTAAATCTGGAACTACTAGGAAATTGTTAACAAATGTGATGCAGCGCATCTTTTCACAATTGAATTTAACTGTCAATGTTTCCTGTTCAGTTGCTTGTATTGCTTCTGTAATATATATATATATACACACGGTGTTAAGGAAAATGGTATTCCATACCTTGCGAGTCGGTAGTATGGACTAAAAGAAGACAACCTGCATATTGTAAGAGCTACACGCTCTTCTTCAGTACAAGAGAAGTGTTTTAAGTAGAACAACAGATGTGTTTCACAGTAGTAAAGGTGAAGAAGTGTTCAATGCTCTTAAGATATTGATTTCAGACTCATTTCTCTTGTTTAGTGGATATGTTTGTCTTGTTTCTGTCCACCCTATCAGCTCTCGAAATGTGGATCACTTGTTTTTAATACCGTGTATCTGAAGCAGATTAGACAAAGGACGGCCACACTCATTTCCAGACTTTATATTCCTATTTTATTCCATTTGTATTTGTTATTGGGATCTAATGTATTCAAAAATTGGAACCAGTCAACTCAGTCCAGGCCAGTTTTTCATAATAGTAAAATTATACCTTCCATTTCGAAACATTCCTATATCAATGAAGGAATTATTTCTTTATCGGTTCATTTCTTCTACTTTAACTAGCAGCACATACAAACTGGTAACTGATTTAGATATTTTTATTATGTTCCCGAATAGGCTTGCCCCAATAAACCGATCTATATTTCATTTTATTAAAATTGTACGATATTCGTATGTTTCTTGGAGGCATGCTGTACTTCTCACTGTTGAATGCCTTGGCTGATTATTCTTTTAAAGTTAAGCACAATATAAAATATACTTTACAGTACTTTGCTAACATTACAATCGTGATCTATAACATATCCCCCAAGGTATACACTCTTTTTCTCCAGGTCACTTCTCGTAACTTAGAATATACACTCCTGGAAATGGAAAAAAGAACACATTGACACCGGTGTGTCAGACCCACCATACTTGCTCCGGACACTGCGAGAGGGCTGTACAAGCAATGATCACACGCACGGCACAGCGGACACACCAGGAACCGCGGTGTTGGCCGTCGAATGGCGCTAGCTGCGCAGCATTTGTGCACCGCCGCCGTCAGTGTCAGCCAGTTTGGCGTGGCATACGGAGCTCCATCGCAGTCTTTAACACTGGTAGGATGCCGCGACAGCGTGGACGTGAACCGTATGTGCAGTTGACGGACTTTGAGCGAGGGCGTATAGTGGGCATGCGGGAGGCCGGGTGGACGTACCGCCGAATTGCTCAACACGTGGGGCGTGAGGTCTCCACAGTACATCGATGTTGTCGCCAGTGGTCGGCGGAAGGTGCACGTGCCTGTCGACCTGGGACCGGACCGCAGCGACGCACGGATGCACGCCAAGACCGTAGGATCCTACGCAGTGCCGTAGGGGACCGCACCGCCACTTCCCAGCAAATTAGGGACACTGTTGCTCCTGGGGTATCGGCGAGGACCATTCGCAACCGTCTCCATGAAGCTGGGCTACGGTCCCGCACACCGTTAGGCCGTCTTCCGCTCACGCCCCAACATCGTGCAGCCCGCCTCCAGTGGTGTCGCGACAGGCGTGAATGGAGGGACGAATGGAGACGTGTCGTCTTCAGCGATGAGAATCGCTTCTGCCTTGGTGCCAATGATGGTCGTATGCGTGTTTGGCGCCGTGCAGGTGAGCGCCACAATCAGGACTGCATACGACCGAGGCACGCAGGGCCAACACCCGGCATCATGGTGTGGGGAGCGATCTCCTACACTGGCCGTACACCACTGGTGATCGTCGAGGGGACACTGAATAGTGCACGGTACATCCAAACCGTCATCGAACCCATCGTTCTACCATTCCTAGACCGGCAAGGGAACTTGCTGTTCCAATAGGACAATGCACGTCCGCATGTATCCCGTGCCACCCAACGTGCTCTAGAAGGTGTAAGTCAACTACCCTGGCCAGCAAGATCTCCGGATCTGTCCCCCATTGAGCATGTTTGGGACTGGATGAAGCGTCGTCTCACGCGGTCTGCACGTCCAGCACGAACGCTGGTCCAACTGAGGCGCCAGGTGGAAATGGGATGGCAAGCCGTTCCACAGGACTACATCCAGCATCTCTACGATCGTCTCCATGGGAGAATAGCAGCCTGCATTGCTGCGAAAGGTGGATATACACTGTACTAGTGCCGACATTGTGCATGCTCTGTTGTCTGTGTCTATGTGCCTGTGGTTCTGTCAGTGTGATCATGTGATGTATCTGACCCCAGGAATGTGTCAATAAAGTTTCCCCTTCCTGGGACAATGAATTCACGGTGTTCTTATTTCAATTTCCAGGAGTGTAATTGCGCAGTAATGTCCACATGTAAAATTAAAATGTGTTCAACGTTTCGTAAGTGTATTTCCTCACCTCCTGGCATGGGTGAATGATAACACATCTGTCAAACAGGAGAGTCGAGGTCTGTATCACCTAATCCCAGGTCGTTCGCGCTCGTTTATGCCAGCCACTTTGACATGGGAAGTGCCTGATAACGGGGCTAAGATTCGGAGAGTGAACGAACTGGGGACGTAGTTTGTGGTTCCTGGCGTATCAACCTAAAGCCGTTCGCCCTAGTGTGCTTTCTGTCAGGAAATATCGTCCTCGGAAAGTGGACAGGATGGTTTTCTCTTCCTTTGAAACTGTGAGATAGCCGCATCAGCACGTTTCCAAGATAGTACACAGTTGTTCACGAGATTTGTTTCTCGTAATCTTTTTCTTTATTCCTCCTTTACATTCAATTTTGATATCAGCTGACAACTGCCTACATTGCCTTGATTAAAAATTATATGACAAAGAAACAAATTGTTTTCATGTTTAATATTCCGTAGGCGCATGCAAATATATGAATTGGGTTACGATTTACAGATTTTATGATCTTAGTCATAACACCAACGCTGCATACACGAATTGTTCTTGAGCAATGAGCATTACATAAAGATATGTACTCCTAGTGGTATTTAGTTCTCACTAATATGAAGGGATGACTTATTTCACTAACATTCGTGAAATCAGCTGTTTATCTCAACTGTAGGCGTTTACTCCGAGCGCGGCCCGCGTTGACACAAGGTGTGCCGGCCGGAGTGGCCGTGCGGTTCTAGGTGCTACAGTCTGGAACCGAGCGACCGCTACGGTCGCAGGTTCGAATCCTGCCTCGGGCATGGATGTGTGTGATGTCCTTAGGTTAGTTAGGTTTAATTAGTTCTAAGTTCTAGGCGACTGATGACCTCAGAAGTTAAGTCGCTTAGTGCTCAGAGCCATTTGAACCATTTTTTTGACACGAGGTGTAAACAGGCGACGTCAGCGGCCACGGTCTCCTTCAGTAAATGCAACACACTGAGCGAACGAGCACGTGTAAAGTCCGTAGAGAATATCTCGCTACAAAACAGATTTCTTTCTTCTATATATCTTGTCAGTGGAAGGATAGAAAAAAGAATTGTATAGTGAAGGCTAGCAATCGTTTTGAATAAGCGAGGCAGATTAGCTTTACAACCATGCAACAGAGTCTAACAGTTCAACAGACTGCTGCACTTTATTGAACAACTTACACCCCACCTCATCATTACCAAAGCATAGGAGGACGGCATATTCTGAAAGAAGTCCTACCTGCGTCTTATAACTGACGCCTTAAACTATATTCTGATCCCCGTCCCAGCATCCTCCCCTTGTCAATGTAGGTTTTTGTCAACAGCTATCGGCAAAGGATTTTTCAATGTGGAATCCTCCGAATAATTTATAAACCTGTAGCTTAGACTACACAGCCAATGCAGTTGTCGAATTTTTTCACAGATGGACTTACTTTACTTTTTCGTGTCCGGAAACTACAATTTGTTTGCCCAATATTGGGCAACGTCCAATGCTTCTTCTTTAGCCAGCCATAGATCGTCGAGGGTGCATCTGTGCGGGCAGGCTGGGCATTGTAGGAGATGTTCCATGTCCTGTCGAGTGCCGCAGTTGCATTTGTCGTCATTTTCGTCCAACAAACCCCATTTGATCAGATTAGATTTCACAGGAGCCACCGCAGTTCTGATGCGGTTAAGCATTCTCCAGGTTTTCCAATCACCAGAAACGCCGCTTGGTGGGTCCTCTCTTAGTGGATAGTAGATGGGGGGCACATCTAAGGCGCAACTTACGAAACGGCGTCTGGATTTGAGTCTGCTGGGGCCACACTCTAGGCCAAATATTGAGTGACGAGCATCAAAGGTTTGTTTTAGCTTCTCGGTATGTTCATGGGCTTTCCTACGTGAGTCAGCGTTTGTGAAACCTGCGGCCCTGTAAAGATTTTCTATGGGGGTAGGTTTCATGCAGCCTGTCACTATCCTGCATGTTTCATTCAAGCTAATATCTACCTTTTTTGCGTGGGCGGATCTGCACCATACCGGGCAGGCATATTCGGCAGTTGAGAAGCACAAAGCTCGGGCTGAAGTTCTGACCACGGTAGGTTTGACACCCCATTTGCTGTTGGACAGCTTTCTTATTAGGGAATTTCGTGCTTCTACTTTTTTGCGTGTGTTTTCGCAATGATATTTGTATGTCAATGTTCTGTCCAGCACGACGCCAAGGTAGGTGGGAGTATCTGTGTGCTCTAGTAATGTCCCATCCCAGGTAACATTGAGCCTGTACTTTGCCTGCCTCGAGTTCAGATGGAATGCACTCACTTGAGTTTTGGAGGGGTTGGGTTTTAGAGAATTCTTTTTGTAGTAGGCTGACATTATAGAAAGGGCGGTTTCTAGTTTCTCCTCGATGGCTTCAAACCTGTTGCCTTGAACTGTTATTGCCAGGTCGTCCGCATATACAAAAGTTTTGGTTTTGTCTGGAGTTGGTTGGTCATTTGTATATATGTTGAATAGGATTGGCGCCAACACGCTCCCTTGGGCGAGCCCATTTTTCTGATTCCGCCATCGACTCTTTTTCCCCTCAAGCATTACGCAGAACTGTCTATTTTGGAGCAGGGATTCGATTATCTTGACTAGGTGGTAGTCTTTCAGGGTCTCGTAGATTTTATGCTGTAGTGTCCGGTGATGTACTGTATCATAGGTGGAACTTAGGTCGACTAGTGCCAGCCCGATGATTAGTTTATTCTCAAACCCACCCTCGATATGTTCCGTCAATGCTAGAATTTGACTGGTACAGGACTTTCCAGGTCTAAAACCTGCTTGGTGTGGAATTAGCTTCGAGTCAACGATCTTCTCTATTCTGTTGAGGTTCAATCTTTCATAGAGCTTAAACAGATGGCAGAGAAGGGTTATGGGTCGATAGCTCTTCGGAGACTCTTTTGACTTCCTCCACAGTTTCGGGATTTGAAAGGTTTCACGGCACACGTTAAAAAGTCCAAGTATCCAGTCCCTGGCGCCAAGGCCAAAGTTTTTAATCTGTTCCACGCAAATATCATCAAACCCAGCGGCTTTCCCATTCTTCGTGGTATTTATGCCATTGTTCAACTCTCTCATGCTAAATGGTTTCTGGAAGTTGGTGTTTTCCGTTGGCAGTAGGCGTGTGATTTTAGTTTTCTGACGTTTGGAGTTGAACTTGCCGTTTTGAAGGAGTTGGTTGGGCACCTGGTTTGGAGTTACGTTGGCCGGGGCCTTGCTTAGCCTTGGGTCACCATCCAGTTTCTTAATCAGGTTCCAGGCTATTTTGCTACTGTGGGACATATCCATTCTTTCTAGGGTTGCTATCCACTTCTTCTCGCGTGCCTCGCTGAGGGCTGACATTAAAGCTGTGCCATAGGTGATGGTTTCGTCGCTGAATGGGTCTTCCGCGAAAAATACTTGATACTTCTCCAGGATGTCCTTTGAGGCATTTGAGAGCCCTGGGATATAGAGTTGTCTGCAACCCCTAGGAATATATTGTCTAGATACCTTTCGCAAAGTCTCAACAAAGGTAAGGTAATTATTTGGTGTTGGGGTCAGACTGGCTAATTCCTCATCCAGCGCTTGGGAATATTCTGACCACCTAGCCTTTTTAAAGTTGAATCTCCTACGGAAAGGTATTTTGGTTGTTTTGATTGTTGAGTAGACTTGGATTCCAATAGGTCGATGTTGTGTCTTTGGGATTGCATCATATACTCTTTTGCAGCAGGTGTGGTAGATGTTCCGGCTGACGAAGCAAATATCGGGATTGTAACCTAGCTTCCAAATTTTGCTGTTGAAAGAGCAGGGGAGCTTGGGGTCGTGGAGAAGTGAGAGGTTATTTGCCTCAGCCCATTGTTCTAGCAGCTGATCATTGGCGTCTGTCTCGTCGTAGCCCCAGGTGGTGCTGTGGCTGTTAAAGTCGCCCACAACGAAGTGTGTCCTTTGGTTGTTGAAGCTTTCTGGCGTTGAAGTGTGTAAGTTCTGGCCGGGGGGTCTATATACGGAGCATATTGTAAATGATCCACTCTCTATCGCTAACACTTCAATGTTGGTGGTGGTTGTCTTACTCGTGGAAGAGAGCAGCATCTCGGGTCTGGTAAATATTGCGCTTCCATACCTTCTGTGAGGTGCTTCTACTGCCAAGCGCATTCCTTTGATATTGGGTCTGTTTGCTGTTTCATCTCTATGCGTTTCCTGCAGGCACAGTACGTCCCACTTTTCTGATCGGCATAGTTGCGATATTACATCCTCCTTATTCTTGGTGATTCCCTCGACGTTCAGGCTGACGATCGTCAGGGTTGGCCCTGAAGAGGACCTGTTTTTGTTTTTGGCTTTTGATTGCATTCGTTTCCGGTGGTGGAAGGTTTGGCCGTTGTCCCATTGGGCAACGTTTCCGGGGAGCGCCGACATTTTCTTTCTTCTATGTAGCATGTAAGTAAAATGCACACGTGGAGGCACCTTCCTTGCTCCCATTCACAGATGGAAATTCATAGTATTAGTCACAAGTATTTAATTTCTAAGTTAATGGATGATCATTTCTTTACAGGACCATAGCCCTATTCATAATATCAGAGCCGTCCAGAACTGGTTCCAATGTCAGCAGAGAATAAAACTTCTTCCTTTCGTGCCAAAATCGCCAGACCTTAACCCCACTGAAAATATGTGGTTCAAAAATGGATCTGAGCACTATGGGGCTTAACATCTGGGGTCATCAATCCCATAGAACTTAGAATTACCTAAATCTAACTAACCGAAGGACATCACAAACATCCATGCCCGAGGCAGGATTCGAACCTGCGACCGTAGCGGTCGCGCGGTTCCAGACTGAAGCGCCTAGAACCTCTCGGCCACAACGGCCGGCGGAAATATGTGGGCGGAGGTTACGAGGTCGTTACCACCTGCGTCAAGGTATTCTGAAACTCTATGGGAAAATACAGAGAATACATGGTGGGAGATAAACGATCATCACAATCTCTCGATGAATTTAGCCTTATCATTTCCCCGACGCCTTCGAGCAATCATAGACAACGAGGGAGGATGGGTAGAGTACTGAAAGAAAAATAAAAGCCAAACCAGTTGCGAGGTCCTAAAGTGTTCCGGAAACCTACTGATGCTAAATGGTCCATGTGTATTCTCATTAAATGTGTCGCTGCATGATTCTTACACATAACAACTACTAATTAAATTCTTTACTCAAAGAAATGAATAAATAAATGTACGCGCAACCGATAAATGTTTGATTTTGTAGTATTAACCCCAAATTTGGTACACTGTTAATCACCCGACTGTGTTTAAAGAAAATACGTAAGTAACAGGAATCGTAACTGGGCCTGCATAATAACTCCTCCGTTCTGTAAGCTATTTCTTTTCATTCTGTCTTACTTTCATCTCTCAAAGCATAATAACGGTATTACCAGTAACATACAGGATAAAATTTCCTAACAGCTGATCTTGTAACAGCACATATAAAGATATTCTACTTGCTATGGTTTCTCACCCACGGAAAGGAATGGAGGATAGCCCACAACGTCATAACGTCACAGCAACACTCTATCACTCTTATTACCTTTGGGCAAAGCAATAATCGTATCTCCACGCGGACAAGTACTAGAAAAATTCTAATTTCTTCAATCACACCTCTCATTTATTGACGTGCCTCGATGTTAATTAAGTCTCGCGTGGCTGGAACATTAGAGCCTTAAATAACTCATTTCCTTCCCCTTTTCGGAGAGCATTTTGCTCCGCCACTTCCTCAGTCCATCCGGCTGCTTCAGTCGTCCCCAGGGAAGTGCCTTTCTCTTACCACGCTACCGCTCTCCCCCTGCCTACGGCGAGGGTGGTGTGCACCCTGGCCAAGCAAGGCTCCAGAATTTCAAGCATTTGAAACTCCCGGCTGTCTTCTTCCCAGCACACAATGAAATCTGCCCGCGCTTTTCTTCTCAATGAGCTTATCGTAAGAATACAGACAAACCTAGCCCCCTTCTCTCCATCGTCAGAGACAGACCTTTACCTCAGAAAACTCTCATGTCACTGCATATCGATACATCATTGCCTTCCCATGATTCTAATAATTTCGTTTCAATATTCACTCCCATTCTATCCACAATGCATACTATTTACCTTGCTCTCAACCCAATCGTGGACTATTTAGGATAAGATAAGTGGGAAAAGTGGTTTTTCATACATTGTACCAAAATAATAAACTCATCCAATTGCTCTGATCAATTTCCTAAACACAACAGGTGTGTGTGTTGTGGTCTTCAGTCTTGAGACTGGTTTGATGCAGCTCTCCATGCTACTATATCCTGTGCAAGCCTCTTCATCTCCCAGTACCTACTGCAACCTACATCCTTCTGAATCTGCTTAGTGTATTCATCTCTTGGTCTCCCTCTACGATTTTTACCCTCCACGCTGCCGTCCAATACTAAATTGGTGAGCCCTTGATCCCTCAGAACATGTCCTACCAACCGATCCCTTCCTCTGGTCAAGTTGTGCCACAAACTTCTCTTCTCCCCAATCCTATTCAATACTTCCTCATTAGTTATGTGATCTACCCATCTAATCTTCAGCATTCTTCTGTAGCACCACATTTCGAAAGCTTCTCTTCTCTTCTTGTCCAAACTAGTTATCGTCCATGTTTCACTTCCATACATGGCTACACTCCATACAAACACTTTCAGAAATGACTTCCTGACACTTAAATCTATACTCGATGTTAACAAATTTCTCTTCTTCAGAAATGCTTTCCTTGTCATTGCCAGTCTACATTTTATATCCTCTCTACTTCGACCATCATCAGTTATTTTGCTCCCCAAATAGCAAAACTCCTTTACTACTTTAAGTGTCTCTTTTCCTAATCCAATTCCCTCAGCATCACCCAACTTAATTCGACTACATTCCATTATCCTCGTTTTGCTTTTGTTGATGTTCATCATATATCCTCCTTTCAAGACACTGTCCACTCCATTCAACTGCTCTTCCAAGTCCTTTGCTGTCTCTGACAGAATTACAATGTCATCGGCAAACCTCAAAGTTTTTATTTCTTCTCCATGGATTTTAATACCTAGTCCGAATTTTTCTTTTGTTTCCTTTACTGCTTGCTCAATATACATATTGAATAACATCGGGGAGAGGCTACAACCCTGTCTTACTCCCTTCCCAACCACTGCTTCCCTTTCATGTCCCTCGACTCTTATAACTGCCATCTGGTATCTGTACAAATTATAAATAGCCTTTCGCTCCCTGTATTTTACCCCTGCCACCTTTAGAATTTGAAAGACAGTATTCCAATCAACATTGTCAAAAGCTTTCTCTAAGTCTACAAATGCTAGAAACGTAGGTTTGCCTTTCCTTAATCTTTCTTCTAAGATAAGTCGTAAGGTCAGTATTGCCTCACGTGTTCCAGTGTTTCTACGGAATCCAAACTGATCTTCCCCGAGGTCGGCTTCTACTAGTTTTTCCATTCGTCTGTAAAGAATTCGTGTTAGTATTTTGCAGCTGTGGCTTATTAAACTGATTGTTCGGTAATTTTCACATCTGTCAACACCTGCTTTCTTTGGGATTGGAATTATTATATTCTTCTTGAAGTCTGTGGGTATTTCGCCTGTTTCATACATCTTGCTTACCAGATGGTAGAGTTTTGTCAGGACTGGCTCTCCCAAGGCCGTCAGTAGTTCCAATGGAATGTTGTCTACTCCTGGGGCCTTGTTTCGACTCATGTCTTTCAGAGCTCTGTCAAACTCATCACGCAGTATCGTGTCTCCCATTTTATCTTCATCTACATCCTCTTCCATTTCCATAATATTGTCCTCAACACAACAGGTTGGTTCAATAAAAATCAACAGCTCAGATCGAGCGTCTGATAACAGATACCTGATACCTGATGTAGCAAGATATTCTAGCAATTACATGTGGATAGTAATTCCCGTGCGAATACGCTGATACTTTTGAAGTACAGCGCCTTTGGGCTATCAGGAAGTAAATTCGGAGGAATAAGGCCAAATTCAGGGCGCTGCGTTGACGGTGCCCACGCTCGATATGATGAGCCTTCTGCTCTTACTGTTATTTTGTTTCTTTCGTTTTGAGGTGTACCACGAAATAAAGTTCTCATCCGTTAAACGATTTTCGCTTCTATTCGAAAAGCTTCTTGAGTAGTCCCGCAGTGAACATTACCTAGAGATGATACTTGTAGTTTTTGAAGCAAAGGCATATGTTTAACGATAACGAACTGTAGTCGAAGTTAAACCAGATAATACTGAAGGAATTCGGTTATGACATGCGACAACGAGAGTGGTAGCCATTGTTTGCTATGTGGGAAGCAAGAAACCTGAGGCCTTCAGTAGTAAAATGTATGTAAAATTCAATAACAAGAAATCCTTTTTGATGGGGTAAGGATGCTAATATCATATATATCTAACGCTCAGGAAACCTTATCTGAAAGTATATGACAGGCTTCCTCCTATTATGTTATGTCGCTTGCTTTCAGTAGACATATAGATAACCCATGGTAAAGCTTTCTCGCCATCCGAATCACATAAATGGGAATAACAGTCAGAGTGTTATTACTAAATTGTGGGCACATGGCTACACCACATATCTAAAATTTGGAGAGCAGACTCTTCGAGATAGATTGGATGCCTGGATCCTATCATGAAATATTTAGGCTACGAAAACACTTTCTTCTTGCTGTCAGCGTGGTCCAGACTGCAATGTTGTAGGAATCCTTTCGCAACCCTGTTGGCATAACAATGATTTGCAGCTGTGGGACTGATTTATCCTGCTAAATTCGCCTGACATTTTCTTGTCATCTGTATGAAATACTGTGAATATTCCGTCTGATGATATCTTATTGAGTGAGTAATATTTTGTGAGTACAAGGTCATTTCATGCAGAATCTATCCCTTGTCTCATCCTTCACGTTGTGATTATCAGTTATCTACTGCAGCCGCGATTATGGCAATGAGAGAGTTTATGCAGAAATTCCTTGGCATCATAGTTGTAAAGTAGTGACTTTATAAAACGGTAGTTGCCTCCGAAAGCAGTTCCAGGTTTGCTGCAAAAGATATGTCTCATCAATTCCTTTCGGTAAGTTTTAAATCAGGTGCTACCTGTCACATGTAAGTGTGTCGTAGCAAACTGGCAGGAGTTGCCATGATCGTAGACCTCACTAATCTTAAGTCACATTAAAATTACTGATAAAATTACTGAACAGATTCGAAGCATCTATGAGAGTCACGAATTTTACTTTGTTCATCAATTCGGTCTGAAATAAGAGGGCAAAAATTACAGGGACAATGACCAAGTTTGTTAGTATGCTTTATCTATGGTAGATCTGGAGATGAAAACGTACGAAAATGCACAGCTGCACTTTTGCGAACTTGTATTTTATTTTTGCATCAATATTGTTGTGAACCCACCATCTGGAATCAGCGCTTTACATTAGCATCCATGATATCTAATCATTTTGATAGTACACCTGATAATATAGATGAGTAGGACACAAGACAGAACGTAGATAATGTCCGTTTGATGTCAACAGTGTGTAACATTTTACTTTTTTTGAATAGGACAATCATTTGTGGTTTAGTTAAAATAAGCTTACGCTGCAAGAGAATTCTCTTGTATTTTTCAGTGTGTGGTCTGTTGTCGGTTTGAAGGCCTTCAATCACATCGGCAACTTAGTGCAGCTCCACCGAGGGCTGTCTGGAGTGGGGTGGAAATAGCAACGCGAAAGTGGCGAGCTGTCGAAGACGATCTTCATATTATTAGTGTGATTGGGACTTCGTATATTCTTGACGACGTTTAGCACCTTTCCGGTCAGTCACCCAATTTCAGAATTCATGTTGAGTAATCCTGCTAAATTGTCAAAATATTGTCTTTTTATATTGATGAGTCATCTGGTTAGTCGTCACGTTCAAGTGACATCTACAACACAAATTTAATATTACGATCCTAGAAACTAATCTGCAATATGTTATGTATTTCATAATCAGAACTATCTACATTAACCGTCATCAGAACAATGTCAGGGAGCAGAATGCAGCAGTGCCTTGGTAGCTACTTGGGTACTTGGGGACCTGCTTGAGTCGTGTTCTAAGAAAAGGGTAGTTGCTGGTTCACATTATATTACACTAGCGAGAAGTACCGAATTTTCCTTTTTCTCTGCAAACATCCAGAACTAAATTCAGTAACAAAATGCTAAAGAGATATTTGCATTGTGCCAGCTCAACGAACAACCTACTTTTATAGATTTTTATTCTACAGCTATTCTCGTTCTGCATTGCAATAAACTTCATTTGTTATTTGCTTGTTCTTGTTACGATTATTATTGTCATTCTCTCACTTGCAAGAGTTTTCACATCCCTATTTGGTATCGATACACATGGAGAGTGGCTATGAAAGAAGGGAATAATAAATGTTACGTCGTGCAGGATACACTCATTTACTTCGGCATCTCGTGATCAACGCTTCAGGACAAGTGAGATACGTGAAGATGTCAATAGGAAGTCAGTAACGCTGGCACAACTCTGCAACTACTCCCGTTGATTTAACAGTCTTACCAGATAAACTGGTGCTGTGAAATCAAAAATGTAGCACAAACTATGCCACAGTAGCAGAGGGCTGTTAATTTCGGACCATGACCGTGAATTACCCTTGGGTCAGCTGCTGGTTAGAGGGTTGCATCTGCAAATGTAAGGCTTTGTTTGATGTCTTGTGCTGATGCTGTCTGAATAAATTATGCCAGTGGATAAAACGGTTTAGTTTGGAGACTTAACCCTCGAGGGGGGGCGGGGGGGGGGGGGGGGGGGGAGGCACAGCGGTCTGCATCATGAATTCCAAGCAAATGCACAAAAAATAACTCAGGAAGGGTTCGAACAACTACTTTCATGCGGAGACATGCATTTGGAATCTGTTCATCGTTTAGGGGCCAAACAAGAGGATAACATCACGGAAACAATGATCAGGCTACTTAGTATATAATAGAGCATACACATTTCAAGGAGGAAACTTATGAAGACACAGACTTCCTCGTTGTTAACGAAAGTGATATCCCGCTTTACCTCTTCTTAAATCTCAAATGAAATGAATGCCATGTGGAATCGAATATTTGCTGATTGCTTCTCTTCTTGCTTCCATCCATACTAACGTATTTCTTCATTCTCGTGGTAATCATGACATTCTATATGTATGCTGCAAAAGATTGCGCGTGGATACATCCGACATCGAGGTGCAAAGTGTTTGATATCTTACATTAATTCAATTAAAATAAGCTTTCGATATATTTTTACTTCGTTTGTATTTTGAGATGACTATGGACGTTACGGAAAATTATCTCACATGCTTTATGCTGAATGAGAAACACTGAATCATCCGTTTTGCTCTCCCCGTGTTGTAATGATATAACATCGGCGTCAACAGCCTTCTTCCACGCTGGAAGCTGAAACTTAATTCATTTTGGATTAATGATAATTGAATGCCTCAAATGTATACATAGCCCACAAGGCGACGTCAGAAACTATCAGGGGAGAGCGCTGCATAAAAATCAAATGTCGCGCGCGTCTCCTCTGTGAAGAACCGTATCGGACAATCACGACAAGCATTTCGCTAAAGAGAGCTGAGAATTGGCAGCGTCGTAGCAAGTATTTGTCAACACTGAGAGTGCATTTACTTCCGGGTGTAGCCCGGCATTACGTCGCTAAATTCACGTGGAATTCGTTTTTCACATCGAAGATTCATTCAATATAATCCACTGTAAGATGAGACACTTAGAAAGTATATTTAATTTCCGGACTCCAAGAACGGCATTCTTCACATAAGTAACACCTGTTTGCGTGTTTAATGTTGCGTTTTTAGGCTCAGGAAATGTCGCAATGACTATAGTCCGGCTGTTGCCGCCAGTGTGTCGTTAGCTCAGCGATTCCGTTATGCGTTGCGATGCTGGTGCTATATGAAAAGGTAGTTCCGATCTCGGTGAAGGCCGCTGGACACAACGTTTTATTTTCCATTTTAACTAATGGAGTTGTAAACTGCTAAATCTGAAGAATGCCTTTACACATAAACCTTCTTGCAATTTCGACTTAGTAAATTATGTTAATATCACGGATGTCTGCTTTGCAAATGCCAAGGTGCTTGACTGTAAAATAGTTTCTGAAAAGATTCAAACCTACTGTCAACGATTCGAATTTGAACTTTGTTCGTCATATGGGTCTAACATGCAGGAGGTTGTTTATGAAGTGAACATGTTGATAAATATAGTTCCTCTCTTCGAAATTTTGCAATAGCATTTAACTGTAGACGTTTGCTGACACCGGCGTTAGCAATTCCATTCCATTCTATGAAACCTCAATATCGATAACTTTTTCTGGTTTAAATCTGATGACCTTAACTATCACTTCCGATCAACGATAAATACTTCATGAATCCATACATGGAGCTCCAAATGTGCAGTGTTCCTGCACTGCTACAGAGCATGCATTGCAAGGTATTCACACATTTTATCGCATAGAGTTACCACAAGGAATGAAACAAAAACTGTAATACACTTTACAGCACAGATGCTCACTCTGGCTTGACGAAAACACCCGAATATTGGCCAAAAGTTGCACAAATAATTGACTTTGAAAGGAAAGGAAAGAGGTACAAAGCATTTATAAATTCATCGAATGTAGTGAGGTGGTTTAATTTCGTCTAAGTCTATAAAATTAATTTCGGACCATACGCAGCTCTTGCCGATTAATGTAATACAGTACCCATCTACTTATCAGGGCGTCAGTCTCTGTTGCTTTCGAGCGAGAATGGAAATCGTAGAAATCTTCTATGGAGCAACATTTAATAATAATAAAGCGTTTTAAATTATCAAAAGCGATGAGCAGTAGCACGCGCTTTCGATACAGAACGGGGGAGTGCTGCGCCGCTGCTGTCGCCACGGCCGCTGCCGGTAGCCAGCAAATGGATCCTGGAGCTTTGCCGCATGCGGCGTCCAGAGGAGGACACTCTGCAAGAAATATGCCGCAAAATGGCTACTGGATAAAAGTTTGTTATTGGTGTGATAGAAAGTGAAATAGATTGAATCTGCATTACCATTACATTCACGTCTTCAGCATTCAGTTGGAAGAGGCTATAAAAATTTTTTGCGCCAGCTAGTTTCGATCCACCGACATTGCAGACAGAAACAACACACGATACTGCTATACCACGGGCGTAAACAGTGTATGGCTTCTCTTATATGGGACAAGATTTCCTCCAGTAGGTGCTGCAGTCTACAGTGTTGCCAGATTGCGCAGATAGCCGGACTTAGAGAATTAGCGAGTTGGCCAGTTTATTTGTCCCATGTCGGGATCGGCGCGGATTTAGGCTAGGCGCGCACTGGCGATTTTCCGTCGCGCGATTTATTTGTCGCAAGAATGAAACACAGTGGCTCGAGTAGGAGCGCGCGCACGTGCGACAAAAAAGTTGCGGCGATTTAAAAGACGCAACCGGCCCTATTTCACGCGCGATGCGATTGTCGCAGGTGTGGAATGATTCACAAGCACTGGCATGGGCCCGCGCGCACTAGTGACGCGATTTCTCATTCAGTCGCTCTCGCTCTGTGTTGCATACACAGAAGTTCAGTGCGCCAGCGGCATGTCTGATAACGGGAGTTGCACTACGGATGACATTGTAAGTTGCGTTGTCTATTCACAAAGACTAATTGCAGAAGTAGAAAAGCGACCAGCTCTCTACAACAGGAAATTAAAAGTATACAGTGATTGCAATTTGAAAGAGAAACTATGGGGAGAAG
Source organism: Schistocerca serialis cubense (assembly GCF_023864345.2). Taxonomy (NCBI): domain Eukaryota; kingdom Metazoa; phylum Arthropoda; class Insecta; order Orthoptera; family Acrididae; genus Schistocerca; species Schistocerca serialis. Next base: position 217,203,859 of record NC_064640.1, read on the forward strand.
TATGCTGCAGCCTAATTCGGAACTGGACTGAACTGCCTGGACCAGAAAAGACTAGCAAAGGTATTTCTTGGTTCACTTATTTCATTCATTCATGTAGACATCACAGTTACAGTAATTTATTTTCATATTGCCAATGTACTGATCTTTGTGAAGTCACAAAGTAGTTTGCAAAATGATCCCTTATCTGCATACCACATGCATCAGCTCTTATTCCTACAGGCTCACAGCCTTGCAGAAGGCATTCGTATGACTCGTCCTCAGTTCGTACACCGTCATTTCTTCTTACGAAATTATTCAGAATACAACATGCTTTTATGATTATGTCTGAAAAACCAACATCCACGTCCGTAGGTCGATGAAATAGTCTCCATTTGTTAGCCAAAACCCCCAAAGTTCATTCCGCCATTCTATGAGCACAACAATGTCTATAATTGAAAACACGCTGTTTCATTATCAGGTTTTTCTTCGAGTACGGCCGCAGAATATGTCTAGACAGTGCAAATGCTTCATCTCCTACAAAATTAAAAGGTTGAGGCTCTCCTTCCTCGTCGTGTGGTAATTTTTGAGGATCTGGAATGTTTAACTGATTAGATTTCAGTTTTTGATAGAAGTTGGATTTCTTGAACACATTAGAATCCCCATTGGCTCCGTATGAGCCCACGTCTATCACCGTGAAACAATAGTCAGTGTCCACTACGGCCAAAAGAATTGTCGAAAAATAATTCTTGTAATTATAAAGCTCTGAGCCACTGTCAGCAGGCTTCTTCAGTCTCACATGTTTCCTGTCCACAGCACCAATGCAATTTGGAAAGTCAGTTCTGTATAAAAACTGTTTGGCAATAATTTTCCAATCATCTTCAGTTTTTTCTGCCATATGAATAGGCTGTAGACATTGCCACAACTGCTCGCATGTATCCTTCACAATTTCTCTGATTGTAGTGGCTCCCAGTAGATATTCTTAGTGTAGTGAGCGAAAGCTATTTCCAGTTGCAAGGTATCTGGAAGAAATAATATTTAGTAACAGCATTAACATTTATTCATAGAAGTATTAAGGTAAATACTTACAATAAATTATATACAGTGATAATTTCATTTATGACAGGTAAAGAAATTCAAAGGAAGTGGAAAAATCTGAAGGACTGCTTCGCGAGAGAACTGACATCACAGAAAAAAATCTTCGTCTGGCGAGGCTGCAAGAAAACGGAGGAAATATCTATACTTCGATGGAATGTTATTTCTCCTCCCTCAAATGGAAGACAGGCCGACCACCAGCAACATCGAAATTATGTCCAGTAGCACAGGAAACAAGGAAGTAGGTCCTCCCCCCAGTTTGTCTTCACAAAACAACAACGATACTGCGGAGAGCACAAAAGTACGACATCCTACGAAAAGAGAAGCCAAGAAGGTTACGTCCTATGAGGAATCTCTATTAAATATATTAAAAGACAGACAAAAAGAAGAAGTTAACGAGGATAAGAATTTTGCATTAATGCTTGTCTCCATGCTGGCGAAGTTAAACGAAGAACAGAAACATTACGTGAAAATAGAAATACTGAATGCGATGAGGAATGCCAGATTTATCAGCTTTCACCGATTTTTCCACAGCATCCGAACATATGTTATAACACAACTCAAACGACTTATAACACCACTCAAGCAACTTCTTCTCGAGCATCTTCATTTGTTCAACCGTATTCTTCAAATGTCCTAAATGAAACGGAACCTCCACAGAATTTGTTCGTGTGCCCCTCTGCTGACAACCGCAACAAGACCACAGAAACCTCTATGCGCAACATGGTTTTGCAATTTTCTCATGAAACAAGTTCGCCAGTTTCGACTTGCAGTAGTGATTTTCTTGATGTATCTGATCAGTAATGTAAAATGGCAACAACAATTGTTGAATGAAATGATTCTCTTGGTGTATCTAATCAATAATGTAAAAGGGCAATGAAAACTGTTGAATGAAATGAGTGCTCACCTCAAAGTCACTGACAAGCGCTCCTCAGGTTTTATACACTTCCTCCATGTCCTATCTTGTTTTGTTATATTCGGTCCTCCTGTCTGAAGCAGTGGATCGAAACTATTCTTACTCATTCGATAGTATTGAAAGAATTTATTTGGGTGATTTTGTAACTCTTCGTGTAATTTGTAAAACTGCCCTTTGACTAGTCTTTGACTTACAATCGGATGCACCCAGTAACGACATTTGCGCTGTTTTCTCGCTCTTCTTCGTAGTAAAAGCGCCGCCAAACAAGCTGTTTCGATGAAATCCATGCTGGTACTGAGAGTAGTTGCGATTTCCTTTGCCGGCCGCGGTGGTCTAGCGGTTCTAGGCGCGCAGTCCGGAACCGCGCGACTGCTACGGTCGCAGGTTCGAATCCTGCCTCGGGCATGGATGTGTGTGATGTCCTTAGGTTAGTTAGGTTTAAGTAGTTCTAAGTTCTAGGGGACTGCTGACCACAGATGTTAAGTCCCATAGTGCTCAGAGCCATTTGAACCGATTTCCTGCCGCTGTGTGCGCACCACAATGTACACTCCTGGAAATTGAAATAAGAACACCGTGAATTCATTGTCCCAGGAAGGGGAAACTTTATTGACACATTCCTGGGGTCAGATACATCACATGATCACACTGACAGAACCACAGGCACATAGACACAGGCACCAGAGCATGCACAATGTCGGCACTAGTACAGTGTATATCCACCTTTCGCAGCAATGCAGGCTGCTATTCTCCCATGGAGACGATCGTAGAGATGCTGGATGTAGTCCTGTGGAACGGCTTGCCATGCCATTTCCACCTGGCGCCTCAGTTGGACCAGCGTTCGTGCTGGACGTGCAGACCGCGTGAGACGACGCTTCATCCAGTCCCAAACATGCTCAATGGGGGACAGATCCGGAGATCTTGCTGGCCAGGGTAGTTGACTTACACCTCCTAGAGCACGTTGGGTGGCACGGGATACATGCGGACGTGCATTGTCCTGTTGGAACAGCAAGTTCCCTTGCCGGTCTAGGAATGGTAGAACGATGGGTTCGATGACGGTTTGGATGTACCGTGCACTATTCAGTGTCCCCTCGACGATCACCAGTGGTGTACGGCCAGTGTAGGAGATCGCTCCCCACACCATGATGCCGGGTGTTGGCCCTGTGTGCCTCGGTCGTATGCAGTCCTGATTGTGGCGCTCACCTGCACGGCGCCAAACACGCTTACGACCATCATTGGCACCAAGGCAGAAGCGACTCTCATCGCTGAAGACGACACGTCTCCATTCGTCCCTCCATTCACGCCTGTCGCGACACCACTGGAGGCGGGCTGCACGATGTTGGGGCGTGAGCGGAAGATGGCCTAACAGTGTGCGGGACCGTAGCCCAGCTTCATGGAGACGGTTGTGAATGGTCCTCGCCGATACCCCAGGAGCAACAGTGTCCCTAATTTGCTGGGAAGTGGCGGTGCGGTCCCCTACGGCACTGCGTAGGATCCGACGGTCTTGGCGTGCATCCGTGCGTCGCTGCGGTCCGGTCCCAAGCCGACGGGCACGTGCACCTTCCGCCGACCACTGGCGACAACATCGATGTACTGTGGAGACCTCACGCCCCACGTGTTGAGCAATTCGGCGGTACGTCCACCCGGCCTCCCGCATGCCCACTATACGCCCTCGCTCAAAGTCCGTCAACTGCACATACGGTTCACGTCCACGCTGTCGCGGCATCCTACCAGTGTTAAAGACTGCGATGGAGCTCCGTATGCCACGGCAAACTGGCTGACACTGACGGCGGCGGTGCACAAATGCTGCGCAACTAGCGCCATTCGACGGCCAACACCGCGGTTCCTGGTGTGTCCGCTGTGCCGTGCGTGTGACCATTGCTTGTACAGTCCTCTCGCAGTGTCCGGAGCAAGTATGGTGGGTCTGACACACCGGTGTCAATGTGTTCTTTTTTCCATTTCCAGGAGTGTACTTCCGCGACAGCGATTGTTACGTCGCGCCGACTGAAAAATCGCCTGTGCACGCCTAGCCTTATTGGCTGCGTTCACACTGCCGGCCGGGCCGAGCCGAGCCTGGCCGGGCCGCCGCCCGCTTCGATATCAAACACATGGTACTGAATTGCGGTGTTCACACTGGCGGCCGGGCCGCGCCGACACGGCGTGAGCCTCCCGGAGCCGAGCCGACGACATTCCGAGTGTTTAATATTGCCGGCGCGAGCCGACCGCAGGCGCGAGCCTGTGGAGCAGCACTACAGCTTCTGCAGTACACGCATCACACGTCTCCCTTCTGCTTTCTTCACAAGTGTGACTGCACACGTCTTTTATTTTAAGATGTTACCTCACATTTCACAATCAGTGAGGAAAAATTACGTTTATTATGATGATACATGCGAAATTACTTTTATTTCATTTATTTAATCTACCGTATTTACATGCATTTACAACAATAGCTTGCCAGCAATCGCGGCATTGCCGCCACTGAATAGTTCGCATTTACTTGTTAACGGAGACAGATATGAGTGTCACTGAGGGACGGAAATGTGTCCCTACCAGATGATAATGCATTGTAAAGTCATGCTGTGGCAGTTCCTTATCAGTGGAGATAAAACCACTGAGTCAAAGGGCATTATCTCAAAACTCTTCGCCTATCAATCTGTCTATCTTACAAGGTAATGAAAAGAATTCTGTGAGGTCATCAGTGGCACCACATGATGAACCATCACCACTGCCAAGCGCTGCATCATGAAGAAAAAAGAAGAAAAAAGTTGGAAAATTCTGAAGGAGTATTTCTGCGATTCTTCGTTGAAGGCACAGCAAGACATTACCCAAAATGACGAAGCTAATTACTTCCTAATGATTCTCAGGAGTCCCATAAACTCTCTTCCCCTCAGAGGTTAGCGTTTGTGAAATTTAAAATACAAAAGCATGACTACAATTAACTGGAGGTAGCGAATGCTGTACAAAGTTCTACTGCAAACCAAAAAGTGTCTACTAACGAATCTTACCTTATCGTTATACACAATTTTTCTTCTGCTGTTATACGTCTGCGAAAATTTATGTTCTGTTTAGAAATTTTGTCTTGAATGTTCTGCAGCAGATACTGAAATGTATTATGATTCATTCTGTAATTTGAATAAAATTTTTCAGGATAGTTTTTAAGTTCTTCATATAAAGAAAAAAACTCTCCTAAATGTCTGTCGCTATTCATAGGATGAATCCATAACCTCCTAGTTCTTCTGTACTTCAAAACTCGACGAGTTACTGCAGAGTCAAAACAATACCAATAAAAGAGTGAAGACATTGTTCTACACGACAGCACAGACTAGCTAAAGGCGAGCAACTGTTGACTGCAGCTGCGTTTTCTACTGACTTGCTTGTCAGCTGTCGAAGGGTGGAGATCTTTTTAAATTTATTTATTTGGCCTCCCGCCAGCCATTTAGCCAAAGAGTGGGGATTACCTTGACAGTGCAGCGCAGCCCGCCAAAGAAGAAGGAAAAAAAACAATGAAGAGCAATGAAACGCACATTTGTGCCGATCTACAGTAGTTTCATTAACTCTCCATTATTTTTTCTGTCAAAGTAGACAACGAGACTACAGAATTGCGCTTCAGTTATCTTTTAGTTCGAAATACGAAATGTACATCATACTAATTGTCGGATGTTGATGACAAATAATTGTTTGTCTTTTGTGATGCAACGTGTGGCCAATTATAAAAGCATAGCAGATGAATTGTCCAGTAGCCGAGGGAAAAATTCTTGTACATTTGGATTTATCTAGAGAATGAGACCATTAAAATAATAAGAGGGACCAGCACTAGGTCTGCGCTGATCACTAGTAATTAGATTTTTTCTGTGCTGCATTATATGACTACACTAAACCAAGCTGTAACCGCGCGAGCTCCGTGGCTTGCGGACGCGGCACTGACGCCACTGAATAGCTCGCATTACTTGAGACCAGAGACAGATATCAGTATCATTATCATTTCAAAAACTTTTTGGTACTTTTAGCTACATTTCATTCCCAACAATGTATGGTCTAAAACGGATCTAACAGTAAGCTACCCGCTACATAACTTTTTCACTACAAGATTTGTAAATCAAGTGCACAACGTTGACAAATAGCATCATTTCACAATGACTGTTAAGAAATATGGAAAGATAAATGATTCAATACGAAGCTAAGATGTTGCACTACCACGTGTTCAAAAATCAGATTCTTTAGCCACATACTTTCTTCAAAATCGGTTGGGAAGCGTTACGAAACTAAGAAATCACGCGAAACGAAAAGTAGACTTTTTCTTTTTTCACGACGTAAGTAACGCTTTTAAGGAAAAAATAAGTTCATAAAACGATGTGGCGAAGTCTTATATACCGCTAAGAATGTTTAAAACATGAAAATCGGAGAAGTGGATTTTCCCTCATTTCGCCGTCCCGGCTCGGCGCGCAATGTGAATGCACTACTCGTCGGCCTAAGCTGGCTAGGCACGAGCCGAGCCAGTACGCGTCAGCCCGGCTCGGCCCGGCCGGCAGTGTGAACGCAGCCTCTGCAGCGGCCGGCCGCCGGTCGAGTTTTATGTCAAAGAATGTACATTCTCAGTAATTTCTTTCTCAAATCAAGTCCTATCTTTGACATCAGATGACTTCTTTCAACACGCATTCTCTATGCCAGTGCTAACCCGCTTCCTATGCTCTCATTGCTTCTACATCTACATACATACTCCGCAAGCAACGGTACGGTGCGTGGCGGAGGGCACATCGTACCACTATTAGCCATTTTATTTCCCGTTCTATTCGCAGATAGAGCGAGGGGAAAACGACAATCTACATGCCTTCGTACGAGTCCTAATTTCTCTTGTCTTCTCTTCGTGGTCCTTGTCTGAAATATAGCTTGGCTGTGGTAGAATCGTTCTGCAGTCAGCTTCAGATGTCGGTTCTCTAAATTTTTTAAGTAGCGTTCCTTGAAAAGAACGTCGCCTTACCTCCAGGGATTCCCGTTCGGATTTCCGAAGCATCTCCCTAGCACTTGCGTGTTATTTGGACATACTGGTAACAAATCTAACGGACTGCCTCCGAGTTGCTTCGATGTCTTCCTGCAGTACACTCGAGTAGTACTCATGAACTCAAAAGCAGCTCGCTCTAGTGTCCTATATGCGGTTTCCTTTACAGGTGAACCACACATTACTAAATACTCCCAGTAAACCGAAGTTGACCATTCGCCTTCCCTACTACAATCCTTACATGCCCGTTCAATTTCATAACATTTTGCAACCTTACGCCTAGATATTTAATCGACGTGACTGTATTGGAACATTATGGGTTTGTTTTCCCTACTCATCTGCATTAAGTTACATTTTCTACATTTAAGGCTAGATGCAATTCATCAACCCAACTAAAAATTTTGTCTATGTCATCTTGTATCCTCCTACAGTCACTCAATGATGACACCTTCCCATACACCACAACACCATCAACAAACAGCCGCAGAAAATAACAGCGGTCCTATCACACTTCCCTAGGACACTCCTGTCTCTGATGAACATTTTGCCGTCGAGGACTACGTACTGAGTTCTGTTACTTAAGAAATCTTCAAACCGCTCACATACCTGTGATCCTATTCCGTATGTTCATGCCTTCGTTAACAGTTAACAGTCGTCCGTTGTGCCTTTTTTTGCTTCCAAGGTAGCAGAATTCCATCTTTTCGTTTACTATGAGGTGTCCAATTTTGATGTTACCCTTATCGCCAGTCTCATGTGTGTTACTTCTTAGTACTTTTTCTTTCTTTGGTTTGCTCTCAATCCATATTCTCTTCTCCGTAGACTTCATTCCATTTAACAGATTATTCCGATGCTTCCCAATTTTCACAGAAGATAGCATGGTTATAAACGAAACTTGACGTCTTATTTTTGTGCACTGGCTTTCAGAAGCAAATAATACCGAAAGCTGGGACCAAAATCGTCGCGCATTCTGATTTAGTTTTTCTTTTGTGTCCCTACATTACAAGAGGCGAATTGCAGATGTATTCTTTGAACGAGGCCACGGCCGTTTAGTCCCCAAAAACTCTCGAACTACAGTTTTATGCGATTCGGTGACGTATGGAGTAGAGGACATTCCTTCTAATGTGTTACATTCGCCTATAAACAAATGTGTCAGTATCAATATGAACAGACTGATCAAATGCGGAGTGTGTAAAGTAATTAACTCCGTCCGAACAGGTCCCAGAAGGCCCAAAGGTACCAACCGAACGCTGTGTCCCTCTCAGCCGATAGGCGTCACTGGATGCGGACATCGAGCGGCATGTGGTCAGCACACCGCTCTCCTGACCGTTGTCTGTTTTCGTGACCACAGCCGTTACTTCTCAGTCAAGTAGCTCCTCAACTGGCCTCACATGGACTGAGTGCACTCCGCTCGCTAACAGCACTCAGCAGACCCGGACGGTCACACTTCCACGTGCTAGCCAAGCCCAACAGCACGTAACTTGGGCGATCTGATGGGAACCTGTGTTACCACTGCAGCAAGGCCGTTGGCGCGGTATATGCAAGGCAGTATAAAAACGGGAGGGAAAATGGGCTACTTAAAAAATCACGCTTTAAACTGAAACCTCAAATTTTAACAGTAAACAACCATTAGTTTTAAGATACACTCTGAAATTACTAAAGAACTCCATTACCAATCTCTAACGTTTATATTTTCTAGTCACGACGAAACTGGAAAACTTAGCTGCACTTCCAGGTGACAAACTTCACTTTCAGTTCCTCAGCATGGCTCCCACGAACATAGAGTCCTTAGATGTTCCACAAGAACTGATTTTCACTCTGAACTCACTGAGACAGGCATTTTTCGTGTTCTACTTGGTGATGCTACTGCGGACTCCGCACGGAACTTCGGCCATCTACCACGTCTTTGAAGTTTCACTTTGAACTTATGTGCACCCACGGCGAGTAATCACAAGGATGATGAGATCTGCAGTTTGCAATCACATCACATCGGCTCAGCCCAGCAACAGTTAGCAGCGGACTAAGTTCGGCGCACACCGACTTGTCAGCAACCACCTCAATGGCAATCATGGTAATATCGCATTTGCAATGCACGCTCCTGACTTCGGAAATCGCGATATACTGAGGGAAGAGCCGGCCGGGGTGGCCGAGCGGTTCTAGGCGCTACAGTCTGGAACCGCGCGACCGCTACGGTCGCAGGTTCGAATCCTGCCTCCGGCATGGATGTGTGTCCTTAGGTTAGTTAGGTTTAAGTAGTTCTAAGTTCTAGGGGACTGATGAGCTCAGAAGTTAAGTCCCATAGTGCTCAGAGCCATTTGAACCATTTGAACTGCGGGAAGAGCAGTTCATTCCTGGTTCTTATTTTTTAGTCTTCCTAACTTGATCTATGCGCTTCACACACGGGTATGCATTTTTTTTGGCAACCTGATTGTTGCTTCAAAGGGGATTCTTTTCGTACCGGACTCATGTTTGTTTCCTGATCGAGTTAAGTCATTGGAAATCACTTGCCTAGTGACGCTTCTTTCTGATTTTTCCCTTATTCATTAATCTGTACTTCTGTTCCATTTCATACCCCTTGTGTATAAGTACTTAATTTGCAACCATGGCTGAAAACATTATTTGTGTCTTTTATGTGTCTGGGCACCGTCTCAATCATAGCTGTCCAACATCATGTTGGTGGCAACCCTAACAGTCATTCATTTTCTTGTCATTGTTCTATTTTAGTTATGTAAGTTCATTCTCAAATTGTTTTATAACCTCGACGTTTATGTGTACGGAGTAATATTTATGCACTGCTTGAATATATATTATTTTTACGGTATCAAACTCTATGATTCAGCAACCGTTAGAGTAAGTTATTCTGTGAAATGCCCAGGTTCTCCATTCATAATCAATAGGTAAAGCCCCCAACGAGTTCAGGAACTTATCAAACAACGTTTTCCATTGTGCGAGGCAATTGATTTTTTCAAGTAGCCTGTTAGCTTTATGTGGGTAATCTATTTTTTATATGATCTAGGATGATAGATTTTGTATCAGTCTAACGGAGCACCTGATGAGCAAGCGGTCGTGTTCACACTGCATCTGGCTTCTGGCGGTCTTTATTTTCTTGTTACGGAAGATTCATTTGGTTCTGATGGCATCCATTCAGGATTCCTAATCCACAGCAGGATGTATGTACAAAATTGGCATGCAGCATTCTTCACTGATATTCTCCAAACTGGTAACAAACTCCATGATTTGAAAGAGCAAAAATTACAGTCATCTAAAACCAGGTAACCCAAATGAAAAACCGCAAACCTAATGACCTACTGCATTACTTACCGTAGTGTATAAACTTCTGGAAAGAATACTGTGCAACAGAGTCTGCCACAAAATTTTGCAATACCTGCCTGTTGAGCAGACAGGATTCCACCCAAACCGCAGTTGTACAGACTAGGTCCTCTCACTGATAACTTTTATTGGAGCAGGATTTCAAAACAAACAAAATACCTCAACCGTATTTATAGATCTAAGAGTGGCTTATGATACTATGTGGAGGCAGTGGGTAATATTCAGACTTTTACGATTCATACGGTGTCTTAAGACTGGATATCTCATCGAGCTATGTTAAGCATCCAATGAGGGATAAGATCAGCCCTCTAACGAAGATTAACAATGGTCTTCCACAAAGATCGGTGCTAGCCCCTATACTGTTTTGCCTTTATCTAGCAGGCATGCTTAAGACAACATCAAGGAAATCTGAATATGCTGACGACTGGGACCTTGCTGCGAGCCACAAATACCTGAGCATCACTGAGTCTGTTTTGACCGAAGACCAATTTGAGATTTTTTGCTTCAACGAAAATGAGATGTGCGGGTAGGCCACTCTGTTTACTAGAAGCCAACACATACTAACCTATATCTCAGTGTGCAAAGCTTACGTAACCCAGTCGAAAACAAAGCAGTTTTAAACACACTTGATGTACTGAGCCGAAACTGTTTCTGACAAGGACCACCTGGATTCCGAGATCAGATAGCCAAGAAACATGCAGTAGAGGAATGGCTGTTACGAACGAGTAATTAAGTTAGCCACATCTAAGAAACAAAAGCAACAAATAGGTATTTAATCATCAGAAAATGATCACTCTGCACCAGTCCTTCCTTTCTTTGGAGTTGCAACACATATCACAGGAAAAATCCTGGTCAAACGCGGTATTCAATCCATTTTCTGGCCAGCCAAGAAGATTAAAGTGATAATGCGGCCAGTAAAAGACACCCTTGGTGTCAGTATTCATGGAATTTGCAAAATTCCTTTTCAGTGTGCTGGCAGTTTGCTGTGTCGGCCGATCAGGGCGCAGCCAGGGCAAAAGCACCACAGGCACAAAGATGCGAGTTGATGCCAGTGCCATAGAGACTCGCCACCTGCGCGAGTTCCACCAGCCCCACGTGCAGCGCTGGGGATGAAGATATCGACTTCGCCTCGGCCAGTTGCTGGCTGAGTACAATCCACCAATGACCGGACGACAACGGACAAAAGCCTACACGGAAGACAGAAGATCAGCTCTCTCCCACTTGGTTATAGATCATCATCCAGAGCTGACTTAGACAGGGAACGTCGCTTAGCGAACTGTTAGAAGTGAACATACAGCTGTAGTAAATTGCATTTATTATGTACTGTGAAGTTTGTCTACTATTATTCGCACTTAGCCATTGAGGGCCTTTTTGAGTTATATCACACGCAGCGTTGCAGACTTCATTATTCGACAGGTCACAAAGATAAGTAAACCTTTTGAAGTCATCAGCGTGACTTTGTTACTAATTTGTTGGAGTGATGTAGAACCTTCGTTCTCCCATCCTGTTACCTGACCTTGGGGCATAGCTATGTAATATCGACAGGGAAAAATTGTCTTAGCGGTGCACTGCACGAGAAGCCGTTTCACGAACTCACAACCTCGGCGTACCGTAACAACAGTGGAAGCTCGGCCTCCACAGCAGTAGCGACAAGACCTTTGCAAAACTGGCTACGAGGGTTTACAACTCAGTTAAACTGATCAGTCAATACGAACGATCTCAGAGCGCTGCACAGGGTACCAATTTCACTTTAAATATTGCGGTTTCGAGAAATCTGCTGTTGCCTAAGACACCGTCGTAGACAAAGACACGATTATGTTTGATGAAAGTGAAACCTTATCCCATGTATCTACTTACTGGGTTCCTGTCATCAAAGAATCCATTGAGATCAGAATGTGCAACAGCAGCTCTAATCAGGAGGTGCATGTAAACGGGTGCTTGATGCTAAAAGGCAACAGGGAAATAAGCAGAGTCATCCATCATCTATCGAAATCAACATTGCTACAAGTGTTCTTTCATCATAGACGTCAACATAGTCTCTGTTAGCAAATGAAAGTTCTGTGACTTCGTGACATCTCCACGACATTATTTCCTTAATTAAATAAAGAACTGCATTGTCTACAGATAACTTATGAGGATGAAAACAGAGGAAGTCGTCGAAAGCTTGAGACCACATAAAAATCTAAAGTGATAAGAAATCTATGAAGCATTTATCCAGCTCCTTAAAGTTGTCGATAAATTATCTCATCAGAAGAGTTCTGGGACAAACGATGTCGCCACCCTCATCTCCCACCTACCATCTCACTTTTACCCCCTCCCCTGCTTTTCTCAATAATGTCATCTGTGATGTCATGCAATGCTGCCAGATTTCCCCAACCCTTCTGACATAGACCCATTGGAATCAAAATTTAGTGGGAAATTCAAAATATTTTATTGTGCTACAGGTTTTTCGTCCACCCCTTTGACGTCTCACTAGAACTAGGGACGTTGTCCTGAGCATAAATTGATGGGAAATTTAAGATGGTGTAATATTCTGTTGGGGTGAAATACAAGGATAGTCTGTTTAATGTCAGAATTGAAGATCTAGGCATATTGGAACAATGGACATTGTCTCCTTAAGGACGGTCTGTATGACATTAGGATCCAAGATGATGACCTGGGCAAACAACGACAGTGGGCATTGTCTCCCAACTTCACCCCCTCCCTCTTTCCTCTGTGCCAGTTCTGGGCCAAAGTGCATTATCTCACCAGCCCATCCCCTCCTCCTGTACTGGTTCTGGGACAATGCCCTTTGTCCCAGAACTGGTACAGGTGGAGGGGATGGCCCGGTGACAAAGGGCATTGTCTAACCCTAGACAAATGATTTCTCCCCATACAGGTCCAAGAGTGCATACTCAAGAATTACCTTAGTATATGTAAACATATTTTTCGCCCTATATATAATACCCAATCAGGACTTTCCTACTATATATAGCTGACCTACTTTCAGCGACATGAAAAGCTACTTAACATCCTTCCCAGTGCAGGTAAAAACTGTTACTCACTCAGACATGCAGGGAGTTGCAGAGCTATTTATAGCAGTCATGGTTGTCATATTTCCCTGTGCACTGATGCAGACTACATGATTTTTGGTTAACTTGTCCTAGGTTTAAAACGCCAGGAAATTAAGAAATCATTGGTTTTCCTATGATGTTATTGTTCCTGTCCAACAAGCTTAATTCAACTTCTGCTATGCTTAAACAACTGCTGGGGAGAGGCCTCCTCCTGCGCCATCTCCAGATTGTGAATCGTGCGAAGAGCAGCTGACTCACCCATGCCACTGCCGCTGCCACTGCCACTGCCACTCTCGCCAGAGGGCCACTGCCCTGCCACTAGCATTCAGAGAGAGCTGCCGGAAAACCACATCAAACATACTGCCCATTCGATAGCATTACGTGAAGTGCACAATGGTATCCCCAATTTCTGTCACTAGTATGCTGTTTGTGATAGTGGTGCAGCAACTTCCATAATGCCTCTAGCATTGAAGGCCAGATGACTTAAGTTAAAATGGTAGCGAAATTTGAAATGCAAGAAGCACATTCACACTTTACCCCATATAGAAAATGTAAGGGAAATTCAAATTTATCTAAGTTTAAAATGACATAGCCTACAAATAAATTCTGTGAGGAAATTAAAAAATTGGAAGATGCACATTTTTCCCCCTGGGGAAGGCTTTGGCATCAGCTCAGGAGCAAAAACTAAAATAAAATAAAATAAAATAAAATAAAAAAATTCTAGGTTTGCAAACTTCACCACAATAAATCTGTGTGTGTGTTGGATGGCAGCTATAAAACAAGAACTATCCTACTTCAGTCATAGATAAAAACACCACAGATCCATCACACACAGTATACACACATATACACAGTAGGTACAAACCAAACAAACCTGAGAACAAACACATCTATACTTATTTATAAGTCGAATCGTAACCCTCAGAAACATTGAAAATACACTGTTCAGTCACATTAATGTCCCCACCACCTATGTTCGATGTTAACATGCTATAACCATTACAGGCGGCAGATGGCAGTACTAGCTGTGGAGTGTGTTGGAGGGATACAGGAAACAGTGCAGTCGTTATTGTGATGTGAAGCCGGAGCGATTTATCCGATGTCCAAAAGGACAAGATTTTTGGCTTTTGGACCAAGCGTGGAAACATCTCCGAAGCAGCTAAGAATGTAAGCTTTTTGCGTGCCACCATATTTAAAATATACAGTGGGTGGCAAAATGGCGTCATCCAAACCGGCGCCAAGGAACTGTGGTGTTCCATGGTTCATAGACGACAGGGGTGGACTACAGCTGTAGAGACGTGTAGGGGGGAACAGACATGCAACTAAAATTTTTTTTGAAAACATTATCAGTGAACCTATATTAATATGATCATTAAAAAACAGTCGTAATCGCAAATTTCTTATAATCGAAGTGACCGCTTTCAATCCTTAAAGATCATCTTTAGACTCCAGAACGGCAGGTGGAGTTCCATGGAGCAGGCTGCGCCGATTAACGACGCTGAACTCACTGCTCAGCGTTAGTCAGTTCAGCGTCGTGGATCGGCGTAGACTGCTCCATGGAACTCCACCTGCCGTTCTGGAGACTGAAGATGATCCTTAAGGATTGAAACCGGTCACTCCGAGTAAAATAAAATTGCGATCAAGACTGTTCTTTTTAATTATCAAACGTGCAACTGTTGAGCAACTGACTGCCCAGGTGAGCCAAGGGTTTACAAACATTGTCTTCTCAACGACAGTTCACCGGATATTGCTGCAAAGGGCCTCTGCAACAGGCGCTTGGTTCTTGCACCCATGTTGAGTGCTGTTTATTCAACGGCGAAGATTGGAATTTGCGTGCCAGTACCGCAACTGGACGTCCACTGCGTGGCGATAGATGGACGTTTCAGATTAATCACGTTTTATGCTGTGAAACGTCTGAAAGCAAACACTCTGCAACAATCGTCGGAAGTGTCCAGGTTGGATGAGGGAGTGTGATGACCTGGGGGATGTTTTCATGACATTTCTTTGGTGATTTCATCATTCTGGAAGGCACAATGGATCATCGTAAGTATGCGCCTATCCTTGGGGACGATGTCCACTCCTACATGCAGTTTATTCTCTCTTGGCACGGTGGCATCTATCAGCGAGACAATTTCAAGTGACATACAGCTCACAGTGTGCGTAAGTTGTTCGAAGAGCACGAGGATGAGTTTACCATATTCACCTGGCTACCGAGCTCCCCAGCCGAGAATCTGTGAGACCACCTCGACCGGGCTGTTCGCTTCATGGAAACCGAGAAACCTAGCACAGCTGATCACAGTGCTGGAGTCAATATGGCTCCACATCCCTGTTGGTACATTCCAGAACCTCAGTGACTCTCCTCCTGCACATCTCACAGTGGTCTGCACAGCAGAAGATGGTTATTCAGTACTTTGACAGGTGGTCTCATTAATGTGATTGTACAGTGTATGTATGATGAAAAAAACGTCATTTTATGACAGTATTGGAGCGTGGCACAGTTGTGTCCAGAATTTCAATACGACAAACAACCAAGAGTGCTAGATGCAAGCCCAAGGCGCCTCCTGTCGGATGAGAAATATGACATATGGTGGGAATCAGTCCAGCGCTACCTGACTTCACAATACAGCAGTTCAGCCGTAAGCTGATCCCAAAGACAATAGCGGAATTCGGCCAGGTAGGCATGGTGCAGGCATGCCCTCTCTCAATGTGTTTAATGTGGTGCCATGTGATTGCTATGCTGCACACCAGTTCATGGTAGTATAGGAAGACATCGAAACAATTTGGAGGCGCGTAGGAGTTCCTTTATTCGCGTGACATTATTGAGGAAGGTAAGTGTGTTGGTATACATTACAGCCCCGATTCTGTGCTACTCAAGATGAGGACACTGCTGAGACCATTGATAGTAGGGGGACAACACTGGCATCACTGCACATTGTGAGTTGTCTACATCAGGTGCAAGTATACATTCAGGAGTAAACCTATTGTTCTCTTTTGATTGACAGGTCCTTCACCTGTTGTTCTGCTAAGAGGATTAAGACCCCCTGGGGATAATCCGTCCTTTTGATTGACAGGTCCTTAACATATTGTTTAGTTAAGAGGTAATTGACTAATTAATTAAATTGATTAAACATTGGTGAGAAATATTTCAAGTTTGTCACTTTCCGTACTCATGAGCTGCTTCAAGTTATTCGAACAGCCCCCCTACCATTCTATCAATTTGACTAACAAACTAATTAATTAATAAAATCGATATCCTCAGTTTTCCTTGCCACCCTCCCCCTTCTGGAAATATTGATTGATCTATGGCAGCCTATAGAATATTGTTTAAACAATTTAGAAAAATGTTTGGAATATTCTTTATTTGAAAAAATTAACGGGTACAATGTTGTGTATGGAATACAGTTTATTTAAAGAATTTGTCAGGTAATCGATAGCAGTGTGTGCGGCGCTTTTTTCATTACGATCGTGTAAGGAAACATGTGATTACCCCGTCACAGATTACCTGAAAAATTTTCTCGCGTCTCGCCACCATCGCAGGCTGTCCCTGGCGCGCACCCCCGGGCCCGCTAAGGCTGTCGGCTGCCTGACCATGCAGCCCCATGCAGCAACGCGCTCTGGCGTATGCGGCGGGGACTTTGAACCACCGATGTCTGTGGCGGCCGGCTGCTACAAGTAGCAGCGAGCAGAGCCCTCGCGAACAAAAACACACTTCCTGTCGTCGTCCACTGCCATGTCAAGTGGTCTGTATATATGAACCAACCTGTCGGATGCGGGCGCAAGCGAGTCTGCCTTCCTTCCAAAACAAATACCTGACTGGGAATCGATCCAGAAATGCTGCTGGAGTTAATAATTAATTAATTTCCGTTCACATGATCGTGACGCAGATGTGGTAGTTACTTCTCACACACACAAATTGACAATGTCAAAAAACTATTAACAGTATGACTTGAATTACACTTTAAAAAAAGATCGTTGCATACAGAGAGAGAGAGAGAGAGAGAGCTGTAGTTTGCTTTGCAGATGTCATAGGCACTAGCATGAGATATTTCATTCCTCCATGGAGTCTAAACTGCCCCAGCCTTCCTGGCGCATTGCCTTGTGTTGCAGTTCATGAACTGCTACAGGAATTACCAAATCTGGTGCGGAATATATCTTGAAGATGTCACAAATGGTGCTTCAGAAGATGTACCACAGGCTCTAAAATGGTTCAAATGGCTCTGAGCACAATGGCACTTAACGTCTGAGGTCATCAGTCCCCTAGAACTTAGAACTACTTAAACCTAACTAACCTGAGGACATCACACACATCCATGCCCGAGGCAGGATTCGAACCAGCGACCGGAGCGGTCGCGCTGTTCCAGACCGAAGCGCCTAGAACCGCTCGGCCCCAAAGGCCGGCTGTACCACAGGAAATGTTAATTAAATCGTTAATACAGGCGTTTAAACAGTTTTCTTCACACAGTTAAAAACTACTCGAAAGAAAAACAGACCATCGCAGCACAGTAGTTTGCGCTCATAACCAACAGTGTTTTGTTTCAGACGAGAAATTTCATTACTCCAAACCTATTAGTATTTGATGTCAAAATTGGAGCGGTGATGGATGAAATGATAGTGGAATTTCAAATTTCGACGTAAATTTATACCGTCATCGTTACAGAGTTCCCGACCACTACAAGTCTGCTGAAGCCAGCCGCTGTGGACGAGCGGTTCTAGGCGCTTCAGTCCCGAACGGAGCTGCTGCTACGGTCGTAGGTTCGAATCCGGCCTCGCGCATGGATGTGTGTGATGTCCTTAGGTTAGTTAGGTTTAAGTAGTTCTAAGTCTAGGGGACTGATGACCTCCGATGTTAAGTCCCATAGTACTTAGAGCCATTTGAATCATTTGAACAAGTCTGCTGAGTCTATTTACTTTTTTAAAAACACTATAAAATTCCTAAGTTGACTGATTCTCTCAGCTACACCAGAATGAACAAGGAGGGAGGAAAGAGCCCACTGCGTGATGAAATAGTAACAACAATAAATGCGGCTGTGATGTACTGAGAAACACGAGCCATTTGCAGCTAGATGCCTGAGGTCGTTGAAAACACTCTTACATCCCACGCACTCACCTTCCGGACGCCCACACGCACCGTGCCGCAGAACAGCGACAATGGAGGAAACTACCGCCTTAAACGCGGCCCACAACCGCAGCTGCGGAAGCGCGTGTCAGCCAGAGGCAGGCACGCCGTCTGTGGAGGATCCCCACCCCATGAGGAGTTCGAATGCTATCAATGCTCCCAGCGAAAACACTTGTCATATTGAATCTTCTCAAATTTCCATCGAGTATAGACGCAACACACGAGGTCCCGAAGGCGGCTCAACAGAAATTGGGTATCGTTCACACAATTCACCTGACCGAGGAAGCCGTGAGCCAAATCATAAGCTGTGAATGTCACATACACATAAACGATAGACATAGACATCAAACCTTTCCACAGGACTTCTAAATTATTTCGCAGGGACATGTCTAAGGTCACAATCTGTAGCTTGACAGAAGCAGTGTGGAAGTCTTGCATCTACAAGTGCTGCAAATAGCTCTACACATGGAAAAGTATGCCTTTCGATTGTGTTACATACTAGCTGCTCGGTGACAAGTGTCACAGGTTTGCGATCGAAAATAAATGATAGGACAGTCAGTACAGTTGCTAAATGTCTTGCTGTCCTAGGCGAAAACTGAAAAATGACGCCCCCTCTTTTTTAGTACCTTCTGTCTCCTCAATACCCCACACTACCCTACATCACCACTAACAGCCAAGAGCACAACAATGCAAATCTACCATTATACGTTTAATCATTTAAATTAAGGCAGTGGTCGTCAAACGTTTTTGCGCAACAGCCAATACTGATACGATATGGCGGCATCTCCGGCAGCACATGTACCAAAGTTGTTATCGACTGGTAATGTACGTAAATGTGAATGTTATAAGCCCCCAATTGACTTGTTACATTAAGGGCACGACATATTGGCTGTCAGCCCCCAAGTACTGATCGTTAAAAGTAGGTACCAATCTGAACACATCATATCGACTGTTCCGTGTTTCAGACTGCTGACTCTGTCAGCAACCCTACAGTTTTGACACTGCAACAAATGTTTACTAAACGTTTTGAATGGAATATAAACAATAAAACATGCCCCGCTCACATCCTTTACCTCTGCAGTGGCTGCACTACATATCCCTCTGCCCCTGAAGTACATGATCAACTTCACTTATTTTGTGGCCGAATACACCAACGTCACTTAAAATTATGTATATTTTAAAATATTACTGCCTCTCTACATATTACTGTTTGTTACTGGGTAAGGAAACTACACTCTTAAAATCTCTTAACATTTTCTGACATTTTCGGACTCTGTTACATGTTGGATGCATACTATGATAAAATGCAGCTTAGAACTGCAGGCCACACCAGTACTTAATTCGAGCTGCATGCGGCCAATGGGTCGCATTTTGTTGAACACTGAACTAAGGTGACGAGAAATCCTCAGTTTCTGAAGACAGTCTATAACACTAGGCTCGTTTGCTGTGACACAAACTAGTGTTACCCTCTGCGAGGAATGTAGTATATGACTGTGTGTTTGTCTAATGGAGAAAGGGTATCGGACAGTATTTTGTAGATATTGCAATTAATGGAAAACTAAATAGGCTTCACCTTGGGGGTAATGAAAGTAGAAAAGTTCATACAAATGAAACAATAAACGATCGCCAGCCTAATTAGGCATATTAATTTGAAACATTATGTTTAAGAAAATTGAATACTAGTTGTCATAATACTTTCATTTAAGATTCCCTTTGAATAGCATACTGGATACAAACGAATAAAGGACGATCTAAGGCGTGGGTTGCAGTCGTTACCATTAATGCACAAACCAGTAATCATAGAAAGCAAGATTGTACCCCACTCATAATAATAACAGCTACAATTACTACCATCACTTGATTCAGTACTTAGATGTTACTGCAGGAAACATTGAACTAAAGTTGGGCATGAAAAGATTTCTGACTTAACTGACACGCAAATACCACAAATCAAATTGAATAATACTACAAATACACTGTTTGTATTCTCATTTATGGAAATGCATCAGATATCTTTAGTAGCGACAATATTATATTTATCTTTCTAATAAGAGAAGAATATAGCAGGGACATATAATCTGACACTGTCTCACTAGCCAAACTCTATGATTATTTCAGAAGCAAAGTTCAATTCAACCGAAATTAATGCTCAGCCCCACTTGGAATAATTTATGTTTTCATCCTTTAAAGCAATTCACTCAACATTGAGCTCAATTAGTCGCAAAAATTAATCGTTCATGAAAGCAATAGAGGCTAAATTATGTCTCAAATAAGTTTAATTTATGTGCCTTTTTCATCTCCTGCAAAGTACGTATTTTAGACAGTAACATTTTCACACTCTGGCACTGTGTTTTTGCACATTTAATACATGGATATAAATCACTATTTTCATAGAAAAAGGATACTCGATTTTCTGCACATTTAGGAGGGGATCCTGCATCGGTTCATGATTAGGACAACATTAGGTTTCAGACACAGGTTTATAGCACTTGGATTATTATTGAAAACACTCACACAAATTATCTGGTCCATGTTATAATATATATCTGTGTATCTAAAGTTGGTGCAGCAGTGGCGAAATAATGGTAGGAAGCGATGTCACGGCTAACTGTACTCATGGCTCCTGATGTTGAAAGCTCTTTATAATCTCTTCTTGGTGACGGATTTTTATCGTATTATAGCCATTCCTTATTGACAAGAGCCACATGCAACAGCCAGATCCACATTCAAGGCAAACTTCCATGCAAAATGGCTTCCAGTTATAAGAGTGATCATGGAGTAAAATGCGCAATAGTACTTCTTCAAAATGAGTGGTGTAAGTGGCTCAGTTGGCAGAATACTAATAGTTGTTATTGCTGTTGTTGTTGTTTGTTCACTCCCTAGATTCATACAATTAAGTCTCATTGCAGGTTCAGTAATATAATAGCAGTTGATTCATATTACATATTGAAATAGATTCCCAAGTAGCTGTAACAGTAGATTCATACCATAGATTTTCAACTAACTGTACTGCAACTGTAATGTGTCGTAGCAAGCCTAGATTTACTTCTGGACGAGATACACACAAAACATTAGATCACTTCATTAAGATTTGAACAATCTAAAATACTTAATTTGGAAACAACTCATGCAGACAGGATTGTCACTATGAATTTGGTACTGTTGCTGAACACTAGGCCTGTTATCACTTGATGAAATACAGAATGATAGTCACATCTCAATGAACATGGGTCTATAAACTTTGAGCCACAGCTCTAATACAAACAACCTCATGAACAGGGCAAAAACAGCTCAGAGACATTATGAATGACAATAATAACACTCAATACTGAATAACCATTCAAATTATCATAAAAATTATGGCAACTAAAAAGTCAAGAATTTTGATGCACTTAATTTGGAACTACCTGTTTCACGACAATATAGACGCATCTTCAGGTTTGTAATTGTTATATTTCCATAATTTAGTTGGACAATTACGGAGCCCCTGCTTTCGGGAAGTTATCCACATTAAGAGTCAAAATCATAGTGGAGGTTTTTCATGATAAAATGGAGTACATCTAAAAGATGCTTGTCAAAATATTCAAAACTTTACTGCTGACTGAGCTTGGCCTTATAACACCTTGTAGAATATTTTATAAGATCCTGTAGACGCCAGCTCTATAAAACCAATGAAGTAAAACTTAAAATTACAAACCTGAAGATGTGTCTAAATTGGCGTGAAACTGGTAGTTCCAAATAAAGCACCTTCATACATCTAACGCCTCATAATTCTTGACTTTTTAGTTGTTATAATTTTTATGATAATTTGAATGGTTATTGAGTATTGAGCATTATTATTGTCATTCACAGATGTAATAGTTACGTTAGATCCCAACCAGATCTAAACTAAGACGATGACATCATTATAGGTGATCATTACAGAATGGGGTGAGCAGCACAGGGCACTGACATAAGTAAACTTCCAGAAGCAATGGCGTATGCAAACTCTTGAGGGCGTGTCTTTGCCGACATCACTCATTTGGTGCTGCACCTAGCAGCCACCCTCTTCAGCTTGTAGTGATTTAGTACAACTCGATACTGTCATCGTGTCATGCTGATTCATGTGAAAGCATCTCTAAAATTTATTCAAATTCAGTAACTGATTTTCGTATTTTCTTTTTCACCTCCATAAATAAAATTTAGTTCATTCATTTTCTGTAATTTATCTCCATCTTCTAAAAAATTTCAATACAGTGATCTGAATGAGTAATTTTATATTTATCATCTAAAAGCAATAAAATCACTGAATATAGTTATCATCATTTCAGCTTTCAAAATATTGTAAGATTTGTTGTTTCTTTCAGTTATGTTAATTTAGTGAACATTTCTGCACACCCATTACTATAACTGTTAAATTCACTCACTAGATTTTCAATACTACCATAATGTTCATTTTGCTTTGGTTTTATTTATATAGAAAACATAAGATCTTCAAATTTTGTGAAATTCAAAACTTAAGAAATCGGAAAAATACTCATTTTTTTTAATTGAAATTTTAAAAATTTGAAAAAACTAAATTTTTGATATAGGAAATTTAAAGAATTTTGAATTTAGATTCACTTTATCAAAATTTTGATACACATTTTAAATTTTGAAAATCAAAATTTTTCAGTTTTCATTTCCTCTGTCTATCTGGAAAACCTGGAAAGGAAATGTTAACACTTCTATAGCACTTTCTAATTTTTTCATTTCTGTAAATAAAAAGTTTTCAGGTAATATTCTATGTGGTGGTCATAAGTTAAATTCATGGTACTATACATAATCATTTATACAATTGTATCATTTGGTATATTTTCATTAAAAATGCACATAACTGTTGTTTTTTGAGTATTTAAAAACATTCATTTTTCTAGGAATATTTATTACATAGATAGGATCATACAGAATAAAATTGAATGGATTTACGTTTACAGACATATTTAACTGCGTTATTCCTTTAAAATATCTAAAAACACTGTAAGCCTTTAAAAATTATTCTGTGGATCAAGATTCTATAATTCTTTTGGAAAAATTTCGTTTCTTCCATTCTTTACATATATCTTTTGTAATTTAACATGATCGTATAAAGAAGAATCATTTAACTGCTTATTTTTATAGATTAGTTCGGAAAACAAAGAAAATAAAGTAATACATATCAAATTCAGCAGAATTTTAATAATTAGTAACATTCATTTCTAAATTTCTTTTTCCATTTAATCCAGAAATTTCAATTGTTTTCACCTCAAAAGAAATCACAACTTTTGGGTTTTTGAATCTTTCTTGTTATAGTTCAAGTAAATATTCTGGTTCATATTTAACAACAGCAACACTAATTCCCATTCTTTTGGAACAATTTTACATTCTCCTGGGAATGTGAGTCTCATGGGAAGCGTGCAAGGGATAAGTCCCTGCTGTCGCGCTATTCAGCTGTGTCTTCGGTGGCTCAAATGGATAGAGCATCTGCCACATAAGCAGGAGATCCCGGGTTCCAGTCCCTGTCAGGGCACACATTTTCAGCTGTCCACATCGAGGTATATCAACAACACCTGTCGGCAGCTGAGGGCTTCAGTTAGTCATGACTAATTCCAGAAAAAAGCTCCACGGTCAACAACAGTAATCTGCTCTTTCGAGAACAGTTACTGTCTTCATATATATTTACAGAGCAGTTTAGAGTTTAAATTGTTGATCCCCCAAATTCAATGATCAGTATGTTTCACTAACATTCCATCAACTAAATTAAAATTAATTTTTATTGATTCAAATGGAACAATTTTAGTAACATTATTAGCACTTATTTTTTCATTAGTTTCAATAATGAGATTATTAAACTATAAAATTTAACCAACACCAACTTCTTTATTTATAAATAATTTAAATCACTCTTGATAAAAACTCTATTTAAAATTTTGTCTTGTTTAATTTACATATGAGGTTTTCTTGATTGAATACATATTTATAAATTTTTCAAACAACATTGATCAACAGAAACTTATATTGCTTCTTCGTTAGTGTATAATTTATTATTTTTTATGTAACATTTTGAATTAAAAAGCTGTTTAAAGCCCAACTAGTGTAATATTTTTATAAGTTTTCTTATTGGAGTAGATGATCTTTTTTAAGAACAGATGAATAATCACTCAATTGAAATAATCTACTTACTTATATTTTTAAATTTATGTAAATAAGTGACAGATTTGGAACCAAAAATAAGAATTCAAGAAAAATTTAAAAATAAATGTGGTAAACTTTTACAAAATTATATTTTGTATTCAATAATAGGACCAAGTGTATGTGAAAAAACAACACTAATGATTGATACTTGATTTACCACTTTCATGGCTACATTTGAACAAAATCAATCATCTGTAAGTTTACTCTAAAGGTTCAGATCAACCAAACTTGTAGAATTAAAAGAAAGATGTGAACCAATAGAAGCTAAAATCAATGAAAAAAATTACTTCTTTTATTTAAAATAATGATGAAGTTATTGCATTAAATGAAACGATTTCATTCTTGAAAATAAGTATATAGTTAAAGATTTTTGTACTAGAGGTGGAAATAAGGCAATAGATTATTTTTATTTAGGTCAAACGTATTCAAAAATACCAATATAATTAGTTAAAGAAACCTAATTTTTTTAAATATTTTCAGAAAGGATGATACAAATTTAAAACATATTCATCATGAAACAATTGTTGGAGATTTAAAGGTTGATGATTTTAAAGAAATAAGTAGTAATTGTTGCAATAAAGATGAATTTTGATTTGTAACTCTAGATGTGACAACAAAAGTTAATAATGGTAAATACAGAGAAAAGATTAATAATTTTTAAATAGTCAACATAAATGTTGAAAATAAATTTTATTAAACATAAATGAGAATGAAAAATGTTGAATGTCAACAATTAACATAAACGTTAAACATCAACACAGAACATAAATGATGAAAATAAATGTTGAATGTAAAATAAAAATGTTTATTGTTTGTCACCCTTAATAAACGTTTTCAAAATATGATCTGGAAATTGCTAAAAAAGTTAGACAAAATAGAAAAGTAAGAGAACAATTACATGAAGAGTCTAAAAAATGTTAAAAAGATCCAAGAACAAATTATGAAAAATTTATAAAGAAGATCAACCAGGTATAGATGCAATTGAATAACGTAGATGAAGAATTGAAGGAGTAGGAGATAATGCATTGAAAGCTACTGAAGAAAACAGAGAAGCTGAAAAACAAATGAATCCTAATAAACAATATTATTTAGAAGAAATGAAAGATATTCCAACAATTATATAGTTGGATAGGAAAAAGGAATTGTACATAAAGTGAATCGCATATAAAATTATTCTTAGAGGATATACACAATAAAAAAATTAAAAAAGGAAAGGCTAATTTAACCTTAAAATATAAATATAAGTGAAAAAATTATAACATTTATAATTCATAGTGAAGCTAAACTTTTGGATTAAAGCCTGTTAGTCAATTTAAATATATTAGTAAATTACCACTGAAATTTGATGGAAATAATTTGACTATTGCTGGTAGAACATATGAAGATACAGATGGATTAATTAATCTTATAACTAAAAAGAAATAACTATAAATAGTATGAATATTATTATATAGAAAATCTGATTTACCAAATTATACAGGCATATTAATTCTTGCAGGAGCATTATATTCTGATAATAATCAAAAATTATAAAATCAAGTAAAGGCAATAAATACAAATATTTGATAAAAGAAATTCTTAACCTTTATCTTCACAAAAGATTACCAGCAAATTTTGATTCAACTCCAGATGAAACAAATAGTTGATGGTTTCATCAAAAAGTTGAGAAAAACCAATCGTATATGTTTGGATAATTATATTCATCAGTTAATTCATAGATTAACAGTAATTCATGAAGAAGAATTAGCAGTAAATAAAGAATAATTACAATGAAAAAGTTGGAATAACACAAATGATTAATAATAAATTTTACAACTAACAAAAGAAATTCCATATCTTATTAGAATGTTTAATAATCACACACTTTTGGAAAAGTGAATACTGAAAACCATTAGCTAACACGCTAATAAATGATTTACCATTTTAAATGCATTTACTTGGTTATAATTGGTGTGGGCCTGGAACTAAGGTAGATGAAAGATTAGCACATGGAGATAACCAATTAAATCCAGTTCATGAAGCATGTGAAGAAGATGATACTTTTTATAGAGATAATAAAGATTTCGAAAAAAGACATGAAGCAGATAAAGAGCTTCAAGTAATTGCAAATGGAAGAATGTATGCTCCTGATGCCTCAATCTTTGAAAAATTAACTGCAACTACAGTTAAGGTAATAATGTATGGAAAACGAAAATTATGAATTGGTTCAAATTATGGTGATAAAAGATGTGGTTCGCAAAAAAATTATTTATTGATTTATATGTATGTAAACTAATAACCTTTCAATTGATTATACATTGCTACCAAGTGGTGAAACTAAAACAAAAGTTCAAGCTAATATTTTATCAGAAATTATTGATTAATTTTTAACTGATGCACAAAAGAGAAAAAAGATATGAGTACAATAGCTAAAGATAGTAATTTATTCAAAACATTAAGCCCACCTATTTGCAAAAAGTGTTGATTATCTAACTAAAAAGAAAGATGGTTGGGTATTAACAAAATAGTAAGGCGGATTTTTACGATTACTGTTGTCTGCTTAATCACTTATTTTTGATGCTATTTCAACAGTTGAACCTAATGGGAATGCAGCTATAAATAAGAAAAGGTGATAAAGAATTAGAAGAACAACAAAGACATAATATAGCAATGGAATGAAAAGGAACTTGATTAAAAATGTAGAAAATTTCAAAGAAGTAATCAGAAAATTTGATAATCCTTTATCTAATTTTAACATAGAAGAATTAGTTAAACAATTAAAATTAAATATATCCGTGGCGTTTTTATGATTGATGAATTACATGCTAAATCAAAAAATTTAGAATGCGGAATAATAAATTTAGATACATCTGACCATGTTGTACTCACTGGACTTGTTATTACAACTATAAAGATATAAAATATGATTCTGATTCTTTTGGAGGAATTATAACAAAATAACTCGTAAATCATTTAGGAAACAACTATTTATATTATAACATCGAAAAGACACAAAATTTCAACGAATTTATTATGTGTGAATTATAGGTTTAATGATATTTTAAATTTTTAGTAATAGACATTTTGGTTATAAGATAATTAAACAAGTTGATGGAGAATTAAAAAGTGACATAGCACCATTTGAGGTGGTAAATGTAGAAGCAATAATTAATCTAAACTTAGAATACGTTATTTAACAGTTTCATCCTTATGAATTTGTTAAACAATGTTTTCTAAGCTTAGATTAAATATTGCTTATTATGTAACATTTTTTAAGCAACTAAAGGATATATTGATTTTTACAGTCAGAAAAATAGTAGATACAAAAAATACAATAAGTTATTATAATGCAGTTTCAAAACAATATTTAGAAAAAAATACGTTACAAAACACGAATATACAGGTATTTCAATGAAGATGTTTGCAGCTCGTGGTCTTGCTGTAGCGTTCTCGCTTCCCACGCATGGGGTCTCGGGTTCAATTCCTGGCGGGGCCAGGAAATTTCTCTGCCTCATGATGACTGGGTGTTGTGTGTCTTTCGTCATCATTTCATCATTATTGCCTCGCAAGTCGCCCAAGTGGCGCCAACGAAAAAGGAATTGCAATATGACGGCAGAACTTCGCATTATGGGGCCTCCCGGCCAACAGTGCCATACATTCATTTCATTTCATTCAATGCAGATGGATAATTACGTCAATAAAAAGGATTTCAATGAAAAGATTGATCTACTTAATAATACTAATTTAACGAATTACTGCACTAAAAAGGAAATAGAAGTAACTTTTTCAGATTATTTCTCAAAAATACATTTAAAACTATACTTAAAAAATTTAAGTAATTTTAATGATAAAGTATATGATAAACAAGAAATTGAATTTACATTTACGACTGCAGACCTAAAAATGCATAATTTCCAAATATGTATTTGTTCTTAAGATAGTGTTGCTATTGTTTGAAATGTAAATAAAGCGTAAGTTATTTTGACAAAGTTTATAAAATAGCTCCTGACATCCAATCAATACAAAACATTGCACAAAAAATTATCAAATGGGAGATTGAAAGATTTTCTTAGAACTGTTCCAGTTGATGTAAAGCTAATTATTTTTTTGTAAGGATTTAAAATTTAATTATATTGTATTCTACCTTGTTTATAAATAGAGTATCATAATCTTATCTACTGTTTGAAGAGTTGAAAATATACTGATACAAATAGTCCTGATACATTAACAACTAAAAATTGACTATAAAACGAAAAAAATAAATTTGTTAAAAAATTTGTAGGAAATAGTTTAAAATTTAACATTTGTGAAAAAATTTTTAATTAATTACTTAAACGAAAGGGCAAAGTTTTAAAAGAAAAAATATAATTTCTTTTGGCATAGATAAATTATGGGAAGCTAATTTAGTCAAAAGGGATTCTGGAAAAGTAAAATACATTTCAAAACTAAATAAGGAATACATATTAACAGTCTGTAAAGATTTTCAAAATTAACTAGGACTATTCTAGTTAAAGATAAAACAGGAAAAAATGTAGTTGAATATTATTAAAAAATTTAGGAAACCAAAAACTTTGCAAAACAGATAATGATAGGGATTTTTTTATAATAAAGAATTCAAGAGTTAAAAAAGTGTTTAATAGCAATCATTATTCAACTTTTAGTGAATTAAAAGCATCTGCTGTTGACCAATTTAATAGAAAATTACAACAAAAATTTATTTATTTGGAAACCTTAAAGGGTGTTGATTTACTCAAAATCATAGTCAATGGCTATGATAACACAGAACATACAACAATAAAAATAAAACAAAACTGTGTAAATGAAAAATTCATAAATCTTATTGAAAACTGTTTATGTAACAGATTTGTTAGATACTAAAACTAGACATAAAAAGATGATAAAGTAGGAATAAGTAAAATAACTGGAATCTTTTTAAAAGGATACAAAGGTTAACTGAAACTTTTGAAACTGAAGATGTTATTAATTCTATACCGTTAGGTGGTGAAGAATAAAGGGAAATTTTTATGAACAAAAACTACCAAAAAGAAATTTTCCAGCTATTTATCTTGTTGAAAAGTTTTGAAAAAGAAAGTGCGTGTTAAAAGATTGCGTTTTGATATTGAGCCAGTAATGGATTAAATAATAGTAATACAATTTTTAAAATGTTAATAAATAATTTTATATGTAAATGCTTTTAGTTGATGCAAACTCAAACTTTTCGGTATTGAAAGCAATATTTATTATGCTCATTGTTTTATTAAATAAAATTGAGTATATTTTGGTTTCCAAATAAAGTTTACCAAAAGCTATTCAGTTTTGATTATTAAAAATATTAAATTTGAATAAAAGAGTCAGCTGGTTTTGATAGTTTTAGAGTATTAAATGAACATATTAATAATCTTTATGAAATTTTTAATATGATATTGTAGTTGAATATTTTATTTTATTTTCAAAAAAATTACTAAGACTACTTATATCATTATGAAGTTGTCCTTGTGAATAATTATCCAAAATATAGAAATAATATGTCAACAAAAGACATTCAATCTTTCTTTCATCCACTGGAAAAGATATATTGCATTAAGCAAATAACCGTTTCTTAAAAATTCTATACAATTTGTATGCCTATTTCTTATAATGTATATTTGTTTTTGAATATTTCTAAGTTGTGTTCGAATAACATAGTGATCATAATTGTAATTCCTGCCATTTCATTTGAAAATATCAAATACAGGACGCACATTTTCATCAATTAATGAGGAATAACATGTGGTAATAAACTAATTATTTGTTCATAACTTTCATGAAAAATTTCTATATATTTATCCTATTGTTCTTCAAAAAATCTCTCAAATTCAAATCTTTCAAAATATTGGAAAATTCTTGTGCTTTAACCCATGGATTTTTATTTTCATCAATTATCAAAACAGTTTTATCATTTTATATAAATTTTTTATTTTTAAGATGTAAAAAAGACTACATTTCTACATTTATATATAAAATTTATTCGATATTCATTTTTTAAATTCAAATAAAAGTTTTTCTTTACAAATCGAAAGTGAAAATAAAATAAAAATCATATAAATAAATATTACAAGTAAGAATATACCTTCAAAGTGCATTGTATTAATTGTATACAAACGAAACAAATAGAATATAGAGAAAATATGTCAGAAATTATAAAAGAACTTATTAATAATTGAAATAAAAACATTGTAAAAAGTAGAAATCCTTTGAAATACATTCACAACTTTAACTATAACTAACCAAAAAAGTTATTAGAAAATACATAAAGAACGGTATTATCAAAAAGTTGAAAGTTTCTCTGGAAAATTTGTTCATAAGATATATATGAAAAGACATCAGAAATTACCATAAAATGAAAAAACACTAAAACTGGTAATTTTTATTTTGTAATGATTTTCATTACATGAACACCATGTAAATACACTGCACAGTTTGGAAAAATGTAATTTTTTAAATTATTTATATTTCAATTTAAAATTTTTATATTTAAATTTTTATATTTTATACTTTTCAGTGTTTAGATTTAATTCTATTACTTTATAATGTCCATATGGTAAAGTATTAATTTCACTTTGTAATGTAATAGATTTATCATCATCAGAAATTAAAACAATTTGATTGTACTTAACCATATAGAATTCATGTTTAAATGACAAAATTAAATTCAGTTTCCTTTGTTGTTTTGTTTTGTCATCTGCATAGTTTTTATGATCACCAAAAGTTATTTTATTTCACAATGCATTTTTAGATTTTTTATTTTCTTTACCTTCTACTTTCCAAGCATACATTTTTGAATTTAAACTAACCTGTTCTGACATAAGTCTTCAACAGTGTTCATTTCCCATTCTCCTAAAACTTTCTTGTTTACTTGTGGAATTTCATTAATTTTATTTAAAATATTATTTTTTGTATAGTCATTATTGTCAAATTCATTTGTCATCGATTTAATATCGTTATAAAATATTCCTGTTTATATCATAAATAAAAGAACTTATATCCTTATAACATAATCCAATATAATCGCCATATTTTATTTTCAATACATTATAATGAAATCGTACATTTTTATTTTCGAAATTTCTAGAATATTAACTCCAATATAAATTGCCATATGGAATTTTACTATTGTATTCATTCATATGAATTGGAATTAAATTGCCAAAAATAAGTATAAATTCAGTTGTTCATAGTTTGGTTTTAAATATATTTCTCATATTTCTCAGTATTAATTTAAAATTTTGTCTGTTATTTACATTGGCTACTGTTTTTTAAAATACTGAATTATTCTTCAACTTATACAAATCGCTTTAAATTCGTTAGCTTTATTTTTTCTTAAATCTGTGTTAAAATCAAATTTTTTTCGAATAATCTGATTGTTAAAATGATAATATTGCAAGATTTTGTACATTGTTTTAGAATTTGTATAATATTAACAAATTTTTCTTTATTATTCAATGTTATTAATAATTTATTTCTATCTTATGGCACTAATGATAAATCTCTGTGTAAATCATGTAATTTTTTGGCTATTCCAATTCGACTTCTGAAATACAACCATATTTAATATCTTCTGGTATTTTAAGTTTTTGTCTAATTTGAAATATTTTTAATCTAACATGTAGATGTGTTTAAATGATAAAATTGAGACATTGCATAAATATATAAGTTATTTTCATATAAATATGTAATATAATTTGATTGTTTTACTGGTTCAAAATTGTTCATATATTTATTATTTGATTTAGCCTATCCTTTAATACTTTGAGAAATTCCACCTCGAATTCCTTTTTCAAGAAATAAAATTATATCATAATTCTCTAATAAATCTAATTAAATTGTTGTCATTTTTAACACAGAACATCAAGATAAACCAGGTGCTGTAAAATACCCTGATGGATCGAGTTTATATGATTTAATACAAGTATCTCTAAAATTTTCAAATAGTATTAAAACATCAGATCAATTGTATAATGCTGTATATTCATCTAAATTTTTAATATAGAATTTTTAATATAGATTTTTTTTGTAAAGTCTATAATAAAAATATTCATCATTATATAATTTTGTTTCTTTTTCTTCTCGATCAATATACTCATTAAGTTAAACTCTTTTTAATATGGTTGAATCGATTTGTTCACTTTTTACTGTTCCTCTAAATTGTTCTTTTGTAAGATCAGAAGATAATTTACCAATACTTGAAGCCATGAATATAGATCTTTGGAAAAGTCGTAATGTTAATCCATCTTCAAACATTTTAGTAAAAGAAATATATTTTTGTTCATTATTTGGAATAGCATTTATCTATAACAATAATAAATTTTTTCATTGTGTTCACTTGTTTGTGAACTAATTAATGCAGATAGTTTTTTATCCAACAATTACAAGAATTATTTTCTTCTGGAATTGAAAGAAGATTAACATGTTACTCTCGTTTATTTTTTGTATGGTAAAGGGGATATACAATAATTTTTTCATTGTAAGTTTAAACATTACTTGAAGTACATGAGTTCTTTTCAAATTTTGGAATATATGTTAACTGAATTGGAAAATTAATTTCTTTTTTCAATAACTTTGTCTAATTCTAATCCAATACTTTTATATTTACTAACTCTTTCTCTATCATTATCTACTTGATGTAAAGCTGATTTTATTGAAAAAGAAAACATTTTTAATCTATATCTCATACTTTAATTTCAGCTTTTTATCTTTAATTTCTTTTGGTAAATCTATATAATAAGAACGAGATAATGGTTTGTGCCTATTAACACTTGATTCTAAACTATTTATATAAAATAAAGACCAATCAGATATTTTCCTTTGCATTTCTTCCATTTCAGTTAATAGTTTATTGTTGATTTTTGATAATAATCATCTAGATCAGTTGTTCTTAATGAGACTTCATTACTTATCTTAAAATTAAATTCTTGTTTTTCGTCATCTCTTTTAAAATTACAATAACATTTCGTTTCAGCTTTAACTGCTCTTCATACTACTGAAATATTTTTACATTTAGTGATTACTTCTCCTTTAATTTGATTAAAAAATTCTTGTGGGTCAACATATTACCAAGAAAATCAGTTTTATAAGTTTTTGCTCTAGATTTAGCAACTGAATCTTTTCTATTAATTCAGTCAGGTGATTTAAAAATTATCATCAGCTAGAAAAATGTAAACCAAAAAAATTTTCAGATAGGTTTTTTGTTTACTCTCTTCACATTTACCTACTAGGAGCTTTTGAAAATAATTCTCATTGTCAGTATTATTATTACTACATATGTATCAATAACATCGATTAATTGTTGTTCATTAAATTTAGAATAACTTTTTATTCTTTGGTTTTACAGATTTTACAAAGACCATCTAAAGATTTGTTACTAAATTCGCTGCTGTTATTATTAATATTGTCATCAGATCTTTTGATAAGAGCTATTAATTGTTGTTCATTAAGCTTAGAATAATTTTTTAAATTTTTTTATAGATTTCATAAAGTTCTTTAACAGTTTTTTTATTCAATTCGTTATCATAATTATTAATATTTTCACCAGGATTTAGAATAATATCGATTAATTTTTCTTTATTAGGTATGGAAGAATTCTTTCAAATTTTCGTTTTACAAATAGCTCAAAGCTCTTTTATGTTTTTATATCTTTCTTCTCTCTTCTTCATTTTTTTCATATTAAAATATTCGATAGATTTCAAGTGATCTTGTTTAATTTCATTTGAAATGTCATTTCTTTACTATAATTTTCTAAATTGTATAATTCAGTGCATTATTTTCCTTACAATATTTTTTTCAAGGTTTTGAAATAGCTCAGCTTTGGAGTACATTTTGTTTTTGTTTTATTTATATAGAAAAAATTTATATTTTTTAAAAAATAAAAGTTTACAGTTGACATGTGCGTTTGGGTTTTTTAAATGAAAATTTTAAATTTTGGTATATATAGATGATGTTTGACATTTATTAGATTTTTATTCTTTAAGTAAAATTAGAAATTCATTTGCTTGTATAGATAAACCCATTCTCAGTGAATTTATTGATAAGGAAAAAATTTAT
The DNA here is from genome assembly GCF_023864345.2 of Schistocerca serialis cubense. Taxonomy (NCBI): domain Eukaryota; kingdom Metazoa; phylum Arthropoda; class Insecta; order Orthoptera; family Acrididae; genus Schistocerca; species Schistocerca serialis. The sequence goes on from NC_064640.1 coordinate 217,238,586, forward strand.
TAGATTTCTCATTTTTAAAATAAATGAAAATTTCATTTGTGAATATAGATAAATTTTTAAATGTGGGAAACAACGAAACTAAAATCATTTTTTTTAAATCTGAGAATTCTTAAAAAATATGCCCTCTGCGTGAGAACTCTCATACAGTATTACTGACATGGAAATGAGCGTTTGGCGTCATTGGCCGGGAGGCCCCTCGCGGGGCAGGTCCGGCCGCCATATCGCAGGTCTTATTACATTCGGCGCCACATTGGGCGACCTGCACGCCGGATGGGGATGAAATGATGATGAACACAACACAACACCCAGTCCCTGAGCGGAGAAAATCTCCGACCCAGCCGGGAATCGAACCCGGGCCCAGAGGACGGCAATCCGTCACGCTGACCACTCAGCTACTGGGGCGGACATTACTGACATAGGGGACAAGGAGTGTAGCGATGGCTGCACCCCAGTATCCACCTTGCGAGTGACTGGCAACACTGGTTGAAAAATCAGCCACAGGGTGCACGCCTGCAACCTGGGACGCCGACACTGTGATCGGAATGACAACAGGAAGAACTCCCAGGGCATAGTAACAGCACGTCCACCGACATCAGCTCTGGCTGCAGAACCGGAGGCGATGTCAGCGAGTCGGCAGCGGTGGCAGCAGCGGCGGCATGACATCGCTTTTCATCAGCACTGCTCTAGACGGCGTCGACTGTGCATGGCAGAGAAATGGAGATGACTGCTGTTGTGAACCCCAGCGGCTGTGGCGTCATTGGGCAAAAATTCTGCTGCTGAATCATTGACATATGAGCGCTACAGCTAGTTCTGTTGACGCCGATGCAGCCCAGAGGGAGTTGAACAACATACATGAACGACTCAAACCTTGTGTGATAGCATCGTGCATCAGACGCTGTTTCTTGCCAAAAGCTCTAACGGAAACTTGGTCTTGGGGCTGAAGCTGTGTGTTATCTGGCGCAACGAACTATTACCATGACGGCCTTAGAAGATGCAACAGGGTATGGTAATGACGACCGCTGACTGAGGGTGGAAAGGAGCAGGTGACACGGTGTTTGCTGCTATTGGCAGGAAACTGTTGAAGAGCAGCTTCATTTTTTCACGGGCGTCACGTCGGATAATGTGGAAGCTGCTCATCATCTTCAGGTGCTTACTGACGTGTTGCCGCAATGTCGCGCCAATATATAAGCTGACCTGCTAGAAAAGCAGAGGTGCCAAGGGGTGAGTCTATAACGTAATGGTATACGAATCATATAGCATATCCACTGCTCTATGTCAAAGAAACGGGCCACAGTCTTCGCATTCGCGATGTGGCAAAAGCGCGGTTGCAGGCAGTGTGTTGGCGCCCAGTTTAAGTGTGCGGACTTCAATTCTCCGTCTATGTTGGCTCGGATTCGTTCGTCTGCGACAGACGATGCCTTAGTACAGCCAACGCTGGTTCCCACGCGTTCCTGAGTTGAAATCCCGTGTCTCTATTGATTAAATCGTTACTTATACGCATTTAGATTTCTTCTTTGGTGGTGGAGTCCCAGTACGTGGAAGCAGATGAAAGGATCTTTGTCTCTCTGTAGTTCTTGTTGTGTCCCGTATCAAGACAGTGTTCAGCCACAGCAGACTCTTCTGGCTGACCCAACCTGGAGTGACGTCTGTGTTTAGCGCATCTATCCTTGACAGTGCGACAAGTCAGATCCATGTATAATTTTCCACATGAGATTTTATATATTCCTGGTCTCCTTAGACCTAGATTGTCTTTAACAGAACCCAGCACAGTTTACACTCACGCTGGCAGGCGGAAGACAAGTTTTATTTGGTGCTTCTTTAACAGGCTGCCGATCTTAAGGGACACGCCACCAACATAAGGTAGAGAAACCATCCTCCCGGAATTCTCAGTTTCTTCAGGCTGTTGAAATGCATTACGGGTTGTTTTTCGTAAAAACACAGATCGAAGATGGCTAAGTTCCGCTGATAAGCTCCCTGCATCTGAAGTAACTCTAATCCTATGAACGAGAGTCCGTAACATAACAGCCATTGCGTATTCCAGAATGGAACCATGATACCAGCGTGTGTAAATTGTCGCAGCCCTGATGGACATGACCCTGAAAAAAACGTTCTGCGGAGTGGATTGATGCTTCACACAAACGTTACTCGTCCATGTCCCGCCAAGTACAATGGTGTTAGACGAGTTGCTTTGTGAGAAGGCATCCCAGTGACTGGTGCAACAAAGACGAAACTGCACGCAGGAGGCAATGAGGAATCACAACTCTTGCACCATCGTTCTCTGTATTTAGCAGCTGAATATCTGACCGCACAGACTGTGCATGATGATACGAAAAGTAGCGAGGTGCCACTGGGTGGGGAATATCTTTCAAACTATTTGGTCACCGATGGCGCACATGTTGCAAAACTACCCAAAGAGGTGGGTCGGAAGCAGTTGCTTCAGCAATAAATTGAAAATCTAGAGGAAAATTTTGAAGAATTTCAAAGTCTTGAATATCGATCTGATAACATGATTCCTCAGACGAATCAAATGGTGTGGCGATACCGACCTATAACTGAGACAAGAAGTCAGTATTCGAATGTTGTGCTGTACAACAACTCGTATTGATAGATAATAACAGAGCCCAACGTCGCAATTTTTGTACTGTCCATGGTGGGACAGGCTTTGAAAAATTGAACAAACCTGTTAAAGTCTGATGATCTGTAATCAAATGGAATTCCCAACTGTACAAATAGTTGCGGAACTTGGTAATACTGTAGATAATTACAAGAGCCTCTTTTTCAAGTTGACTGTAATTGCACTGCGCTTCGTTGAGAGTTTTTGAGGCAAAAGCAAAGGACAAATCAGATGGACATCTTCTGTGGAAGACCACAGCTCCAGACCTGTAAGAAGACCCAGCTACAACTAACACGACAGGCTTGGCTGGATCAAATGAATTAGACAACGACGAGTTAACAATGCGTCCTTTAACCACACAAAGATGACACTTTTCCATCGTAACCACTTCAGTGGAACAGCAATTTGCAATAATCTTAATGTAATATGTCGGTTTACCCATTAATGACTAGAGCCCCTTGACGCTCTGGAGTGCCAGCAGATCATTAATTGCAAACATGTGCAAATTAGCAGGATGACATGTCCAAAATATTCAAGTTCTTCGTGGAAGCACTTTTCCCTGTTACACTAAAGGCCGGCCACAGCAAGCGCATTAAACAAGCATTCTAAATTGTCCAAATGTTCAAAAATGGTTCAAATGTCTCTAAGTACTATGGGACTTAACTTCTGAGGTCATCAGTCCCCTAGAACTTAGAACTACTAAAACCTAACTAACATAAGGACATCACACACATCCATGCCCGAGGCAGGATTCGAACCTGCGACCGTAGCGGTCGCGCAGTTCCAGACTGAAGCGCCTAGAACCTCTCGGCCACTCCGACTGGCTCCTAATGTTCAGCAGGTGTACGACCCACGGCAAAAATATCGTCTAGACAGTTTTTGTACATGAAGGGACAATATTTACCAATTTTTCCAGGAAACGTTGAAAATAGCAGGGCTATAGTACTTCCGTACGGCAGTCTTTGAAACTGGTACAACCCCAGGTGAGTGTCGCTCACAAAATATTGCCTGGAATGCTCGTCCAGCAATAACTGTATGGTTTACCTGAATCAATCTAGGAAAAGAACCTACCCTGTCCCAATCTGTCTATTAATTCATCCAGGCGTGGGAGAAGAAATGGTTCTACAACAGTTTCTGGGTTTACTGTGGCCTTGAAATCACGACACAGAGGTAAAACTCCTGATGGATTCTTAATTATGACCAAGTGTGATGTCCAGTAGTGCAGAAACAGATTGTATCATCCCATTGTCTTTCCATCATTTCAATTCCTCAGCAACGTCGAACAGTAACATGCGCCTCGAAATCTTTAGCTCTTCTTAAACGTAGCTCAAAAAGTTGACTGTACTTATTACACAAGTCAGAAACATTAGTAAGAGGCACTGAAACACTGGATTGTAACACATTGCCTTGTATGCACAGGCTGTACAAATCAAACAAGTCCAAGCAAAAATGTTTGAACTGTTTGTAAAACATAGTACACGAAATGAAACAGTCTTTCTAATGACACAAAAAGTTGCTGCTAAACAGCACAAGCCAAGAACTGGAATTTCATGTACCTTCTTTGCAGACAACACCGAAGCAAGCTTCTGAAGCCATAGGCTACCAATCATTAGTGAACCAGATTCGACTATGTCTAACTGAAATTTAATTGTCTTTTCAGCCACGTGGGGTAGCCGCGCGGTCAAAGGCGTCTTGTCACGGTCCGTGCGGCTCCCCCCGTCGGAGGTTCGAGTCCTCCCTCGCGCATGGGTGTGTGTGTCGTCGTCAGTTTAAGTTAGTTTAAGTAGTGTGTAAGCTTAGGGACCGATTACCTTAGCAGTTTGGTCCCATAAGACCTTACCACAAATTTCCAAATTTCCAAATTGTCTTTTCAGCCATCCTTAATTGGACAAAATGTTTGTTCCTCTATTTGTGGACTACAGCAGACAATTTCCGGGAAGCAGGGAGTGAGCCATCGTTGGCCCTGGTTGTAATGGCATTGCCAACACAACATTCACTTCGTGAATGCTATGCTGAGTTCGTGCCCCTGGTGCATGCCATGAATGCTCTATAAACATATGGTCCAGATATGACCTTATTCACCGCACTTGAGACGCTTTGCATCATGACAAGAACAAGATTTCCTACCATGATTTGCAAAACCCTGAGGAAAAGACTTCCTCACCTTATTCCGAAGTACTCCTCGCGTACCACATGACTGAAATGTTTTCCCTTTGCTTTTACTTTTAACCTGAATCCGGCATTTATGCATTTTACCAGTAACCTTAGACTGAAACTGAGTGCCTTGTGCACTACAGGCAACGGACATAGATCGAGCCTCAAAATCAACTTCAGTTGTGTCCACAGTACTTTGAGACTCTACAATAGACAAAACTGTTTTCATATCCAAATATGGCGATTTTATAATAGCAGCATGTAGGCGTGCGTTTGACACGTTTTACGTGATCGCTTCGCATTGGATAACATCACTATAACTTACTCCAGAAGGACACCTGAACCTGCAGTATCCTTTCAGCCCTTTTAAGCCCACCAAAAAAAATGGTTCAAATGACTCTGAGCACTATGCCACTTAACTTCTGAGGTCATCAGTCGCCTAGAACTTATAAGTAATTAAAACTAACTAACCTAAGGACATCACACACATCCATGCCCGAGGCAGGATTCGAACCTGTGACCGTAGCCGTCGCTCGGTTCCAGACTGTAGCGCCTAGAACTTCACGGCCACTCCGGCCGGCTAAGTCCACCAATCTACTGTTTTAAAGACTGTTCAGACTGCTTGTTTGGACGAAAAAAATTAAATCTCGCCACAGCGACACGAATCTGTGTCTCGTAATACCCAATGAATTTTCGAACGTGTTCCTCATAGTCAGCATCTTCTGGACGAGAGTCGGGGAACAACTTTGTGTTCAGTTTCTACACGTCGGTTCCAGCGGTGGACAAAAATAAAGCAATTTGTACCATACCTTTAACATTTTATACTGTGAAGTGTGCTTCGAGTTGGACGTGGTAGTCCAACCAGTCCTCTTCTTTAGTGTTAAACTGGCAGCGACTGGTTGTGGAGCTTCATGTTGCAACAGTAAGGTTGTCATCTGTGGTTCATTAGGGGACTGATGACCTCAGAAGTTAAGTCCCATAGTGCTCAGAGCCATTTGTTGTTCACTGGCGAGGGGAGGACCTCAGACACAGCCAACCAGTTCGGTTCATTTGTGACAGGTCGCAGTGTATGAACAAAAAGTAAGGACTGTAAGATATTTTGGCTCACTACCTCCCGGATTTTGAGATAAATGTTCAAATGTGTGTGAATGCCTATGGGACCAAACTGCTGCGGTCATCGCTCCCTAGACTTACACACTACTTAAACTAACTTATGCTAAGAACAACACACACACCCATTACCGAGGGAGGACTCGAACCTCCGGCGGGAGAGACCGCGCAATCAGTGACATGGCACCTCTAACCGCGCGGCCACTCCGCACGGCGATTTTGAGATAACCACTCCTGTAGTTCATGACACTAAGTCAAATCAAAATTAACAGGGTCGACAGATAATTCTAAACTGAGCATTTTTCGTCATTATGTATGTTGTCCGAGAACGCGTATTTTCCGAGAAATCAAGAGAATTCTTCACGAGGAACCGCAGCAGCTGACCACAGGACGTTTTGTTTATATCGAGGCGCGGCACAGAGTGCACGTAGATACAAGAAGCCACGTATGTTGCCCTTGTTTCCTGCTTGTCATTGGTTGTGGGTAATTAACTTTCGAAGAATGAGGATTTCCACTAGGAAAGAGTTTCTTTCCATGGTTAGCCTGCGCAAGTTTCGAGCATACTTCCAAGGAACTGCTATTGCATTCCACAGAGTACAATACTTTTTGAGAAACAATACAGTCATCATTCGTAAGTACTATATGTCATGCGCCTTGTGTAGCAAGTAATTTGTAGTAAATCCCATGTTGCATTACGTAGTAATATATTTATTACCATAACGTTGCAGTTGCACAGTTGTAATAATAGATGACGCACTGCGTTCGACCAACATTGAAATGAGTATTTGCGAGCCTGTCACAGATGAAGTTAAGCGGGAAGTGCCCGCCGCTGTGTTTTTGTTTGTTCAAGAAGTCCAACACAGAAGCAGCATCGATACGTTACCCGCAACAGGCAGTTCAGTTTCTCGACGCTCCAAATTGATTGGAGCCGAGCGACTTTTCGAGCTGCAAAACGAAATGGCTTCTGTTAATGTTGAAGAACTGCACAACGAAACTTAAGGTGATGAAATAGAATATGCCGAAACTTGTGAGACGGAAATCGTTCGCGACGATTCAGGAACGTTCAAGTCGCAGTCAGGCTCTGCTTCACCATTTCTGGATGAGAATTATGAGCCGGAAAGTAAACGGTCAAACTACGGAACAATAAACTTTGCAGTTAAAACAAAAGCGGTGACGTTGGCCAAGTAACATCCAAATTGCCTAATTGGAGCTAAGGACAACACACACACCCATGCCCGAGGGAGGACTCGAACCTACAACGGGGGCAGCCGCACGAAACGTGACAAGACACCTTAGACCTAACGGCTACGCCGCGCGGCGCCTAATTGGAATCTGCATACTTTGCAAAGGACAGGATCAGCAATGGCCCTGAAAGGAAGAAGGATTTAACATTGTCTGAATGAGGTGTTATTAAAGGAGGGACAAGATACGACAAATACCAGTCAAAAAATAAATGGACTTTCGATTGATTTGTCGAATGTCGTCGCCGTTACAAGCATGTGACAACGGAGAATGCTCCAGTAGTAGGCTGCAGGTGCAGCGCTTCAGTTTACGACAAACAAGGATTTTAATTTTGTTGCATCTTTATCTCGGGCAAAGAATTTCAAATTAGAGTATAAAATTTATCAAACACACATCAAGAAATTCTTCTCGAACACGGAGATAGAAAACGTTGGAGATCTACAGAAACTGGTAGCACTTCTCAGCACACAAATTTCGTCAGTTATTACCGGTTTTAATCGTGATTACGTGATCAACACCGACCAGACAGGGTGCGAGTATCGGACGAACATTCGACCCACATTGTCTCATAGGCGAGGAAACCGAACCTGTGTCGCAGTCGGGAGTATACATAAAACCGTGCATTCGTACACGGCGCAATATTCCACTACCACGTGTGGCAAATTGATGCCTAAAGTGTTCCTGTGTTTACGAGAAACTTGCGATAAATTTGCTCCTCCAGTTACACAAGAAGTCAATCGTTTAACCGATTCGTTAAAAAATGTTTACATCACCTTACCAAATCCGGGAAATTGATAAATGCAATTCACAGAACATATCTTGTGAAAATTTTTAAAGCATACGTTGCTGACAACAGGATTTTTCTCATATTGTATTCCTGGTGTGGAGAAACTAGTACTGTTATGTATGATAATAAGTTTACAGACGACGAGGGTCAACCGACTCGATGGTAAAAGTAATAGCGCCAAACGTGACACATACGTGACGGCCGTGTGATGTTTATCGCCAAGTTAGAAACTTTAAAATGGGGAATTAAACAACCGTGTAGACGCAGTCACAATCCGTAGCATTATTCATGATCAGCTTTCAGCACTGGTTATCGTATGCGTGGTACGCATCAAATTAATTCCCGGTAAATAAATTTATTCAAATGTTAAATAAGCGAATCGGGTGTCTTGGTCGCTAGGCTAGCGCCGCCTTCGTTGAAGCGTGTTTACCTTCATGCGAGTATAAGCGATAGCCGTGAAAGTTTATTTTCTTGATTTATCAGAAAATACCCGTTTTTGGACAACACACATGATGATTAAAAATGCTCATTTTACAATTATCTGTCGATCCAGTTAATTTTGAGTCGATTTAGTGTCATGAACTTTAAGAGTGGTTTTCTCAAAATCTGGGAGGTAGTGAGCCAGAATATCTCACAGTCCTTCCTTTTCATTCGTACACAAGCGGCCTATCAAAAATGAGCCGAACTGGTTGGCCGCGTCTGAGGTTCTTCCCTTGTGAGCGTCAGTCACTTTCCAGAATGAGATTTTCACTCTGCAGCGGAGTGTGCGCCGATATGAAACTTTCTGGCAGATTAAAACTGTGTGCCCGACCGAGACTCGAACTCGGGACCTTTGCCTTTCGCGGGTAAGTGCTCTACCATCTTTTTTTTTTTTTTTTTTTTTTTTTTTTTTTTTTTTTTTTTTTTATGTGGAAACGCGCTTCTTCTGAACGACGAACGAAGTATGCCCCTTCTGTTGCCTTTGTTTGCAACATGGCTTGAATAAAAATAAATGTAAATTCCATTGAGAAGGCAGTCTCATAATTGTTGTGGAAATGTAACTGCATCTGTAAATTTCGTTCTCCGTGCGTGGAAAAACGGAAAGAAGCAAACTCATTATTGCTGATAAGTATAATTCCCTTTTTCAGAAGGTAATGAAGTAAAATAGGCTTCTTCTGCTTGATTTTACACTTAATTAACATAAATGTGTCTTCTTGTGAAAAGAAAAGGAAAGAAAGACAGAAACTAAATAAATGGTGTATACCAGTTTCATCACTGTGTTTCCCCGAAACCAAAGTAATAGATATACATAGGCTTAATTGGTCTATACTGATGATCTTCTCTGACTACTTTCTGTTGGAAATCCTCCTCCTGCTTCGTGAAGTACAAACTTTAACCAAAAATCATTCGTCTAATATACGAAATGCTTGGATGTGCAACGTAAATTACGCATTTCTATTGGTTACAGGATTGTTTTAGTTAAAACGTTTTCGTAATTTTCTTTGTATTTTTTAGTACACATCAACTTGTGGTGCTCAGTTGTAAGGTATACCCAGAAGTCCTCCCTATTGCTTGATTCTTTTGTTAGGACGTAATGCATCGTTTGGCCTTTCAACCAGTTAATTGCATTTCGTTTTGTTTTACGGTAAGGTATACCGTCAGGGTTTAAAAATTCAGCAGTCGTAACGGCATTGGGTGTAGTTCTGCTGACGCTCGCTATCTTTTGTCTTATGTAGAGCCATATTTCTTTTACCCTGTCACACAGCACTCTATGCTCTTCGGTATCTGGTATTTTACATAATGGACACAGCGGTGACTCGGCCAATCGAATAGAGTGAAGTTTAGAGTTCGTCGTAATTTTTCTGTTTACAGCAAAGTACCAGGTCGATTTGACATACGTTGGCAAGTTCCGGCAGTGAATATTTTCCCATATTGTTTCCCAGTTATAACAAGGATACTTTTGTTCTACGTCGTTTCTGGGTTTGTCTTTCATCAAGTTATTATAAAATTCTTTTACTTTCATGATTTATTTTCCAGGAATCCTTGCCTGTATATAGCTGTATTCTACGAAAAAGTATTTCAAGTGATATAGTCCGCTGGGTATGTGTTGGACATTTATAGGTGCACTGACGTCAGCAGGAGCTATTTCGTTTAACAAATGTGCAGCAAGGGTACCACTTGGCTCTTTCCATTGTTTGTATGTGGTAGCAAGGTATAAGGCTTGCGCTTTTTTGCTGAAATCGGTAAGATTTAACCCACCACATTTCGTAGGGAGCATCAGAATGTCATATTTGACTTTGAAAATACGTCCGCGGCTCACAAAGTGTCCTAGTGCAGATGCGATGCTTTTCAACAAAGTCGCAGGTGGTGGCAGAACTTGTGCTACATAATTAACTTTGGATGTGATGTATACATTTGCCACTGTTACTTTTTGAGGTTCATCGAGTTTCCTAATATTATGTGCTTGTACAGAGGTGCGTATGCTGTTAAGTAATTTTAGATAATTCGCAGCAATAGTGTGCTTGATATTTCTTTTAAAATCTATGCCGAGACATTTCATGGTTACAAGCTCGCGTAACAGATCCTGCGTTTGCGTCCCAATTCCACGGCCGATGTTGAAAATCCCCGACTTTGTTGTATTAAGTTTTGCACCAGATGCCTGTTCATATTTTGTTACTATTCGTAGTGCGCTCTGTACTTCAGCGCCATTCACGACTAGGAAGCCAACATCATCAGCGTATGCCTTGCTCACGATCTTTTCTCCATGTATTTGTAGTCCTTGTAGATGTTTCATAAGGGAGGCAAGCAGGGGCTCGATGGCGATGGCGAAGAGTGCCATTGACATTGGACACCCTTGCCTAATGGAGCTGGTGACGTCAATCGGGCGGCTAATGTGCCCATTGATGACAAATCTGGCTGAGTTGTTTGTTACTGTATTTCTTACTACCGCAATGAATCGAGGTGGGAAGCCCATTGCGCCCATGGTGCGAAGGAGAAAACTATGGTTAACTCTGCCGAAGGCTTTGTCAAAGTCGAGTGAGATGAGTGCACATTTTATTTTGCAGACGTCGGCCGTTGAGATTAGGTCCCTGTAATCACAGAGGGTCTGGAGAATTCTTCTGTCTTTGCCCACACTTGTTTGATAAGGGCCAGTGACGCTGGTCATTGCGGTTTTCAGCCTGCGAGCGAGGATGCGGCCAAAGATTTTCTAATCGCTGTTTAAAAGCGTAATTGGCCTCAGAGCGCTTACAGATTTCGTATTGGTAGTTTTTGGCACTAGCACTACGAGTCCCTCACGAAATTCTTTCGGGATGTCATTTTCAGAGTTTAGCAGTTCGTTGCAGATGGGAGTAAACTTGCCTTTTACGAGGCCACTGAATCTGCGATAAAATTCTGCCGGAATTCCATCTGCCCCTGGAGCCTTATTTTTCGTGCTTCCATATATAGCTTCTTCGACGTCTTCTTCAGTCACTTCCGAGATGAGAGTTTGTGCTTCCGCGTGGCATACTTTGCCCTGGAGGTTGATCATTAACTCGTCTTGAAGCTGTTCGTCAACCGGCTGACTAGACATTAAGGATTCAAAATGCTGTACGATTGCCTCTTTAATCTCTCTTTGCTTCGTCAGCTTCCTTCCATCATCAGTTGTCATTTCAGGTAATATCTTGCGAGACGCCCTTTGGCTTTCACGAATGACATGATAAATGGAAGTGACCTCGTGCTGGGCTATGTTCTGGGCACGCGACCTTATTTGGTAGCCTTCCAGTTGTTTACGCCGTAGTGCTAAGATTTTTGCTTTAATTTTGTTAATTCTTTCGCAGTTGTCCACAACTGTTGCATCGCACTTGTACAAATCCCTTGGACACTGAAAGTAAAATTCTATAGTTGATTTGTACCAAAAGTTTTTGTCTTTGGAGTAGTTTATGAAAAACCTCCGTATTTTAGGTTTGGCATGTTTCAGCCACCAGTCAGTGCCAGAGTTGTACGAGCTAAATTTGCTTTCACACTCTCTCCATACCTTGTGAAATGCCTCCTGACAAGCATGGTCTGCCAGATGTGACACATTGAGCTTCCATGTGCCTCTACCTCTGAATGTCCCTTGTTTTATCAGATTGATTGTGCATATGTATGCAGCATGATCTGAAAAAACGGTAGGCCATACTTCGGACTGCAAAATGAGGTGTTTCAAATTGTGCGTTACATATATCCTGTCGAGACGGCTCGCCGAGTGACTTGTGGTGTGGGTGAAGCCAGGGGCTGCACCGTGCATATGTTCCCATGAGTCTATTAGTCTTAAGTCATTAATTATACGTTCCAGTTCAGTACACTTGTTGAAATTGGGAGTTTGGTCTTTGGCATGCAAAACACAATTAAAATCTCCTCCTAGGATAAGGTGTTCATATCGAGTTCCAAATAGTGGGACAATTTCTTCTTTAAAGAACTCCGTTCTGCGGTGCCTGTTACTGGATCCTGAAGGGGCATACACGTTAATGAGTCGTATTTTGTTTATTGTGGCCGCTATGCCTTTACTGTTTGGTAGTTTTACTACATCTTGGACTACTATACCCTCCTTTGTGAGCAGAGCCGAGCCAATCTCCGCTCCATGCCCTGGGTTTGTAATGGCGTTGAAGCCAGGTACGTTACCGAGCTCAATGTCTGTCACTTCTTGTAAAAGTATAATGTCACTGTCAGAAGCATATATAAAATCTTTTAAGTTCTGTAGTTTAAAGGAACTATGAATCTTATTAAGGTTTACTGTCGCGATTTTGTATGCTTGTATGTCAGACATTCTTCGTTCTACTTGATCTAACTTTAAAAAACATTCTTCTGTTTTGTCTCGCAAACGTCAGCTTTAAAACGCATCTTAATAATATTCACCGGTAGCAAATGTTTCAGCGGTGTGTCCTTGTTCTTTAGAATGTTCGTTCGCGGAGACGTCGTCGTTGAAGAGATCAGCCACCTGTGGGGCTAGCTTACAGTCTGTCTTGAGTTTCTGAAACTTCTGTCATTTCAGCGTCGGCATTGTTATGGTCGCTTTCGTCTGCCCAGCTGGTTGAGGTTGTCGTCGTGGGTGGGACGAGTGAAGCTTCATGAGAGTGACTCGTTTCTTGAGGGTGGTTGGATGCTTTCTTTGTTGGCTTTCCTTGGACGTCTCGTTTTTCCAGCACAGAAGGGGAACGCTCCACAGAAACTGGTGTCGCTTTCGTGTTGCTACAGATCTGTTGGCTTAAGGTACTACCTATTTCCTTCGCTTTTTGTCGGAGTGTGGGAGCTGTCTGCTCTGCACCTTTGTGCGCCAGCCGGCGTTTCTTATTTTTCTTCGGAGAATTGCCTCTCGACGGACTTTCTTCAGTATCCAAGTTAGTGTCGCTTTCCTGCAAGGTGTGTCGGTCTTCAGCTTCCGGCGGATCTGCTGCCTTTACAATTGCAGGTGCCTGTGTCGGTGGAACATCAACTGTTTCCGTAGATTGGCGGGACTCTTGTAGGTCGTCAGCTATGACGGCACTGACGTCCATCGGAATTTCAGTGTTTGGAGAATTTGTATTTTCACGCGATTCAGGGGCTGAGGAGACAGTCGGCCGTTCGCGTGCCACGGCGGCGTAGGTTCCTGGCAGTGTTATCGCCGGTGGCTTGGCGGCCTCGCCGGCCGGCAGCTGTGCAACGCGCCGCTGTATACATTCTGCGCGAACGTGCCCAGGCTTGTTACAGGCGGCACAGGTTCGCGGTTGGTCGTCATAAATAACAATCCCTCTATATCCGCAGACATTGATGTACGACGGGATGTGCTTTTGTAACTCTACACGAAGCTGCCGTACGCCATTTAGTACTGGGAATTTATGCGCGCTTGACCATTTCTCGGCAAAGTTGCTGAGCACTTTCCCGAAGGGTGAAATTACAGCATTAATTTGGTCTGTTGTAATCTCAAAAGGTAACTCGAAGATTCGAATTGTGCGAATGCCAAAACCAGCATGTGCAACGGTGACTTCACCAACGTTTCCATCTGAGTGCTTAAATTTCATGACACCTCCGGAAGACTCTACTATTTTCTCGCACAACTCGGAACTACGCATTTTAACAAACACGACACAAGCTACAATCGACAGGTGGATCCCAATTACATCATTAAAGGAGAGCTTCACATCTTCTTCTAACCAATTTTCTACTTCAAACGACTTGGGTCTGGCATATCGAGGATCAAAGGTAAGTTTCAACGTATCTTTTCGACTTGGTTGAGCCATCACTGCATGTTACTCATTTCTTCTCGAAGCGTTCTATAAACAGAGTTTTAAGCCGCAGCAAGCGCAAGACTTACCACGCGGAAGCACAGACGGCGCAGCGCACACCACACTACGTCCTACCTCCACGCCGTCCGCCGGCGAACTATGCTCTACCATCTGAGCTACCGAAGCACGACTCACGCCCGGCCCTCACAGCTTTACTTCTGCCAGTAAAGCTGTGAGGGCCGGGCATGAGTCGTGCTTCGGTAGCTCAGATGCCGGCACGGTAGCTCAGCGTGTTCGGTCAGAGGGTTTAGCTACCTTCTGTAATAAAAAAACTGAGTGAACGGATCAACGAACAACCAGAACGAGTGTCATCGGACGTCCGCAACGAACAATAAAAAAAAAAAAAATGATGGTAGAGCACTTGCCCGCGAAAGGCAAAGGTCCCGAGTTCGAGTCTCGGTCGGGCAAACAGTTTTAATCTGCCAGGAAGTTTCATATCAGCGCACACTCCGCTGCAGAGTGAAAATCTCATTCTGGAAACATCCCTCAGGCTGTGGCTAAGCCATGTCTCCGCAGTATCCTTTCTTTCAGGAGTGCTAGTTCTGCAAGGTTCGCAGGAGAGCTTCTGTAAAGTTTGGAAGGTAGGAGACGAGATACTGGCAGAAGTAAAGCTGTGAGGGCCGGGCGTGAGTCGTGCTTGGGTAGCTCAGATGGTAGAGCACTTGCCCGCGAAAGGCAAAGTTTCCCGAGTTCGAATCTCGGTCGGGCACACAGTTTTAATCTGCCAGGAAGTTTCATCAGTCACTTTATCTGCTGTGCCTGAAACTGAACAATTTCGTTTAGACACAGTTCTCGTTGGGGCTCAGACGTTGTTAAAAACTCTATAGGATACACAAAAATATACAAATATTATTTCTGCCGTTTCTAGCGGTACGCTAAGCACTCGTGCCAAGTGTGCGAACCTCGTCGTCGCCATGTGAGGTACATGGTAGACGGGACAATACATCAGAGCACAAAAGCAATCATCATCATAGCCACTGTAGTGTGTTGTAACAAGGCTAGATTTACGTCTGGACAAGGTCGAGTGGATACTACAACACATAAGAAATATCACATCACTTTAATAAAATTTGAACCACCTAGAATAATTAAATTGGAAACAACCCATGTCCACAGGAACGTCACTATGTCTTCGTTAATGTTGCTGAACACTAGAACTGTTATCACTTGATACAATACAGAATGATCGTCGCATCTCAATGTGCAATTGACTATACACTTTAATACACAGTTCTGACTAATAGTTATCTCAGATAGTTATCTGATCTTTTATGTGCTCAAATTAAACTACTGTTAAGGAATTCCACGTCATCTTGGAAGTATGCTGCCAACTCTTCCCCCTCACAATCTTGCGGAATTTCTGTGGAGAAATTAAATCTCAAGAAAATAAAATAATTTGAAAATTCTGTTTAGTGTTCAGTGACTACCTAATTTACAGTTCTAAAAATTCTTTAGCCTCTGGTGCAGTACATAATACCATATAGAACTTTCACTAGAAATAGACATTAAACATTAAATTAACATTAAATGTGAGGGGTCGTCCATAAATTACATCACGCTCTAGGATGAGAGTTGTGAGCTGTAGTAAATTGGAGTAATCTTCCTGAGAATT
Organism: Schistocerca serialis cubense; assembly: GCF_023864345.2. Taxonomy (NCBI): domain Eukaryota; kingdom Metazoa; phylum Arthropoda; class Insecta; order Orthoptera; family Acrididae; genus Schistocerca; species Schistocerca serialis. The sequence goes on from NC_064640.1 coordinate 217,254,365, forward strand.
CTTACAACTAATCTCAGTTTGCCACCTGGCTTGCCTATAATTAGCTTTATGCTATCATTCCATTTTAAATAGCTCTGTATTCATAATCCACGATATGTAATTAATGTAACTGTTTCCGGAAATTTTTCGACTATTATACAATAAAAATTGCGTGTCTTTTTGCATATTTGTGTGCAGAAAGTTACATTTATTTATTCTGGGGTTCAGTTTTCAATCTCTGCATGTAGCGTAGATCCTCTGCTGGTCTTCCTACATTTCATAAGAATTTTCTAGCATTGCGAGTATTCTATATGCAACAGCAGTATCCATAGACGTCCTAATCGGGCTCCCTGTGTTATCCACTAACAAGGGGAGGCCGCCAATTGTGAAATTCAGATTCGATTCATACTGTGCATAATAAAAGCTCATGGCCAGAGGTGTAATGTGGCAAAGCACCAAGATGCACTTCTCAGCCGTTGTCGAGAAAATCGACAGTTAAAAGAAACCGTTGCGGTGAAATATTCTCGACGATTAGTAATTTTCTACAACGTTGTGGCGCAGCGGTAAGCGCTCGGGTTCGTAATCGGAAGGTCGCCGGATCGAATCTCGCGCCATGCGATTATTTTAATTATTTTTTATTATTAGTTTTTTGTAATTCAATATTAATGAATTGCTTATGCATGTTGGTGAAGGCGGATCGCTCTCCAATTGTACCGCCTCCATTTTTCCGTTTTTTTTTTTTAACAGGGTGTACCAAAGCTCTCCCGTCCGCACTGATTTTCGACAATGTTATAAGTTGCGCTAGGGACCGCATCTACCTTCTTTCGAAGTTAGCAGGCAACTACGCTGTTATGCGGCGGCTCGTTTCGGCCCATTCAACATCTGTCATTCAAGTGTAACGAGCGAGTAACGGAGTTTATATTTCATACCTGCCACAGCAAATTTGTGTTCGTGGGGTCTCTATTCTAATTCGAACGTTTGACTTACGCTATACGTATTCGTTTCGGAATATCGTTTCTACGTCTTCCGTTAACTATACGTGGTTAACATTATGAAGACAATTAATAACATTTGTGAAATACAACTTTGTTTGCGGAAAACATAATGATGTTCGAAGTCGCCAGTTTTTCCACGACAAACGACTTTCAACAACTTATTATATGCATAATTGTTGCAACTGATTGCCGGGAATTTTATATATCTGAATTTCACAATTGGCGGCCTCCCCTTGTAAGTCGTTTATACAGGGTGGGCCAAATAAATGTGGCCCCAACGAGTGGATACGATTGGACTAGAATGTAGGCATACAGCCACACCCCGTGACGCGCACACCACGTGAACGCCCGTCACGTGATCCACGCCGGTTCAAAGTGTAGTGCGGGCTGTCAGTGTGAGTGGAGCAGTGCAAAGGGCACAATGGTATTCACAGGGAAGCAGCGGCTGTTCGTTATGGAAAGTTACGTGACAACGAAGTCGTGAAACGGTGTGGTCAGCAGTTCGGTGCAAAGTTTAATGGCGTGAAAGTGCCAGCGAAGAGTGCCTGCCAAAGCTTAGTCCGAAAATGGCGTCAGACATGATCTGCTTGGACAAGTCAACATTCCGAAACGTACCCGCAAACCAAAAAATGTGGTTGCAGTTCACCAGAAAATGCTTCCGAGTTCTACCAAATCAACCCGACGCCTTTCGCAAGAGACTGGCATTTCACGTCGATTATGCGGACGAATACTCCACCCAGACCTGCGCACGCATCGCTACCGAGTGTCTGTTGTTCGTGAATTAAAACCAGTTTCGTGAGTGGCGCTTCGTTGAGGTAACAATGAATAGCTTGGACATGGATCTGTTCTTTAAGTCTGTTGGAGCCTGGTTTCACATCAGTGGTTATGTCAACTCACTGAGTCACAGGTTCTGGGCAGCGAAGAATCCGCAAAACTCCCACGAAACACCATTGCACATGATCATAAGGTTGTGTTTTGATGTGCAGTGTCTGCACGCCTCTTTATTGGTCCCACCTTCTTTCATCAGACGCTGACTTCGGCGCATTACATTGCCAACATTTTGAAACTATTTGTGGCAGCATTAACAGAGGAGCAAAAAAACCCACAGTTACTTCCAACAGGATGGAGCAACTACCCATACAGCCGGCCGAACCTTGGAGTATTCACGCCTGATATGGTTGTTAGCAGAGGTCAATCTGGTCGCGATCCTAGCTGGCCACCCAGGTCACGTGATCTGTCAGTGTGCGATTACTTTGTGCGGGGAGTCCTCAAGACTAAGGTGCATCGCAACAACCCTCACAGTCTTCAAGAACTGCAGCAGAACATTTCGGATGACATTGAAGCAATTCCAGTAGTCCAGCTTCGATCCGCCGTCAGCAGCTTGGTGACCAGGGCACATAAGTGCCAAGAGATGAATGGTGGTCACTTTCAACATCTACTACAGTCAGGTTAGTACTGTATTTCCTTTCCTCTCCTGTGTTTCTTTGTACCCTTTTGTACTTTTATTTGCCCCGCCCTGTAAATGTTGTTATCAGTAACTGTCTTGTAACACTCTCCTGATGTAACACCGAAACTACATTTACGTCTGAAGACTTCTCTTCCATTAACGACGTCTTTGTTGCTCTGCTATCGCCATATCGACTCGAGGCGCATTGGATAACGAAAGAGCAGATAAGTGTTCTCCAGTGTGTGTTGCTTGGTAACAACTCTTCAGTCCATTCACGAAGTTGGTCTGATATTCCGTGCACTCGTATTTTGTTCATTAAGCGATAAACGCTCTGTCGAGCGATTTTATCTGGTTTTGTATAGCACGATCACTTATCTCGATTATGTCATTTTGGCGTTCGTGTGACGATTGAAAGAAGAAACATAGTAAGATATTGCTTTGTAAAACAATTTCGGAAAACAGAATTCGGTATTTCGGTCTTCTCTTTATCACACTCCGTTTCGATGCCAGTCTGTTGAACCACAGTGGGTCTTTCCCATCGCACTCAACATTGCTCCGCACATTCCTATCAAGTCGTACGGCACAAGTCCTCAGTTTTGTTCATTTGTATTCAATAATTTTAGTCTCAAAGGTGAATTTTTGATTCTAAGCGTTCAAGTAATGTGAAATCTATTTCTTGTTGCATTTGCCAAACAGAAATATCTTCCTACATTTCTTTACATTCCTACTGGCACGTCTTCTCATATGACTCTTTAAGCTTTCCCGGCGGATGTGTTGTAAATAGTCTTCAGGGGTTTGCCGCCGGATCACGTTGTGCAAATTCCACTATATTTTCTCGGAGCAACTGTCCGTCATCTTCAGCTGCTCCAACCTTGCTCGTGGCTAGATACGACTGACGGTATCCGCACACCGACGTCCCGTTTCTTAGAACACGCGCGCGAAGATTGCGCAGCCGCGGAAATCGCACATGCGCAGTGATTGCCATATTCAAACTCCCTCTGCCAAAAAGCGTAGAGCGGCTCTCCCGCACGTGCGCTGTACGCCGCGTTTGTCAAGTGCGGCCAGACGTTACTCACCAACGGCCGTACTAGGCCAGTGTTACGACGGGCCAGTTATCGAAGAATCTTGATGTTCGCGTCGTGATTTAATAGCAGCCAATGCAGGGTTCCAGGCTGTACTCAGTTGAAATCCCGTATCCCTGTTGATAAGATTATCGGCTGTGCGGATATGTATTGCTTCCTTAATGACGCAGTCCCAGAAAGATAGTGCCGGGGATAAAACTTCCGTCTCCTCATACATCATACGACGTCCTGTATTCAGGCAGTGTCTACATCTACATTTATACTCCGCAAGCCACCCAACGGTGTGTGGCGGAGGGCACTTTACGTGCCACTGTCATTACCTCCCTTTCCTGTTCCAGTCGCGTATGGTTCGCGGGAAGAACGACTGTCTGAAAGCCTCCGTGCGCGCTCTAATCTCTCTAATTTTACATTCGTGATCTCCTCGGGAGGTATAAGTAGGGGGAAGCAACATATTCGATACCTCATCCAGAAACACACCCTCTCGAAACCTGGCGAGCAAGCTACACCGCGATGCAGAGCGCCTCTCTTGCAGAGTCTGCCACTTGAGTTTATTAAACATCACCGTAACGCTATCACGGTTACCAAATAACCCTGTGACGAAACGCGCCGCTCTTCTTTGGATCTTCTCTATCTCCTCCGTCAAACCGATCTGGTACTCGGCAATTGCCGAGTTTTCCAGTTGACGAAGGCGTGTATGACGCTGATGTTCATCGCAGCGTTCTTGTACTGTGCGGCATGTCTGGCCTATATACGCTGCACCACACTGACAAGGAATCTTGTACACACCACATTTCCTCAGTCCAAGGTCATCCTTAACCGAAACCAGCAGGTTTCTTAGTTTTACAGTTGGTCGAAAAACACTTAATTCCGTATCTTCCGAGGACTCTTCCGATTCTTGACGACATGGCACCAAAATACGGCAAAAAGGCCAAAGTGGTGGGTGACTTCGTATCTAAATTCTGCTCCATAGATTTAACTCGCCTGGGCCTGAATGCATTACGTATATGTCTCTCAGAATAACCGTTTTGTCGGAACACTGTCTTCAAATGTTGTATTTCACTCGACGGGCTCTCAGGATCAGATTCCACATGTGCTCTATGAACTAACGTACGTAATGCACTACCGCACTGTGCAGGATGGCGGCAGCTTGTGGCCTGCAAATATAGATCTGCATGCGTTGGCTTGCGGTAGACGCTGTGTCCCAATGTTCCATCTGCTTTCCTTCGTACCAGGACATGAAGAAAAGGTAAAGTACCATCTTTTTCCACTTCCACTGTGAAGTTTATATTCGGATGGAGCGAATTCAGATGCTGAAGAAACGTAGGTAGAGTATCAAGTCCATGTGGCAACACGACAAATGTATCATCCACATACCGCAGGAAACAATAGGGCTTGAGAGTGGCTGTCTGTAGTGATTTTTCTTCAAAGTCCTCCATAAAATAATTGGCCACCACAGGAGACAGAGTGCTTCCCATGGCGACACCGTCCACTTGTTCAAAATATTGGTCTTGAAATAAGAAGTAGAAGTAAGCACGTGTTTGAATAATGCTACTATGTGCTGCTCAAACTTGTTGCTAATGAGCTCCAAAGAGTCCTGCAAGGGCACCTTTATAAATGAAGACACAAGATCGAAACTTACTAACAGATCCGATGATTGCAATCTACGGGTTTTCAGGCGACCTATGAAATCTTCAGAGTTTCGAATTTGATGGTCGCACTTGCCTACGAGAGGTCGCAATAGTGATGTGAGGTATTTGGCAAGGTTGAACCACCTGAAGATGTCGGACAGTTGCTCCGAGGAAATATTGTGGAATTTGCACAACGTGATTCGGCGGCAAACCCGTGAAGACTATTTACGACTTTTCATGTTTATACGGTTCCTTCTCTCCCCGCTGTCCAGTGGCGGCGTCCGCTCTGAACAAGAGAGTGGTATCCCGCGTTAGTATTTTAAGTGTAATTGTTTTTGCCATTGTCATTAATAGTATAATATAGACAGTATAAACAACTCCCAATTATTCGTAGGTTGTAGAAGAATTCTCGTTTCTTGTTCTCTCTCCAGCCGCTTTCGGAGGCCGATGGCTCAAATCCCCGTCCAGCCATTCAAAATGTAGGTTTTATGTGATTTTATTAAATCGCTTACGGCAAATGCCGGCGTGGTTCCTTTAAAAGGGCAAGGCCAATTTCCTTCCCTAATCAGAGTTTGTGCTCCGTCTCCAATGAACTTGTCGGCCGGATGTTAAACGCTAACCTTCGTGCTTTCTTTCCTTCCATCCTTGCAACAACAATCAGTCAGTTGCTGCTACAATTACAATGAGGTGACAAAAGTCATGGGGTAGCGATATGCACATATACAGATGGCGGTAGTATCGCGTACACAAGGTAAAAAATGTCAGTGCATTGGCGGAGCTGTCATTTGTACTCAGGTGATTCACGTGAAAAGGTTTCCGACGTGGTTTTCTGCCACGCGACGGGAATTAACAGACTTTCAACAAAACGGGGAATAGTAGCTACCGACCGTTGATGCCGAGCGGTTCTACGCGCTTCAGTCCGGAACCGCGTTGCTGCTACGGACGCAGGTTCGAGTCCTGCCTCTGGCATGGATGTGTGTGATGTTCTTAGGTTACTTAGGTTTAAGTAGTTCTAAGTCTAGGGGACTGATGACCTCAGATGTTAAGTCCCATAGTGCTTAGAGCCATTTGAACCAACCAATAGTAGTTGGAGCTAGGCGCATAGGACACTCTGTTTCGGAAATCGTTAGAAAATTCAGTATTCCGAGATCCAGAGTGTCAAGAGTGTGCCGAGAATACCAATGTTCAGGCATTACCTTTCACCACGGACAACGACGTGGCCGGCGGCATTCGCTTAACGACTGTGAGCAACTGCGTTTGCCTAGTCAGCGCTAACAGACAATCAATATCGCGTGAAACAACCGCAGAAATCAATTTGGGACGCTCGACGAACGTATCTGTTAGTAAATTCGAAGTTAATGGGCTATGGCAGCAGACGACCGACACGAGTGCCTTTGCTAAGAGCACGACACCGCCCGCAGCGCCACTCCTGGGCTTGTGACCTCATCGGCTGGACCCTGGACGATTGGAGGAGGAGGATATTAGTGTTTAACGTCCCGTCGACAACGAGGTCATTAGAGACGGAGCGCAAGCTCGGGTGAGGGAAGGATGGGAAGGAAATCGGCCGTGCCCTTTCAAAGGAACCATCCCGGCATTTGCCTGAAGCGATTTAGGGAAATCACGGAAAACCTAAATCAGGATGGCCGGAGACGGGATGGAACCGTCGTCCTCCCGAATGCGAGTCCAGTGTGCTAACCACTGCGCCACCTCGCTCGGTCTGGGACGATTGGAAAACCGTGGCCTGTTCAGATGAGTCCCGGTTTCATTTGGTAAGAGCTGATGGTGGGGTTCGAGTGTGGTGCAGACCCGACGAAGCCGTGGACCCAAGCTGTCAACAAGGCAGTGTGCAAGCTGGTGGTGGCTTCATAATGGCTTGGGCTGTGTTTACGTGGAATTGACTGGCTCCTCTGGATTTTCGGCTGCTTGGAGACCATTTGCAGCCATTCATGAACTTCATGTTCCCAAACAACGACGGAAGCCCTGCCTCTGGGCCACAACTGTTCACGATTGGTTTGAAGAGCACTCTGGACAGTTCGAGTGAATGGCTTGGCCACGCACATTGCCTGATTTAAATCCCATCGAACGTTTATGAGACGTAATAGAGAAGTCACTTCGTGCACAAAATCCTACACCGACAACACTTACGCAATTATGGGCGGTTATAGAGGCAGCGTACCCAACGCTGTGGCCGAGTGGTTCTAGGCGCTTCAGTCCGGAACCGCGCTGCTGCTACGGTCGCAGGTTCGAATCCTGCCTCGGGTATGGATGTGTGTGATGTCCTTAGTTTTGTATCCCGCCTGGATAGGCGGCGTGTGGGTCTGCTCTTGTAAACTGAAGGGTAGGCCGAATGTAGGAAGTGAGTAGGAGCAGGAAAAGGTGAAATGCTTCGGTACTGCGTATAGGTTATAACTCTTTTACTGGGGTATGAACATATACAACTGGTATTATTACTTAACTTTGGTTACAGATGAGCACGTAGGTGCAAAGCCATTCATTAATCAAATCTAACAGCGGCTAGAAGTTACAAAGGCAAAATCTGTAGTGGCTCGCCCACTATGAAATAGAAACACAGTCGCTTGGTCGTCTACTCGGAATCAAATGTGTAGAATCTGGAGCGGCGCTCGTAATGCTGCACAGCGCCGGCTAGAGGGCACTGTCGTCGGTGTCGGTGTCGTAGTGCCAACCTAGCAGAGCGCACCTACGTTGTGGCATCGTAGCTATCGATACTATACTACGGTTAGTTAGGTTAAAGTAGTTCTAAGTCTAGGGCACTGATGACCTCAGATGTTAAGTCCCATAGTGCTTAGAGCCATTTGAACCATATAGAGGCAGCGTGTCTCAACATTTCTGCAGGGACTTCAGCGACGTGTTAACTCCATGCCGCATCGAAATGCTGCACTGCGACGAGCAAGAGGAGGTCCGACACAATATTAGGAGGCATCCCACGACTTTTGTCAGCTCAGTGTAAAATACTGGCACGGTGGACAGAAAATTAAAGTTTTATTGTTTCAACTGAGCAGTCTGTGTGTGTCCCATTTAATCATTTACATTCAGTTTATCTTTCTTGAACTGCCGATGTTGGGCACCGTTCATAATTTTAAAGAAACGGTGACGTTCGTGACCCTTACATTTGATTTTAAGCTTATGTGATTGTCACATCTTATGGAGATGAAAACATTTTCCCTAACAACATTAGATTTGCCCCAGTTTTCAAGAGCTTCTGCGCGATCCCGTTTTCATTATAGTTGCAAAGAGCGTGGGTCTGCGAGACCATCCTATCTGAAACATGTTACACAGGATTTATCATGAGAAAATTAAGCTGGCGATTGCGGTCTTTCGTATTCCGTCCCATTCCGAGCCGAGTTAGCATCAGACAGCATCCACACCACAATCATCTGCACATCATGTCGTTTCTCCTCCCTTAATTGTGCGGTTTTTCAGCAATTAACAACGAGAAAAGAGGCGTTTTGTTACTCGCCCAAAGTACGAGCTTCTAGACAAAGGTGTGGCTTGTTTCAACGGCTTATTCGAAGGGTGGGGCAGATTTCCATCTTGACTTCTTTAGATTCCCACAATTATTTTATTTTTAACGTATTTTAAGAAGAAAAGCCCTCCAGATTTAACTTTAGAGTCCTTTTTTACAACATTTCACATAAACATCAAGATTTTAATGTACACTAGTGTGTAAAACTTAAGGACGAAAGTAACTTGCCCATTATGTGTCACTGCCAAGTAACGTAGCTCGATGAAACTTGGACCATAACTGTTACCATATAGTACAGAAAGTAACTGAAAGAATTACGCAATGAGAAGTAGTAGAAGTAGAAGTTTATTGTCTCATTACATACAATTTCGAGGCATTGACTTAAAAGTACAGGAGACTCGTCAAAATACAAAAACTGGTTTACAATTTTCCTTATAATACCAGTAATATAACATACAGCACTTAATTAAGCAGTTAATAGTTTTTCTTCAAAAGTAACAAACTTTTACGATTATCAGTCCTAAGTATTTGCTCTCTCCTGCTCAAATTTTCAGGTTGTCATTTATGAATTCTTCTACTGAATAGTAACATTTCTGCGCTGGTCTCTCATATAAGGATTTTTTCAGTGTTTCTAAATTTATGTTGAGCAATTCTCTTCCTTTCACTTTGTTATAAATTTTCATACCTATGTAATGTGGAGTTTGAGCATAAAGTTTTAAACGGTGGGTGGGCCGCATAAAATTGTTTTGATTTCTGGTGTTGTAATGATGTTGAAAATGATTCCAGAATGAGATTTTCACTCTGCAGCGGAGTGTGCGCTGATATGAAACTTCCTGGTAGATTAAAACTGTGTGCCCGACCGAGACTCGAACTCGGGACCTTTGCCTTTCACGGGCAAGTGCTCTACCAACTGAGCTACCGAAGCACGACTCACGCCCGGTACCCACAGCTGTACTTCTGCCAGTATCTCGTCTCCTACCTTCCAAACTTTACAGAAGTCCTCCTGCGAACCCCACAGAACTAACACTCCTGAAAGAAAGGATATAGCGCAGACATGGCTTAGCCACAGCCTGCGGGGTTCGCAGGAGGACTTCTGTAAAGTTTGGAAGGTAGGAGACGAGATACTGGCAGAAGTAAAGCTGAGGGTACCGGGCGTAAGTCGCGCTTCGGTAGCTCAGTTGGTAGAGCACTTGCCCGCGAAAGGCAAAGGTCCCGAGTTCGAGTCTCGGTCGGGCACACATTTTTAATCTGCCAGGAAGTTTCATATCAGCGCACACTCCGCTGCAGAGTGAAAATCTCATTCTGGAAACATCCCCCAGGCTGTGGCTAAGCCATGTCTCCGCTATATCCTTTCTTTCGGGAGTGCTAGTTCTGCGGGGTTCGCGGGAGAACTTCTGTAAAGTTTGGAAGGTAGGAGACGAGATACTGGCAGAAGTAAAGCTGTGGGTCCCGGGCGTGAGTCGTGCTTCGGAAGCTCAGTTGGTAGAGCACTTGCCCGCGAAAGGCAAAGGTCCCGAGTTCGAGTCTCGGTCGGGCACACAGTTTTAATCTGCCAGGAAGTTTCATGTTGAAAATGATTTGCTACAAATAAATCAGGGTTACTGTGTACAAAGATAATCAGCTCATATATGTATAGTGAGGGAACACTTAGTATACTCAGATTTTTTAGGAGTGGGCGGCATGATTTTCTTCGCCCTACATTGTACATATTTCTAATGATGGCTTTTTGAAGAAATGACACTTCTGTTCGAGGACAATAATTACACTCAAGTCACCGCGACTCCTTATGTGCCCCTGAACACTACAAAAGGTGGGACGTGGTTCTTAACAGGGTTTTGTGATCACCAAGGACGGCAGTGCATGCTCTTGAACGTGCTCACACGTCGACGACAAAGTTGGTAACGAATTCTTGTGGGAGGGCGTTCCATTCCTACACCAGGGCAACTGACAACTGCTAGCGGTCGTTGGTGCATGTGGACGTGCTACAGTATGTCCCCCCAACACATCCCTCATGTGCTCCATGGGATTTAAGTGGGGAAACGAACAGTCCCGTCCACTCACCGAATATTCTCACGTTCCAAGAGCACCATCACTTCCGCTGTTCGATGCGTTCGCGCACTGTCATCTATAAAAAAGACAAGTCAGGTCAAATGCAACCCTTAAAAGACGCACCTGGGGAAGAAGTATAGTGTCATAATAACGTTGACCGTGAGTGTACCGTGATCAAATATTTGGAGGTTATTACGCTCATGCAACATTATGCCTCCCCATACCAAAACACCTGGCGCACCAAAACGATCGTGTTCGACAAAGTTCCTCGGATTATGTATCGCACCTATCGCCATATGAAGGTACAGTCGCACCAAAAAGTATTGGCACAGTTACGTCTTAGTGGTTGTAGGTTAAACGAAACATATATTTCACAACAGAACCCAGACACGTGCCACCTTACATTACGTAGGTTACAAATATGTCCAAATCACCTGTCCGTAAAGTAACATACAATGTTATGAAAGTAAACATCGCTCTTCTGCATCCAAAAAAGTATAGGCACACCCGTATGAATCGGACAGTGTGTTCGTTTTCTTCATTGATGTTGTAAGTAGGCTGTTTAGGTTTTTATGTTGGTAACGCCATGTAGCGCTCTATTTGAAAATCACTGGCTGTGCTGTGTGCAGTCTGTGGCTGGTTTGCATTGTTGGAATTTGCTTTGTAGTGTTGGGCAGTTGGCTGTTAACAGCGCGTAGCGTTGCGCAGTCGGAAGTGAGCCGCCAGCAGTGGTGGATGTGGGGAGTGAGATGGCGTAGTCTTGAGAGCGGATGATCTGGACGTGTGTCCATCAGAGAGAGTAAATTTGTAAGACTGGATGTCATGAACTGATATATATATATTATGACTTTTGAACACTATTAAGGTAAATACATTGTTTGTTATTTATCAAAATCTGCCTATCAGTAGTTAGTGCCTTCAGTAGTTCGAATCATTTATTCAGCTGGCAGTATTGGCGCACGCTGTATTGGAGTAGTTTGAGTAACGAAGATTATTGTGAGGTAAGTGATTCATGAAAGGTATAGGTTATTGTTAGTCAGGACCATTCTTTTGTAGGGATTTTTGAAAGTCAGATTGCGTTGCGCTAAAAATATTGTGTGTCAGTTTAAGCACAGTCATTTATAATTATTCTAAGGGGACGTTTCAATGTTCACCTTCTAATAGCTAGTGTGCATCCCTTTAGCAACTACAACAGCACGTAAACGCCTAGGAATGCTTTGTATTAAATTCCTGGTGATATCAGGGGTAATTTTCGACCATTCCTTCAGGAGCACTTTCTCCAGGTCGTTTTTACCCGACTTGTGTGTCAAGATGAGCCCACAGGTTCTCAATGGGATTCAAATCAGGGCTCTGAGGTGGTGTTAGAACCCTTCTAGGGGCATTGTACCGTAACCACTCCCGGGTTTTCATGGCGGTATGTTTTGGGCCTTTGTCTTGCTGGAAATGAAACATCCCAGTAAGGCCCAATGTCTGTGCACTAGCTTGTAAATTACCTCGCAACACGTCGATGTACCTCATATGATCCATTGTACCGTGGATTACAGCTAGATTTCCAACGCCGGACGCCGCCATACAGCCCCAGACCGTGATACCACCCCCATCGTGTTTGACTGTGGTTCAAATGGTTCAAATGGCTCTAACACTCTAAGCGCCAAGCCCGTAAAATTTACGGGCCTGGGATCGCGCGAAAATCACCAAGCCCGTAAAATTTACGGGCCGCTACATTTAATTTCATTCAAAACACTGCAACGTTATTTCTACGGGTTTGGCCAGCGCTATACGTTTTTCAGATGTTTATTAACAAAATGCGTCCATAGATGTCACGGCAGCGCTGTAATTCATGTTAAAACTTATCTTTGCGTTCTCAGTCTGTATATCATTCAGTTGTTTGTCATCATGTTTCGGCGCGGTTTATCAGACGCAGAAATTGCGGATTTGATCAATCATAGCGACACTCTGGATAATGTAGAGAGTGATTCAGACGATTCTGAATGCAATGGTGTGTTTGAAGGTACGTATTTCCGAATTTTCCACGTAATTGTGCAGTACGCACATATCTGTTGAACATGTGTAAACGATGTATGTAGTTACACATAATGTGATATTCTTTTTAGAAGACGAGATTGATGACAGTTTGTCTTCAGATGAAGACGAGAATGATGTTGAAGGTGTTGCTTCAAATCCAGCAGCTGTGCCGTATCCGAAAGACAGTGAGTGGACTGCAGTTGACACCTACCGACCTCTGCCTGTCAACACGACACCCAGGCAGATACTAGTGGATATTGATGAGTCGAGTTCTGTACTGGATTGCAGTAAAGTGTTCCTTACTGACAGTGACGTAAATGAACTCAAGAGACAGACAAATTTGTATGCATCACAGACAATACAGAAGAAAAGAAGAGGAAATAATCTGAAGCCCCATTCAGTTTTGAGTTCGTGGAAGCCAGTGACTATAAGTGAGATGAGGCGTTTCTTGGGTATTATTTTCCACATGTGTGTTTCGAAAAAGCCCAAAATTGCGGACCATTGGAGCACTAATCCTGTTCTTAGTTGTAACTTTTGTCCCCATGTCATGAGCCGTTTGCGTTTCACTCAGATACTGTCATGCTTGCATCTTGTTGACAATTCAAATCAGAAAAAACCAGGCGAAGATGGATTTCATCCACTTTACAAAGTTTTGCCATATTATAATAATTTGAAGGAGCGATGTATCCAGGCATATCGTCCCTCAGAAAAAGTGACAATTGATGAAGGAATTTGCCCATTTCGAGGTCGTGTGAGTTTCCGTGTTTACATGCAAAATAAGCCTCATAAGTATGGACTGAAAGTATATGCTGTTGCTGAAGCCAGTAGTGGCTATGTTGTAAATTTTGAAGTTTATGCTGGTAAGCATATTGTTGACAATTCTTCGTCTGCGGTTATTTTGCGATTGTTGTCTGACAGCAGCTTGCTGAACAAAGGCCACACTGTGTATTTAGATCGATTTTATTCCAGTCCAGAGCTATTTCAGCAACTGGCAGAGAAAGGCACTGGAGCTGTTGGTACTGTGAACAAATCCAGGAAAGGATTGCCTAAAGATTTAGTATCTGCTAAGCTGAAAAAGGGCGAAATGTCTTTTCGGCGTAAAGATAATGTATTGGCAATGAAGTGGAAAGATAAGAGAGATGTGTATACATTGTCTACAAGGCATCAAGCAACATTTGGTACGCATACTAAGAGAAATGGGTCTGTAGTATTGAAACCACTTCAGGTACTTGATTACAACCTCAATAAAATTGGAGTGGATATTGGAGACCAACGCCTGCAGTACAATCCGTTCCAGCACAGAACTGTGAAATGGTGGCGAAAATTATATTTCCATTTGCTGCTTATGGGAGTATCAAATGCATTTTGGCTGTACAATGCAGTGCACAGGAAGAAAATTACAATAACAGACTTTATAACAGTGCTTGCAGTTCAGCTTGTTGAAGACGACACACTTGAATTCATTCCAAGAAATGAAGGAACTGTAGGTCGGCTAACAAAGAGACATTTTTTGCAGCACATACCTGCAACTACTAAGAAGTATGCTGCTCGTGTGTGTCACGTGTGCAGTTCCAGGAGCAAGAAACAGAGTGGCAAGGCTTCTCGCAAAGAGACACGATACGAATGTGAACAGTGTGGCGTTGCACTCTGCCTGGAACCTTGCTTTAAAATTTTCCACACTAAAAAACAATATGATTCTGTGTGAAATTTATATGTAATACTGTATACTATCAGAAACATGTAATGTAGTGCCACAATTTTGGTTAAAAATAAATCACAATTGTATTCCCTTATTCGTATGACTTTTTCTAAATTCTTAAAACATCTAAGTGATTTCTATAACTGTACCTTAAAGCTGTGCATTGTAAAGTAGTTTCTTTCACTCAGAATTAAAGTAGAAATGTGCAGCTTCAAGATGGTACCAAATTTGCCACAATCCAAACAGTAGATTTGATGCAGTAATTTTTTTAATATTGGTAAAATTGCCCGGTTTCTAGGGACGGGTGCATAAAATAGGCCTGGTACAGAGAGTGCTAAGCACTATGGGACTTAACATCTGAGGTCATCAGTCCCCTAGACTTAGAACTACTTAAACCTAACTAACCTAAGGACATCACACACATCCATGCCCGAGGCAGGACTCGAACCTGCGTCCGTAGCAGCAACGCGGTTCCGGACTGAAGCGCCTAGAACCGCTTGGCCACCGAGGTCGGCTTTGACTGTGGGATGCATGCGTTTGATGTCGAGGAGAGTAGTCGGCTTGCACCAAACTTTCTTTCTTATATCAGATCCGAACACATTGAACTTCGATTCGTCGCTAAATATCACAGTGTTCCAAATCTCCATCGGCTTGCTGATGTAGTCCTTGGCAAACTGCAGGCGTTTCTGCCGGTTAATTTCCGATATGTATGGCTTTTTTCTGGGAGAATGTCCATGCATGTCAGCCTCATTCAACACATTTCGTATAGTTTGAACACTAACCGTCTTGTCGGACGTTGTCTGAACAACCTCAGCAATAGTTGCTGCACTTGTAGCAGGTTCCTTCCGAGCAAGTGCGATGATACGGCGACGCTTTCGGGTTGTAAGCACTTTTGGACTTCCAGGACGACATTTATTCACTGTTGTTCCAGTCTCTTTATATTTATGAATGATGGCTCGTACCGTGGTGTAGCTAACAGACACCTCTGCTCCGATTTGTCGAAAGCTTCTCCCTTGAAATGGAACAATACCACTCTCTCACGCAACGCCACTGAATGTTCCTTCTTCTTCGGCCCCATGTTGACACTATCGCGCAATACAGCAACATACTAGCGACTGGGCCGTCAACAACACGCAGTGTCTATTGCATCAGCAGATGGCGTTCTGGTACCTGAAAACCCAGCAATATACCGAGAAGCCACGCTCTGTGCCAATACTTTTTGTGTGCAGAGCAGATTCATGTTTGCCCTTAATATTGCATTTCTTTGTTAATGGTAGGCACTGTGGGCAGAATTGTAATGTCTGGTATGTGAGGTAGCACGTACATGTGCTGTGTACCAGAAAGTGCGGCGTTTGTAACCAGCAACGATAAATACTCACGTGTGCCAATACTTTTTGGTGCGATTGTAGGTCCAGCATCGTCGAGAATTACAGTTTTGGTGATCGAAGTATTGTTGTATGAGGAGGCATAATGTTACATGGGCGGACTAAGCTCCAAATCTTTGAACACGGTACACGCACCTATCTGCGTTATTGTGACACTGCACTCCTACCCCAGGTGCGTCTTTTCAGTGGTACGTTCGACCCTGACTTTATTTTTACAGATGACAATGCGCGACCACGTTGGATAGCGCAGGTGATGGATCTCTTGAAACGAGAGGGTATTCGGTGAATGGACTGGTCTGCACGTTCCCCGACTTAAATCCAATCGAGTACGTATGGGGAAGCGTACTGCAGCACTTGTACATCCACCAACGACCATCCAGCAGTTTTCAAATGCTTTGGTGGAGGAATGGAACGCCGTACCACAAGAACTCCTTATCAACGCTGTGGACAACATGGGAGCAGGTTGTAGAGCATGCATTGCCGTCCATGGTGATCACAAACCCTATTAAAAATCCCATCCTATCTTTTCTAACGTCCAGGGGACCAGCATAAATAGCGGTGACTTCAATGTAATTATTACCCTTGAACAGAAGTATCATCAAGGCTTTCAACACCGTTCCTCACAAGCATCTTCTAACTAAACTGCGTGCCTGCGGAGTATCGCCTCAGTTGGGCGACTGGATTCGTGATTTCTTGTCAGAAAGATCACAGTTCGTAGTAATAGACGGAAAGTCATCGAGTAAAACAGAAGTAATATCCGGCGTTCCCCAAGGAAGTTTTATAGGCCCTCTGTTGTTCCTGGTCTATATTAACGACATAGGAGACAATCTGAGTAGCCGTCTTGGATTGTTTGCAGATGATGCTGTCATTTACCGTCTTGTAAAGTCATCAGATGATCAAAACGACTTGCAAAATGATGCCGGTCGGAGTGGCCGAGCGGTTCTAAGCGCTTCAGTCTGGAACCGCGTGACCGCTACGGTCGCAGGTTCGAATCCTGCCGCGGGCATGAATGTGTCTGATGTCCTTAGGTTAGTTAGGTTTAAGTAGTTCTAAGTTCTAGGGGACTGATGACCTCAGAAGTTAAGTCCCATAGTGCTCAGAGCCAATTGAACCATTTTGCAAAATGATTTAGATAAGATATCTGTATGGTGCGAAAAGTGGCGATTGACCCTGAATAAGGAAAAGTGTGAAGTTATTCACATGAGTACTAAAAGAAATCAGCTAAATTTCGATTACGCGATAGGTCACACAAATCTGAAGGCTGTATATTCAACTAAATACTTAGGGATTACAATTACGAATAACGTAAATTGGAACGATCGCATAGATAATATTGTGGGTAGAGCTAACCAAAGACTGCGATTCATTGGCAGAACACTTAGAAGGTGCAACAGGTCTACTAAAGAGACTGCTTACACAACGCTTGTCCGCCCTATTCTGGAGTATTGCTGTGTGGTGTGGGATCCGCATCAAGTGGGACTGACGGATGACATCGAAAAAGTACAAAGAAGGGCTGCCCGTTTTGTATTATCGCGAAATAGGGGAGATAGTGTCACAAACATGATACGTGAATTGAAATGGCAATCATTAAAACAAAAGCGTTTTTCGTTGCGACGGGATCTTCTCATGAAATTTCAATCAGCAGTTTTCTCCTCCGATTGCGAAAACATTCTGTTGGCACCCACCTACATAGGGAGAAATGATCATCACGATAAAATAAGAGAAATCAGGGCTCGCACAGAAAAATTTTAGTGCTTGTTTTTCCCGCGTGCCTTTCGAGAGTGGAATGGTAGAGAGATAGCTGTTTCAAATGGCTCTGAGCACTATGGGACTTAACAGATATGGTCATCAGTCCCCTAGAACTTAGAACTACTTAAACCTAACTAACCTAAGGACATCCCACAACGCCCAAAAATCACGAGGCAGAGAAAATCCCTGACCCCGCTGGGAATCGAACCTGGGAACCCGGGCGTGGGAAGCGAGAACGCTACCGCACGACCACGAGAGAGATAGCTGGAAGGTGGTTCATTGAACCGTCTGCCAGGCACTTAATTGTGAATAGCAGAGTAATCAAGTAGATGTAGATGTAGATTTCTGTTCGTCTTAGTTTGTATTTCTTTCAGCTACCATCTGTAGTATACTGAGCAGTTCTTTCTACGTATGATCCAAGCTTCGTCGACCTATGTTACTTGGCAGTCACACATCATGCGAAAGTTACTTTTGTCCTTAAGTTTTGCACACTAGTCTAAAATATGCTGCAGTTCGCAACAAGGGGAAACCCTTGGTTGCTCAGTCGTTTTCCCAGCCATGTATTCAGGATTCTCTTTCCCAATGAACAGAACTGCATTCGTTCCTGAATGAGTGGAGCAAAAAAGTCATCATCATCAATGCAAAAAGTTTTTCATCTACTCCGATTCCTACAAGCATTGCAGCGAATGTAGGCGAACAATACAGGATACAATTCTTCTACTACAACAGCAGGGGACACATGTATCGTATTATTATTATTATTATTTATTTTCCTGTCACAGTTGCATACATTTGCATACATTCAGGCAATGGTTCGAAAATGAAAAGAATCGTTCGAAACTGGTCACCATTCAAGAATATGCATACAGTTGTGACAGGAAACTAAATAAATAATAAAATACAGTTGCTGGTCCTTCATGCCAATGTAATGTTATAATTGCATTAATATTTCATTCTGCTGCGTGCCCGGGCGCCTTGGAAACAGGAGCAACGCGCATGCAGCCCAAACAGTCAAGGAGGTCTACAAGGAAAACATTGCGACACATGAGTCACTCCCTGCAGGCTTTTATCTGTCTGCTGAGTCAGAAAGCTATGCAACTGTGGGAGGAGGAGTGGCTGGTGGTGGGGGCAATAAGCTGCCGTGGGCGTAGCCAGACATACAGCCATGCAGCCGCTGCATACTTCGAACCGACTGCTCTGCTGGGATGACGTCAGCCACACCCACCTCTGCGTAGAACACTTTCAACACATAGCTTCATTCTCTAGCGGGAGCCCTCTCCTCCTCCACCCCACCCGTCCGCCCCCCCTCCACATCCCTCCCTCTCTACCTACGCCAAAAAGAGTCAGTGTACAAATCTCTGTGCGACGCATGTTAATTGAACACAATTTATATTTTCATGACAGGGCAGCAGCATATTTAAGGAAGGGGGGGGGGGGGGGGGGGTAGGACGTCAAACGGGCCGACTTGGAGCAGGAGAGGCACCACAAGACATTTTAATTTTCACTGTCTATACTTTTACAAGTAAATTCATAAAACTTTGTCAGCATGACCAGGAAGGATTCAAGATTCACACTCGTAACAGCGGAAGTTCAAAAACATAACAAAATAAACTTTTTTGGATATGAAATTTCATCATTTTTTCACTTACTGTTGGCTGCATTTTTCTTCACAAGTACGAGAGATTCTTTGATGAATTTTGCACAGCGTACAAACCATACTTACAGGTGTATGAAACTCTAGAATTTTCCAAATCTATTAAAAACTGTGGTAAAAATTGAGATAATTAACTACAAAATTTGATTTTTTTCTAAACATAAAGTTTAAAACGTAACAGATCATTCATTTTTTTTTCATAAATTAAATAGATTCTAAAGTTTCAGACACCTGTAAGTATGGTTTGTATGTTGTGCAAAATTCATCGAACAGTCTCTCTTACTTATGAAGGAAAGTGTACCTATAACAACAAATGCAGCCAATAGTAAGTGAAAAAATGATGAAATTTCACATGTAAAAAAAAAAATTTTGTTATGTTTTTGAACTTCCGCTGTTACGAGTGTGAATCCTGAATCCTTCCTGGTCATGCTGACAAAGTTTTATGAAGTTACTTGTAAAAGTATAGACAGTGGAAATTAAAATGTCTTGTGGTGCCTCTCCAGCTCCAAGTCGGCCCGATTGACGTCCTACCCCCCTTAAGCGAACACCTGCCCTCTATTTTAGCTGACTTGAAGACAAGTAGGATGAAATTTGTGTACCGTCTGGACTCCGGTCTAAGTTGTTGGTTTTAGAGTGTTGCAAAGTGGCTAGCTCATCCTCTTTAGTCCAGCGATCAGCTGACCAACTGGCAACATTTATCTGTTGTTTTTATGTAAGATATTACGTTTGTATTTCTCTTCTTTGCAGAAAGGCTTACAACTAAGAAGGGATAGTAGACATTAGTTTAGTCTTTCCATATACACTGGCTGACAAAAAAAGTGAAGCGCCGAGAAGGCATGTTAGCTACACGCACACATCACTGGTAAGTATTTAAATGACTATAGAGTTGTGATTCTCTGTGACAAGTAGAATGGCCACCAGAGTGCATTAGTGTTATTCGTGTTTAATGTTGTTACCAGGTCTGGTAGGGTATACAGGGTGAAGAAAAATGCCGCACTTGGCGGTCGGCATGGAATTTCTCACCCCAGTTCAAGACAAAAGTGTATCTAGCAAAATCTAGTCCCGCCAATAGATGTAACAGAAATGTGATTTAAAAAACGAGGTTCTGGCAACGCTGCAACTGTGTGCAGCGTGACCATGAACTTGTACCATGAACTCTCCGCTCCTATGGAGTTGTACCATTAGCTCAGTGACACGAGGCAGTGCCATGAGGAATGGATATGCAGACTCGCCGATGTTCGAATCGCATCCAGCTTTTTTTTAGTTAAAGCATGAAATTGTATCCAGTTGACACCTCCACAGTACGGTAACTTGTATATTTCTTTCTGTTACTGGTACCTTTATTTAAACATTAAGACATAACATGAACTTCTTACAGACGTAAACGGCCACTTTGTATCGTCCATGGCACAAATAAAGCCAATACAAAATAATAGTGGATACAGTATCTTCGTCTGTATCCAATAATGTACCAAAAACACGATACGTAAGATACTATATTGCACAATAGTTCCATTCTGTACTTTTGGCGTCCAAGCTTATCTTCAAAGAGTTGGTAAACACACGTACGAGCAACTTTCACTTTAGAGAAGGTGTTCGAAGTTACTACCTTGCATTTTCAAATACTTCTCCACTCGCTGGATCATAACTTGCTGGACCCTATGCAACACACCTGCATCCATCATTGCTGAAGTGGCATATACGGGAGCTACTGGGTCGTGCACATCCGTGGATGGAGTTCAATAAACTTGTTCCTTTAAGTGACCCAAAAATAAAAATCTAGTGGATGAAGGTGCGTGGAACGTGGAGACCAGAACATTGGACCTCCACTGTCAATCCATTACCGTGGAAAAGCTTAATTTAAATAGTTACAACATGCATTCCAATGTGTGGCGGTGCACCATCATGGTGAAACCATAACCATCGCCTAAAACAAAATGGAACATTTTCTAATGCGTCAGGCAAAGTATTGCAAAGAAACGTGCGATATAGGGCTGCATTCAACTTGTCCAGCAACAAGTAAGGGACCAAAAGCACGCCTCCCATGATTCCAGCCCACAAGTTTATGCCAAAGTGCGCCTGAAAGCCACGTTCACGGGTGACCTGTGGATTGCGTTGCGACTAATAATGGCTGTTGTGGAGTTTGAAACTACCTTCACGAGTGAAGCTAGTTTCTTCAGTCAATACGAAGTTATTTATAAAATGTTTGTTATCTTTCACTTGGTGCAAAAGCCATTCATAAAGCTATACTCGTCGGACACGGTCTTCTGGCCACTGGTGTTGACTTAACGAATAACGATATGGATGCAGTTCTTCGTCGTGCAACACTTCAACAACCAGTCTTTGAGGTATCTGTAACTGCCTTGCAATAGCACTGGTTCTTCACCGAGGTAACTGGTGAACAGTTTTAAGAATCGCGTCCTCTGTAGAGTACATCTAGACCTTGGACGACCTCTGTCCATTACTTGTGGATGAAGATTACCTGTTTCCCGAAGGCGTTACCCAAGGCGACGAAAAACATTCTTATCAGGATGACGCCTTTGAGGGTACCGTATAGCATACACACAAGCAGCAGCAGCAGCAACATGGTTACCGGATGCACTCAGCACCAAAAGCATACCGACATATCATCTTTTATGTACTCCATCAGAAAGCTGCCCTACATGAGCTAGACGGGATTTGTTATGATTGTACACTGCGCGGTTAGTAGACTCATGCCTGCAGTTTAATTTGTCCCACAGTCATATGATAGGCTATTGTCATGTGACAGAATGATGGCCTGCTTAAAAACGACGAGAACTATGGAACGGACGTCTAAACAATAAAAAAGAAACCTGACGCGAAATCGAACCATAGCTCCATGGTGGGTGTGGGTTTGCTGTCCCAGAAGTCTGCTCAGTGAGCTACGATGACTGCTATTGTAGAGCAGGGTGATACACGTTCCTCTGTACATTCAGATGCGTTGCACGACGTGACAGTGTTGCCAGCTCCTCATTTTCACACATGTGTTTTCAAAATGCATCAGATCTGAATTCGCTAGATAAACTTTTGTCTTGAATCTGGATGAGGAATCGCATGCCGACCTCCAAATGCGGCATTTTTTCTCCACCCCGTATAAGGGGCGTCAACACCATCAGATGTTAAGTGATCACTGTGAAGGAAACGGAGATATCGAATATACATGTGAGACAACATTATCAACACCCAATAGAGTCTGAAAAGGTCCTCATCGTGGGTCTCATTTTCTCTAGTAGTCGAATAGTGTAACATCCAGATTTGTGGGACCTTCGGTTGTTAGAGTAGCCTGATGTTGGAATGCAAAGGTGTACAAGGACAAGGAGTGTACCACTCATCCTACTAGTTAGACTCACTGTATTGTGCACCAAGCACACTGTAACCCCTAACCTCTCTATGTCTGTGCCTGCCATCCGAGAACAGGTAATGGACTCCCCGCAACTTAAAGTGTTGTCCTGCACCATTGGTCAGAGACTAGTTACAGCAGCACTAAGGAATTACCGTCCCACGAGTAAGCTGCCGTTAACGCCACAGCAGAGACGGCTGCGTTTGGAGTGGTGCCGTGACTGCGAATCATGGACAGTTGATGAATGGCGCCGCATTATGTTCAGGGATGAATCACTGTTCTGCATTGCCCCGAATGACCATAGTAGGTGGGTATGGGGGCGACTTGGGCACTATTCCCATTCTCCCAATGTTTTAGAGAGGCAAAGTGCTGTTACTCCTGACGGCATAGTGTCGGGAGCCATCAGCTATGACTTGAGGTCACGGTTGGTAGTGACTGTGGAAACTCTGGTGGAACAACAGTACGTCATGGACATTCTGTATCTTCATGTGTTGCCTCTCATGCAACCATATCGTGGTGCCATGTTTCAGCAGAACAATGCTCGTCCATACGAACTGTCTGTGTGATGTTGAGGTACTCCTGTGTTTGGCAAGTTCCCAGATCTGTCCTCGATAGAACTCGTGGAATCAGCTCGGCCGTTAACTACATCACAGTGGGTGTGTATTTGAGTATACACATAATTTTTAGAGAAATGTTGTATATTTCATGTTTTGTTTGGTTTTTATTGTTTTATCACTTTTAAGAACATTAAACACCTGGTTCTCTTACACCTCAAAACATCATCGATTTTTGTTACCGAAAACGGCCAAAATACACGAACTTAAATTGAGTTCCATAACTCTTCAAGAAATTGACAACATCGACACAGATCTGTAATTGCGACTCTTTTTGTAACGAGGCACGACTGAACATTTTTCCATGATTCGGAACCCATCACTGTACCAATAATCTACAGTAAACTTCTGCTACAAGGGGAGAAAATTCTGTTACATAATCTATATAGAATCGCGGTGTCTGTCTTATCAGGTCCCGATGGCTTCCCTCTGTTGGGCGATTTTTTTTCCATTCCATGATCATTTATCTCAGAATATAACGTTTCGGCGTTCGTACGAAGACTTAAATGAGGAAGTGTATTTAGCTCTACAGAGAAATAATTTTAGACGACTAAATTCAGTGTTTCGGTCTTCTCCCGTCATCTGCCATTTCGGTTTCAGTGCGTTTACTGAGTGGTTAGGTTGCTATATGCTAAAGTGGCAGGTTAGGAATCCAAAGGCCTCGGGTTCGATACCTGCTTAATCCTAAGATTTTTATCTGTAATTCACGACTTCTTTCATCTGTGGTAATATTTGTTGATGTGAAGAATGCCGAGCTGCACCGCGGTTCGGAATCCACGTTAAACTGTAGGTCCCTGTAATAATTGGCTGGGTCACTCGGTTCAAAGATTAGAGGAAGGCAACGGCATACCATTTCCAAGAGGACCATGCGTAGTAAAGCAATGAGGTGTTCAAAACAATCTTCGGACTGATAACTGCTTCAGTTTTTATATGATGAGTAAGTGAGCCAGTATGAGTGATTGAACAGATAATTTTGATCCGTTTACTGACTTAACTTAATATTATGGCATGTACCGTGCTTGTATGACAGTGTTATATTAGTCCTGTGGAATAAAACACATGTATATGATCTGCGTTGCGCTAACTATTGCGGAATATAGTTCACCTGCACCTTCTTCTCTTCATTTTCGTTCTCGGAGGACCAAGTTAATTCGAAACTACTTCGCTTCTTCTGGTCGTCAACCTCGTCCAATATGCGATCATTTTCATAGGATGGTAAGTCAATTATTGTCCGCAATTTAGCTACATTTTTGTTTATTTTGGTAGTACTGGCGTTTTACGTTGATGACGCATGCTTTGAAACTTCCTGGCAGATTAAAACTGTGTGCCCGACCGAGACTCGAACTCGGGACCTTTGCCTTCCGCGGGCAAGTGCTCTACCAACTGAGCTACCGAAGCACGACTCACGTCCGGTACCCACAGCTTTACTTCTGCCAGTATCTCGTCTCCTACCTTCCAAACTTTACAGAAGCTCTTCTGCGAACCATGCAGAACTAGCACTCCTGAAAGAAAGGATATAGCGGAGACATGGCTTAGCCACAGCCTGGGGGATGTTTCCAGAATGAGATTTTCACTCTGCAGCGGAGTGTGCGCTGATATGAAACTTCCTGGCAGATTAAAACTGTGTGCCCGACCGAGACTCGAACTCGGGACCTTTGCCTTCGCGGGCAAGTGCTCTCTTAGACAGGTGATTAACTATTGACGAATTGGCACATTGTCTGCAAATTAGTCACGGTTCTGCCTACGAAATCATCCACAACAGACTTGGGTTTCATAAAGTTTGTGCAAGATGGGTCCCAAAATAACTCACACAATTGCATAAACAAACGCGCTTGTACATCTGCAAAAAACATTTGCATCGCTATGGTAACGAAGGGGAGAACTACTTAGACAGGATCATTACTGGCGACGAAACATTGATCCATCATTACGAGCCGAAGAGTAAACGGTAGCGTATGGAATGGAAACATCAAAATTCGCTGTGCAAGAAAAACTTCAAGACCAACCCGTCCGCAGGAAAACTGATGCTTACGGTTTTTTGGGACGCACAAGGTCCAGTACTGCAACATAATGGAGAAAGGGGGCACAACGATAAACAGTGTACTTTACAGTGAGATGCTTACTGCCAGACCAAAGCCTGCAATTCGAAGCAAACGCCGAGGATTGCTGTCAAAAGGTGTTCTGTTGTTGCACGACAATGCCCGTCCGCATACTGCTGCCCACACTGCTGCAACGCTCCATAAACTCAACTTTGAAGTACTGGATCATCCTCCATATAGTCCCGATATTGCCCCTTCTGACAATCACTTGTTCGGTCCACTCAAACAGGCATTAAGGGGCCGCTGTGAAAGAAGCGGTGCATTCCTGGCTCGCAGCTCAACCGAGAACCTTCTTTTATGAGAGCATCAGGAAGCTTGTACAACGATGTACCAAGTGCGTTGGAACACAAGGAGACTATGTCGAAAAATGATGTTCTTGTAAGTTTCCAATTTGATTACAATAAAATTTTATAACTACTTTGCAAATAATAATTGACTTACCCTCGTATTTTGCAGCATTCTTGGCTATTCTGTTTAAGATGGTTTTTTCCCTTCGGTGTAATTCTGTCCTGGAAATCTATGAAACCTTACTTTTTATTTAAAATCCACCCTGTTGTAAGTCTTTGTTTCTCGTAGTCCTACACTTGTGATCAAAAATACACGGACACCTGGCTGGAAATGACTTACAAGTTCGTGGCGCCCTCCATCGGTAATGCTGGAATTCAACATGATGTTGACCCACCCTTAGCCTTGATGACGGCTTCCACTCTCGCAGGCACACGTTCAACCAGATGCTGGAGGATTTCTTGGGGAATGGCAGCCTATTCTTCACGGAGTGCTGCACTGAGGAGAGGTATTGATGTCGGTCCCTGAGGCCTGGCACGAAGTCGGCGTTTCAAAACAACCCAGAAGTGTTCTATAGGATTCAGGTCAGGACTCTGGGCAGGCCAGTTCATTCCAGGGATGTTATTGTCGCGTAACCACTCCGCCACAGGCCGTGCATTATGAACAGGTGCTCGATCGTGATGAAAGATGCAATAGCCATCCCCGAAATGCTCTTCAACAGTGGGAAGCAAGAAGGTGCTTAAAACATCAATGTAGGCCTGTGCTGTGAAAGTGCCACGCGAAACAATAAGGGGTGCAAGCCCCCTCCATGAAAAACACGGTCACACCATAACACCACCGCCTCCGAATTTTACTGTTGGCATTACACACGCTGGCAGATGACGTTCACCGGGCAGTGGCCATACCCACACCCTGCCTTCGGATCGTAACATTGTGTACCGTGATTCGTTACTCCACACAACGTTTTTCCACTGTTCAATCGTCTGATGTTTACGCTCATTACACCAAGCGAGGCGTGGAAATCTCGCGTACAAACGTATGACACAAGTAACACCCAATCACTTAACCACGTTCGAAGTCCGTGAATGCCGCGGAGCGCTCCATTCTGCTCTCTCACTATGTCCAATAACTACTGAGGTCGCTGATATGGAGTGCATGGCAGTAGGTGGCAGCATATTGCACATAATATGAAAAACGTATGTTTTTGGGGGTTTCCAGATACTTTTGATCACATAGTGTATTTCTTCCAGATCCCTTTACTGCTCTTATTTCCACTGTACTTTGATTCTCTTGCTCACAGGAAACTGCATTATCTAAGGTGCCATTCTAAGGATATGTTCGAAAAACAGAGTCTTTTTTCCCATGACGCTGTCTAAAATCCTTTCTATCTGGGTACACAGTTCTGGTTCGTTAGTCTTCTGTACTGACCGTCTCGTTTTATTCGTGACCCCAGTATCTTCCTGTGAATCCGTTGTACCCTCCTCAGCAATCTGTTTCTTACAAGGCTCAGACTTTCTGATGTGTATAAGACTTCAGGATTACTGTCTGGTAATGTCTTAATTTTGTATTGATCGAAAGTTTCTTCTTGCATGTCAATATGTCTTTAAATCGTTAGGATTCTTCTTAGTCTAGCTTTTCATAGTAAGTTTCCATACTAAATCCTACTCACATTGCTTCTTTTTCTGCCGGTCCGTTTTCTATATAGGTCTATTTAAATCTCTCCACCTTTTAAATTTTCCCTCCTCTTCATGTCATTCAACTACGAACTCTCTTGGCATTCTTCGTATGGTGTGTCTTCTCGATGGAGATGTGTGGATCGGCTTTAGCCACCTATCTCTGGTGTTGGGTGGGGTGATGAGTCACCTCTTCTTACGATTTCGATAATATTACAATATTGTCTGCGAATGCATTTTTCCTTGTATCTCTGTCGTATTCCATCCACTTCTTTTGTTCCTTGTCGCCATTCCCTATTCACCTTATCAAGGACACGGTTGAAGAACAATTGGGATGAGTCTAGCTCCTTGTCTGATTTCGCTTTTCACGATGAACGGCTCTGGAAGCTTTCCTCTGAACCTGACCTTGGATGTCGTATTGGCTAAGGTCTGTATAATAATTTCACCGGATTTTCGTGCAAACACATCTCCTCCAAAATTTGGAGCAAGAAATTGTTGCAACTTCATGTACTGGAGCTAGAAAAAACAGCTTCTACATGCATGACGTGTCGTTTCTTGGCAACTTAGCAAGTGTTCATTCTGTATGCGCTTACATGTGTGGGTGCGAGTCGCTGGACTAATGCCAGCCCTTCTCCGAATGACAAGAAAATCGTTACGCAGTTCTATCTACTGCGGAACTTCCCGGTTAGGCACGAGTTAGCGACGATCCTATCAGGCGAATGCGATATCTACGCCTATGCAGTGTTTTGTGTTTGAACTACTATCTGCCTAAACGATCTAGTGTTTTCATTAAGATCCAATACACAGTCGTCTGCAAGCATTTCATCAAACGTTTATTATATTAATCTGCGTTCGGTGTTTCTTTAAATCAATAGACTGTAGAAATGTAACTCTTTCCCAGGTAACTGCAGGGTCTCATGTAGATACAGCATTGTTGGTTGGAAAGAGGCGTTACCTGTTGTGCAGCATTGTAAGTTTTTCACGATTGCACTATGAGCTGAAAGTATTTTCTTGCGATTTGCTAATCAATTTATTTCCTTCATACTTATCACCCTAGCATGGGAGTCTTAAGTGAAGAACATGATTGAATTTCGTATCGTTGACGGTCGATTCGAATTTCTTCAGAGACTCTTGTATTGTATAGCAGCTTGGCAGTCAGAAAGCCGAGATGTACGACCATTAACACAATTTACAGAGTCGAGCTGCCAAGAGGATTTGATGTGTAAAGGTTTTCTTGTGATTTTGTTACGGAATTTTTTCTGGGAATTCGCAGCTCCATGAAATAATACACAAAAAAATCTCGCACGCTCTGCCCCTACCACGGTTAGAACTGACGATTTTCTTAACCGTTGGAACACGAGATACGGGCGGTACCACGTGGCTACGGACACACTGCTGCCAGCACGCTACTCTCGCCATGGTATTGGTCGTTCAGCCTCATAACGCATCGTGAAAGATATTAAAAGTTGTCACGTATGTGAAGAATAGCATTTCCTTAGCCAAAAAATTGAAATTTCTGTCTCAGTGTCTTAGTTTACGTGAGGATTATATACCATGAGTCATTCAAATGGAAAGGGAATATCAAGCGAATTTAGCGAGTCAGTTCAGTACCATATGCGGAGGTGATTGCACTGTCACAGTGTTGCCAAATGTTTGTGACGATGTTGCCAATTCTCAGCTGTGCTAGGAACAGCTCTGTAGCGTTATAGGAGGAGAATCCTGTGCTTGTGTCATAGGAGGATACGGAGAGGAGGCGCGGGGTATGGTTAATATGCAGCGTTTTCTCCTACCAGCTGTGTCAAACATTCAGGTGTGTAATCTTCCATCACGATTACAGTTTCCCACAAAATATATACGAATAAAACACTTACCTTGTACCTTTGTTACAAAAGATTATTTCAGTACAATAAAAAGTCTTTGGAAATCAACTTTGCCAACCTGTCACGAAAAGTAAGATAACAAACACTTTGCACCTCGAAATCGATTGCATCTATGTGCAGTCTTGTGATCATACAAGTAGAATTTCATAAATTGCACGAGAATGTAGAAAAATGTTGGTGCGAATGGAAGCGGTAAGAAACGCAGTTAACTAATTATTCTGAACCACGTATTAATCAATTCTTTTGAAAATTCAGAAGAGAAGAAACTAAAAGTTATGCCCATTAAGACAGAAACTAAAGTGAAGATGCGGGTACTGTGCAGATCTGCGCTTTTTCATCTTCAGATCTATACAAATAATGTATACTAACCAGCGTATTCTTTCCTTTCGTAATGTTTCCGTATTGTTTAGTCTTCTTATGATGAACTGGATCCACACCCGTGAGTCTGATTTTTTCTTTGTATCCTTCCATCTACTATCTTTGTGTGTTATTGTTCGATGTTCAAAAAGCAAAATATTATGTCTGCTCCCACGAGGTATTAAAATGATGTCGCAAAAAGGCTAACGAATTATAATCAAAATATAGTGAGACGCCAATTTGTCTGTCGTCACGGTGTTAAGTGGACAGAAATAGTTGGGTGTTATTGTCGTCTTTTCTTATTGAGATTTTCATATTACCCTGACACAAGACGCCGAAATAAATGTGTATATTCTCCGTGATGAAACATCCCACATTCCATTCATCCTGATCCATTCGTTACGTGCATCGGCGGCAATGAGTGATAGGAAAGCTGTTGTGGGGTGACGAATAACAATAACAATGGTAGTAATTACAAATCAATAATCAAAGATGTTTACTGCATTACAGACGATTAACCAAATAACCAAGAATGGCTGAGTGTTTAATTGGCGCACTGAGTAGGTGTTCTTACCACTTTGTTACTGAATTCTGTTCTAGTTCTTTGCAGAGAGAAAACAAAGAACCCTGTAGCCATACATATAGCTAGTACAACGAGATATTACATATCAACTATCCTTGCTTTACCTCACGAGACGAACATGGCGTCATTGAGCTGATATTTTATACACATTTCTGTTTTCTCTCTCTGTCTCTCTCTCTCTCTCTCTCTTTATTTTTATTTTAATTTTTTGAGGAAAGCATCGAGAAGCGCGATAATTAGCAAGTAGGCATATAACCTGTTTACAGTTATTTCCATCGGGATACATAATGCTAAAATACAACTTTTAAGTGTGTTATTGCGTAATTCCAGTTATTGACAGTCTATTCGTGAGCTTGCTCGCATTCAGTGGGGTGAAACCTATCACAGAAGCAAGCAAAACAAATATTTCTTGCACCATGCGCAACACATAAACGAAATCTTGCTGCACTGACGTGTTGTCCGATATATTGCACGGAAAACATATCTGATTCATGTCGCTAAATACAGCTCTATCAGATATCAATTTGGAAGCGCACCAAGTGTATAAAATTATCTCTTGAAATACGCAGAAAGGCCCATAGAGGTATTCGACTGAAACATAGCCATGACCAAGATTGTAACTGGGGTCGACATCATCGTCGTCTACCACCTTGACAACTCGAGCGGTGACAGTGCTCGGCCGGTTACTTACGTTTACTGGTATCAAAGCTACAGCATGAAAACACAAAAATGTTAATAACCCGAAGATCGTTAGTTTTGGAACCCATAGAAAGTAAAGCAGTCATCAGTCGGAAGAGTGGTTTGAACACCACAGTGCTTTAATAGGCACGGACTTGTTGGAGGTGGTATGCTGTTGCTTTCATCCGACCTTTGAGTTGACTTACCTAGCCAGTTAATAGGGGACCTACAGTTTTACGTGGCTTTCGGACCGAGGTGCAACTCGGCATTTTTCACCTCAACAAACACTGCCCCAGGGGAAATATGTGTAAAACGGCACATAAACATCGTGGGACTGGTGAGGGATCGAACCTGAGACCTTCGTATCCATAGTGTTGCTCATTATCACCTTGCCACCATGCAGCCAACACTGTGGTTTCTGCTTGCCATTAAAATTAAGGATCTCTCGTTTGTGCCTGCGTTGGCACTTGCGTGTCCCTTAGGAGACCTTACCTTTGGGATTACCCTCGTATACGTGCGTGTAAACGCCTTCCAATGCCCACTCAAGAAAGACAAGGATACCTAGTCTAGCTTCAATATTACAATTACGCCTCTGTTTGTGGATGAACGCAGACTTAGGTTGATAATCATTTTGAATATTTCTCAGTACTGTACCCATTGGTGTGAAACTCGTTTTCTCACAATGATTCCCACAGCTACAGGAACACTACTTTAATACCTCTTACACAAAATACTTACGCAGTGCTATCAGACGAAAAGATCAACCTGACACAAACTGTGGGAAGTTTGTTTTACAACCTTCGTACCCGGATAAAGAGCTTTTCCTATTTGAGATATCTGTGAACGTTGCTGCATAAGACGATTTAAGAAGAAACTAAATTCCTTCAGCTACGCCAATTTTTAAAGAAATCGTGTTAACGGCACTAAATCGTGGTTTGTAAATCGTTTACCAGCCGTACTCCGCCGCATTTCGCTGGTTCGAAGGCAAAAAGCTTACTGACAAATTTCACAGAAGGAAAAGGGGGACGAAATGTCTCCCACTCGAAGGTCATGTTGTTTACTTAAATGATTACAAAATCGGGTAAAACGAACAATGAGGTTGTCAGTATGAGCACATTACTGTTGTCAATATGATGTTGCACCGCCCAGGGCCTGTAGTGATAAAGGGCCCGTTTAGGGCAGGCATATTCTACACAGAAGTGGAAGAGAGAGCATCACTAAATTCTACAATCCGTATGCTTTGCATACACACAGAAATTACTGTTACTGTGTACTTATGGAGCCCAATGAGTGAATTGCATATTTCCCGGTGAGAAAGAGCACTGGCAAACAGTCTTCGCTACATTAGGTTACTTAAACTGGCGTCACTTTGAGCTAGAATTGATGGCCAGCGACTAAGTGTAAGGACAGTGAGTCGGATGCGGGTTTTGCAACTGTGAAATACTTTCCTTACATTATGGAAGCGAATATTAAATTTGAACTAATATTGCGAAAATTTTGGACTTGGATAGCTTAGAATGAAAATGTTTATTACAGAGGAAAACAATTGATTTTCTAAAACATTCTGTGTCATACACAACTTGAAACAGGTCACGTCGACCAAATCATATGGAAGAACCGACAGCGACGTATATTGGAAGGCAGTAAGATCCCTTGGCTTTCGGTTTGGCAGTATTCGACAGCCATTTCTAGGCGCATGTAAATGAAGAAAGGCAGCGCGTTTTCGTTATCAAGTAACGTCTTCATTAATTACTTTAGTTTTAATGTGCTCTACGAGTAATTGCTGATGTTTGATATTAATATGAAAAGGATTCCGTAGACAGGGAAAGAACTTGTTCTTGGGCAACTACTTCTATAATGACGAAAAGGACTTAAATGATCTTCAAGCACATGTGTTCCAGCAGCGGTATGAAGAAAATGATAGTAATAATGACGGTGCTAATCGAATTATCCGGTAACTTCACACTTCACAGTGGATTATCTGGAACTAAGAAATTTCCTGAATTAGTGAAAATTTCAAAATGGCTTAAAATCGAGGCTATGACGCCTAGAAGAGTCTTTACATCCTGCTGACATGAGAATAGCATAATCTTCACGTCAGAAGCTTGCTTTTACTTAACCATTTAATAGACTCGCGTTTTTTTCCACCGTGACTAGTTTTGTAAACTAAGCACATCATCCATTACAGCACACTCCTGGGGCTGGGAAATGTGGCCACAATGGTCTGTTGGAACGAACTATCACAAGTGGAATACGTGGGTTCAGGCATTTACTTTTAAGAGGCACAAACAGATTTACTTTACCTCTGGTAACCTCAAGAGAAAGCTGTTATAATCCAGAATCCGCATTAAACATCACCTTCCTTCATTCCAAACTGGGCAGAGCCAGTTTACGTTGGAAAATGACAAAGGTGGAGGTCAGGGTAAACAGAAATACTGTCACCAGTAAACTTACTTATATTAGAAAATTTTATTTTATTTGATGAACTGATAGCCGTCTAAAGGAACAGGGCTCGTATTTTACTTGTACTTGATTGAACTAGAGACGTTGAAAAATTTGGTGCTGGACTGTGATTCGAATCCGTATCTCCTCTTTCGAGGATCTGAATCTCTCGGAACAGTATAGTTCAGTCATTTCATTCCTTTTCCCAAGACTGCAGTCTTCTCTAGGTCTCCTCCAAAGGTAAATATGTGGGTCCGAATCCTGATCTAGTACAAAAATATTCATAATTTCAATTCAAGCCCTATCACGTGCACACCGGCCTGCTAGTGAAAATTAATGTGCATTTTTAATGTCTGTTCATGTTGCCAACAATTTCTGGACAAACACGCTCACATCTTACTGTTGGTGAGTAAGCAATTGATACTTAGGCAATATTCGTGGACAATAAAGATGAACGATAGGAGTGCGGTTCGATTGTCGCTCAGGCACAAAAATTTGTCTCCTTATTTTAGATTAAACATCTAGCAGCTGGCAAGAAAAACCGATACGTAACATTTGATTGTACTTAGTTAACAATCCGATTACGTCTTGGGTTCGTATCTCCGTAGCAGAACTTCACATCATGAGCTTCATCTTTAAATTCATACACACTTCGTTACTTCTGAATTGAGGTATATCAGACCTCTTTCATGGTTAGTTAACAGGGATGAAAGGGTCTTGGTAGGAGTCCCGGTTTATTACAAAAACTGTCGTCTTTTATTTTCAAGTTTAGATTTGGTTATTGATTCAGGCGAAAATTTCGGTACTTCATGACTCTTCATGGATAGTCAGCAATATGATATGGTATGATTAGATTAGATTAATACTTGTTCCATGGATCATGAATACGACATTTCGTAATGATGTGGAACGAGTCATTTTAATGAAAGATTTCTTTACATACCAGTATTCAATTTCTTTACAACAATTTTTTACCCTCTCTCTCTCTCTCTCACACACACACACACACACACACACACACACACACACATTATCTTTTTATTTTTATTTGTTTGTTGTGCTCGACTATCGGCGAGGCACGAAAACGTCCGTGAATGAGTTTCTTAGTTTTGAGTACAGTTACGAAAGAAATATAAAAACAACTATGAGAGTTATTGATTTATGATGCTTAGTAGCAGTCAGTTCTGAGTATCATTAGCAACTAAGCTCCAGTCCCTAAACCTAGTTACAGAAATGCGAATCAGACGCATTACGTATTCCAGGGCGTACCAGCCGCGTCTTTGAGGCGCCAGGTATGGTCACTTCCCAGCCCGCTGTAGGATCACATCGGTTCGTCTTCTTCCTGCTGGTAATGTAACTGAGATTTGGCAACAACGCAAGGTATGTTTGGCAACTCTATGATCGACGAGTTACTTCCTGGTGTGCACGGAATTAAACCTCAAAGTTCACTTGATTTCTCGTATCATTTCTATTGAATAATCTGAGTTGTTATCGCTTGAGGTGTAACAGAAGATTGTAAAGTTGCAGTTTTCAGCCCAGCAAAGTCACTGAACGTGGCAATCGCAACGGATCTCGTCCTGTAAATAGCGGTGTACGAGTTCTAGCCACTATTGGCCTCGTAAGAGAAAAGCCCAAACCGTATCTATCCGCTAGCTCTGTGTTGACGTGCTGACCTGTGGAAACGCGACTGTTATGGTTCGCGGTATGTAACGTTTTTATCCCTTCTGTGTAAGAGCTGCAAGCAGTCAGATCAAACATCGATAACCAAATCGTAAGAAAATACTTTCAGCTCATAGTGCAATCGTGAAAAACTTGCAATGCTGCACAACAGGTAACGCCTCTTTCCGCTGCTTCTCGCTTCCCACGCCCGGGTTCCCGGGTTCGATTCCCGGCGGGGTCAGGGATTTTCTCTGCCTCGTGATGACTGGGTATTGTGTGATGTCCTTAGGTTAGTTAGGTTTAAGTAGTTCTAAGCTCTAGGGGACTGATGACCATAGCTGTTGAGTCCCATAGTGCTCAGATCCATTTTTTTTTCCGCTGCTGACAAGCAAATTTTGGGTTTCTAGGAATACGTAACTTGATTTATGAAATGCCACGTTTGCATACCAGTTGAGTATGACACAGCATACCATTTAAACACAGACCCAATCGAAATCGAAGTGAATACAGTTTTACTAATTCGTGCAGGTAGAGGCACGCTTGTGTACAGATACTCAGTTTTGTTAAACCACACTTTCGTCGTAAGGTTATCGTGGGTAGTTTTATTTCATTTCTTACAATACAGACGACAGCTAATGTAGAAAATACTTTTCTGACTATTTTGGCACGATGCGCTCTCCCCATATATAATACAAAAGCTTCGACCGCATCTGCTGCCTGGCCGTCTATTAAGCCTGGAAAGAACAAAATGACGCAGAAGTTAGCCTTTTTTACACATGCCACTATTTTGGGTTGAGAACTGAAGAGAATTATGTTCAAAGTTCCATTAAATTGATAACTTCATCAGACAGCAGAATTGCGTTTTAAAAAAATGTAGTAGCGAATGTAATAGAACACGCGACGTCTTATCAACAGTGCGCGACGCTTACCGTTACGCTACTAGCTGTGACGTAGCTATAGTACCTCTTGAAGTGAACAACAGTTCCTCCAGAACTTCGGCATTCCACAGTGCTGTGAGATAATGCATATGGCCGGATCTAGACTTCTGAGAGACAGACAGTTACAGCATTTCTTTTGCACTGCACGATGGTTTCAACAAACAGTTAGCGCAATAGAGTAGCTCAAATGGAAAGGAACACTTCCTATTTAAATTTCTGCATCCTACACTGTTGGCAGTTCTGTGTAGGTGGCAGTTACGTTATTTTATTTCGGTGATTACAATATAGAGTCGAATGTATGCACTGGGTAGCCAAGGCAGCTAGTTCATGGCGATTCGGTCAACCAACTACATGAATGTTCTGAACATCCTGTAAACCACTACAGGGAGCCTGTGTGTCAGAATTCTCATCTTGTGTGCCGCAACGGTGTTATGATAGATAAATGAGTCGAAGAGAAGAGGGTTTGGAGGTCTGGTGGACTCATGATAGTTTTATATGATGTTGGTCTCGGTTCGATTCTTCTGCCGATGTTTTTTGATAGGGAGAGGCAGATTCTATTCTCTTCTGGCTACGCCAAGTGAAGAAGGTATAATGGCATTGTGGTCTGAAAATCACATTAAACATGATATTCCTTCTCTACCAAGTAGACGTTAGGTGGAACCACAATAAAGTAAGGGGTGGCGACATATGGAAACTTTATCACCACTAACCTTTCAAAAATGGTTCAAATGGCTCTGAGCACTATGGGACTTAACATCTATGGTCATCAGTCCCCTAGAACTTAGAACTACTTAAACCTAACTAACCTAAGGACATCACACAACACCCAGCCATCACGAGGCAGAGAAAATCCCTAACCCCGCCGGGAATCGAACCCGGGAACCCGGGCGTGGGAAGCGAGAACGCTACCGCACGACCACGAGATGCGGGCCAGTAACCTTTCTTACACTAGTTATTTATTTCTAGTGACGAAACAAACCCTGTGTGTGGTTACAGGACACTTATTCCGTCTTTTATTTGAGCTTCTGTATGTCGATAAAATTGGTTCTGAACTGGGAATGCAACTCAGACCGCCCTTCGTGACAATACAGCTCGACTACAACTTGTTGTTTGTTCAAAACTGCAGATTCCTCAACATCTACACATATTGCGCATGAATGGGTTGGAATCCTGGCCCAGCACTAAACTTTTCACTATGTATTATCAAGCTCTAGCATGAGAACACCTATCTGCTGGTGGATAATAATTTTTATTTTTAATGCATTTTTATTCGTTGTCAACACTAACGATACCTGACGTTTTTGACTCCCAGTGAGACACAGAACTATTTGCGAGATCACTGTAAGTTCAAGGATGCTATTACGAGCTGCTGGTGGAGAAAAATTCGGTAAGTGTCGTCTCTTTGTGTGTAGTTAACAACGATATGTTTGGGGTTCGATTCCTAGTCAGCATTGAACTCTTTGTCATATTATTTCTAGTTCAAACATGCTCACATGTCGCTGCTGGTGTAACAAACCCATACTTAACGTTCCTTTTCTCTAGAATATAACAGCGATACGTGACGGGTTGGAGTCCTGGGAAGGAAAAAATTAATGTTTCGTCTCGTCATTTCATTTAATACATCTAGCTACCGCCGAGAAAATCCGAT
Organism: Schistocerca serialis cubense; assembly: GCF_023864345.2. Classification (NCBI taxonomy): domain Eukaryota; kingdom Metazoa; phylum Arthropoda; class Insecta; order Orthoptera; family Acrididae; genus Schistocerca; species Schistocerca serialis. Next base: position 217,291,758 of record NC_064640.1, read on the forward strand.
ATGTCAAAGTTGATGGTGCTTCGATAACAGTCCGATTAGGTTCTGGGTTCGAATCCCTGTCCAACACAAAGCTTTACCTCACTGCATTTCAAGTAAGTTACTTGTGAAGAAGCAGTATTTAACATCTGTCGTAGTTCGTTAACAGGGACAATAGATGCTGGGTAGGAATTCGCGACCGTTAAAAATGTTTATGTTATGTAATTTAATGTTGATACTTGTCAACTGATACTGTCTAAAATCGAGGTATATCACTCTCTTTATGCCTAGTCAGGAATGACTCTTAATTTCCGTCAGTCACGAAATCTTAGTTTGCATGACCTGGGTTTGAATCCATATGCAGAACGAGTCTGTTCGTCGTGTCATTTGAAGTTCATACATATTCTCAACTAGCTGCTCGTGATTAACGTAAATTTTTAATGACATTTTGTGTTAAATAACAAGTATGGTATGTTACTTTGAAGAGGAAATCATGAATACGACGAACTTACTACGTGCTTTACCTATCTGACGTAATAATGAGAGTGGTAACATTTCAGATATGTCAGTTATTGCAATAAATGCGAGCTTACAAGCCTTAAGGACAGTCTTATCTGTGATGAGGTGTTCCCTGATATTTTTAGTATCGTAGTATTACTTCACTTTCTGAGTTATTGCGATACAGAGCAGTGTTTTATAGTGGTGACTTGTTGGAACCATTTTCAATAGTCAAATGACTGTATCAAGGAGCGATTAGAGGACCTGCTAGACAGCTGCATTATGTGGGTTGTATGGGAATCAGGCGAAATGCAATCCAGGTCGTTCGGATACTTTTGAGCATGACTGTACTTCGTTAACAATCCGATTAGGTGCTGGGTTCGCATCCCTGTCACAAGCTTTATATGATGGCATTTCAGTTTTAAACATGAGCATACCTTGTTCCTTGTGAATGACACCATATTAAACGTCGTTGGGGGTAGTTCCCAGGACGGTAACTGTTATGACAGGATTCCCAGTTCAGTACAAACATTTTCGTCATTTATTTTCAGGATCTGAATTGATAACTTATATTGGTGCAAATGTCTATACTTCACGTCTCTTTATGCCTAGTGATCCGGTCTCAATAAGGCACAAACAAAGCTTAGCTTAGTTAGCAATGGCTATAGGTGCTGGGTTTGAATCCAGGTTCAGAACGACGACATTGGTCATGTCATTTAAAGTTCAAATTTGTGTACACGTAGCTGTTGATGTGTGACGAGAACAATGATATTACTGGTGATTCGCTGTTAATGTTGATATTTCCTTAGAGTGCTTGTTGCCGTTAATCGCGTTTTTCTACTGGTTCGTCCAATATCCAGTTTTCAGAGCCAATCGCTGTTGAGCGACCTTCAGCACGTGAATGGAAAACCTTTTAGAGAGCGAAAAACTTTTTTCCAATTGCTTTGTAACTCCATATATTGTCTCAAGTATTTAATTTTGACTAAGGATTAGTGTACGATATATGTAAAATAATCCGTTTTCTCAGAACTTTTGGAATGTCACTTGTTGTAATTAAGGTTAGTTTATGAGTGTTATGGGGTGTCTCATCGCTAAGAACGTGTTTTCTAATATGTTTAGTATGACGATATTAGTTGACGCTTAGACTGACTGCCATAAAGACTTTTGGTCTCTTAGTAGTCCCTTGCGGTACCCATTGTGTGTAGTCAGACGACTGTACCCCACAGGGTTTTGGTGTTTAGAGGACCTGCAACACAGCTACGTTATGTTGGTTGTATTTGGCAGTGACCCACTTTTTTTGCTGTCAAATGTACATTTTTCAAAAGAACTGTTAGTGTTAGAACACTAAAATTTTTCATGAATGTGTATAATATATATGCATGCATTTAAAAGTAAAGTGAACAAAATGCCCCTTACGGATTTCAGACAAATTTTTTAAAACTCTCACTGATAAAATTTCACTTTTTTATACATTACTGATCACAAAACAGTTTCTGTTGGGTTGATGGTTCTCAGTTTACTTGTAATTACTTATTCCATCCTAAGCACAAATTAACAAATTTTATATTTCTAAGCTCCTTAGTTCAGAATGTAATGGTACCTAAGGTCATAAAACCCAGTTTTGAGAAAAATCAGTTTAAAGTTTAATACTGCAATTTTAGAATAGTTGATTATGAGAATTGCTGTGAATTTTCATGTCCCGCATTGAGGGTCACCTGAATCATACTGATCCTTTTTTCTTCACTTGGTTCCTCTTCTTTTCTGTCTTGCTTCTTTTGTACATTTTAAATTAGCAATATCTGCTCTACAGATTCCGTCTTTATCTATCTGCACCAAGGATTCTGCAATGTTTTCAGTAAATTTTATGCCCAATGCTTCCAAAACATCCAGTTTTCATGTTACAACATCACTGAAGCACAAAGTTGCATCATAAACAGCATATTTCAAGGTTATAATCTGAACAATTGCAGTTTTTGGTAACTGGGAACAAAAGACAGAATTTACACATTTATTTAAAATTTGTGTTTTCCCATAAAGACATTTCTTCAACAAAAATCTTTACAAATTCCTCTAAATATATATTTAACTTCATTTGTTACTGCAGCAGGTAAAGAATGATCGTGGTTGTATGTTATACTTTTCCTGCACTTGCACCAAGTGTCAGGATGATTGAGCAAAGAAAATCCTGTGGATTTTCATTTGTGGAAAGCTTATGGAAAAAGATTGCCCATACAGATATCTTCACATTTTCTGTGTAATCGATCTATTTCAACATTTGTCAGGCGACCTTTACCATCTATCTTCATACCATTTTCCGGTATTACTTTTGACTTTTCTTTTAATAGTCTTCTCAACCTGGATCCCATTCTCCTCTGTACATGTCCACTGCACTCTAATCTGGAAATTTTGGTACTAGAACCACAGGGTTCTTTTGCACATATCGGTTCATAAGCCTTGTTGTCACCACCCCCTAAATACTGTGTGTATCTAACACCTCTATTTGCCACTAAACGATTAAAAATTTTGAGAACTCCTGCTACGTTTAATTGGACCACAATAATTCTTCTTACAGCTGAGTTCATTCTCTTTCTCAGTTTCACTGCAACAAGTTATACAGTACTTGCTTAGAATCTCTGCATCAGGTACCTTATCGATAGCAAATGATGTAGCTATTACAACACCATTTAATGAAATTTGGCCACTTTTCTGCCAGCTGCCATTAAAACACGCAGAAATATCATCACTGTCATTGTCATCACTTTCCTTGAGTGCCCCTTCAGCTGCATTCTTCATCGAGATGATACAGACTTCACCAACAGCAGTTCCAATAATTCCATTATAAGTCATAAATGTTGCAGGTGGATTTGGAATGTCAAGCAATGCCCCCCCCCAAAAAAAGAGTTTGCCTGCCTTCATCCTTCACCAATTGCTCTGACAGCATAATCTAGCCTTATGTTATTCTCATACAGCTTATAATTTGCCATTTGTGGTGTCACTGATGTAGCAACTACTTCACACTTTGTCCAGTTCAGTGTAAGTTTTGACAAAATCCCTTTTCGAAGACACTGATTCTCTCTCAAATATATAACACCATCACATATTCTGCACACAGTATTTTTAGAAATAAAGTTACAGAGCACGCTGAAGTTTACCACGGTATTTCCAAATGAGTATTCATCTCCACAAGTTGTCTGTGAGGAAACGCCTTGAAGACATTGCAGTTGCTTTCTTGAGACACTGAGTTTATTTACACCTGACTTTTTGATTCCTTTGCCCCACTAAACTCGTTTAGCTTTAAATATTTCATTTCTCTGAATTTTAGTTTAGGCAAGAATTTCTTCATTCGCGGCATTACAAAAAAAAAAAAAAAAAAAAAAAAAAAAAAAAAAAAAAAAAAAAAACCCCTTGCGAAACAAGAGAAAATCAACACTTACTTCACTCACAGCAAACTTCACTAAGTACAAACAATAGCGCCCGAGCCTCGAAACAATAATAAATGCCATCGGAGCGAAAGGTCTTGATAGTACATACACTACGTATGTGATCAAAAGAGTCCGGACACTTGGGTGGAAATGACTTACGAGTTCGTGGCGCCCTCCATCGGTAATGCTGGAATTCAATATGGTGTTGCCCCACCCTTAGCCTTGATGACAGCTTCCACTCTCGCAGGCATACGTTCAGTCAGGTGCTGGAAGGTTTCTTGGGGAACCGCAGCCCATTCTTCACGGAGTGCTGCACTGAGGAGAGGTATCGATGTCGGTCGGTGACGCCTGGCAAGAAGTCGGCGTCCCAAAACATCCCAAAGGTGTTCTATAGGATTCAGGTCAGGACTCTGCGCAGGCTAGTCCATTACAGGGATGTTATTGTCTTGTAACCACTCCGTCACAGGCCGTACATTATAAACAGGTGCTGTAATCGCCATTCGCGAATTGCTCTTCAACAGCGGGAAGCAAGAAGGTGCTTAAAATATCAGTGTAGGCCTGTGCTGTGATAGTGCCACGCAAAACAATAAGGGGTGCAAGCCCCCTCCATGAAAAACACGACCACACCATACCACCAGCGCCTCCGAATTTTACTGTTGGCACTACATACGCTGGCAGACGACGTCCACCGGGCATTCGCCATGCTCACACCCTATCATAGGAGCGCCACATTGTGTACCGTGATTCGTCACTCCACACAACGTTTTTCCAGTGTTCAATCGTCCAATGTTTACGCTCCTTACACCAAGCGAGGCGTCGTTTGCCATTTACCTGCGTGATGTGTGGTTCATGAGCAGCTGCTCGACCATGAAATCCAAGTTTTCTTACCTCCCGCCTAACCGTCATAGTACTTGCAGTGGGTCCTGATGCAGTCTGGAATTGCTGTGTCATGGTCTGGATAGATGTTTGCCTATTACACATAACGACCCACTTCAACTGTCGGCGGCCTCTGTCAGCCAATAGACGAAGTCGGCCTGTACGCTTTTGTGCTGTACGTGTCCCTTAACGTTTCCACTTCACTGTCACATCGGAAACAGTGGATCTAGGGATGTTTAGGAGTGTGGAAATCTCGCGTACAGACGAATGACACAAGTAACACCCAATCACCTGCCACATTCGAAGTCCATGAGTTCAGTGGAGCGCCCCATTCTGCTCTCTCACGATGTCTAATGACTACTGAGGCCGCAGATATGGAGTGCCTGGCTGTAGGTGGCAGCACAATGCACCTAATATGAAAAATGCATGTTTTTGGGGTGTCCGGATACTTTTGCTCACATAGTGAACAGAAGGGAGCCTTGACACGATAAAACAATAGAAGTGGCAAATGGCGTACAAGGAACATAAAAATTTTCTCTGTGTGGCACCAAAAAGAAGGCAAATCGCACAGAGTATCACGAAAACAATTATAACTCACGAGCAAATTGTGATATTTATATGAGACAAAAACTGGTGTACGCAGGGAATAACGGGCTTTTCAAACGTAAAAATCTAAGAATCAATTTTTAATCCCGTTTGCCTCCCGCCTCCCTTAAAGAATTTAAAATTTTTCACATAAAAAAATTTGGAGGCAACACTCTTCAGGACGCTGCCGTACTCTTACATTTCTACTGCTGACAAGACTGTTGAGGTTTAGACGCTATTAATAATGAGCGGAGTTTATGGAATGTTCGATGCGTCAGTCGTGTGTGTGAAGGTAGGGTGAGTGCAGTGTACTGGTAAGCATTTCGGAAGTTGAGTGTTGTGACACTGTCATCGCTAATGACCCTTTGGTCGCGACTGGCAACTGGTGAAATTTGTTGATTTGGAGAATATCAAATCAAGTATTTCCAGCCTTCCTAACTATGATGGCAAGACGTGAGAAGTCCCGCCTGGTAAAGAGCATTAATTACATCTTCTGAACATACATTAGCTGTCTTGTTGTACCGGTATATATAAAAAAAAACATTTACGTGACTAGGTCTGTGTGTGATCTTTATCCCACTCATAATAGCACACCTGCGTTTGAGCAAGCTCTTTGAATTTGTTTCACTGTAATGATGGATGTACAATTACTTAATTTGAGGATACTCGGCCTCCACAATGTCCACTACTGGCAAATTAAAATTGCTACACCACGAAGGTGACGTGCTGCAGACGCGAAATTTAACCGACAGGAAGAAGATGCTGTGATATGCAAATGATTAGCTTTTCAGAGCATTCACACAAGGTTGGCGCCGGTGGCGACACCTACAACGTGCTGACATGAGAAAAGTTTCCAACCGATTTCTCATACACAAACAGCAGTTGACCGGCGTTGCCTGGTGGAACATTGTTGTGATGCCTCGTGCAAGGAGGAGAAATGCGTACCATCACGTTTCCGACTTTGCTAAAGGTCGGATTGTAGCCTATCGTGATTGCGGTTTATCGTATGGCGACATTGCTGCTCGCGTTGGTCGAGATCCAATGACTGTTAGCAGAATATGGAATCGGTGGGTTCAGGGAGGTAATACGGAACGCCGCGCTGGATCCCAACGGCCTCGTATCACTAGCAGTCGAGATGTCAGGCATCTTATCTGCAAGGCTGTAACAGGCGTGCAGCCACGTTTCGATCCCTGAGTCAACAGGTGGGGACGTGTGCAAGGCAACAATCATCTGCACGAGCAGTTCGACGACGTTTGCAGCAGCATGGACTATCAGCTCGGAGATCATGACTGCAGTTACCCCTGACGCTGCATCAGAGACAGGAGCGCCTGCGATGGTGTACTCAACGACGAACCTGGGTGCACGAATGGCAAATCATTATTTTTTCGGATGAATCCAGGTTCTGTTTACAGCATCCGTGTCTGGCGATATCTCGGTGAACGCACATTGGAAGCGTGTATTCGTCATCGCCATACTGGCGTATAACCCGGCGTGATGGTATGGGGTGCCATTGGTTACACGTCTCGGTCACCTCTTGTTCGCATTGACGGCACTTTGAACAGTTTACGTTACATTTCAGACGTGTTACGACCCGTGGCTCTACCCTTCATTCGATCCCTGCGAAACCCTACATTTCAGCAGGATAATGCACGACCGCATGTTGCAGGTCCTGTACGGGTCTTCCTGGATACAGAAAATGTTCGACTGCTGCCCTGGCCAGCACATTCTCCAAATCTCTCATCAATTGAAAACGTCTGGTCAATGGTGACCGAGCAACTGGCTCGTCACAATACGCCAGTCACTTCTCTTGATGAACTGTGGTATCGTGTTGAAGCTGCATGGGCAGCTATACACGCTATCCAAGCTCTGTTTGACTCAATGCCCACGTGTATCAAGGCCGTTATTAGGGCCAGAGGTGGTTGTTCTGGGTACTGATTTCTCAGGATCTATGCACCCAAACCGTGTGAAAATGTAATCACATGTCAGTTCTAGTATAATATATTTGTCCAATGAATACCCGTTTATCATCTGCATTTCTTCTTGGTGTAGCAATTTTAATGGCCAGTAGTGTAGTTCACTTCTACCAGAATTAGTTTATCTTTATTGGAAGCTGTATTCAAATTCTCGAGTTGGCAATTAATTAGGCATACTTCACATTTTGGAGAGCAACGTATTTAAAACTGCACAGATGGTAAGGTCAGGTAATTTTGCCATGTGGATGAAGTACTGGCAGATAGATCAGTATCAACATAGTGCCACACACTCCTGTAAACTGCCACTTACTGTATCAGAGTTATGTCGGAACAAAACCAGAGAGTGCACGAAACGGTAAAAAGTGTGACCAACACAAGCAGCATGCTGGAGACTCTAAGGTAACACAAAGGTCTGGCAGTGGAGATGTGTGTAATCGCGTGACTATTTGAAGAGCAAACACCGATGCACTGAAAACAGTAAAGCTTCATTGAGACAGCAAGTGTGGAATTTATGGGATTCAAAACTAAATATTCAAACTGGGAAGAAACGAAAATACTCACGTGAAACAAACAATGGAATTGGTAACAGCAGCAACAAGAGAAAGCACGGTAGTGCCGAGAGAAGAAAGCGACATTATCTTTTAAGCTTTTGTTCGAGGAAAATTTCGAATATGAAGGGCCCTTAAGGTTATATAGCGAGGAAATTTGAGCTCATAGACTCGCAGGCAAATGGGTGGAGGTCCAGAGCATTTGTGAACTGTTGCTTAGCAACAGGCTGCTTAGCGAATTTCAGATTTTGCCGATAGGAAGAGTGAAAACAATAACTGCCCTAAGTAGACCAAATTTTTATCAGAGGGCTATAATTACCGAGATGTTAGTGGAAGATGAGCCAGTTCCCATAGCGTCAAATGTAGATCCTATTGCTGCCATGAGTATAGATCATTTGGAAAGTAAATTATTAGTAGACAGTTAAAGATAATATGGCAGTGTGGCCGGTCTCCAACGTGAAAATTTTCAGTGCTACCGGAAAGATATCCAAGTCTATTCCTCATGGGGCGACATTACTGGGGCGCACTGCAGATATGGTAGTGTATCACACATTCCTAATAATTCCTAAGTTCAATGTAAGCCTGGTGGTTGGCGTCGATTCTTTAAATGTGTATCACTGTGACATTAATTTTGAATTGTGGTCTATGCAGACGTATATTAAAGGAAGGACTGTTCTTACAGCAAAAGGAGCCAGATAAGGGAACCTCTGATTTAAGAGATGGGACGAAAGTTATTTCAAAAATGAGATGCGAAATATTTAGTTGTATGGCTTAAGAGTTCAAAGAGCAGTAGAAGATGTAGGTAGGCTTTATCGTAATGAGAGCAAATCAGGAAAATATGAATATGAGGTAGACAAATGGAGGACTGGGAAACGGACGTTGTCCTAATGGAAAAGCACAGAGGGCCTCTAACTCTTTCAAAGAGTACACAGCATTTCAACTGCATACGCCTCAGCTCTCTAAACCCATTTTCCTTCCTAGCTGTGATCTATTCTGTGACCTATTTTCTGTATTTTTATGTTAGAAGCTTAGGAACATTCTCACTTTTTAATCTGTCTTGATCTGAGGCCAAAGTAAGAAAAAAGGGCGCGGTGAGTCAAGCATGTTGTCTGAAGATTGATTTTGAAATATGTCAAGAAAACTCCTCCTTATTAATGAGAACAGGGTTCAGTGCCTTTAGGGATCATTAAAAGAGGTCATATGGGATGAAGTATATATAGAAAGAGATGCTAATTTCAAATTCAGTTTATCCCATAGTAAATATTGTGTCAATATTTGAAAGTAGCTATCCTAAAAAGTTATCCAGAAAGGTCTTTAAAAACTCAAGTAAGCCATGTAATTGTGTAGGCTTCCACAGCCAGAGTCAGTTAACATGAGAGTTTTCTGGGTGTGGTACCATGTCATATTCTAAAAGAATGCAAGATCAGAGAGACCCCAACAACATGAACAGAGAGATAAATTTAACATTGCCCCTTCCTGGCTACCAACCATAGAGTACAACAAGCACCACTAACAATACAATGTGTGAGCAACTGGCAGCTTGAAATCAATATACACTATAAGGAAAACAAGACTGCACATCCAATTAACCATTGATTATCAATCATGGAACATACTATAAGAAGCAATAAACAACAGCAGATCCTCACTCCCTCCACCACATTAATATGTTACAATAAAGTTTCATACTCCTTCTGCCACAAGAAACCAATTGTATCAACAGTTTTTTTTAATTATGACGTTTTGTCATGCTCAGTAGAGCAGGTACGACGAGATATAAGTGACTCTAGACAACAAAAATAGATGAGTAGACTAAGAAGAAGGCCACTGTAACTGCAGCCAAAACTTTAGTTCATTAGCAATAGTTTTTTACAATATGATACAGTATTGTACCCATAAAACTTCCGTATTAAATAAGACATGGATAACTAAAAGAATCAAAAGTTCATGTAAGAGAAAGAGGGCAATTTACATAAAGGCCAGAATAAGTTCAGATCCGACATACTATAATATTTACAGGAGTATCAATAAAATGTCAAGAAGTATGCACATCCTGACAGAATTTAATAAAATGGATAATAAAATTGAAACCATATGGGACCTTACCAAACAGGAAACAGGACAACCAGTCAGTGTGCAAGAAACCATAACAGTTAAACTAAATGACAACATTGTAACTGATAATTCACAAATTGTGAGTGATTTTAATACTCTTACTTTCTAAAAGGAGCAGCAGGATTAAATGGTTCAATTGAAGAAGCCAGAGGATATACTAAAAATGTCATTTCACAAAACTTCAAGCAACTAGAAGTAGCAACAACATCCTTCACTAAAATTAATAGAATTACAGAAATTCTAAAAAAAAAAAAAACTCATATGTTGTTGATTGAATTTCAAGCAGAAGTCTGAAAATTTTTTTCTACTTTGATAAGTAATGTCCTTAGTGATATGTCTAATACATCACTGACACAGGGAATTTTTCCAAACAGATTAATATCAGCAGTTGTTAGATCTCTAGACAAGAAAGGTGATAAAAAATTTATCCAGTTCGCTTAATAACACCTTTTTCCAAAATATTCGAAGTAGTAATGTACTCAAGAATAGTCTGACATTGACATAGAAATAATGTACATGACGTATCACTGTTTGGGTTCTAGAAGAGTTTCTCAACTGAGAAACCTATTTACACATTCATCCACCAAATATTACAGGCATTAAATAATAAAATATTGCCATTAGATAGCTTTCTTGATCTTTCCAAGCTGTTTTATTGTGTAGATCATATCACATTCTTAGAATATCTTAGGTTTTATGGAATTTATGGCTTTATGCACAGCTGATTTGAATCATACTTAACAAACACATTGCAAATCACAAATGGAGTCCCCCAAGGTTCAATTTTAGGTCCACTTCTATTCTTTATATATGTGAGTGATCTTCCACTTAACATTCAACAAGCAGAACTGGTATTTTTGCAGATCTTGTCACAAACAAGCAACAGTAAAATGCTGTTTCTAAATAAGAAACCCAATGTGAAGTCATTCCTTGTCTACAGAATGTAGATTCCATTCCTACTACCTACTTTGTAGACTTTCATTGTAACACTAATCATTTGCTTATGCCAGTTATGCTGATGACCTCTGACTTTACTTAAGCGTCTAAAGATAGAAATTCTGCTGTCATTTAACTGAATGTCCCTCTGTCTTCATTGTGCAGACTGATAATAAATGTAGACCTGAAACTAAGTCAGAAGTCACAAGTTATTTTAGCAACCAATTAAATATTAATTAGTCCAGAATTCTAGACGGTATTATATTACTTTAACGAAAAGTGGTGAATAATTTAGACTTCACTTTGGATCAGCACATCATTTGGCAGAAAATGTTTGCACCACATGCATGACAGTTTCTGCTTGCCTCTTGCTCTCCAGAAGTTTCGGAAAATATTCCAGAGGATGTGAAATATAAACACGTTCAATCACTTATTCTATCGAATATGAGCTATTGTAATGTAATCCAACGACATCAGCTGTGATAACTCTAGGAGATACACTTACCATTAATGCTTGTCTGCATTACATCTTTAACTACTGTTTGCTTGAGCTGGAAACTGCCTCATATGCCTAGTTATGATGATTCTAACAAGAGAAGTTATGCAACTGCCATGCACCATGCCTGCTTTTTTGGCTCCTCATGCTGCATGCAGCCTGGTACCTCCCCTCAGAGACTAAGTATCCATCATCTCATCATAACTGCAACACCATGTCTCACACACCTAGTATTCTAGATGCTCCAATCTACCAAAAACAAGAAAACTCAAACTTCTCATCCATAAAAGAAATCTCAAACTTCTCATCCATAAGTGCTCTCTGCCTCTGGAACAAGCTACTCAGGGCTCTGCACACAATTTCATACACTGTCACATTTAAGAAAATGCTTTGGCAACGTTATAAAGTTTCCCTAAAAAAACATATACGACAATTTTTCTTTGCCCAACAGTGAAATAAATTCTCAAATAGTTGCTCTTGTCCCTCACCTTCATTTCTCTCCTTAGTGTTAACCTGTGTGCCTGAAATTTTTATTATTTTGCTCTTCATAAACAAATATAAATTGATTTTTTCTACTACTGGTATTACTGTTTGTACTATTAATGTCACAACTATTTCTAAGTGTTGGATTCCATATTGGATGTTAAGAGGCCCTCAAATGTTCGATACTCAGTCCTAGAAATATTGTTGATCAGCACTGATTGCCCTCAGAATATTCTAAGTATTGTCAATACATACCGAATGTGTGAGATAAAGGACAGTTTGATAACATTCTCCATTCAGATGTCGACGAACTTCATGAACCAGCCACATGACATTAGTGTGTACTGATAATGTTTTCAATTCCCCTTTATGCATAATAGCTCAGATTCAGTTTTTCAAGTAATATTTTAACTGAGAAAAATTTTATTAGGCCTATGCAAGGGTAATCATTGTATATGCCACTTCATAATGGTCAACTGAGGAGTGTCTGTGACACTGCTTACTTTATTAGTTTGAAAATATAGTACAGGATCGTGAATTATATAGCAGTTTGGAAGAATGCTTCCACTTCGAAAAATACGTCATATGTCTACAATGACTAGTATGAGGTTTACAAAATGCATGACAGTTTCAATAAATTATCACAAAAGTTAAAAAAATGTTTTACATTAATTGCCTGAACATGTCCTTGCCAGGCAGATATAATTGCTTCAAAGGTTTCCACACAGTTTTAGTAATTGTGTTTTCTAATGTTACAGGATTAAACTTCAACCATTCAAATGATTTGCCTGTCGCCAGAAATGTCGATGTTATTCCCAATCTCTTGGCGACAGCCATTGATCTGTCGTTGATGTATTTCTTTTTCCATTTCATTACATATCGACATTAATAATTTTTCGTACTATGCAGAAGTTACCCCAAAATAGTTTATGAAGTCTTTTGGGAATATGATTCTTATTTCATCAGTAAATTCACATCTGACAAGTCGCTCCTCTTTTTTGGCCATTTTCTGAAAAAATTTCCTGTTTTTTGTCGCTTTCTGTGGTTCCAAATAATATAATTTCGGCACACGTTTTCTTTTGGGTGTTCGACGTCTTAACATTGTAAAATAATGTTGCCAACTGAAAATACTGACCATTGTGCAGTCTTTATCTTTCATTTTAAACAGCATTCCTTAAGGGAACACCTGAAAAACATATTTTAGTTCATTGTAACACATCAAAAATATGATGGATATGTGGGAATGGTTGCACCTAAGGTTCCAGTCTTAAGCAATAATTCCCAGTTTCAAAGTAAGGGATGTATGTTATTAACAAATTATTTAAACATACCTAATTTATGTCTTTTGAAATGCTGACATCATTCCTGGGATGTAGCAAAAGAAATACTGTTAGCAATGTAGAAATGTATATGTTTTACTTTGTGTGAACTGTCAAGGAAATTTACCATTACTGAATTTTATTAAAGCCCATCGTCTTAATTACATGTAATTAACTAACATAGCAAACTGGTAGTGGAGGTGGTCACTTAACACAATCAGACATCTACAAAAAATGTTAACACATTAATAAGTTTATTTATAATATGTACACTTAATTACTGAGTTATGTATAACTCTTGATGCTATAGGTTCCTCTGTTGTGCTGAGTTATGTACAATAATAGTAATATTTTTGATTGTAATTAAATAGTCCCTGATGCTGATACATGTATATAAGTCACTGACCCATAGTAATATTTACTATTGTCAAGTAATACTGATGTAATGTCCTCAGTGCAGTCCTCTACATTAACGTTGCTAAGTCTATAAATGCATTGGCTCTAGATTGAAGCTCTGAGTGTGGCCACATAAAGTGATGTGCTAGCCAATCAGAGTTACATGCAATGAGGTCGAGCCAGTTCTGTGTCCTCTGGTGGTGTGCATGCATGGTGTCACACGATGGAGAACAGTAAGCGATTGGAGAGTGATGCTCGCACAATAGCACACTGGCCAGACGTTCAAAAATACAGTCTTACATAGCTGTATGTGGTCAATGAAGATGCCATTTATCCTGCAATATGGATATTCCTTCTAGTTATCAATATAGCTGAATCAGCCAATAGAAAAGGAAACATCAAGAATCAAGATTATTTTGGCCATAAGTATTATTTATAACACTGCACTGTTATAAATATGCATCCGTCTGACACCTAACAGACAATAAACCAGCAGCTGCCTACTACTGTTTCAGATAGAGTTTATTTACTTTAATTAAATTCCATATCTTTTAACAGGTTACATTAATCCAAGATACAAATTAAAGTATTCTTATGAGCTTCTTGAAGTATTCCATATATAGACTGAATTGTGACTTCTTAAAGGCCCTGTTGGGCATCTGGTTTCTAAGTTATGAACCTAGTAGAGTATGTGTGGCACTAAAGACAAGAGTTATGAGTGATATTGAAAATGTGAGATTTTTATGTCGATTCCCAAATAAGTAATTTCCTTGACAACCCTTACATTGCATACCAAATAATCAGAATTATGCAAACAATAACTAATTTAAGAACAAAAATGGATATGAATTTAATAATTGTGTTTGAGAATAATGTATCAGTTTCTGTCATCATCTGTGCAAATATGACTGTCAATAAAATCTGTTGATACATACATATCCTATCAGTGTTCCAGTATCCCTGCGATAGGTTGGGCAGATTTATCCTACATTTAGTCAGTCTGACCTGTCCTCTGTTATGCATGCTTCAGTTGAAATGCCAGTCCAGCATGATGTCTAGATATTTTTACAATTCTGTGGACTTATTCATCCCAAAACTCACAGATCGGTTTTGTATTATAAACAATTAATGCTTTATGGGAGTGGGTTCTATCTGTTTTTACGAATCACACTTTTATTTCTGAGTTTCTTCACCCAAACATGATTTAGCACATCTGTACCAATTGAAATCACAAATTATCTTAACAAGCCACGTTTATTATTATTTCCATTGCACTTTTCATTGCACTGAAACTCAATCATAATGTTGATTTTTTTTAAATAAATAAGGCACAGACGATTTGTGTGAACAATTTTTGTAGTTATTGTCTTTCAGTGATCACAGGCTGATTTTTTATTCATATTTATATCACATACAATATCTACAAACTATTTTTGTCTTACTAATGTAAATAAGTCTGCCTGATGATAGAGATATTGTTTTCTGAAACACACCCTGGGAAGAAAAATAAATATGTTATGACTGGCTACTATAATTTCTATTTTTAATTGGTATTCAAAACGTTCACTGTCAAGCTGAACCTATAATGTACACACTTGAAAATTTAAACTGGAATACTTAATCTGCGATATTTTTCATGTTTGAAAAATAGGCTAAAATTGTTTTACGTTGATTACTAGTTTTTATGGTTTGTAGAAAATACGTTCATTTTGTCTTGGTAGCTTGTCGTTTACAACATTATTTCTAGAAGATGGACGAAACGAAAGAAAATCACAAACTGTACAAAATGAATGATTTTTTTTTTCATTACAGATGCTCACATATTATTCGGTATTAATCTGTTCATTCATTTGTACCTCATGTGAAAATATAGCTACAAAAACAATTTATATGTTCTTTATCAATGCATATAATGTCCAATTGTTTTCACAGCGAAATGTGAATGTTAGTATCACCTGTTCTTTCTTTTTCTTGTTATCTAAATGTGTGTATACATGTGTTTCTATATATGAGAGTGATGGGGGGGTGTATTCCTCACCCCCCCCCCTTCCCACTTGCCAACCCTCCTGGCACTCTTTCATCTGTCTGTGCTGCCATCTTTGTATAATTAATTGCATGTGTCTCATATACTGATGTATATTGACTTAAAATCTGTTTCCCTTCACTTACTACCCACTGTATGTAGAAATTTTCGTAAATGGCTTTTGATATAGGCTGCAGATGTTAAATGTTATTAAGATTATATATGTTTATTAGAAAACTCTTTGTGTCATTAAATGGTTAGCTTATGTGGAATGTGAGCTGTTGCGTTTGGGGGGGGGGGGGGGGGTGTTGCGAATAACTTGTTTTAACGTTGCTACTAGTATGATTTCCATACATAGCATGACAAGATTACATGTTCCTTGACAAATTCCTGAGTAGCTGGATTTGTTAGGGGCTATGTCATGTATTCTAAGTTTATGTTATCTGTATGATGTCCTATTTGAAGTTCCTGTTGCTTTGACATATTGGTTACTTGAGGACAATTTCGTTATTATGGTTTAATACAGCCCAGTTTGTTTTTAATTAATAACTGTTAAATATCGATTGCATAAAAACTGTTTTTTTGTGTTTCAGTAAAATTTATCTTGTGCATTGTTCTCCACTATTTGTTACAAGCTGTTATGTAGATGGGACTAGCTGCTTTATGTACTGATATAGTGGAGAGTATTAAAATTAACTGTTTCTGAAGTTTTTTCTTATTTATTCTGCATTTTGACCAAAATGGTAGAGTGGCCAGGGTGATAATCTAATATGTGCGTCTATGTAAGGAGGTCGGGGTGGGGGCAGTGCTGAGTTTGACAGCTGAGACAAGGGTGACATATTGGTAATCAGGGAAAGTAGGGAAGGGTCAGGCATGGAGGATGGAGGGGCCCCATTTGAAGTACTTGCCCCAGCGCAAATAGTTAGGTCCTGCTGCCAACCACATTCTGCTCACTGTCTTCACCAACATCATTCTGTCTTCTTCACTTGTCAATATATCATATTTTAAGCCTGATGTATGTTCAGTCTTTGTAGATTCTCCCATAGAGCTGATAAAAGTTTTAGCTGAGTAATCATAAGAGCATCGAAACTGATTGGGGTAGCGCATTGTCTCGAAATTTAGATATCAACTGTGTAAGTGCAGCTTAGCACTGACAAAAATGCTTTCTGTTTAACGAACTGTACATATGACTGTCGTCTTGATATCCTTGATATGAAAATATTTTCAGGCAGTGATGGAGAAATAAGTCTGCATTAATCCTAAGAATGACACAATTTGCGGTTTGGCTATAGTTCACCAAAGAACTTCAGGAAATGAGAACCTCAGATACCAGAAGCCTTTATTGGGTTGCTAATCACTAAGGCCCAGTCTTACAATTTCCAGTAAACAGTTTATGGGAGAGTTTATAGGAATTACATTTAGTTCATTGAAAGTGACTGAAGATGGCAATGGCAGTCCAGTTATGAGAAATAGAAGAGCACCTAAAGTAATGAAAACCAGAACAAACTATTACAAAACTTCAGAAAATCAAAAATTCTTTAAGCGTTTCTGCCTAAATAAACAACAGTTTACTTATTCCTTGGTCTTATATGTTATCAACTTCAGCATAAAACACAAAGATAAAATCATGTTCTCTATTATTACTATTTTAATTGTCCATTTTGGCTCTTGTACAGTGTTTATTTATGATATTAATGAGTACTTGACAAATCTAAGAGTGTACATTACACTTTAATTTCAGGAATAATACTGTACCGCTGATGAACCAAGTACTGTACTTCTAACCTTACTCTAGGAAGCACGCTAATTGCACTTGGTGATTTCGTAGGATTTAGCACAGCAACTGGTTCTCAAATACACTCCTGGAAATTGAAATAAGAACACAGTGAATTCATTGCCCCAGGAAGGGGAAACTTTATTGACACATTCCTGGGGTCAGATACATCACATGATCACACTGACAGAACCACAGGCACATAGACACAGGCAACAGAGCATGCACAATGTCGGCACTAGTACAGTGTATATCCACCTTTCGCAGCAATGCAGGCTGCTATTCTCCCATGGAGACGATCGTAGAGATGCTGGATGTAGTCCTGTGGAACGGCTTGCCATGCCATTTCCACCTGGCGCCTCAGTTGGACCAGCGTTCGTGCTGGACGTGCAGACTGCGTGAGACGACGCTTCATCCAGTCCCAAACATGCTCAATGGGGGACAGATCCGGACATCTTGCTGGCCAGGGTAGTTGACTTACACCTTCTAGAGCACGTTGGGTGGCACGGGATACATGCGGACGTGCATTGTCCTGTTGGAACAGCAAGTTCCCTTGCCGGTCTAGGAATGGTAGAACGATGGGTTCGATGACGGTTTGGATGTACCGTGCACTATTCAGTGTCCCCTCGACGATCACCAGTGGTGTACGGCCAGTGTAGGAGATCGCTCCGCACACCATGATGCCGGGTGTTGGCCCTGTGTGCCTCGGTCGTATGCAGTCCTGATTGTGGCGCTCACCTGCACGGCGCCAAACACACATACGACCATCATTGGCACCAAGGCAGAAGCGACTCTCATCGCTGAAGACGACACGTCTCCATTCGTCCCTCCATTCACGCCTGTCGCGACACCACTGGAGGCGGGCTGCACGATGTTGGGGCGTGAGCGGAAGACGGCCTAACGGTGTGCGGGACCGTAGCCCAGCTTCATGGAGACGGTTGCGAATGGTCCTCGCCGATACCCCAGGAGCAACAGTGTCCCTAATTTGCTGGGAAGTGGCGGTGCGGTCCCCTACGGCACTGCGTAGGATCCTACGGTCTTGGCGTGCATCCGTGCGTCGCTGCGGTCCGGTCTCAGGTCGACGGGCACGTGCACCTTCCGCCGACCACTGGCGACAACATCGATGTACTGTGGAGACCTCACGCCCCACGTGTTGAGCAATTCGCCGGTACGTCCACCCGGCCTCCTGCATGCCCACTATACGCCCTCGCTCAAAGTCCGTCAACTGCACATACGGTTCACGTCCACGCTGTCGCGGCATGCTACCAGTGTTAAAGACTGCGATGGAGCTCCGTATGCCACGGCAAACTGGCTGACACTGACGGTGGCGGTGCACAAATGCTGCGCAGCTAGCGCCATTCGACGGCCAACACCGCGGTTCCTGGTGTGTCCGCTGTGCCGTGCGTGTGATCATTGCTTGTACAGCCCTATCGCAGTGTCTGGAGCAAGTATGGTGGGTCTGACACACCGGTGTCAATGTGTTCTTTTTTCCATTTCCAGGAGTGTAGTAAAAACAGTAAGTAGTGCTATTGCAAGATTGGCAAAAAGGATACATAAAACTTCCAGAAATTTAAGATAAAATTGAAAATAGTGAATTAAACTTATTTCATAATACAAAATTTCCTAAAGTAATAATTCAGCCACCTGGAGGCAACCATACTGAAATGTTTAGGAACAGAAAAGTTTATTTTCTTTTAAATGTAAAAGTACTGGTCAATGCAGACTACTGATCACTGAGACTGTTGTGAGATGGTCAGTTCAGCAAAGCAGAGAGGCTTAATAAAGAATCTCACATTCACCCCAAAAATGTAATAGAAAGACGTTTCAGTTTTTCAAAGTGAAGATTTCCAGTGTTATCACAAGGCTTGAGAGTTAACTTACAAACAACTGTGACTGTCATTGTTGCTTGTGCTATACAGGGTGGTCCATTGATAGTGACCAGGCGAAATATCTCAAGAAATAAGCAACAAACGAAAAAACTACAAAGAATGAAACTTGTCTAGCTTGAAGGAGAAAACCAGATGGCGCTATGGTTGGCCCACTAGATGGCGCTGCCATTGGTCAAACGGATATCAACTGCGTTTTTTTAAATAGGAACCCCCATTTTTATTACATACTGGTGTAGTACGTAAAAAAATATGAATGTTTTAGTTGGACCACTTTTTTCGCTTTGTGACAGATGGCGCTGTAATAGTCACAAACGTATAAGTACGTGGTATCACGTAACATTCCGCCATGCGGACGGTATTTGCATCGTGATACATTACCCGTGTTAAAATGGACCGTTTACCAATTGCGGAAAAGATTGATATCGTGTCGATGTATGGCTATTGTGATCAAAATGCCCAATTGGCGTGTGCTATGTATGCTGCTCGGTATCCTGGACGACATCATCCAAGTGTCCGGACCGTTCGCCGTATAGTTACGTTATTTAAGGAAACAGGAAGTGTTCAGCCACATGTGAAACTTCAACCACGACCTGCAACAAATGATGATGCCCAAGTAGGTGCTTTAGCTGCTGTCGCGGCTAATCCGCACATCAGTAGCAGACAAATTGCGCGTGAATCGGGAATCTCAAAAACGTCGGCGTTGAGAATACTTCATCAAGATCGATTGCATCCGTACCATATTTCTATGCACCAGGAATTGCATGGTGACGACTTTGAACGTCGTGTACAGTTCTGCCACTGGGCACAAGTGAAATCACGGGACGATGACAGATTTTTTGCACGCGTTCTATTTAGCGACGAAGCATCATTCACCAACAGTGGTAACGTAAACCGGCATAATATGCACTATTGGGTAACGGAAAATCCACGATGGCTGCGACAAGTGGAACATCAGCGATCTAGGCGGGTTAATGTATGGTGCAGCATTATGGGAGGAAGGATAATTGGCCCCCATTTTGTCGATGGTAATCTAAATGGTGCAATGTATGCTGATTTCCTACGTAATGTTCTACCGATGTTACTACAGGATGTTCCACTGCATGACAGAATGGCAATGTACTTCCAACATGATGGATGTCCGGCACATAGTTCGCGCGTGGTTGAAGCGGTATTGAATAGCATACTTCATGACAGGTCGATTGGTTGTCGAAGCACCATACCATGGCCCACACGTTCACCAGATCTGACGTCCCTGGATTTCTTTCTGTGGGGAAAGTTGAAGGATATTTGCTATCGTGATCCACCGACAATGGCTGACAACATGCATCAGCACATTGTCAATGCATGTGCGAACATTACGGAAGGCAAACTACTCGCTGTTGAGAGGAATGTCGTAACACGTATTGCCGAATGCATTGAGGTTGACGGACATCATTTTGAGCATTTATTGCATTAATGTGGTATTTACAGGTAATCGCGCTATAACAGCATGCATTATCAGAATGATAACTTCACAAAGTTATATGTATCACATTGGAACACCCGAAATAAAATGTTGAAACGTACCTACATTCTGTATTTTAATTTAAAAAACCTACCTGTTTCCAACTGTTTGTCAAAATTGTGAGCCATATGTTTGTAACTATTACAGCACCATGTATCACAAAGTGAAGAAAGTGGTCCAACTAAAACATTCATATTTCTTTACGTACTACACGAACATGTAATAAAAAATGGGTGTTCCTATTTTTAAAAAAACGCAGCGCCATCTAGCGGGCCATCCATAGCGCCATCTAGTTTCCCCCTTCAAGATAGAAAAGTTTCGTTCTTTCCAGTTTTTTCGTTTGACGCTTATTTCGTGAGATATTTGGCCCAGTCACGATCAGTGGACCACCCTGTATAGCTCAAAAACATAAGCCCATCTTATTCTGTGTTTACTATTCGCCATTGTACCAAACAGTGCACGAGGCCCATTTTCTTCACAAAAACTTTCAAAATAATGAAAAAATTGATAGATGATAATATGTATGTCGTAAACACGTGTACCAACTGCTACAAATGTTGTACAGATTTATTAACTGCTAGTAAAACTTAATCTTTAGATGGTAAGAACCAAACTGAATTTATTGTAAGTTTACTCTGACCATAAAATTAACTAGAGGTTAATTCTTAGTCTTAAGGGACCCTCACACATTTAATAATGTTGTCAAACCATCAGTATGTTGACCATCTGAGGGCATGTATTGATGTACTATCAGTACTAGAAATAATGATGTGCAGTATTGATGGCTCTCAAATATTCTCAGTATTTTCAATATATACTGAATGTGTGAGGTAAAGCTTTGATGGTTTGACAATATTCTCCATTCAGATGTTGACAAAGTAACACTCAGCCACACAGCATTATTGTGCTCTATTTATGTTTTCCTTTTGCCTTGATGCAAACCATATCTCAGATTCAATTTTTCAAGTAGTATTTTAGCATGAAATAATTTTAATAGAACTGTGTGAAGATATTCATTGTATGTAGCAGTTTAGGATGGTTGATAGAGGATTCTCTATGACACTGCTTACTTTATTAATTTGAAAATGTGGTATAGGTTGAGGAATTACGTAGCAGTTTGGAAAAACGTCCCCACTTTCAAAAATACGTCATACACCTACAGTTACTAGTAAGAGGTCTGTGTAATAAATGCCAGTTTCACTAAATTACTACTAAATGCTAGAAAAAAATTTACATTAACTGCCTGAGCAAACAGATATAATTGCTTCAGAGCTTTACTTAGAATTTTACTAATTGCGTTTGCTGATATTACAGAACTAAACTTTGAGCATTCGAATAACCTGCCCATAGCCAGCAATTCCAAAATAACTCCTAATCTCTCGTCGACCGGAATTGCCCCTCACATTAACGTATTTTGCTACCTTATTTTATCTTGTATCGACATTAATAATTCGTCCTATGTTGCAGGACTCGTCGGAAAACAATCCATGAAATCTTTCTGTTCAGTGGCTGTGATTTCTCAGTCAATTAACATGTGACCAGTCGGTCCTTTTTCTCCGACATTCTCATATCCATTTCTTCTTTTTCGCTATTTTGTGTTGCTTGCAAAGTACAATTAATATGAGAACAAAGTCTTTCTAGACAGCACTGTTGTATAAAACATTTTTAGACTTCTTGCCATGTCAGTTCATGGTACAACCATGGGGTTTCGTCGATATTATCAATAGCTAATAGAATTGCAGCACACGGTTTCTTTTGGGTATTCAATGTCTTAACCTCATAAAACCGCGTTTCCGACTGGCATTTTTGTCATTATTTCCGATGTTGTGTTTTTGCTTCAAGAACATTATCGCACAATTAGTGTAACCAATTCGTGCCATTCCACTTCAGCTTTTCAGTTTTATGAGTCATACAGACCAACTGCATACTTGAATGCACTATATTTTCTTTAGACATCATGTACTAAAACCACCTTGTATGGATCCAAGATTGCAATTTCTCCTTGAAAATCGCACCATAGCTGTGAAATGTCGTTATAATTTGGTAATTTTGCCAACAACATTCAAACATCAGGCACTTCTGATTCCACCACAAGGTGATTTTACATTAAAAACGAGTATACGTAAAATATTTGCATTCACAAGTAAACGCAAAATAAAATATTTCTATTTGTGTATAGTTGCCCTGGAAGAACAGTAAAACTGAAGAAATGAAATGATATGAAAGAGGTATATTGGACATGCTGGTACTCAGAAGTAAAGAGGTGATATTCTTTTGTTTGTCTCTATAATAGCCAACTTACATGGGAATGCGCATATTATTTGTTGTTACATTACTTGATGGTCAGAGAGGCTTGGCCTCAAGAGATCCAGCTCGTAAAATTGGATCCAAATAATGGAAATTTCCTCAGAATAGTAGAACTCTTAAGTCACTGTGATCCATTTCTTGTAAAATACATTAACAAGGTCAGAGCCCGACAAGAAATCGCAAAATAGTTGCAAGTGCATTATCTGTGAAGTGATACTAAGAAGGAATTATTTCTAGTTGTGCCCGTGATGGCAGGGGTGCTGTCGTAGAACAGGGAGAAAATTAGAACTGCTATTTGATTACTGTTGAAACAATTCAAATCACATTCAACAAACAACATTCATCTTGCATTATATTTACTTCAAGAAGTTACGTGATGAATATGAAATAAATAAACGGTTTTTGGGATTAGTAGCTTGTAATCAGAAAACGAGAGCTGCTATCACATATTTAATTTGATCAACACTATCAGTGAATGCTGCAGACAAGGTTGTGATAACTGAAGTAATATTAGAGACTCTTACAAAGGAGCTCAGACACATTTTCTTCATTGAGATCCTCTTGCAAAATTTTCTGTGTGTGCTTGTAATAGTTTCCATGGAGTTCATGCAGTTGATAGTTGTCATGAAGCAGATACTTTTTTCGAAATAAATTTACCTCTTTACAACTTGTTCAGCAGCAGTCCATAACGATGGTAAATCCTGAAACAGTGTGCTGGAAGTTCCTTATATTCCATGTCTGATACCTACTGGAGTTCTCCGGTTGAAGCTTGAACATCAATTGCAGCTTGCCTGGATACGATTTCCATTGCTGTTGAGAATTTGTCAACTGGAACACGTTCTGTGGGAGGAGATGTTTGTGATTATGTGAGATCATTCAAGTGTTTAATAATGGCATAAATTTAGCTAAAGTTGTTGATACCAATTGACTGCAGAAGAAAATTACTACAAACTCGAAATATTACCATTGATGTTGTAATAAGGCATTCTGAGGGTTTATTAAATGAATTAGAAATCTTCACAAAGGTTGGGACGCGATTGTCCCTAAATCTAAAGTTGTTGCCAATGCAATTAATATCGATCCTGAATTTCCGGAGGTGCGCACTAAGAAGTGGAAATCATTTCATGATGAAGCAAGGAATGAAGTGACAGATGTGCATTCAGAAAATTCATGCGAGATAAATGTATTTTACGTCATTACTGGCAAACTAGTGTAACTTAAAAGTACAATATGAAACACTTAAGATTTTAAATGAAAAATTTAGGTTTTCTGGAAATATTCAATGATGACAGACGATTAGGTCGCTGAAGTATGCAAGTTATTTATCAGTGAATACCATAATGATGTCATAGCGGACATAGAAGACAAAATTAAATATTTGAAAACAGATTATACTTCAAACTTTGAAAACATTACTTTGGAACCCTTGGATAAGAAACGAAAACTTTATGTGCTAAGCTTGTTTCCGTAGCTATGCACGTACTTTACACTCTTCCAGTAACTATAGCTGATGCAGATCGATCATTCAGCACTATGACTAGTATTAAAAGTTGTCTCAGATCAACCATGCATCAACAACGTCTCACGGATTTGGGAACCTTGGAAACTGAATATGCTTCGGCAAGGTAGCTAGTAGACTCTGATGCTACGATTCAAACAGTTTCTGAACGATAGGCTTGCAGAACGCCACTGACAGTATAAGAGTCAAGTAGGTTAAAATACGCTAACTGTTGCACGACTCATTGCAGTTTACATGTGAATGCTCTGATGTCCATTTACTGAAATGTGTGGGGATGCTAAGGAACGAGTGGGCACAGAACATTCTTATCGCAGTGTTACTGGCACCAGGCGTTTCGTCAATGTACTGAGCAGCATCTGAAGCCGAACTTGTAAGTTTGTCAGTTGTATGTTTTATCCTTTGCCTTCAAGGTCGTGGTTGATCTATCTTACAGATCCCTACCTGTGGTGGTATTGGGCCCCTGATAACTGTCTTTTTCACTACTTTTCAAACCAGTTGATTACTATTCTTTCAGTCCTCTACTCCTTGTAAGCGTCATGGCGCTAGTAGTCTTTCTCAATATATTTAACCTTCGCACACTCGCTCATGATTCATCTGATTCGCGTGTTACTTGTTTCAAATTTGCAGTGGAAAGCTACAGATGTGATTGATGTCCTTTTTTTAGTACTTTCCAAGTAATTCTGATTGTAACAGAACATTATACAAGGTGTGTTATAATGGCTATTACGTACTTTCTGAAAGAATAGAGGGCATGAAATTGAACATGTTTCTCAATAAAGCAATCTCCAGTTATGCATTGTTTTAAACTTGCACTAGGATGAAAGAAGTTGTATATTGTAAATAAAGTGCTGGAAGAACTTAAATACATAACGTGTGTGACATTTAGAGCATAGTCTTAGCAAGGCCACATCATGTAGGTGTGCAACTAACTGATTTCTTGTTATGAAATCATTATAATTAAATAGAATGAAAACTGCAAATATGTATGTAAATGTTATTTAAATTCTTAGTTACCGCAAACTACTCTAATTCTGACTGAAAATACGTGTGGAAAGCAGAAATGTGAATGCATAAAAGAATTACATACTAGAGGAAGCAAATTTAGCTTTCGGTGTCAATTCTGTAATTAGGGAACTTGTCCTTCCACACTTTGGCAGAAAAATAATGTTACATATTTTAACACCCATAACCAAATTTCACGGAAGATATTGTATGACTTATAACAACAAACTAACTTTACTAGTCCTTTCCTCCAACAGCAAGAATAATAAATGAAACACAAGCATCTAAAACCTGAATGATCAGCTCTGGCTTTTGTATAGAAAACGAAACATTTGCAGGCACAGTATTATCGAGAAGTGCCGCTAATGTTTACATTCTTGTCCTCTACAGTATCATAAAATTAGGAACAGTTGCTCTGATACACCTATATATAAACTTTCTGCTCTCTGTTGGTACACTTTGTGCTAGTTTTACGGGGTATCTAGATTCTTTGCCATCATTTTAAGTTCTTTTCAGCCTCTTTTTTGTTACTGGAGTAGCACTTTCAGCATGTTTTTATAGGCATGAAGTGCACATTATAAAGAGACACTGTGTCAAAGTTTTATTACTGAAAAAATGATGACTAAGAACATAGTTTGGCGACCTCAGACCCATTGCAATGACCCTAGAACCCTTTCCATGTGTTCACTACGTCAGTTAAAACTACATTTATGCCTCATACCGGATATTACATGCATAGTTTACTTGAACCTTTAGATCTTGGTAAAGGATAATGATATCTCAGTTCGGGACACAGTCTTCATCTGCTGGGAAGCTTCATATCAGTGCATACTTCACTGCAGAGTGGAAATTTCTTTCTGGAAACATGCCCCAGGATGCAGCTAAGCCGTATCTCCGCAATATCCTTTCTTCCAGGAGTGATAGTTCTGCAAGATCTGTAGGAGAGATTCTGTGAAATTTGGAAGGCAGGAGACGAGATACTGGCGGAATTAAAGCTGTGAGGACGGGTGGTGGGTCGTGCTTGGGTAGCTCAGATGGCAGAGCACTTGCCCACAAAAGGCAAAGTTCCTGTGTTCGAGTCTCAGTCCGGCACACAATTTTCATCTGCCAGGAAGTTTCATATCAGTGCACACTCCACTGCAGAGTGGAAATTTCATTCTGGATATCGAAAAAAGTTTCGAAGTTACTGTTAGCAGAACAAGGTTAGGCATTGAAAAAGATAAGTAACAGATTGTTCGTAATACTTATATTCTGATAACAACTCATTACATGTAGCACACTTAAGAGAGTGAACATCAAGTGTGCTACATGTAATGTGCTGTTATCAGAATATAAGTATTATGAACAGTCTGTTACTTATCTTTTTCAATGCCTAACCTTGCTCTGCTAACAGGTTATGGGCCCAGAACGGTAAATCTGCGCAGTGAACTATGTTTGTTGCGTGAGTAGGAAGATAAATACCTGAAGAAGCGTGTTAAGTTATGTGTCCGCATTATGTGTGATACTTGTTCTGATTTGTGTTTTGTCAACTTCATCAGCATTTGAGCTCTAGTTTTTCAGAAGAAATCAGTCACGTATTCTAGTGCTTTGAATTCGAGTGTCTGAAAATGGCTTCAAATGTAAGTTTGACAAAAACCGCTACTCCAGTGATAGCCAAACTCAGAAAGAAGGATGATTATAAGTTTGGAGTGAAACTCATTCCAATGCGCTAGAAATTATGGCTTTATACCATAGGTGCAAGTACTGCTACAAATGCAGAGAAGGATATAGATACGTGGACACTTATTCTTTTGCATGTGGATAAATCTCTGTATGCACACGTGGAAGACACAACAAAAGCAAAGGGAGCTTGGGATACTTTGGTTCAAATGGTTCAAATGGCTCTGAGCACTATGCGACTTAACTTCTGAGGGCATCAGTCGCCTAGAACTTAGAACTAATTAAACCTAACTAACCTAAGGACATCACACACATCCATGCCCGAGGCAGGATTCGAACCTGCGACCGTAGCGGTCACGCGGTTCCAGGCTGAAGCGCCTTTAACCACACGGCCACACCGGCCGGCCGGATACTTTGGAAAACCTGCTTGCTGGTAAGAATAAAACCAGATGGATGAATCTCTGGGATGTTCTGCTGGATACTACATTATCCAAATGCGAAGGAAATATTCAAAATTACGTTACTCACATTTTAGATGTAGCCAACAAACTGCAGAGCATGGGCAAACCAGTTGATGATGGGCTAATTGCACTGATAATATTTAGAGATTTACCAAAAGTTTGTTTACCATACGGGATGGGTATAGAGTCCAGTAAAACGGACGAAAATTTCACATAAGAAAATATCAAAGCAAAGTTGCTGAATGGTAGTGTGGAAGAATACCTGAAGTTGGACAAAGATAACAGTGATAGTGTCTTATTTAGAATGAATATAAGTATTATGAACAATCTGTTACTTATCTTTTTCAATGTCTAAGCTTGCTCTGCTAACAGTTACTCAAAAATATCATCTTAAGAACATATGGAAAAATTTTCGACGATCTGCCATCAACATATATCACAGAAATGGCCATCCCCACAATTGGTGCTTTCTACCCAAAAAACACGGTTTTTCGGGTGTCTCTTCATAATGGATACAGATTTTACAAAATGGAAAAATTAAGTTTGTGGATGAATGTCTAAAGAACTACAGAAGACCTTTGAACCATCCTCTACAGTTAGTTATTTATATTCTTGCCACACACAGTGCAAAAAGGCTAAAAACCGGTTTTTACGGTTATATGAAAGAGTTCAGTAAGTGTTACCTCTGGTTATCGGTAACAGGTAATGCTATCGAAGAAAGTTTCGAAGTTCCCCGGAAATATCATCTTAGGAACATACGGTAAAATTTTCGACGATCTGCCATCAACAGAAATTATAGAATTTGCCATCCCCACAATTGGTACTTTTCGTACCCAAGGATCGAGGTTTTACTGGGTTTTCTTAGGAGTCGTCGACGAACAAATGGTGCTTTTATAAGCCGCCCAAGGTCCACTTCAGACCACTCCTAATGAAAAAGAACCAGTCGATTTGCTCAATTTTCCAGGTCTGGAGAAAGTGTGTGGTGTTAAAATTTTGACGCTCTTTGGTAGGATAGCTACAGTATGCCTGTTATTTCGTTAGGTATGTAAATGGTGAATAGGTCAAGGGTTATCCAAACCACTTGACTCCTCATCTCTGTGATGAACACAACCTGAGATGTGACCTCTTGAAAAATCGCATTTCCGCGTGAGACTTTTGCATTTGTGAAGATTTGTTTAGTATTTAATAAAAAATTATATTTATTTCGTAATTCACCTTAATGAGAATTTTTAGTGTATCTCCAGTATTTCCTGGACTGTGTTATTTTTAAACCATGTCAAACCTTCTTTAAAAAAACACTACTATTGAGTTGCTATGTTTGGACATGAGGCCCAATCAAACATCTTCACCTAGGCCAAGTCCTGTCTCTCAGTGGCCTTGGGAATACATTTTGTGATTACTGTCAACTGAGTCAACAGGGCAAGTCTCCATGAAATACTGGAAAGGAAAAACAAACTGTCGTGAACCAAGGACAAGTCATAGTTGAAAGATTCAGCCTTTGCAATGGAGTAGAAAAACCGAAGAACGATAAGTCTTCTCTACAGCAACATTTCCAAAGTACAGGGTGTTAAAAAAAAGTGTCGAATACTTTGAGAGGTGGTAGTACTCATCAAAACAAGAAAAAAAAGTCAACTACAAATGGGCCCAGAAATGCATACTTTCTGAGGTAAGTCCACTAGCCATGGGTCTGGAAATGCATACCTTCAGCGATAAACACGTATTTACAGGAAGTATTCAACGTGGCGTCCATTCCTGACAGTGTACCCATCTTCCCTCCAGCATAAGGAATGATGCATGCTTTGAAGTCTATCTGGTTATTATTGTACCTGCTGGCACACATTGAAGACGCGCCCTGTAGTGGCCGCACATCATGGATTGGCGTCGTGTGGATCAATTCTTTCAAGTGTTCCCATAACAAAAGTCTAGGGATTGAGGTCTGAGGAAAGAACTGGCCAAGATGCTCCCCCCTCCCCACCGACCAATCCAGCAATCCTGAAATGTCTGCATCAGATGATTACGTACATTGTGATGAAAGTGTTATGGTGCGCCATTATATCATGAACCACATGTATATTTGTTACTGCAATGGCACAGCCTCAGCGAGGTAGGCAATACATTAATGAGAAAGTCCAGATAATGCGCCCCAGTTATCCTTTGTGGTAGCATGCATCACCTTATTAATCTATCGGCAAGAATGTTTCCCCATATACTGACTGAGAATCGGTGTTGATGCCCACTTTCCTGGATTGGTTTCGATTTACATCTGCCCATACATGATCGTTGTGGTAACTCGTAACACCATTTCTTGCTAACCCTGCCTCTTTGGCAAATAAAATCTTGGATGTGAACAGTGGATCTGTGGCACACTTCTGCAACAGCCATTGACAGAACCGCTGTCTGTCATGACGATCCTGTGACCTTAGGGCCTGCAAACGCTGTAAATGATATTGGTACAGCAATTGTTCATGAAGTACCCTCCCCCCTCCCCGCCCCCAGGTAAGAGAGTGATACATCTGTTGCTGCTAATCGTCGTACACTGGTCCCAGAGGTTTCTTCCACTGAACGTAGCACAAGCTCCTCCATGTCAGGCGTGCGGACTGCACGGGGCCTTCCACTGTCAATCTTCCGAGGTGCAAGGGTACCTGTGTCCCTCAGTCGCAGGAGAAGTGTGACGAACAGCTAGTCAGATGACACTCTGTGCTGTGGATATCTTTTAGAGTAGTGGGCAGTGGCTCGCAGACTACATCCATGTGCTAAACCATAGCAGAATATCATATCCGCCAGTTTACTTGTCGAGTAGTAGGCTTGCGTTGCTAACAAGTGATGGAAGAGAGAAAAGGTAAACGAACTATAACATTTGTCCCTACAAACAGCGCAATATCAGTAAACAATGAATCCATGTTTGGAAGAAGGTAGAACGCCGTGATACGTACCCAGGGTTGCGAAAACTAACGTAACCTACAACACGCCTCGAATGACACAGCTGACTGCAGACTACCAAATGTAGAGTACCGTGAGTAAGACATCATAGTATCCTGCCGTCACAATATACGGAGCGTCAATGCTACGACTGCGCTAATATGCGCAACCAAGCGTCGCACAGTCCCTCCGATAAACTCGTGTTTATCTCGGAAAGTATTAGTTTCCGGGCCGATGTTTACTGGACTTATTTTTCTTGGTTCGGTGAGTTCTACCACCTCTCAAAGTATTCGACACTTTTTTCAACACACTGTGTATTACATTTCTATCCACAAAAGTTGGTGGTTCCACATGCAGCGCAGATCATCCGAGAACAGTACATGTGTTCTGCACCATAATGGAAGATTTGCATTTCATTGATCAAAAGCGAGAAACATATAGAAGACACTGGATATTTTAATTTCTGCTTGACGCTATCTTCGTGATTGCAGCTGTAATGCACATATCAAATCCAGAAAGTGGGGAGCAACTAACATTTCGTTTTACTCTCAGAAGCCTCATACATAAATGAAGTGGACGCACGACTGCACAAATAAAACTAAAAAAATCAGGGAGCTATGACGTCCTTGCTAAACTCATAGTGTCAAATCTGCTTGAACATTGCCGCAAGATATTGTGAAGGGCAGTTGTTTTTTGCGTTGTGCAAACAAAGCAAATAATGAGTAATGAATAATTTTGACAAACTGTAATGTTAGTAAGAGTGCAGATCCACACGTCAGACTCCCATAGCATCCAATAACATCTTGCAAGATCAAGGGAATGAAAAAGCTAAGCAAGAAAGCCTTTGCACTTCGTTTTTTGTTTTGTGTTCTCCATCTGTATTAGTAAAGATTCCTGAAAGAAATGTGGTACCGGTAGTAATATTACCAGATCAATGGGATGGATACCTCCTCATACGATTTAAAAAAAGCTGTGTGACCAAAACGTTTTTCCTTTTGCCCCTACGTTTAGCTAAAAGAAATGTTGAACGTTTAACTGTTGCTCGTAATTAGCTCACAAAAAAGTATTCTCCAAATGGATACAAATGTTTTTTTCTTAATTTAATTACTGTTGTGTTCAAACTTGTAGCTACGTCCACGTAATTTTCTGGACAAAGCAATCTTTGCAAAAATCTCATGCAGAGACCTTGCCGATTTCTTCTATGGAAAGAATATAAAATCTGTGATGGGTGCGCGGTGTGGGAGTAAGGTGTAAGGAGTGTGAGTCGGTTTGTTTAGTTTGACTCGAAGCTTGCTATCAGAAGTGGCATGTTGACCCTTGGAAGATTTCGTCTTATTGGGTTCGGTGAGAGGTAAACAAACAGAGTCTTATCATAGCAGCTGTCAGTGTGTACATTAAATATCTTTCCTTTCGTAGTCGTAGGCGGAAAGGAAGTGTCAAGCAGAATTAACTTGTCAATGAATTGGCCAAAGTTCCCATGAAACAAAATAAAGAAAACACTGTTAAATACTTTTACTGAGAGCAAAGCAAATATTCCGTTTTATTTTTTATTGCTGGATTAGGTACTCTGACGATCTTCATACTCAAAAAGCTCAAACAATTTTTAAAACGGTTTTCTGAGTATTTCCTCAACACAAAATGCCTAAAACACAGATTATTGTTATCATTTGAGGTATAAGTTAGCGCTTCGTGGGTGGACTGTGTGTGTAGAGTAAAATGAAAAAAAAGTCGCCGAGAAAGCGAGCAGAAATCAAATTAATTTCATTACTGCGTAATAATAGCAGAAATTCCCTCTGCATGAGTAGGTTTCAAAACAAATCCTCGTAGTAGTTTACGTAAAGGAGTAGTCTTAAACTAAGACAACAGTTTCATTGTTACCATATCCATGTTTTGGAACATTATTGTGGGGGATCATTTTACAGTCATATTGGATTTGTGATTATAATGCAATGAAAAAAATTGCTCAGAAGGTATACATACACGTGGAATATATAAATATTCTTTATGAGAATAGGACGGGTGGTTAGTCATCATCTTGCTCAAGAAGCCACGCCGAAAATGATTTAGAAAAATCAAAATCAGGCTGGCTGGACAGAGGAAAAATGTAAATGTAAAAAAAAAAAACTTGTATACTTTGCTTACTTTCATTCTATACGGGATATTCTGTGGTAACTTGTCAAACTGAGCAAAAGTTTTTAGAGTGCAAAAGCATGTAGTAAGACTCATTTGTGCTGTAAATTCAAGATGATCATGTAGAAACCTGTTAAATTAATCTTTTATTCTAACCATTGCTTCTCAGTATACTGGTTGAAATTTTTTGCAAGTAATATGGCACTATTTCCAACCAATGGCTCAATACATAGTATCAATAATAGGAATAAGAACAATCTACATGAAGACCTAAAATCGCTTACCTTGGTCCAGAAAGGGGTTCAATATTCAATTTTCAATAAATTGCCAGCCACCATTAAAAACTTGGTTTCTGATAAGGCACAGTTTAAACAGAGTTTGGAAGTTTTCCTGATAGGCAACTCATTCGCCTCTATAAACGAATATCTTAATAGGGGCAGTTAGACCGGTTTAAATAATAATGTAAGTTAGATTTCAGTTTTTACAGCACGTGGTCACAAAAGTCAAGATTAGGTTTTTGTGTGTGGTAAATTTGTTAAAAGTGCATAACTATATTTCATTCTGACAGGGTATTAATTATGTAAATATAAGCAGTCCCACTCACATATTTTGACAATCTCCTGACAAAGGATCAGGGTAGTGAGTATTATATTCAGATGATTTCTGTTCTTTATTTTAGATTTTCTGACACACTCCACACCCATAAGAATCATCTCATTTTTGGGTCTATGGAATGAAAACCTAATCTAATCTCCATCCTCCTGAATATGTCAGTGCTTTAACAACTGCACTGCTTCATTCAGTTGGACCCAGTTGTACTATGTTCTTTTGTTGATACACAATTTGTACAAGATAAATTGTAATATGAAAAATAGTTTTGCACTGTTTGTTTGCATCTCTTTGCACTGTCACTGGTCACACTTTGGACATCCTGTGGTGACACCAGGACTAGAATGTGCAGCTGTTCCCCTTGTGCTCCTTTCAGTTCATCCAGAGAATTGACACCAACGTTTCAAACGTGCACATCTCCATGTCCTCCCTTCAGTCCACTTAGAAAAATGAACCAACATTTCCCCATGATGAGTGAGATGTTGAACTCAGAAGAATGACAAGACATTACTGTCATGCAGTATGCAACATTGGAGGACTTTATGACGTACAAGAGAGTTGTGTGTGAAGGCAATAGTTTCACAATATGCTGGAAGTATTTGGTATAAATTCTTTCAATTTAGTGTAATTATGTGAGACATCATGCCTCATTTCCTGTGGTGGTTGGTTTGTGTCTGTCTGATTTTTTTGCATGGAAACAGCTCATATGATTAGGAATTAAATTTTGGCTACATAGAGAGAAAAAGTCATTGTGAAATTGGTCATTGTTTGCCATATTTAATAGGATTGAATACAATAAATAGAATGTATATAAGTACTAGTTGTGTTTGAGAATACTTGCTCATGGTAAATGAAAAAAATTTAAGGCTAGCATAAAGCCATCTAAAGTTAACCCCCCATTCCACCCCTCCTCCTTTCCAGAAAAACAGAAACTGCTGGCAGTGATGGTGTAAATTGGGTATATAGGCTGCTCGAAACTGATAGTATTGTATTGCTCAATAGTGAAAGAAAAAATAACCCTAAGCATGTATCTTGAGAAGCATCATATCTTTCATCCTTGAGTACTATTAAAATGAAAGTAGTAGTAGTAGTAAAAGATAAGCTACTGGGAGGGGGGGTGTTTGCTGTATGAGAGGAATACAAAAAGAATAGATATGATTCTTAAAGTTTCCTGTTCTATAATGAATCTTTGTTCCATATTTAGTCGAGGAGAATTTTTCCTGACTAGGACAGATATTCTCTCCTTGGTTCATCCATGTGTAACTGTAGTACTTCAGGTCAGAGAGAATAATGGTTCTAAAGTGGGAAAAAAATAACCCACATGAAGTGGCACTTGCATTGAAATTGTGTTGTCTTAATTAAATTTTGGAACAAAAAAACTGGCCCTGTAGCCTCTCTGAATGACAAGATAAAAATTAGTACAATGATATTCAGCTCTAACACCTTAAGTATCCAAATGAGCAGATTTTCATCAGTTAAACAAACAGTATGACTGAACTGTGTACATTGCTCCACATGTGGAAATCAAATCAAGGAATGGGGGAGGGGGAGATAGAGATCCCGATTTGATTTCCATGTTTGTAGCAGAGTGGTTGCACTGTCATACCTTATAACTTTTCTGGTCATTTGGAGTTTAAAAGTTGGTGCTGAATGTCTCATGTACTAATATTTTAACTTGTTATTCAGAGAGTGAACTTAGATTAATAACACTATGCAAATGCACAGAGCTGCAATACGAATAGAACTTATTAAAGAACTCTCAAGAATAGTAATTCTCCATTAACACACCTAAAAAATGCCTGAAATGGTATATGCACTCAGTGTAGAAGCATTTCCTAGTCTACAGTAAGAATATTTGCTGCAGGGTTTACTGTGGAGAATTTTTCCTGTAGAGAGCAAATATTTTTTTGACCTTTCTGTATTTTCCTTACAACTGGTGTCACCAAACAGTGCAGCTGAATTTCGTACAATAATTACATAGATGAACACAGAAATGTAAAAGGCTTCTTACCACATGTGTAAAGCTATTTCAAAATCATTAATTTCTAACAGAACTTGATTGCACTTATGTCAGTTTTTAATACTCTCTAAAATTTATTTAAAGAGACTAAACAATTGGAGATATGATTTGAAAGATTGCGTGCTAGATACTTGTAGTTACTGTGGATCAGGGACAGTCTTGGAAGAAGGAAAATCTAGATAGGGGCTGGTTCTGGTGCTATGTACATAATAATCTCATATTAATTTTTTTCTTTTTGTAGCATACATTAAATAACTAGCTTGTGTGTTTATAAACAACTAGATGCTGCAATATTAAGGGATTTTGAAGTGTTTTCTGCAAGACTGACTAATCTGCATCTAACTGCTTTCTTCTGCCAGCTGAAAATATTTAACTTATGCAGTAGAGCCTGAAATTCTTTTGTAATTTTTCATTATTTTGTAATTAATGTAATTGTTGCTAACATAGATCAGAAGCTTATGGACTGTTAATTAATTGTGCAATAACTAGAGTAGTTGGCCAGAGAATTAGTTGTAAAGTGAGATTATTCACTTTACAACTTTGTATGGTAGTTCACAGCATTCTCTTTAAAGCCAAATGGTCTAATACTAAATTTACTTTCTGCTCATAACATGTAACATTCCATCCACACTCACTGTCAGCAGAGTAAAAATTAAAACATTATTTTTTCACAGTATGCTACCATTAAATAATGCAAACTGCAGGACACTTCAAGATAGCAAGTAGCTGTCTCACTGAAATACTGTGTAGTTTTGACAACATTATCTGATGCTATGCCCATGAACCCCTTAAGCAGGACAGTAATTCATTCCATAGTACACAGTTGGTTTTATATGCAATTTACCATTATAGTTATTTCTAGCACAAGGTTGTTGCCTACATTGTTGTTTATATTAAATCCATCTTATACTGGCATTTATAGATAAGCTATGCTTGAATTGATTTTTAAAAGTATCTTCTGTCAACATCTTGAGATCATTTGTTCACAAACTATGAAAAACAGCCCCTTTGACATATCGATATCAGTACCAAAGAACCAACCTCTGCAACTCCGAAAAGTGTAATTGGACATTTCCATTTACCTTTATGGGTCAACCACAGAGAGAAATACCAAAAAAACCAACCCCTAAAACTCCAGAAAGTGGGCCTGGACATTTCTCTTGACCTATATAGCTCAACTGCAGCTATCAATACCAAAAAATCAGCACCTACAACTCCAAAAAGTGGAACCAAAACCCCAGCAACTCAGAAACCCAGATATCCCATATTCACTACATCAATTAAAGCACAACCGATCTACCATAAATATACCACACACAAAACATCACAATTACTATATAATAAAACCAAAACGAGAGAGAGAGAGAGAGAGAGAGAGAGAGAGAGAGAGAGAGAGAGAGAGAGATGCGCGCCACAATAATGCAACATATACGTGTCCGTGGTTCAAGCTGCCAGAACCCCATGTTGTTGCCACAAAAGTGACACAACAAGACCGAACATCTGCAGAAACTGTGTGTCAAACAGCATATCACCACCGATCTCAGAACATAATGATACACTCGTGAACTTCACTGTCATATCCATACCTAACAAAAAAACAATAAAAAAAATTAGACTTCTTTCTGCACAACAAACACCAAACTAATCAGATGTAACAAAAATGCCAAACACATAAACAAACCGTGATAACTCACTGAAAACACTTCCACAAAACACATTACCACACCAACTACCTAAACTCAAAACCACGTTAGCACAATGACAACAAAACTCAAATAAACCCAGTACCACACGTGAAACTCAGCATGTCCACATCCACTACCTGAGAGCACAATCAAATACAACAACACGAAATCTACAAACACAACCAACTCAAAAACTCCACGCCGTTGTGACACCACACATACCACTAGCATTATGTCCTGGGTCAAAGCAGTTTCCAAGTTTTCCACGTTCAGGATATCTCAAAATTAAGTACAATTTATTTAGAATTTGTATTGTCCCTTTGTAAAATGTATGACGACCACCCAAATAGAAGGCCAACTGCTGATTTTTTTTTCAGAATTGTACTAACAACTGTGATCTGCGGAGGGATGGGGTAGCTGTTGGTTGTGTATATAATTACTGTTTGTGTACATGCAAATGCCACTTGCTTGTACAAAAAAGTAAAGAAGTATTCTAAAGCAAAGCTGTTATTTTGTTTAGTTTATTGTATGTGACAAGCTGATCATTGAAATTCATGATTTTTTTCATCAAAAACCCATATTGCTTGATACTTTGTGAGCTGGCTGTACCATATGTACTTAATGATTCAATGCACTTGAATGATTCATATAAATGAATAGTGTTTTGTTTGTTGGTATTTAAATGTCTCATGAGGGAGGACAGAGCTTTGCAATTTTTTCCCCCCATTTACTGAACACATCTTGTGAATCCACCATGCATACTAGTTTGTTGAGCATTCCATTGTGGAGTATAGTTGTCTGTTTTACACACAGAAAGAGCTGTAATATCTTTTAAGAGGGATAATTTCAAAATTTGAACCTGTTTGAAGCATTTATGGCAGCTGTCTTGCTTATCAGCTATGCACAAGATTCCAGAAGTGTGTACGTGCTATGTGATTATTGTCTGGTGTTATGGCTTGGTGCCAGATTTGAAGATGAATAAAATAACACTTCTCCAATTTGTAGCCTCTGTAGAAAGAGGTGCTATGTACATACACAAATGACCAAAAACATATTACCATCTGGTTGATAATGTGTTGCACCATCTTTGGAATGTGATACAGCAGCAATTCTGCATGGCAAAGATTTAACAAGTCATTGGTAGGTTTCAGGAGATATGTTGCACCAGATACTTACACAATTCAAATAATTCCCATAAACCATGGACTGGTGGTTTGTGGGCACAGAGCTGTTGTCTGATGGCATCCCAGATGTGTTTTATATAAATTTTCTTTTCTAAATAGTGCACACAATGATTCCACCAGGTGGCATTCAGTCTCATGGTGGGCAGTAGTTATAATGTTTTGGCTCATAAGTATATATGAATAAACTTTGTTGTGCAGCCTATGACTAATGTTGAGTTTGCCTTCTTGCAGTCAGATATCTAGGAAACCTGCATGAGTTTCATTAATGCCATTTATTACTTTTAGTTGCTAAGCTTTACAGTTATTGTATGCACAGTTGAAATGGGTAAGATTTTAGAGGAGTAATAGTTATCTTTTTTCTTCTGCCTGATTTATTTAATTTTGGGTGGAGTAGTGCTTTGATTTTATATGTAAGAGAATAATTGGATTTATGTTTTAGGAGATTTCAGGTATTTTCACCTTCAAACCACCCGCATACATACACCTCAGTTTCACACTGCTACTTGTGCATTGAAATGATTGGTTGATGGTTGGTTCGAATGGCTCTGAGCACTATAGGACTTAACATCTGAGGTCATCAGTCCCCAATTGGTTGATAAAGCTCAGTGTTTCACTGTACTCTGCTTGTCAACATAAGGCGCAGGGCTGGATGTAAGATCTGTCCGAATGTGGTCATATGTTGCGATGTAATTACTAGTATTTATATTCTTTGTAAAATTCTGCAACTCTCCCAAGTTTCTGGTTTTGTGTGCGAAGTAAAGAGAGAGCAATATTGAGAAAGTAAGTGCTGAACCATGTATGTTATTGATAAACTTAGTCAATTCTGCATTTTGTTTTTTAGCATTTAAATGGTGATTCCAAATGTAAAATAGCTCCTACCCCAGTCCATTTCCAAATTGTTTCCAATGGCATTGAGCAGTGACGTCATCAGAATGGCCAAATTGCATCACCAACCGAATTAAGTGATGGTACCTATTGCATAACAAACATACATTACAGTACTGCAAAAAAAGAGAGAGAGAGAAAAAAGTTAAAATTGTCAATTCTGAAGTAAATCCAATTCCTAAATATGGAACAGGTAACTAAATGGACAACTGCTGGAGTTGGTGGTTTTGTGGAAAGCCAAACTGAACTAGAGTAGGACAACAGTCAGATACAAAAGTACAATATTGGGAAGTCTCACAGATCTTTCCAATTCACCACTCTTTTTCATAAATGCATGCAGCATTTTATTGGCCACAAAGGAGTTACAAGTACTGGGTTCTGGAACAGAACATTACTGCAGTTATTTCAGCACCATTCATGAATCATCCAGCCGATGGTAATATTTTTCCTCATGTTAGTCTACAACAAATTATTGAGACCTGTAAGAAAAAAAAAAAAAAAAAATCATGCAGCTTGAAGTAAACATTAAGCTTAGGATCCCAAAAGATACCTCTTCTGGTGTTGGCCTCTGGCAAGGAATGTATCATCAGGCTTGGGAATCTGTGGAGAAGAAATACCCATGGTTGCTGTTAAGCAGGTGTTGGGCATGGCCCCCTATCATGAGGGTGATGCTAATTTCCTCACTTTAAAAGAAGTGAGCAGTGGTTAAGTCACCATGAATAGTAACAACACATTTATACAACTTTTAATCAGTACACTAATTTTCAGCATAAACTACAAAATACGCTAAACATTAAATTGAATTAAACTGGCATGTCAATAGAATTCCACAATAAAAAGACATACTCAGAATTCTTTTTTTTTTTTAAGGGCCAGCCAGATTGCTCTGAACTCCACGAAAATTTACACAACATGACAGTGGTGCAAACCTTGTAGACAGTTTGTACTATGAGTGTTGTAGCTGTTAACCAACAATTTTTCTGCCATGATATCCAGGGCCTTGGTAATGTACAGTTAAATTTTTAAGTTGGATTCTGTAGTTATTATAGAAGGCAAAAAAGAAAAGAGAATAGACTGAAATAAGTCATGGTCAGTTGGGAGTAAAGACACCCTTTTTTTTTCAATTGTTTAAGAGTTCCTCTAGCTTGATCTCACTTCCTAGTCAACAGGACTTTCAATATTATCTTCCCCAGAGTGTACTAAACAACTGTAGAACTTAATAAAAAATGTCAGATTCAAGTACCAGTGGAATTATCATCACAGTATATGTACACACATGTACCATGCCTCTGCCTGCCTCCCCTCCCCCCATGCACACAGGTACACTGTTTTCAACACAAGCACACACCAAACTAATTTAAAAACATACTACCCCAGATGACTTGGACCCACTTTTGGGACAGTCAAAAAAATCTCTACTAACACCATATAAATTAAAGAATGCCCCTACATGAAACAAACTAACTTTTGAAAGCAGCACTTTTGCATGATGTCACTCTCCCAGCACCATGGCATCACAGCTCGAAGCTGGAAGGTGGTACCAAATGCATCAGTTCAGCAATCTACTCAATCTTGTTGTCGGGTCTCATATAAATCTTTCAGCCTTTCATTAAGTGCTTTTTCTAATAAGTATTTGAACGTATCTAGAAAATGTCAGCAACTGAACTACAAAAGTGACTTGAGTACAAGTGCAGTGCATGTGCAAAAGGCATACTGAATTAAGTTTCCTGTAATTTCCTTGGCTTACTTGAGACAAAAGGGGACATGGTACATTATGTAAGAGTATAGCTTCTCTCTTTCTCTTTCTCTCCCCCCCCCCCCCCCCCCCCCACACACACACACATTCCTCCAGCCCCCTCCCCTCTCTCTCCGCCATTGCCTGTCCAGTTTTGCTGGTGCTCAGTGTACAGTGAAATCAATTAGACATTAACTCTGTACTCTTGTCTTCTTACTTCTCTGTAAAGGATAATTAAAACGGGTAGTTCTCAGTAAATTTTTAAGGAGTTTTGTGAAGTTATCCAACTATTTCTTACCAGCTGAAAATACAGTATGTGTCATGCGTATTGAGATATATATATATATTTTTCCATTACAGGTTTCTGTCATGCAGATTATATTCTTCCAGTGCACTTGGTACAGTAGAAGATTTTACTGTGAAGAATGAACCTACTCTTGGTAAGTGCATTGCATGTTGCAAAGCAGTTGTACAGTATTTGCAGTTTTCCTTTGCACTGCTACTGTCCTTCCTAGGAAAGTGTGTGGATTCTTTTTATTTTTGGGAAGCAAACTTTCAGCAGAAAATGACGTTGAAAAATGTAACATAATCTGTTCACTTTTTGGAGTTAAACATATCTGCAGGCCACTGATAGCTGATTGTATGAGTAATAATAATAATAATAATAATACCAAAAGAAATTTTACCAGACAATAGATAACACACACATTAAAATAAACAATCCACCAAACATAACAGACATGGAACACTTCTGGAGCAACATATGGTCAAACCCGGTACAACATAACAGGCATGCACGGTGGATACAAGCAGAAACAGACACATACAAGATGATACCACAAATGCCTGAAGTGATAATTTTGCAACATGAAGTCACCCAAGCAATTAATTCTACTCACAATTGGAAAGCCCCTGGAAATGACAAAGTAGCAAATTTCTGGTTAAAGAAGTTCACCTCAACACATTCACATCTAACTAAATTATTTAACAGTTACATTACAGACCCATACACATTCCCTGATACACTTACACACGGAATAACATATCTGAAACCTAAAGATCAAGCAGACACAGCGAACCCAGCTAAATATCGCCCCATAACATGCCTACCAACAATATACAAAATATTAACTTCAGTCATTAAACAGAAATTAATGACACATAACAACACAGAACAAAATTATAAATGAAGAACAAAAAGGCTGTTGCAAAGGAGCACGAGGATGTAAAGAGCAACTGATAATAGATGCAGAGGTGACATATCAAGCTAAAACTAAACAAAGGTCGCTACACTACG
Organism: Schistocerca serialis cubense; assembly: GCF_023864345.2. NCBI lineage: Eukaryota > Metazoa > Arthropoda > Insecta > Orthoptera > Acrididae > Schistocerca > Schistocerca serialis. The sequence goes on from NC_064640.1 coordinate 217,333,983, forward strand.
CATACATTGATTACCAAAAAGCTTTTGATAGTGTACCCCACTCATGGTTACTACAAATATTGGAAATATACAAAGTAGATCCTAAATTGATACAGTTCCTAAACATAGTAATGAAAAATTGGAAAACCACACTTAATATCCAAACAAATTCAAATAATATCACATCACAGCCAATACAGATTAAGCGTGGAATATACCAAGGAGACTCATTAAGTCCTTTCTGGTTCTGCCTTGCTCTGAACCCACTATCCAACATGCTAAATAATACAAATTATGGATACAATATTACTGGAACATACCCACACAAAATCACACATTTGCTATACATGGATGATCTAAAACTACTGGCAGCAACAAATCAACAACTCAACCAATTACTAAAGATAACAGAAGGATTCAGCAATGATATAAGTATGGCTTTTGGAACAGACAAATGTAAGAAAAATAGCATAGTCAAGGGAAAACATACTAAACAAGAAGATTACATATTGGTTAACCACAGCGACTGCATAGAAGCGATGGAAAAAACGGATGCCTATAAATATCTAGGATACAGACAAAAAATAGGAATAGATAATACAAATATCAAAGAAGAACTAAAAGAAAAATATAGACAAAGACTAACAAAAATACTGAAAACAGAATTGACAGCAAGAAACAAGACAAAAGCTATAAATATCTATGCTATACCAATATTGACCTACTCATTTGGAGTAGTGAAATGGAGTAACACAGACCTAGAAGCACTCAATACACTAACACGATCACAATGCCACAAATATAGAATACATCACATACATTCAGCAACAGAAAGATTCACATTAAGCAGAAAGGAAGAAGGAAGGGGATTTATCGACATAAAAAACCTACATTATGGACAGGTAGACAATTTAAGAAAATTCTTTCTAGAACGAGCAGAAACTAGCAAAATACATAAGGCAATCACTCAAATAAATACATCGGCTACACCACTGCAATTTCATAACCACTTCTACAACCCTTTAGATCACATAACATTAACAGACATGAAGAAAGTAAATTGGAAAATGAAAACCCTACATGGCAAGCACCCGTATCATCTAACACAGCCACACATCGATCAAGACGCATCCAACACATGGCTAAGAAAAGGCAATATATACAGTGAGACAGAAGGATTCATGATTGCAATACAGGATCAAACAATAAACACCAGGTATTACAGCAAGCATATTATTAAAGATCCCAATACCACAACGGATAAATGCAGACTTTGTAAACAACAAATAGAAACAGTAGATCACATCACAAGCGGATGTACAATACTAGCAAATACAGAATACCCCAGAAGACATGACAATGTCGCAAAAATAATACATCAACAGCTTGCCTTACAACATAAACTTTTAAAACAACACATTCCTACATACAAGTATACACCACAAAATGTACTGGAGAATGATGAATACAAATTATACTGGAACAGAACCATTATAACAGATAAAACAACGCCACATAACAAACCTGACATCATACTCACCAATAAAAAGAAGAAATTAACACAACTAATCGAAATATCCATACCCAATACAACAAATATAGAAAAGAAAACAGGAGAAAAAATTGAAAAATACATCCAACTGGCTGAGGAAGTCAAAGACATGTGGCATCAGGATAAAGTTGACATCATACCAATTATACTATCAACTACAGGAGTCATACCACACAATATCCACCAGTACATCAATGCAATACAGCTACATCCAAACATATATATACAGCTACAGAAATCCGTAATTATTGATACATGTTCAATTACCCGAAAGTTCCTAAATGCAATATAACACATACCGTACAGTTAAAAGTAAGTGACGCTTGATCAAGGTCCGCGTCACTCCATTTTTAACTGGACTTAATGTCTGAGAAAGTGAAGATAATAATAATAATAATAATAATAATGGCACTGAATCCTGAGCTACTTAAGTAAATAGGTTTGTATTGTGGTTGTGGAAGATGTACTACCATATCATCTGGTGAAGGCACAAGTTAATGTGACAAATAAGAGAGAATTGTGGTTTATATTTGTACTTTCCCTCTCTTCACATTCCTTTAGTAATGGGGGTTTGATTCTTCCCCCCCCCCCCCCCCCCCCCCCCCAATGTTAAAAGCACATATTTGTTGATAAGCATTGTGTAGTTTATGTGTGTGGAAGGCTTGTTAGTGTCTCGTGTTTAGAAAACTGTGAGTCTGCACATTTTCATACATTTTAAACCTACATCATCAGATATATTTTGTTAGAGTAATTTGGCATATTATTTTTTAATTACAGTTGAAATATGGTTTTATTTTTATTTGTCAATGTGGACATGTAGAAATTTATTATTATCATATTATTAAAATTTTGTCCTTTTATGAAATGATTTAATTAAGAGATATTGCAATGTCTTTGTGAATTTTCAGAGTATCAGCCTGGGTCAAAGGAGAGAGAGCAGTTGCAAGCAGCCCTGTCAAAATGGTCCAAGACAACTACAGAAATCCCCGTGATAATTGGCGATAAAGAATACAAAGATGGGGATTTCATTTATCAGTTGATGGTATGTAATGCAGGGACCTAATTATTTGTGCACAGAATGACAACAGTTTGAATCTCTCTGAATTGACAAATGAAAGGTTGTGTGATGACTTCAACCCATATGTCCTGTTTTTCATGAGCAGCAACCTTACTATTAGGCTATCAAAGCAGAAATTTGAATCTTACATGATTAAATTTGTATTTCTCAGAGTTACCTTTGTAGTATGAAAGCCACAAGTGGAGGAAGATAGTGTAGATTCTACTTAAAGGAATAAAATTTTGAAAACTACCAAGTGAATGATTAGAAAATAAATTTTTAAGGAAATATTAATGAGATAATCCTAAATGTTTTGCAGCCCATCAGGAACTTAATATGTTTGTGTATTCAGTATTCCATTTTTAATAAAGGGAAGGAAGGTCTCTGATGTTTGTAAGTGTCATGGCTAAATGTTTCACACAGAGCCCTGTTAATGCGTTCAATAATAATTTTAGGTATTGTGATTATGGTAAACCTTCAGTATAGAGTAAGTGCTATTATAGGGGGCTATTCAGAAAGTAGGGAACATTTTGGCATAAAAAAAAAAAAAACTAAGTGCAAGAAATACATTTTATTATATAAATCTGAAGAGCAACGGACATACCACTTTTCCACACAGTCACCAAACACATTGAGGCACTTATCATGGTGATGGACAGGCTTTGAAAGACCTTTGTCATAAAATTCCGCCACCTGAGACTTCAGCCAGTAAGTCATGCCCGCCTGGAGTTCTGCGTCGTCATCAAAGCGATGCGTTGCAAGCCAGTTCTTCATCTTGGGAAACAAGTGGAAGTCGCTTGGTGCAAGATCGGGGCTGTAGGGCGGATGAGGGAAAATTATCCATTTGGATGAATTAAGGAGTTCTTTAGTGTGATTTGCCATGAGAGGTCAGGCAATCTCGTGCAAAAACGAAATTTTGGACGTCAGCTTTCCTCGGCAGTTTGTTTTAAACTGCTCTTCTAAGGATGTGCCAAGTTTGAAAGTACCGGGCAGAATTTATGGTTGCTCCATGTTTGAGAAAATCAATAAGCAGCACACCTTACCTATCCCAAAACACTGTCGTCATCAACTTCCATGCTGACAAGGTTGCAAACACTTCCTTGGTTTTTGGGGGGGACCTTGTGTGCCCCCAGTCCATGGACTGTAAGACTGTAATTTTGTCTCGCAATTAACGTGTTTGAGTCTCATCACCTGTTACAATTTGATCCAGTAATGAATCACCATGTTTGTGGTAGGTCTCCAGAAATATCAACATTGCCCCCATTCACTGTTCTTATCGTGCACAAAATTTGTGGTAGCCTAGCTTTTGAGTGACAATTTCAAACAACAAAGTCCATGAAACATGTGGAAAAGAAAGCGAAAGCTCCGTTATTGTGAAGCGATGGTTTCCACGAATCTTTTCATCAACTTTAGTGACAAGATCATCAGTCACAATGCTCGGGTGACCACTCTTCTCTTCATCATGAACGTTGGTTCAGCCATTTTTAAACTGAATGCACCATTTCCAGACAGAACATTCAGACATTACGCTGTTCCCGTATGCTTCACACAGTTCACTATAAATTTCTATAGGTTTTAGGATTTTTGCCAACAAAAACCATATCACAGATCGCACCTCACAACTGGTGTGATTTGATTATTGAAAAATCCAGATGCACAGAGACGTTCCCGCTGTCACAGATGGATGCCGACTGAGCTGCCGAGCACACACATACCAAAATATACGCCATCGGTGCGCACCAAGCGGCATCAGATGGAAACGTTCCCTTCTTTGTGAATAGCTCTCGTATGTTTTGTGGGGGAATGTTGGCAGTTCTTGCTGAGAGGTGTAGTGGAATTGTAGGATGTGTTGGCAGTTTGTTAAGTAGCCAATTAGAATACAGCACCCAGGTGACATATTTTGTAGAGGTACATTGAAGCTAAACTTGCATGTATTGCAGAACGGTGAAACACCAATTGTGAGGCAGCAATTTAAGCTTATATAGGCCTTCCGCTCTGTCCTGTCACACAGTCTGCCATCAATGAAAAGTACATAACCGTCAAATTCAATCTGTCTTCTGAATTCTTACATGAATTGTTCAGCAACTACAGTGAAGCGTTTTCTGATAATCACAATCATGGCTTTCCTCAACTTGTAGTATCACTGTCCAGCTGAACTCCTGGACATCAGGTTACATCAGGGATCAGTTGATCAACACAGCCTTAATTGCAAGTACATACCCAAAATGCAGAAAGCAACTACAAAATAATGTGGAGAGCAACTCTTGCAGAGCACCTGGAACGAAACTGTGAATAACACACCTATTGTTGCTAATGTATGGATGATAACAGCAGAGTGTCGTGTCCAGTACTTACTTTATTTTTAGCTTGTCTTTGATTACAGTTGTTCATGCAACCAGGTAAATTATTTTAATCATCTTCTCAATTCATTGTGATTGATTAGAAAGTGATTTTGCCCAATTTTTCATGTATGGAAACATCATAGTTTTTTTCTTTATACTGTGAGTGAACATTAAATTTCTGAGATGCTCATAAAAATTCAAGCTTTATTACATGCTGCATACAGAGTGTGGTAAGAGTGTAGCTGTATCATTGCTGTATATTACATATTCTGAGGACAGTGCAAGTGAGCTAAGATGCTGGGAACCTACTATCAAAAAAGTTGGTTATTTATTGGATGACAGATTTAAATGCAAAATGGGACTGTCAATTGTTTTCAAAAGTTCCCAAGAATTCATGCTCCTCCAGATGATTAGCTTTGTGTAGAGGAGATATAATTTGTTTAAATGTTGGCAAGGAGGACACTTGGTTGATTTGAGATAATGTGAAAACCCACTTTAAAGATAAATATTATTTAAAGACTTTTGTTATGCAAAAGAAAGTAAACACACTACTTTCAATTAAAGACTTTATCCAGACCTATGAGTGCTGCAAAAATTGGAAGGTTTCATATATAAAATGTGCAAAAATGTTTCTGGTATATAATGTGACTGTAAATGTTTCCTTGCACTCTAAAGTACGATATATTTGTAGGACTGAGAGATATGTAAAAGAATGTAGGATTAACATCTGACAGATTTATCTTTCAATGGGGCTGTCAAATGAAATGAAGAGTGTTTGCTCTGACAGTTAGCGATGAGCACATGTGGAGGCCATGTTTTGTATCACACTTACTGACTTTATGGCCAGTTTTCCACTTGTATGACTGGTATAATGCAAGACTTATAGTTACGCCTGATTCGATAATAGACAAGCATTCTAAAACTGGTCATCTGTAAATAAATGTTCTTCCTGTGTAACTTAACATTGTTTTCATAACAGTTATTGTAATCACAAAAAAATTGTAGATGCACTCAAATCCCAGCATGCTGAAGATGCAGAAATGAAACACACAGAACACAGGATTCTGTTTAATTTAAAATTCAAATTAACTTTAAAAGTTTTGTGATCCACTTATTTTTTTTAATGTAAACATGGTCATTTCACCCTGATGTAAATTTATGAATTTATGTATCTTTATCAGTAGTAATATTTTGATCAGCAGCTGTGGTGCATGTAGAAAGGTTGATTTGGTGTTAGCAATTGGATTTAATATCGAGAGTACCAGTACTTCTGCATTTTTCAACATGGCATATGTGTTTGCCTTTAAATAGCACAAAAAAGAACTTTGACTATTTAACTTTCTACAGTACTGGCATTTCATATCCAAGAGTGGTACAGAAGAAAATGAAAAGGTTTAAATCAGAATTGCATGCTCTGTATCCTTAGTGCAGTAGTTTTTTTAATTACATATCATAATACTGGATTTTGTGCTAGTAATCTGTTAATGTTCTATTTATGATTGTTACTACTCCTAGTTGATATATTGATTTGAAAATTTGATTTTATGCTTATTTAGTCCACTATAAATATAGCTGAATGCTGTTGATTAACTTGAGGGTAGTTTTAGAACATATCACACCTGTCACAGTTTATTACTTGCAATGTTCATTCGTCAGTTAGGTAGTTCACACGTCTTAGGAACTGTGTCAAAGATGGTGATATTTTCAGGAGCCTACAGCCTACAAATCACAGCAAACATTTTCCTGGTGAAAATATTTACATTTAAATTGAGCCTACTGCCGAGAAACTTAAAAAGAAAGACACCTATTCTAATTGTTGCCAAATAAGGGGTATAAAAATCATTATGCGCATGCACAGTACAATTATTTATCATCTAAAAATGTTGTTCTGATTAATCATCATGGGTGCTGTGTTACAAAAATTAAATAATGAAATAATACAGTTTTTTGTATATTTTGTGACTTATTAACTGTCTAAATCTTGACTTTTGATAGCAGAAAGTGAAACTGTTAGGATGACTGTTGGATCACACTGGGTTCAGCAAAAAGAATGCAGACTGTTTTCTTAAATAATGGAGCAAAAGTTTTCAGGATGTTGTGGCATCTCTTGCCTTTGATTATCCTTTTATTATTCAGTGATTAGAATGTGTACTTTTTACTGATGACATAAGTATTTTCCATATTTGGATTGATTAAAAAGACTGTAGGAAAGGATGAATGGCTTTCTTAAAGATACATAAAAGGCAACCAAGAAGTTTCTGTTCAGAGGCCATACAGACTGAAATCGGTATGCCAGTCAGGCAAATCACAATGAGCACTGAGGCAGTCATCCCACTGATGCACAAGTTTGAAGATACCTGTTTGGTAAAAGACTGTGTCCTCCTGTGTGAAGAAGTGCATAACTGCCTGCTGCACATCCTTTAAAGCATTTTTTAAGGACTGAAGGAATTATAATTGTGTGGGTGGAGATCAGGACTGTAGGGCGAGTGTTCAAGTGTCTTCCACTTGAGTTGGCATAACTAATGCGTTATTACATTTCTGGTATGGGGACATGCATTAACATGAAGCAGCAGCACTCCTTGGCGCACCATTCCACAATGGTGGTTTTCAACAGACATGCTGCTCCATACACATTCTTAGTTCTCCATTGGATGTCTACCACTTTTTTTTCTTTTTCTTTTTTTCTTTTTTTTTCCAGCCAAGAAAGAAATAACTGCATAGTGGTTCTGTTTGGACATATTTGGTAATGACTTGGGTATAGTTCACATTTTTGCATGTACTGCACACTCATCAGAAAGACAGAAATGCCACTCTAATCCATTGCCTACATGTAGGTGTTCGTGCATCTGTATTGCAGTTGTGCTACAGTGCATATATTCTCCACCAGCGCCCTCAAGCTGAAACCTTTTGATTACTCCTTATATATAACATGTTCTTTCCATAAATAGTACCTCCCCTAATTTTATATAAAGTAGTTATAACTGGTGCGGCACAATAGTGGTTAAACATCAGTGAGAAATGTGGCTTAGTGGGTGGAAAATAATCTTATAATTTTGGAATGTACATTTAGAGGAGAATTTAAACAGAGGAAAAACATTCTGAAACTTCTTAACCAACTACCTAAATGACGTTGAAGCCATTAAAACAACCTCTTATTTTCCTGATGTCTTATGGAATAACAACTTTTGGTTGTACTAGAAGATCTACCTTGAATAATGCATGGCAAAGCTCCATGATCTTGTAGACACCAATGAAAGGATTTAAGAAATTTTAGAAAGATATAAAATATGGTGGCCAATATAAAAGTATATCTCTGAAAAAAATGTTAATTTTGCATGTAAAAAGAAAGCATATATAAATGATGAGGATGAAATTAAAAAAACGATGAATGTGAAACTAGTTTTGAGTTTATAATCAGTGAACTAAAATGGATATAAAATAATTTCCAGCAGCAAAATGTAGGCCTATGTTGAAGGAAAAAGTGCTTAAAATACTGCACTAAAACTCACACTTTTTGGAAATAGTGTACAAAGACCAAATTGTATAAAAAATAGAGGCCATGTTACAAAAAAGAGGGGTAGGGGGGCTGTAATAGCAAGTAAGTCACCATGAAAAACCTATCATGACAAATTGTAATGTTGAGGGGACACTAATCAATTGTTAGACAAAAGGCACTACCAAACAAGTTATTACTCATAACAAATATGAAATGTAAATAATTTATGTGATATTTCAGGTTAAAAATAGCTGCAAAATAAAGTATATGCTCATGTAGGCATAGCTTTGGAAACCTTAATAATGAGATCTATCTACTGTCTTGTGTTAAGTAGTGGGTAACAAAGCAATCTTAACTTGGAAAGAAGGAGGCGGAGGGACAGAATGAGGAGAGGATTTGATGATGTGTTCAGTAGTGTGGTGGGGGACCATTAGGAGAAACACTGAAGTATATATTAAAAAAAATAAAAAAAAGATAGAGAGATAAGTAGTGGAGTAGTGTGGAATGGGATGGGAAGAAGAGGAGAGGGTCGGGGAAGGGTGGAGACAGATGGAGGAGAGGGACCAGTTGAGAGGGGGAGACTAAGGACAGGGGGTGAGACTAAGGACAGGGGGTTGTTGCAATGAAGGATGTATCGGAGGGAGAGCTCTCTTATCCACAGTAATGTTAAACATGTTGGCGGGAGTGGCAGGTAATTTGGGGGGGGGGGGATCCATATTCTATGTGGCGAAGCAACAATGTAATCAACCAAATTATATTGGGCAGCATGTTCTGCAACATCTCACTCCACTTGACTTTAGCTAGTTTGGTGGTTGCAATTCATAAGTGTGGACTGTTTGTTGTTGCTCTTACTTACATAGAATGCTATGTAGTTGTTACAGACTAGTTGGTTATGGTGTAGCAGCTTTTACAGGAGGCCCTGTCTTTGCTGGCATAGAAAATGATGATGACAGTTCTGGAATAGGAGTGGTTTATGTGTGTGGAAAAGGTCTTGCACCTGTGTCTTCCACAGGGTTATGACCCATGAGACAAAGGTTTAAGAATAAACACAAAGAGAACTGATAATTACAAAGAGAAACAGCATGTCAAAAACTAGTGCCTTTTCATTGGCTATTCTCTTATGAAAAATATCGATGTCCTGAATTGTAAAATTAATGCTAGACCTGGGATTTGGATACCTCAGATGAATAAACACCTGAGAAACATCTGGATGGCCAAACAAAACTCAGAGGTAGTGTGGTCTACAGCCTGCAGTGAAATATATAAAAGTGTCTTTGTGCATGTTGGGACAGATTGTCTTCGCAGCTGCAGTGAAATTCAGATCATAAATAAAACAACAAAAATAATTAGAACAGCCAAAACTGTCTGTCCCGGGTCCAAGATAGTGATAAGTGGAATTATGCATAGAAGATCAGTGAGTGATAGATAAACAGAACAGAATAAAGAACTGGATGGGAAAACAGTGTGATACTTTAGGGGCAGTATTTTTAGGTCTTAATAAATTCGTTACGAGTAACTGCCTAACACAAGATGAATTTCATTTGAACTTGCAGTAAAGTTTCGGTAGATATGTGTGCAGTTATAAAAAAACAAGGTAAACTGAGTTTCAGTAAAGAGGGTGATAATTTAAATAAGAATACAAAAATATTAGATTTCTGTCCTCCAGTAGAATAAATCATCTACTCAAAAAAAGGAGAAACAGGAGTCAGGAAACAAAACAGAAGTATGTGCTAAACCAAGCAATCCACAAAAAGTGGTCCCTAATTTTATGCTTTTCCATCAGAATGTTCAGTCCTTGTGTAATAACTGAGGAGGTGGCCTTGCCTGCGACTATCGATAGTGCAGGGTGCAGTCGCCTGCGAGATGTGGCTAATGTCGGGAACAACAATGCCTGTCACATGGGTCCTGAAGCCATCCCCATTTCAGACAGACAGCTGGCAGAGGTGGTGAAGGCTGCTGGCAGAGTGCAAGCAGAGTTTGCAATTTGCAGCATTGTTCCCAGAGTTGATCAGGATCCTTCGGTTTGGAGCCGAGTGGAGGGTCTCGAACAAAGGCATCGTTGACTCTGTGACGGTCTTGGCTGCAGATTTCTAGACTTGTGTTACCTGGTAGGGAATTTTAGGACTCACCTTGATAGGTCAAGTGTGCACTACATGTTGATAGGTCAAAGTGTGCACTACATGAGAGAAGCAGCTACATGGTTAGCAGAGTGCTTGTGGGGTGCACATGGTTTTTTTTTTTAGTCTAGATGTTAGTCTGAGGTACTCTGATGAGTACTCACTAGTTGATTTTCAGATAGGGACATCAGACCACGTATAGAGTAGAGGTATTTTGACTGTAAAATTTTATCAGTAAATTGTCTTAAGTATTCACAATAAAGTTTCTGAATTTACTGCCATCCAGGAAACTCCTCATGCTCAAATTATTCCTAGGACTGAGAGATGGCTAAAACCCGAAGTAGAAAGCTCTGAGGTACTTAGTGTCGTGGAATATTTATTGGAAGAACAGATTAGATGCCATAGGAGGGGGAGTGTTCATTGCAGTTGACAAAAATATTGTGTCTGTTGATGTTGAAATTAAGGGTGACAGTGAAGTTATCTGGTCATGTATAACAGGTCTAGGTGAAATAATGTTAATTGTTGGATGCTTTTATCAGCACCTGACTTTGCTGTGACAGTTCTAGAGTCATTCAAAGAAAGTCTACGGCCAGTAGTGCATAGGTACCCGGATTATGCAATAATAGTTGGAGGCGACTTTAACCTATCAAGTATAGATTGGGACGTCTACAGATTCATTGTGGGGGGTGCAGACAGACAGTCTTGCAAAATACTTTTGAACACATTTTCCGAAAACTGTCTTGAGCAGCTATTTCCGAAAACTGTCTTGAGCAGCTAGTTAGGCAGCCCACATGGTGGAAATATTTTAGACCTTGTGGCTACAAACAGGCCGGACCATATTGATGGCATCAGTATAGAGCAGGGATTAGTGATCATGATATCATCGTATGTGTTTTGAAAAGTTAACAAATCAATCAAGAAGGCTAGGAGAGTGTTTCTGATTGAAAAAGCAGGTAAGCAGTTGTTATCATCTCATTTAGTGCATTGCAATTGTTTAGTTCCAGTATGGTGGACATAGAAGAATTATGGGCAAAGTTTAAACTGATTGTAAATCATGCTGTGGACCAGTATGTACCTAGTAAGTGTATTAAGGGTGGAAAAGACACTGTGGTGTAACAATGAAATTTGGAAAATTCTGAGGAAGCAAAGGCTGTTGCACTCACAGTTCAAAAGAAAACGCACGCAGGATAACAGGCAAAGGTTAGAGGTCTGTGTGTCTGTGAAAAGATCTATGCGTGAAGCATACAACAACTACCACTGTTGTACCTTAGAAAAAGATCTGGTCGAGAACTCGAGAAATTCTGGTCCTATGTAAATTCGCTAAGTGGGTCTAAGGCTTCCATCCTGTCACTCACTCACCAGTCTGGTGTGGTAGTTGAAGATAGCAAAATGAAAGCCGAAATTCAAAATTCCACATTCAAGAAATCTTTCACACAGAAGAATCGTAGAAATATACTGTTGTTACTGTCACACAGAGTCTCCTATGTAGGACACAGTGATAAGCTTTGCTGGTGTGACTCGCATTCGGGAGGACGACGGTTCAATCCTGTCTCCAGCCATCCTGATTTAGGTTTTCCGTGATTTCCCTAAATCGTTTCAGGCAAATGCCGGGATGGTTCCTTTGAAAGGGCACGGCCGATATCCTTCCCCATCCTTCCCTAACCCGAGCTTGCGCTCCGTTTCTAATGACCTCGTTGTCGACGGAACGTTAAACACCACTAACCTAACCCATTGCTGGTGTAGAGAGACAGCTGAAAGAGTTGAAAGCAAATAAGTGACCAGGTCCTGATGGAATTGCAGTTTACTTTTACAAAGATTACTGTTTAGCATTGGCCCCTTATTTACATTTCTCATAAATCTCTTGCCAGCACAAAATCGCAAGCAGCTGGAAAAAAAGGCATAGGTGACTCCTGTATATAAGAAGGCTAAAAGAACAGACCCACAAAATTACAGAAGAATATCCTTAACATCAGTTTTTTGTGGAGTTCTAGAACATATTCTGAGTTCTAATATAATAAATTTCCTAGAGACTGGAAAGCCTATTTCCACAAATCATCATGGTTTTAGAAAGCATCAGTCTTCGGAAACTCAACTTGCCCTTTTCTCACATCATGTACTGCAAACTATGGATAAAGGGCAACAGGCAGATCCCATATTTCTAGATTACCAAAAAGCATGTGACATAGTACCCGATTGGAGACTGTTGTAGGAGCATGCGGAATAGGTTGCCAGACATGCAAGCAGCTCGAAGACTTCTTAAGTAATAGCACCCAGTATGTTGTCCTCAATGGCGAGTGTGCATCAGAGACAATGGTATTGCCAGGATTGCCCCAGGGAAGTGTGATAGGAGTGCTTTTATTTCCTGTATGCATAAATGATCTGATGGACAGGGTGGGCAGGAGTAGTGATACAGCATACCCTCCACCATGTACCATACGGTGGCTTGCGGAGTATGTATGTAGAAGTAGATGTAGATGTACTGCTGTATACTAAAGATATGTTGTACTACAATGAACATTCATGTGGCTGCAGTAAAGTATGGTATTGCATAGCTTGTGGGATGACTTGATAATGAACTTAGTCTCAAAACTAGTGATCAAGTAATAAAGGAAATCAATATTGCAACTTTGACAGTTCTCTGCAATGTATTGCATAATTTAGTGATTTTGTGAATGTAGGAGAAAAGCCTATTGAGCAAACCGACCCATAAACATCCCATACAAATGATATAAAAAATTAATCAGATAGATGACACAATATTTCTCATGCCAACTAATATATAAAAAGTACAGCAAGATTGTTAAAGCAAAACACTCATCAGGAACAGATAAAATACCAGATTTCATTGTAAAAAAATGTATGGACTTAATCTCTGAACCACTGATCTGTCTCAGAAGGCTCAACTGGCAGTTTTCCAGCATGCTTAAAAATTACTAAAGTGAAACGACTACAAAAAGAGAAGCCAGCAATAGTGTTTCTCTGCTGTCTGTAGTTTCAAAAATTTTAGAGAAATATTTTTTTATGAAGGACTGTTTAATTTCATAAATGAATATAATATACTAATAAAATCACAACGTGGTTTTAGGAAAAATCACTCAACAGAAACAGCAACTTTTCTTTTCTGTATGTAATGCTACAATCCATAGGTAGGCAGGAACATACCCTGAGCATATTCCTAGGTTTATCAAAAATGTTTGATGCCATAAGTCATGATAAATTACTTGGTAAGAGCCGTAATTTAGGTGTTAGGGGAGTAGCACATAATTGGATTAAATCATACATCCATGAAAGAAAACAGCTGATAGAGATAACATATAAAGTAAATGTGGCAGTCAGTACCCATCAGTGTGATGTATTAGTGGTCAAACATGGAGTTCCCTAAAGTTCCAGTTTGGGTCCAATCCTGTTCTTAATATATGTGAATGGTCTTGAGTTGTTGCATAAGTTCATACTGTTTCTCTGTAAGTTTAATAAAAACAACAAATACACATAACAGAGAATTTAGTGATCAATAATATACTTTCCTTCACTATTTACAACAGTCTGCCAGTGCTGGGGTGACTTTTTGATTCTGCGATTGTAGAAGTCGTGTGATTTTGAGGTGAAAAATTTGTCGAGTCATGTTCAGAGTGCATTTTATCCAGAAAGGAAGTCCCTTGAATGTTGTTTGATAGAGAGAGGAAAAGGTGAAAATCTGAGGACCCAAGATCAGGTGAATAAGGTAGGTGCATCATGACTTACCAACACAACTCGTGTACAATGTTTTTGTTGATCTAGCAGAATGCAAGCATGCATTATCGTGGAGTAGCATCACTTCACTCAGTCTTCTGGTCATTGTTTTTGGATTGCCTCTGCAAGACATCTTAGTTATTGATGATAAATATCAACAGTGATGATTACACCTGGGGGAAGCAATTTGTAGTACACCACAATGTTGCTGTTCGTCCAGATGCATTAGGGGGAATTGCTGCTTTGTTTGGGCTCAACTCTCATCAACAGCAGTGATACAGGATAGGGATAGTCAATGTTGTTCATGAGCCAATTGATGACGAGCAAGTCGATATGTGCATATGGCCACCTGCTGGTTTTTGTGATTTTGGATTAGAGCATGCAGTACCCATACACGTAATTTTTGAATCTACCCCATTGCATACAAACGTCACATGGCAGTGGACTGATCACAGTTGATCACATTTGTCAGTTTTCAAGTTCACTGACATGAATGATTGTGGATTAGTGCATTTAAACGATCTGCTTCAAACATGAAAGTCTTCCTGAACATCGAGACTCACTAATGTCAAAATGATCCTCCTCAATATGAGAAAACATTTTCTTGCCATGCTCTGTCCATTGGTATTATCATCATACATCATGCTAATGTTTCTGGCTGCCTCTGGTGCTGTCATCTCTGTATTGAACTTAAACAGGAGAATACATTGGAAATATTCCAATTTCTCCACTTTGCACTTCATTTTCTAGTGCCCACAATTCCACTCACTATCTCCAAATGACAAAATGATAATATGTAAACTCAAATGGCAATGGTGAACTATATGTGAAAACAACAGTAAAGCCTTCACAAAGACTATAGCAGAATACTTTGATCCAAACATCTTGATGATAAATCTGGGAAAAAACTGTTGCAGTGGACGTGTTCACCACCAAGAATAGGACATTAGCTAATCCACATTCTGAAATAAATGGCTAAACAAATGGCAAAGCAGTGTGTGCAAAATTTCTTTGTGTATGCATACAACAGAATATGAAATGGGATACACATGTAGGCTACATAAACAGAAAACTGGGCAAAGCATGTTTCATAATCATATGATAATCTCAGGACCATATATTTTGTTTATATTCACTCAGTACTAAAATATTGTGTAGTATTTTGGGGAAATTGTGGACCAAGTTTGAAATAATTTAAATTACAGAAAAAGGTTTCTAGACTAATGGAAGGGATAGATCAAAGACCATGATGGAAGCCACTACTTAAGAAAAATAAAATACTACCACATCCATGTATTTACATACTAGATATAAAAACAAAGATGAGGTGACTTACCGAACAAAAGCGCTGGCTGGTCGATAGACACACAAACAAACACAAACATACACACAAAATTCAAGCTTTCGCAACAAACTGTTGCCTCATCAGGAAAGAGGGAAGGAGAGGGGAAGACGAAAGGAAGTGGGTTTTAAAGGAGAGGGTAAGGAGTCATTCCAATCCCGGGAGCGGAAAGACTTACCTTAGGGGGAAAAAAGGACAGGTATACACTCGCACACACGCACATATCCATCCACACATACAGACACAAGCGTCTGCTTGTGTCTGTATGTGTGGATGGATATGTGCGTGTGTGCGAGTGTATACCTGTCCTTTTTTCCCCCTAAGGTAAGTCTTTCCGCTCCCGGGATTGGAATGACTCCTTACCCTCTCCTTTAAAACCCACTTCCTTTCGTCTTCCCCTCTCCTTCCCTCTTTCCTGATGAGGCAACAGTTTGTTGCGAAAGCTTGAATTTTGTGTGTATGTTTGTGTTTGTTTGTGTGTCTATCGACCTGCCAGCGCTTTTGTTCGGTAAGTCACCTCATCTTTGTTTTTATATATAATTTTTCCCACGTGGAATGTTTCCTTCCATTATATTTACATACTAGAAAATTTAATAATTATAAAAGAAAAATCAAGCAGTAGCAGTCCATGCATTGTCTCCTTATGAATCTGTACATAGCTACCATGCAAGACAAATATGTGATGCACATGTACAACAGAAAAGAAACAGCACTATTAAAGAAATGCATAATCCACCATGACTCCAAACTGTTAATGCATTACCAAAATCCACAAAAATAATAATAGACAGAAACAATTTCAAATCAACAGAGAAGGATTACTTGGTGAAGCACTGCTACTACACATAAGGGAGTTTCAAGAAAATGAAAACTGCAGCACAAATTAAGATTGTTTTTGTAAAGTGTATAGGCTAATAAGATATTGTGTAATATTAACCTTTGCTAAATTGATATATGGACAAAAAAATAACGTGTGTGGTACTTAAGGAATGATTCATTATCTTTTGTACACCATACAGGCTTAGATTTACAGGAGCAATAAATAAATAAATAGGATTGCTGTAGACTTTGACAAAGGAACTGCTTATACAGCATGAACTGAAGCACCTTGGATGGTGCTGTGTCATCGTTAACATATATTCCAATTTGTATTTTCCGCCAGTTTACAAATTACAAACAAAGCCCTCACTGAGAGCCAACAATGTTTATTAACACAGGTAATTTCTGTAAAAACAATGTAAAATTACTTGTTAGTCCATGAACCAAACAGTAATAATTCTTGGTGAAATATTCATTTGAACCACAATGGAAATTAATATGAGATAGTTCCAGATAACTTAATAAAGTCAAAGTGTGATTTAGTCAGATAATACTTATTTTGTAATAAAAGTCCCATATGGACAATAATTGGCAGAAACCACAAGTTTTTGGATCATAACACTAAACACAAAATAAACAGCCATAGCACTGCACAATCCCATTTGCAGAGGCAGGTCAGATAACAGAAAACTGAGCTAAGACTGCCACTGGGCAGTCCTATATTTATCCTGTTACAGAACCTCTTATGGCTGGTCTGTGATATTTGGCCTTGACCATTTGCACATCCAATGGGTTTACTAAAAAGACCATTATGTAGATAATTAAAAAATGTAACAAATTGGGTTGATTGAAATGGTAATATGATAGCCAACGGAAAGGAAGTGCATCAGGGCTTCACGATGATGAAATTTTTATTCTCATTGATTACAGCTTAGTTGCTCCTGAATTATGCTCATATGAATTGATGGCAATAAAATGAAAGAGAAATACTTTTTGAAATAAATTGCCTTACAGGAATTTTATATTTATGTTTGGTTTTGAATTGGTAACTCAATTAACATTACAGTAAGCAGTGTTCTGATTAATACCTTGAGAAGCAAGAGAAGCAGAGACTAAAAAGGCACAAAAAGTTTAACGTATTTTCACAAGGATTAACAGAATTTCTTGATTGTATTTCCCTACATACGTGTTTTATGGAATTCGTTTGAAAATTTTGATCTGAATGTCAGGACCACTGGTTATATTTCTTGGACTTAACTACTTACACAGTATATGTCAACTCTTAATTGCAAATTGATTAGTAACAAGAAATAAGTTTATTAATGAAGATTATGAAACATGTGTTCATTATAGCATGATCACTGAAAGGAGGTGACCTTACGTGTGTCTCACTGGACCATTATTGTAAGTGATTTGCTTTGATAAAAACATGAGTCCTGATACATTTATTATGAAGCTTTCTTACATGAAGGTTACTGGTAATCTGCAGTACCAGAAAATTTTAAATATTCTGTTTTGTGGAAAATATCAGTTTTGTATCAGTGGTTTGAGAACAGATATGGACATTTGATAGAACTCAATTCATTGGTGGAATACTGAAAAACTAAATCAGTGAACAGGACTCTTCACAAATTATCAGGAAACATTGGTTGAGCTTATAAGATCCTTACGACATTGCCATAATCATTACTGAATATAGGGTATTCAGTTAACACAACCCTCTTACAGAAATTCTGCAACAAAGCTGGTGGCAAACAGTGGAGACGTTAATGAGTTGGCCTAATATGTACACACTGTAAATGGTTTCATTGCTACTTATGTATTGCTCGGGTACAAATCATCTAAATGAGTGGGGATTAATTACAGCACTTGCTCAATTATTTCTGTGTGAATACTGTCACTGTGTGATGATCATGTGCCAACATTACTATGATAAATGCAATTTGTATAGCTTCAACAGTAATTTGGGTTACAGATATGGATCATACGTTGCTCTTGCTAGACTGCAGCATATAAATTCTCACCACTTTCTACTGTAACATCACATTTTTCATACATAGAAAGATCTTGATTGTGTTGGATGATGATGATGATGATGATGATGATGATGAATTTAGGAGTGCGGGTACATTTACCTTTCTGACACGTCTTGTCATTATTTACCACAACTACAATTACTGCAATGGTATTTGAGGCTTCTTGTTGTGAACTCACTTTATTGAATTTCTTCTTCCAATGGAGTTAATACGTCTTTTACACTTGAACTTTCTTTTATCATAAACAATAAAATAAAGGATATAGACAAACCAAGGAATAAGTAAGTAACATTTTAGCAATCAAATCAATAGAAGTAACAAGTCAATTATGTAACGGATAAGCTTACAAATAAGAACTGGAACCTGATAGCTGAACATAAGTGATTGTTCGTAGCACACAAGAACACACAGATACAATGTTCTGATGCTGTTTCCTGTCTGTCAATAACAGAAACAATTAATTATGGCTGGATTAGTGTCCATGAGAGCCATAGTGAGGTGCTGCTCAACCCTCTGGCAGAACTGCCAAAGCTGCCACTTCCCCTTCCCCGTACCCTTCCCCCGCTCCTCCAGAATAAACTAGACATACTTAAGAAATTCTAATAATTCCAAAAATAGGTTTAATAAAAAAGAAGTGTTACTGAAAAATATTGCGTAAATGATTTATATAAATGGAAAAATATTGCACCCTACAAATTAGATGTATCATTGTAGGAAATTAATAAAACATTGTATAAACTGTATAAAGAAATTGGAAGTCAAACTAAATATATGTCTTAATGTTCATGGCATCTACTATATTTTAGTATGATGTATAATAAAGAACATAGTTTACTTGCCCCTCATAAATTATTAGTGCATAAATTATTAATTGGAAATAAAAGATAAAGGGCTGTAATTAAGTGTGGAGAACACATACCGTTCCAAGAATTGTGTTTTTGTTATAATTTTACTTTTTATTTTCTTAATTTGAGCAAAGAAAACCCCTTGAATATGTCATTGAAGCCAAATGTAGCAGCTGTGTCGTATTCTGTTGACAAAACTGAATTTCACAGTCTTGCTTCACATACACTCAATCTTAAGTAGCTTTTTATCATCTTTAATTTGCTGAAATAGTGTTGACAGAATGCTCCAGTCAATTGAATTATCATAAATAACACCAAAGCTATTTCATTGTTTAGATAAGTATCTCATAACCTACTCTCCGGAAAAAAAACCTTCAAAACATGCAAATAAGAAGCTGTATCAGCGCTCATCAACTCTTTCTACTGGAACTTTAAAGCTGCTGTTTCATTCAATAGCTCATCTGTAGTGATATTTCTGCTCTATGTGACACCAAATCTGAGGTATATTTTTCAAAATAAGACACAGAGTTCTCATTTAAGGCATTCCCAACAGGAATGTAAAGTGAGGTGAAATTATGAGTTATGTGAGATCTGCATGCCAATTCACTTACCATTCTATCAGATACTTTGAAGCAGTGACACTCCAGCCCTCAGTTGGCAGATATCGTCAAAAATCAGAAGCCTTCAGTCAAATAGTATATTTGGTTCAGCACTTGCTCGGTGGCATCTGAGATACTCGAATACCACAGCAAAGTAGCAACAAAAACTCCATTGTTGAACATGATTGAGCTGTGTTGAAGGGAGCTGTGTGAACAGAGTAGACTGTTGACATATCATAACCTATTTGACACCTGTTCAATAGTAGTTTTTTCTTTATGATGCTAATTGGGTGAAATGATACTGTCACAACAGCAAGCACGTTCGGTCATGGGCTAAGCAAAAGGCTTTTTCTCAAAGGCAGAAGATAGATTCTGCAGGGATAGGAGACCTCACATATCTATCGTGAACTGATCTTAAATTGACTTTTTTTTTTTTGCCAGTTTTTGTGTCCCCATTGTTTCTGTGCCCTCAGCATGGGCCTGTTTGCAGTGGTGTCTGTGCACACATGTCCAGTTCAGATACCATGTGTATAAATGTCAGGTCACCATGAAAGCATATGCTTTTGTTGTAAGTTAAAGTAGAAGTATCTATCTGCCACTTTTGTATTATACCAAGATTTTTGATGGACAAATATGGTGATGGAAGCTTCTTGATGAATAAATATGGAGATAAGATCGACTGGACACATACTTGACTGGAAATGTATCTGCCTAATAGTTTGAGGAATGTGCGGGATATGGAATAAGCTTGATATTGTATTGTAGTTGCATTCATTTATAGTCCTACAGGGACGCATGTGCAATTTTTTAACTTTTGATAATAATATGTAGTACCTTATGGCCAATAATTAATGTCTGTCATTAATACCTGTCTTTTGCAGCCACACAACAGACATCAGAAGCTGGCTAAAGTGTACCAGGCAGATAAGGTTAGTTATATTTTCTTTTGCAAGTTAATTATGAGGTTATGTCATAAATGACCATTTTCTTTTATTTTTTGTTAAAAAAATTATTCTCATTCCAGAAATTGTTAGATAATGCGATAGACACTGCTTTGCAAGCACAAAAGAAATGGGCACAGGTTCCTTGGCAAGAGAAAATAAAAATCTTTCAGAGAGCAGCAGAAATGATTGCAACAAAGTATAGATTTGATATTAATGCAGTTACTATGTTGGGTCAATCCAAAACAGTGGTTCAAGCT
Organism: Schistocerca serialis cubense; assembly: GCF_023864345.2. Taxonomy (NCBI): domain Eukaryota; kingdom Metazoa; phylum Arthropoda; class Insecta; order Orthoptera; family Acrididae; genus Schistocerca; species Schistocerca serialis. Next base: position 217,355,097 of record NC_064640.1, read on the forward strand.
GAAATTGACTCAGCTTGTGAACTAGCAGACTTCTTTAAGTAAGTACTGTGCTATGAAAGTCATATGGTGTACTTCTGTAGGGTAATCAGTTATGTTTTGGCAGACTAACTACTTTAAATATTTGAAAATATGCAACTTGAGAGAGCATGCCTCATTCTTGTCGCAAGTTGCAAATTTTTGTTCCAAGTTGTGGTGGCCCTACATAGAGATTGATAAGATTCTGATGCTGCAGAATTTCTGATGGCTTGTGGCTGATCTGTAAAGTTTTCATGTGACTGTAAGATATGAGGGCTATTCAGAAAGTACGGAATGTTCTGTCATTAAAAAAAAACTAAGTAGAAGAAATATATTTTATTATATACATCTGAAAGAGCGACTGACATATTACTTTTCCACATAGTCACCAAACACATTGAGGCACTTTTCATAGTGGTGGACAAGCTTTGAAAGACCTTCATCATAAAATTCTGGTGCCTGAGACTTCGGGCAGTGAGTCACGCCCGCCTGGAGTTCCGCGTCATCATCAAAGCACTGCGTTGCGAGCCAGTTCTTCATCTTGGGAAACAAGTGGAAGTCGCTTGGTACAAGATCGGGGCTGTAGAGCGGATGAGGGAAAATTTCCCGTTTGAATGAATTAAGGAGTTATTCAGTGTGGTTTGCCGTGTGAGGTCGGGCATTGTCGTGCAGAAACAAAATTTTGGATGTCAGCTTTCCTTGGCATTTGTTTTGAACTGCTGTTCTAAGGCTGTGCAAAGTTTGACAGTACTGGGCAGAATTTATGGTTGCTCCACGTTTGAAAAAACCAATAAGCAGCACACCTTACCTATCCCAAAACACTGTCGCCATCAACTTCCTTGCTGACAAGGTTTGCAAACATTTTCTTGGTTTTTGGGAGGACCTTGTGGGCCCTCACTCCATAGACTGTAATTTTGTCTTGCAATTGACGTGTTTCACCCAAGTCTCATCACTGGTTACGATTCAATCCAGTAATGAATCACCATGTTTGTGGTAGGACTCCAGAAATGTCAACGTTGCCCCCATTCTCTGTTCTTTATGGTGCTATGTAAGCATTTTGGGCACCCATCTTGCACAAAATTTGTGGTAGCCTGATGGATGCTGACTGAGCTGCTGAGCATGTACATATATGCGATCGGCGCGCACCTAGCGGCATCAGATGGAAATATTCCCTACCTTCTGAATAGCCTTCATAACATAATAGAAAAATCTTACTTAAGGGGTTGAAGCTTAAATGTTTCATTTGATTTTCCATTTTCTGGTGTATGTATTGAATCTAAACTAATTAATGATTGCAACAAATCATTCATTCTTGAAGTACTGCAGTCACTTTCTCCTTATAGAGGTACCAAGGTAATAGCAGTCTCTGAAATGACTGGTGTAAGATCTTGAATGCAATCTGCATTTTGAAACATGTTTGGGTTACATGAATGTTTAGAAATTTGGCCCAAAATACTGTTAGCATCTTATGCAGAAGCATAAAGTTGCTGAGCAAGAATCGATGTGTGGATAGTAGTTTGTGTGAAGCCAATTTGTCAGTACCATATTTTTGGAGATTTTCTTGTTAAATTTAAACCAAGTTTTGAAAACTATTAGAATATTTATCTTTTAAATGCTTAGGTTCTCGCTATTTTGAGTTACAAGAAGTTATTGTAATTTTGTTCTCCTTTAGTATTAAATACAAAGCAGAATAGCTTGATCTAATACACTCACTCCCTTCATTAGCAAATTAACTATTCCTCAACACCTAAGGATATGTTGTGCTATAAATATCTTTTTCCCCAATTTATTCAGTACTTTGTCATTTGTTGTTTGATCTACCCATCTAATTTTCAGCATTCCTCCCTAGCATCACATTTCAAAAACTTCTGTTCTCTCGTGTGAACTTCTTATCATCCTAATTTCACTTCCATGGGAGGCTACACTCCACACAGCTACCTTCATGAAAGATTTCTTAACTTTAATTTATGTTAGATTTTAACAAATTACTTCTTTTTTCAGAAATGCTTTTCTTGTTATTGCCAGTCTGCATTTTATATCCCTTGTACTTCAGCCATCAACTATTATTTTGCCGTCCAAATAGCTGAATTCACTTAGTACTTTCAGTGCCTTGTTTCATAATCTTATTCTTTCAGTATCACATGATTTAATTAAATTACATTCCATTACTCTTGTTTTATTTTTGTTGATGTTCATTTTATATCTTCTTCTCAAGACATTACCCATTCTGTTCAGCTGCTATTCCAAGTACTTTGCCTTCTCTGACAGAATTACAGTGCCACCGACAAACCCCCAAAATTTTTATTTCTTCTACCTGAACTTTAAATCCTTTTCCAAATATTTCTTTAGTTTCCTTTGCAGCTTGCTCAATGCAGAGATTGAGTAACATCTGAGATGAGCTGTAAACCAGTTTCATGCCCTTCTGAACTATTGCTTCCCTTTCATGTCTGTGGACTCATACCCACAGTCTGGTTTCCGTGCAAATAATAAATAACCTTCCGCTCCCTGTATTTTATCCCTAGTACCTTCAGAATTGCAAAGAATGTAGTCCAGTCAACATTAGTCTAAATACACCAATGGTATACCAATGCTATAAATGTAGGCCATCTGAGCTGTTGATATTCATATAGCTGCTTCTCTTTTCTTCAAATGTGTCTGATTTTTCTATAGGTGGTATATACATGTCCCCCTAGTCATTTGTGATTCTACAACCTCGCATTTGTCCTCTAGCCATTCTTGTGTAGCCATTTTCTGTCTGTCTCATTTTTTAGATCTCTGTATTTCCTTTTACTTGCTTCATTTGATGCATTTTTATGTTTTCTTGTTCCAACAATAAATTTAGTATATCCTGTGCTATCCAAGGATTTCTACTAGGGCTTGTATTTTACCTACTTTATTCTTTCCTGCCTTTACTGTTTCATCTTGCAAAGCTAGCTATTTGTCTTCTGTTGTTGTTCTCCCCCCCCCCCCCCCCCTCCCTTACCTATTTCACTCAGGCATTACCAAATGATTTCTCTGGAACTATAATATACCTTGTAAACTGTGCTAGTGACTTCACTTCCTAACAATGCTGGAAATGACATAAGTAAAAATTAGAAGAGTAGTGTGCCACTGAAACCACTGTAATGCTAGAAGTAAGTGTTGAAGGGGCGAACGACCTACTCTGTACTTGTTCTACCTGCATTTTCTATTGACTGTGAGAAGGGTGATTAAGGCAGTTATATGAGTACCCACATTACAAATCCAAGGAACTGTTGTGTTCTGTGGCATATCATAATGTGTTAGCACCAGGTATATTAATCATAGTGAAATTTCATAACAGATTACAACCATATGCACTCCAGGAATTAAATACCCAAACTTTCTGTCTTTTTCAGACAATGTTCTTGCCAACTGTGTTATCTAAGTAAGTTTTAAATCTTGTAGTTTGTTTATCCTTCTTTACAATCTCCACAGAGGCTTTTCTACATACTGCATCTTAATAGTTGTATAATCGCTTGAAATTTTGAAATGTTCTACAACCATCACACACTGTACAATTTATGCATTGTACCATAAAATAGTGTCAGTTTAATTTTATCCTTGCCAAGACCATTTTATATTAATTTTCTTGTCAAAGAATGTCTTAAGAGAAACATCTTGCACTTTTGGAAAATTGGAGGAGTTAATGTCCTAATGACCTCTTTCATTCCTGATACAATAACCAAAATTTCCAACCAAATAATTGATGTTTAGTATTCGCCATACTTTTACATTCAAAATATCCCTTAACTATCTTGAAATGGCCTTTGCTGTCATTTATACGTTTATGTAACTCCACAGTGGTTTTTATCTCCTCATCCAAATGTGAGCACGTTGCTGCATGTTATGTTATTTTTTAAATAACAATCTTCAGACTGAGATTACTTTGATATTTGCAATATCATTTCTAATTTTCTTGTTTACAATAAAAACTTTACTCAAATTTCCTTCTTGCTCTGTTCCTCTGGCATAAAATATGGCAATTGTTTCTAATTCTTTTGCATTTCTGATAAAACAACTATATCCTATTTGATATTGTTTAACTCAGCTTCAAACTCCTTAGCAGCAGCAGCAGCAGCAGTTGGTGTTTTTGAGTTCCATGTTTTCCTTCATTTAGCCAAACCTTGTGTAGCAGGGAGTGGGTGTTCAAGTAGTTGTGCAACTTTTGTTGCTGGTTGTGATGTGAAGACCTGTATTTAACTGATGGTTCAACAGAACGTGATGGAGATCGAGGGTAGTTGTAACTCATACAATTTGTCAAAACATGTATGTCTATTTAAACATTCCCATTGGTTGCTACTTGACCATAAATAAGTTTTGAGCACAAATTACACTTTTGGGACATTTATTTTACTGCTGTTTATCTGTGTCGTTATTAACCACATCACTTGGTTACTTAATTTACACACATACTGAATGATCATAGCTTTCTGGCTACCTTCCTACCCATGTGAAATAACAAAATATTAGAAAGCCACATGCGACTCATTGTGTACAGCGAGTTTTCTTTTAACAAATACTTGCATACTGCAGAGCACCAAACATTAGAAGATTTTCACATTTAGGCTCAGGCGAGCCAATTACTTGTAAGATCCATTGGCTTTAAGCATGAAAATGACAAGGTAATTGATTAATTTTTAATTCCTGACACAGCTTTTTGCACAAATTTACATTGTGCATGTCTGTTCCAAGTAAACATTTTACAGTGAAAGAAACATTAATCATTATAAAAGGTTCAAGTTTTGCAAACATAACTCATCTGTCTTTGTAGCCTGTGTATTATTTCAACAAGTTAATACAGTACAGTTATGAGCGGAAAATACAGCACATGGTCTGTCAAGGTTCTGGTGAACTTTGAGTCTGGGGGTTCCCAAAATAATATGAAAGTCTGTATGGCACAGAACCTTTTACTTTTAAAAATGCAATGCACAAATGTTGTCCGATGCACTTAAATTGGAATTTATGTTGAATTTTTTAATTTTTTTCTGCCTTACATTGTACACTCCACAATTTAAAAAGTAGTGAAGACTTATTCTAAACATTGACGGAAACAAGAAATACAACTGCATTTGTGGACTTAATTCTCGTGGGTAATACTTCCTTACTGAGTCATGTGGAGAAGGTTTTGCAGTTCAGATTACTGTCAATTGCTCCCTTTTGCTTTAATGAATATAGTTTAGATGATAATGCCAACAACATTTTGCTGTTGATCTGAATTAACAAACTCCTATGTCACTAACTGTGAAGTGTGTCATTATTATTAGGATGGAGGTGCACACGCGACAGCACCTTCGTATTAGATTTGTTATGATGTAAGAATGTCTCTGTGTAGTGCTTTAGCAGAATTTGATTTGCAATTTTACACAGTGATTAAATTGTATGTTTTCTTGCACTCATTACATCAAATAATCGTGTAACTTATTATTCTCAAGCTGGTATTTCAGGATCATCATAGGTGCTATTGTTTTGCAGCTTTAACACCTATTATCTGAAAGAGATGTTGAAATATCAGCCAATAAGTGTTGACCCAAAGGTGACACTAAATAGTGTCAGATTCAGAGGACTGGAAGGTTTTGTAGCAGCCATAAGCCCATTTAATTTCACAGCAATTGGAGGAAATTTGGCATATGCTCCTGCATTAATGGCAAGTACATTTTTCATCTCATTAAAGTTATTATTAGTGGTACAGCACTAATTTCAGATCTCCCCCCCCCCCCCCCCCCCCCCAATTTCATTAATGCTGCACACATTTTTATTGATAGATATTCTGTGATTATGATAGATAATATTGTTGCATATTATTGTATTAGCAACCAGTCACATGTAGAACAAATCTAAATTTTTTATCTCTTTTTCCCATGTTTGCAGAAAATGTGATTAATAGGGTTGTCTTTTTCTTTCAAGGCAAATACAATAAATATATTTGTGTTTACACATTGCTATTGTTGCATCATACTTTATTAGTCTCATAAAATACATATTTGGATAATTTTATTCAGGTATTGGAGATACAAAAAATTTGTATCTCCAATATACCTTACGCTGATAACAGTAACTTAATATTAATACAGTACATTAATACTGTATAGAGAGAGCCACTTGATAAATCTTATATGAAGGTTCATCTTGCACAATTTGTCAGTCCATCCTGTGTGTGTTATTCTGCTGAGTAGCAGCATTTTTTCCACAGAATGTCCTGCAGCCTTATTCTTTCTATGAGATACAGCTTTTTTGCTTAATTTATCATATGTTTTGGTTCACATACTGTTCTATACTGTGTGTTCTGAGAAAGTAATTGCAATCGGTGTGTGGAGAGCAGAAATTATCGTTGTATTTTGTGCTGTAAGTGTAATGTGACTCATTAGTCAGGTGCTAGTCTATAGATCTACAGATCTTGGGTAAATCATCGTTCAGTTCTAAGGTTTTTACCTGTCATATATTACTTCTTTCACTTCTGACAGTGTTCGTTAATATGGAAAATGTCAAGTTTCACTGTGGTTTGTAATCCATGTTAAACTGTAGGTCCCCGTATAACTGACTGAGTCAATCAGTTCAAAGGTCAGAGGAAGGCAATGGCATACACCTTCATCAGGAACATGCCTAGTAAAGCACTGTGTTGTTCAAACCAACCTTCAGGTTGGTGACAGCCAGCCCCTTGCCCAATTTTTTTTTTTTTTTTTTTTTTTTTTTTTTTTTTTTTTTTTTTTTTTTTTTTTTTAAACCAAAATTGATTTGGCTTAAATAGTATTCGGTAGTTGTATGAGTAGATTATAATTTTGTAAATATGTAAGTATCATTTATCCTGTGAAAAATATACATTTACAGAGAAAATAAACAGCCACTGATGACACCACAATTATGTTGAAACATGTTTGTGCAAATTAACAATTTTCTTTTTGCTAAAAGGCAGATCTAGTCATGTGTGTGAAGAGCTTATTTAAACCATAACTAGTTTTGATACTTTCATACTGCTCTTCAGATAATCTACATACATTGTGGATGCTTAATGCATATGGTACAGACTTCACTGCAATATACATTAGATTGATTTGGTAAGTTGCTAATTTTCCGTTAGGTGGCACATTTCAATGTAAGCAGCATCAAATTGACACCAATTATAAACAGGCACAGCTTGCCTATGTTCTAAAGAGTGGTGCATCAGCTGAAAACAAGAGGTATTCAAGAGAATTTACAAGGGGATATTATGTGGATTGCATGTATGCCAATAGTATGCTACAAAAGGATAGTGTTGATTTTGGATCTCAGTTTTTGTTAAAATATTTTCTGATGCTTTTAAAATTTACTTCACCATGGAAACTACTATACTCTGAGTGACTGTATCAGTGCCATGGAGGTTCTTAAAATGTGAAACAAGTGGGCACAAGGAACTTCACCTAACTTCCTTTACGAAGCAGTGGTTTTCAGAGCCCTTGTAAACCTCGATTTGATAGGTTTTATAACTACTGAATGGACTCTTATTCCTTAGAAAGCTGCTTCAATTCACATTCATTGTGTTATAGGCTGATCTTGAACCTGGTGTATCATACATAAGAGGGCTGTGATATGTCTTTATTCATGTTGATACATGTTGTGGTACTGTTAGAAGAATTAATCACTATTAAAAGTGTACCAAAGAATAAACTCCCAGAGTTGAACATAATGTATTTTCCATGATAAGTATTTCTGTATGTCACTGTGAAACAGTAGAAGAGTTGAATTGCCAATAAGTAGTACTCTTGTTGAAATAATCACTAAGTAAAATATTTTATGTATAAAATTAACGAAACAGTTGCGGTAGCAAAAGGAAATACATTTGACTCTATAAAACGTGTGTAACAAGACATGAGAAAGAATTTCCACCTTTATATTACACCATCGCTTGAAGCTAAAGGCATGTTAAAGCCATTCTGTGCACATAGTTTTAGGAGAAAACTGGAGTTATTCACCTACACCGAAAGTGCTGTGGAAGAAAAGAGCAGAGAAACATTGCATTATTATCTGAAAATAAAGTTTGTGCTAGAAGGTTGCAGGAAAGCTCATGAGAGACCAACTTCATGTCCTCTTCAAAAATGCTATGAAAACTCCATGGTAGTAGTTTTCTTGCACTTTCTGGGGAAATATATTTCAGTCAGTGGGTAGCTTCTAACAGATTGTTATTCAGCAGTGTTCAGGTATAAACTTGGTCAATCAAACTGGATAGTGCTAGCAGCCTGCAAACAGTTTTTAACTGAACAATCACAGGTAACTTTTATGGTGAAAGTGTGTGTGGGTGGGGGGGGGAGAGGGGGTAAAATGGGAATAATTTTATTTGTTGAGGAAGGGGGAGGGGGGGGGGGGAGGTGAAGGACTTAAATCATGTATGAGGGATGTGTCAAGAAAGTGACCGTATGTTTTGAAGCTAAAACCAAATAGTGTCCAACATTAAGAACATTTGCCATATCTAGTTTTATTAGAGTTTAAGTGTGCAACATTCTATTAGAGCATATTTGTATCCTGTTTCCCATGGGAATAAAATTTGCTAAATATGAATGAGCTTTTTCAGCAGCTCTGGTGGACTGGTGGTGGATACCTCTCTCTCTCTCTCTCTCTCTCTCTCTCTCTCTCTCTCTCTCTCCATCTCCATATACCCAATTATCTGCTGAACAAAAAATGCAGTGGGTTGTTTTGAGTTGTGAGAATAAAACAAAAATGTGTTGGGTATAGTCTCCATCCTAACTAATGTCTAAAAGTACATATTTATTGGTATGTATGACAGTATGTCTCCTTTCTTCTGTCACTTATTGATAATGCACAAACTATTGTCATTAAAAATAGCATTGCCTGTGACTGAGACAGTAATTCCTTGGATGCTGTTGCACTTGGAGATTGTAGTGATGACTTGGAAATGCTTTGTCTGTACTAAAATACCACATCAACATAAACAGCCATTGGTTAAGAATTTTCAACTGTCAGCAGATATTTTAACTCCATCCAATTTTAAGTCAGTCAATGTGAAATGTCAGCTATCTTTATTGCATCAAAATATTCGAGGACTGAGAAATGAAATTAATGAATTAACTATCTGCATAGATGAATTAGAGTCTTCAAACCCAGCTGACATAATCTGCCTCTCTGAACATCATGTGACCACTGGTATAGAACTTTTAAGTGTTACAGGGTTTAGGTTAGCATCTCACTATTGTAGATCAGAAATGGAGAAAGGAGGAGTTGCCACATTCATCAGGAACTGTCATAAATTTAAGAACATAGACATTCATAAATTTTGCCTAGAACAGCATATGGAAGCATGTGCAACAGAATTAGATTTTCACAAAAAATCTTTCATAATATTAGGTGTATATCGAGCACCTGCAGGTAACTTTAATCTGTTTGTAAACCACCTTGAAGCTGTACTGGCCCATTTAACAACCAAAAACAAAGAAATAGTGGTTGCTGGTGATTTCAATGTAGATTTCCTTAAAGACTCTCCCAATAAGAACCTATTTGAGTTAGTAACACTATCATTCAACTTAATTCCCACAGTAAAGTTCCCCACTAGGATAACCACTTGCTCACAAACAGCCATTGATAATATCTTTATAGAAAAGTCAAATGAACAAAATTATATTACAAAACCAATAGTCAATGGCCTCTCAGACCATGACATGCAGTTCCTTCTGTTAAATGTTAATACTGAACAGGATATAAAATCTGTTAAATCTGAGCTCAAGAGGGTAATCAGTAAGCCAAAAATTGATTATTTTAGGACACTCCTCAGAGACATTCACTGGACTGATGTTTACAGTGCTCATGGCATGGATGAAAAATATAACATTTTTGCTAATAAAGTGCTTACCTTATTTGAACACTGCTTTCCCCCAAAACTTACCAAGGTTAGAGCAAAGTCTACAAAGAAGCCATGGATTACTCGAGGAATAGGGGTATCTTGTAAAACAAAAAGAAAACTGTATCTGTCAATCCGAAACATTTCCAATGTTGATGCTATAGCACATTATAAGAAATACTGCAAAATATTAAAGACTGTAATACGGATGTCAAAGCAAATATATTACAAGGAAAAGATAGTCATATCAGATAACAAAATAAAGACAATATGGGATATAGTGAAGGAGGAGACCGGTAGAACCAGACATGAAGAGGAACAAATAGCATTAAGAGTAAATGATGCATTGGTGACAGATGTGTATAGTGTTGCAGAACTTTTTAACAAACATTTTATAACTGTTACTGAAAAGATGGGGTTGTCAGGTTCGGTAGATGCTGCTATGGATTACCTTAGACCAGACATTTCAAGTAACTTCCATAATATGAATTTGACCCTCACTACCCCAACAGAAATAATGTCCATCATAAAATCTTTAAAATCAAAAACATCTAGTGGGTATGATGAAATATCAACAAAGTTAATTAAAGAATGTGATTCTGAGCTAAGTAACATATTAAGCTATCTGTGTAACCAGTCGTTTATCAGTGGAATATTTCCCGAATGGCTGAAATATGCTGAAGTTAAGCCACTGTTTAAGAAGGGAGATAAAGAAATAGCATCAAATTTCCGTCCAATTTCACTGTTGCCAGCATTCTCAAAAATTTTCGAAAAAGTAATGTACAGTCGTCTTTATAACCATCTTATCTCAAATAACATACTGTCAAAGTCACAGTTTGGATTTCTAAAAGGTTCTGATATTGAGAAGGCTATCTACACTTACAGTGAAAATGTACTTAATTCATTAGACAAAAAATTGCAGGCAACTGGTATATTTTGTGATCTGTCAAAGGCATTTGACTGTGTAAATCACAATATCCTTTTAAGTAAACTAGAATATTATAGTGTAACAGGAAATGCTGCAAAATGGTTCAAATCTTATATCTCTGGCAGGAAACAAAGGGTGTTATTAGGAAAGAGACATGTATCAAGCTATCAGGCATCATCCAACTGGGAACTAATTACATGTGGGGTCCCACAAGGTTCCATTTTGGGGCCCTTACTTTTTCTTGTGTATATCAATGACCTTTCATCAGTAACATTACCAGATGCCAAGTTTGTTTTGTTTGCTGATGATACAAACATTGCAATAAATAGCAAATCAAGTGTAGTCTTAGAAAGATCAGCCAATAAAATATTTGTAGACATTAATCACTGGTTCCTAGCCAATTCTTTGTCACTAAACTTTGAAAAAACACACTACATGCAGTTCAGAACTTGTAAGGGGTGTCCCAAGAGTATATGTCTAACATATGATGACAAGAAGATAGAAGAAGTGGACGGTGTTAAATTCTTGGGATTACAGCTTGATAATAAATTCAACTGGGAGGAGCACACCACAGAACTGCTGAAGCGTCTTAACAAATCTCTGTTTGCAATGCGAATTTTGTCAGACATAGGGGATATAAAAATGAAAAAGCTGGCATACTATGCTTACTTTCATTCCATAATGTCATATGGGATTATTTTCTGGGGTAATTCATCAAGCCAAGTTAAAGTTTTCCGGGCACAAAAACGTGCAGTAAGAATTATATGTGGTGTGAACTCAAGAACATCCTGCAGAAGCCTGTTTAGGGAACTAGGGATACTAACTACAGCTTCCCAATATATTTATTCCTTAATGAAATTTGTCATTAAAAATATATCACTTTTTCAAACCAACAGCTCAATTCATGGAATCAATACTAGAAATAAGAATAATCTTCACAAGGATTTAAAGTCACTTAGTCTTGTACAAAAAGGTGTGCATTATTCAGGAACACACATTTTCAATAACTTGCCAGCAGCCATAAAAAGCTTAACAACCAATGAAATTCAGTTTAAGAGAAGCCTAAAGGATTTATTGGTGGCCAACTCCTTCTACTCCATTGATGAATTTCTGAGGAAAACCAACTGATTTGTATATAAGTACAACATAACTTCTGCACAATTTCAGTGCAGTAATGTGTTCACTGAAAATTTGTGTGTGTGTGTGTGTGTGTGTGTGTGTGTGTGTGTAAGTATAATCTAACTTCTGCACCATTTCAGTGCAGTAATGTGTTCATTGTAAATAAGTATTACAGTAGTTGTATTACATGTTTCTTACCTTATAAATAAATATAAAACTTTTTTATTTTAAATTCAGTGCAATAGTATTTGTAAAATGACTCTTAGTGTTCATTAAAAAATGACGATCATTCCACTTGGGACCTGTGGAATGGTACATTAGCTTATTTGTTTTAGTTTAAATATTTGTCATGTATTGTTGTTTTTCTGACATGTTCCACATCCTGGAGGACCTCCTCACTACGGATCAATTGGAATGAAAGTAAATCTAATCTAATCTAATCTAAACACTAAATTATTTCACCAGATTTTTATTTGAATGGTGCAGTTGAAGATGTAATCATATTTCTGTGTACAAATTTAGAGTCCCTTGCACAATTTTTTTATTCCTCTCATTGCATCTAAATGAAGATATTGTTTTTATGGGACTATTTCTTTGATACTGATTTTGATACTTTTCTTGATAGGGTTGTGTTGTGTTATGGAAACCATCTGATACAGCAGCACTTTCCAATTATTTAATATTCAAAATCATGCAAGAAGCAGGCTTACCTCCAGGTGTAGTTAACTTTGTACCAGCTGTTGGACCAACATTTGGTGATGCGATAACTTCTCATCCAAATTTAGCTGCCATAAACTTCACTGGTTCTGCACGGTGAGTATTAACTCTTCATTTCTAAATTCAATTCATCTTCACAGTTGCTTATTTTAAAACATTTGAATATAAAATTAAACTGTTACGTATCTAAGGAAATTGTGGGGGCACCTCTTTTTTTTTTGTATTTAGTATTAATTCCTGTTATTATAGAAAGATTAAGTAGTAAAGTTTTTGAATTTTTCTTTTTTTTTATTGCTTTGTGCACTTATTTGTTGCCAGAGTGTATGATTTACTAAATTAATTAATATTCTTAAAGATCAGCTTATCAGAGTTGTTGAAAATGTTACAAGGAAATGCTCAGACTTGTCATGTTAAAACTTGCCCTGTCTCTTTTTCCATTCCTGATTAACCTTAGTTAAAATCCACATGCTAAATTTCAGCTGCCAACATGAACTGGAATTCACAAAAACTGATCTTTTCCTTGCTTTCACTGGGAACTAAGGGTTTGACACCCCTTGATTTCATTAGCTGTTGTTACAGCAAGTGTTGTGCTCATCTACATCTACATGGATACTCTGCAAATCACATTTAAATGCCTGGCAGAGGGTTCATCGAACCACCTTCACAATTCTCTATTATTCCAATCTCGCATAGCGTGCGGAAAGAACGAGCACCTATATCTTCCCATACGAGCAATGATTTCCCTTATTTTATCCTGGTGATCATTTCTCCCTATGTAGCTCGGTGTCAACAAAATATTTTTGCATTCGGAGGAGAAAGTTGGTGATTGGAATTTCGTGAGAAGATTCCGTCGCAAAGAGAAACTCCTTTCTTTTAATGATGTCCAGCCGAAATCCTGTATCATTTCTGTGACACTTGCTCCCATATTTTGCGATAGTGCAAAACATGCTGCCCTTCTTTGAACTTTTCCGATGTGCTCCATCAGTCCTATCTAGTAAGAATCCCACACTGTGCAGCAGTATTCTAAAAGAGTAGTGTAGGCAGTAGAGTAGTGTATGCGTAGTGTAGGCAGTCTCCTTAGTAGATCTGTTACATTTTGTAAGTGTCCTGCCAATAAAATGCAGTCTTTGGTTAGCCTTCCCCACAACATTTTCTATGTGTTCCTTCCAATTTAAGTTGTTTGTAATTGTAATTCCTAGGTATTCAGTTGAATTTACGGCCTTTATATTTTACTGATTTATCGTGTAACCGAAGTTTAACGGATTCCTTTTAGCACTCATGTGCATGACCTCACACTTTTCATTATTTAGGGTCAGCTGCCAATTTTCGCAACATTCAGATATCTTTTCTAAATCGTTCTGCAATTTGTTTTGATCTTCTGATGACTTTATTAGTCGATAAACGACAGCATCGTTTGCAAATAACCTAAATGGCTGCTCAGATTGTCTCCCAAATCATTTATATAGATAAGGAGCAGCAAGGGGCCTATAATACTACCTTGGGGAATACCAGAAATCACTTCTGTTTTACTTGATGACTTTCCGTCAATTACCACGAACTGTGACCTCTCTGACACGAAATCACAAATCCAGTCACATAACTGTGACGATATTCCATAAGCACGCAATTTCACTGCAAACCGCTTGTATGGTACAGTGTCAAAAGCCTTCCGGAAATCCAGAAATATGGAATCAATCTGAAATCCCTTGTCAATAGCACTCAACACTTCATGTGAATAAAGAGCTAGTTGTGTTTCACAGGAACAATGTTTTCTAAACCTATGTTTGAATGTGAGTCAATAGACAGTTTTCTTCGAGGTAATTGATAATGTTTGAACACAATATATATCCCAAAATCCTGTTGCATATCGACGTTAACGACATGGGCCTGTAATTTAGTGGATTACTCCTACTACCTTTCTTGAATATTGGTGTGACCTGTGCAACTTTCTAGTCTTTGGCTATGGATCTTTCCTCGAGTGAACAGTTGTATATGATTGTTAAGTATGGGGCTAATGCGTCAGCATACTCCAAAAGGAACGTAATTGGTATACAGCCTGGAGCAGAAGACTTGCTTTTATTAAGTGATTTAAGTTGCTTCGCTACTCTGAGGATATTTACTTCTACAGTACTCATGTTGGCAGCTCTTCTCGATTTGAATTCTTGAATATTTACTTCTTCTTCTTTTGTGAAGACATTTCAGAAGGCTGTGTTCAGTAACTCTGCTTTGGCAGCACTGTCTTCGATAGTATCTCCATTGTGGAAACTGTTATAAGCATCTCACATTGAAGTCCGCACTAAATTTGGAGCTTCTGTAATAGATCGCCAGTTGTGGGGATTTTGCGTCTGTTTGAATTTGGCATGTTTGTTTCATTGTTTCTGCAACAGTGTTCTAACTCGTTTTGTGTACCAACGAAGCACAGCTCCATTGTTTGTTAATTTATTTGGTATAAATCTCTCAATTGCTGCCGATACAATTTCTTTGAATTCAAGCCACATCTGGTCTACACTTTTATTATTAATTTGGAATGAGTGGATTTTGTCTCTCAGGAAGGCGTCAAGTTAATTTATATCTAATTTTTTGAATAGGTATATTTTTCGCTTATTTTTGGAGGATTTGGCCATTACAATATTCAATCTCGCTACAACAACCCTGTGTTCACTAATTCCTGTATCGGTTTTGATGCTCATTATTAATTCAGGATTATTTGTTGCTAAGAGGTCAAGTGTGTGTTCACAACTGTTTACTATTCGCATGGGCTCATGAACTAACTGCTCGAAATAATTGTCAGAGAATGCGTTTAGCACAGTTTTGGATGATATTTTATGCGTACATCTGGAATTAAACATGTATTTTCGCCAACATATTGAGGGTAAATTAAAGTCACTGCCAACTATTATCGTATGAGTCGAGTATGTGTTTGAAATCAAACTCAAGATTTCATTGAATCTTTCAGCAACTGTATCATCTGAATTGGGAGGTCAGTAAAACGATCCTATTATTATTTTATTCTGATTGCAAAAATGACCTCTGCCCGTACTAACTCACAGGAAGTATCTACTTCCATTTCGCGACAAGTTAACCTACTTCTAATGGTAACAAACATGTCACCGCCAACCGTGTTTAGCCTATACTTTTGGAACACTATTAGGTTCTTTGCAAAAATTTTGGCTGAGCTTATATCTGGCTTTAGCCAGTTTTCAGTGCCTGTAATGATTTGAGCATCAGTGCTTTCTATTAGCGCTTTGAGCTCTGGTACTTAACCAACACAGCTACGCCAATTTACAACTGTTATACCAATGGTTCCTGTATCTACGTTCTTCCTGTGTTAAGCCTGCACCCTTGTGTTTTCCCGAGACCCTCTAACTTAAAAAACCACCCAGTCCATACCAAACAGCCCCCGCTACCCATGTAGCCACCTCCTGCATATAGTGGACACCTGACCTATTCAGCGGAACCCGAAACCCAACCACCCCTTGGCGCAAGTCGAGGAATCTGCAGCCTACACAGTCGCAGAACCGTCTGAGCCTCTGATTCCGCAATCGGTCCTGTTGACTATCTTGCAAATGGTCAGCTCTGCTTTCATCTTGCAAGCAAGACTGGCAGCCCTTACCACTTCTGTTAGCCGCTCGAAACCAGAGAGAATCTCTTCTGATCCAAAGTGACACACATCATTGGTACCGACGTGAGCAACCATCTGCAGTTGGCTGCACTGTACTCTTCATGGTATCCGGGAGGACCCTTCGCTCCTGGTTAGGAGCTCGTAAATGTCACAAAAGCGGTTACTTCGCTGTTGCTGTGTCTGTCTCGGTCGGCTACTACTGCCTGACTGCGTGACTAACACCAACAAGCAGTCAGTAGTTTTCAAAACCAACAAACAAATGACTATCGACGTGCACTATGGAAATCTACTCTAGACCCTGACAAAAATGCAGGAACTGTCTCTAATAATACAGAGATATTCAAAAACCTAACTACCGAAGCTCATGATCGAGGAAGTGTGGCCACATCCTGATGTGTTTAAGTTTCTCATTGTTCTCATTTCTGCTACTTCTCATTACCTTTGTCTTTCTTCAGTTTGGCCTCAATCCATATTTTGTAGTGATTGACTGTTCATTCCGTTCAGCAGATCCTGTAATTCTTCTTCAGTTTCTCTGAGGATAGAAATGTCTTCAGCAAATCTTGTCATTGATATCTTTTCACCTTGAATTTTAATTCCACTCTTGAACCTTTCTTTTATTTCAGTCATTGCTTCTTTGATGTATAGATTGAACAGTAGGGGCGAAAGACTACATCCCTGTCTTAGACCCATTTTAACCCAAGCACTTTGTGCTGGGCCTTCCACTCTTGGTTCTTGTACATATTTAATATCACCCGTCTTTCCCTATAGCTTACCCCTTTTATATTTCTCAGAATTTCAAACATCTTGCACCATTTTACATTGTCAAATGCTTTTTCCAGGTTGACAAATCCTATGAACATTTCTTAATTCTGTTTTCCATTCTTCTGTATATTACTCTTGTCAGCAACTTGGCTACATGAGGTGTCGAGCTGACTGTGCGATAATTCTCGCACTTGTCGGCTGTTGCAATCTTGGGAATTGTGTAGATGATGTTTTTCTGATAGTCAGATGGTATACTGGACTCATACGTTCTACACACCAGTGTGAATAGTTGTTTTGTTGCCACTTCCTGCAGTGATTTTAGAAATTCTGATTGAATGTTATCTATCCCTTTTGCATTACCTAATTTTGTCTTCAGGAGCTCTTCTAAATTCTGATTCTAGTACTAGACCTCCTCTCTCTTCTATATTGACTTCTGTTTCTTCTTCTGTCATTTCATCAGACAAGTCCTCCCCCATCTTCAATGTATTCTTTCCACCTATTCATTCTCTCCTCTGAATTTAACACTGGTATTCCCATGGCACTCTTAATGTTACTGCCGTTGCTTTTAGTTACAGTAAAGGTGGTTTTGACTTTTCTATATGCTGACTCAGTCCTCCCAACAGTCACTTCATTTTTGATTTTTTTCCACGTTTTCATGCAGCCATTTCACTTTACCTTCCCTGCAATTTGTATTTATTTCATTCCCAATTTACTTTTATTTCTGTATTTCCCTGAGCATTTTTTGTACTTCGTCTTTCACCGATCAAGTGAAGTGGTAGTGCACATTTAATTATCTGTAATTTTTTAAAGAAACACCAAGAACTAAAATTACCTTATCATGCAAAGAGAAAGCAGTGATGTACTGAGTGAGTGAAAGCGGTAATAAATGAATATGTAAGAGTATTGCTCGAAAGGAATTTTGCCGTGACTGTTCAGAACATGAATTGTATGGATAGAAAAATTAAGTTACAAAATGAGATAAGAGTCAATTGGATATAATGGCAACATTAAATGCACTTCCTTTTGTACTTTTTTCCTTGAAGTCAGAAAAAGTCGTTTAGTTCCAACTATACCATCTTGTACAACATGACTTTCATCAAAGCTGAAAGGACACACACACACACACACACACACACACACACACACACACACACACAGAGAGAGAGAGAGAGAGAGAGAGAGAGAGAGAGAGAGAGAGAGTAATGACTGTAATCAGTGTGGATGGTTCATTGTTATCGGTACAATATGTTTGTCTTCAAGAATCTAATGGTAGTTTTGGACTATGTCTGAAAAGATAATATTCTACACAGACGTTTTCAGAGAAAATTATTTGAGACATATCCTGCAGTTTCCAGCCTACAAGTGCGACAATATTATCAAATTGCAGTTGCTAATACAGTATCAGTTTGCCTCTCCTTGGTTTCAAAATGTGATTAAGCATGTGTGGCACTCCTCAAATTACACCAGTATTAGGCTGACTTTATTCCTGATCGTGGCCCAGCTTTGTCTAAAAGTGACTGACTGTGATTCTCAGGACCGTCAAATTTTATCCTTAATTGTATGCTCATTGTGCACAGAAAATATAAATTTGGGACATTGCATCAATATTTCAAATTTTTACAATAGTTACACAGAATAAAATTAATGTGGACATGCTAGCAACCATCTATGTATTTGTGCATTCTCCAAACCAGTTTAGAAGGAACTTTGTGGAGAAAACATGACTCATATTTCTTTATGGATATTAAGTATATTAAGATCACTTTCAATTGGCAGTTCGGCTGTAGCCTCACAAGCCAGTAGAAGCACTGACAAGAGAACACTGCATTGCACAGCATGAGAATTCAGGGCAGTACATCAGGCAGCTGCAAGTGTGAAAACTATGCAAAAAATGTCACATTTAATAATTGTTTTGCAGTTGCTTCCTGTTCATATTGGCAGCTGAAATTTAGAATGTGGTTTACAACTGATGTTAACTACCAATGGAAGAAAAAAAAAAAAAAAAAAAAAACAGGGCGTATTTCGATGCAAGTCTGTCCACTCCTATGTTAGAACCTTCTCTTAGATTATTATTATTATTATTGTATTTTTTGTCATCACACTTCTCATTAAAAACATTTTTGTTTGAATGATGTAGTGGAATTTGGTAGGTACATGTTCTTTAAGTATGTATGTGTTAGCAGACAGTTGTGATTTGTACATCTGTACTCTGCAGACCATTGTGAAGTGCATGTCAGAGAGTACGTCTCATTGTACAAGTTATTAGGACTTCTCCCATTCCATTCATGTATAAAATCCAGGAAGAATGATTACTTAAATGCCTCTTTGTGTGCTGTAATAAGTCTAATCCTATTTCCTCAATTCCTGTGGGAACAATCCATGGGGGATTGTAAAATATTCCTAGATTCATCACTTAAAGTTGGTTCTGGAACTTTCTAAATAGGTTCACACAGGATAGTTTTTGCTTATCTTCGAGCATCTACCAGTTCAGTTCTTTCAGCATCTTTGTAACACTCTCTCATGGGTCGAACAAACCTGTGACCATTCATGGTGCCCTTTCTTTGTATCTATTCAATATTATTTGTCAGTCCTATGTGGTATGGGTCTCACACAATTAAGGGAATCCTGTCATGAGAGTATTTCCTATGGTTGACCAAACTAATGTTGATACACATTTCTCAAAAACGGTTTGCTCAGATCAAGCCAAATTTGCAACCTGCATAAGTTATCATATCTTCTTCAAAGTGCATTACTTATATGACAGTAGCTTCATTATCATAGTAAAAAATTGAAATTATTATTTTTTAATGTCTAAATGTGGGTCACACATTTTATTTTATTGCAATAATTTGAGAACATTTAAATGAAAGATTTAATAAATTTCTGTACAAAGTTTCATTGACATAGATGTATTACTGTATTTACCCAATTGTAAGACAAGGTTTTTTTTTCCTGAATTCATCATTCAAAAAATACAGGGTCATCTTATATTCACAGATTAAACACTACACGCCGGAAGCGGCTACAATGGTAGCGGAGTACGTGTGGAGTGCACATGTGGGTTTTTTAGGTTAGAGAATTCCCTCCCTAGGCCCGACAAGACGCCTCTTGAGACGCGGCAAGGTAGAAGTGGGCAAAATGCAACAGGGAATAACAATATTAAAGTGCTAATAGTAAACTGCAGGAGCGTCTATAGAAAGGTCCCAGAACTGCTCTCATTAATAAACAGTCACAAGGCCCATATAGTACTAGGGCCAGAAAGTTGGCTGAAACCAGACGTAAACAGTAATGAAATCCTAAGCTCAAATTGGAATGTATACGGCAGAGACAGGCTGGACAGTGAAGGGGGAGACGTGTTTGTAGCGATGCGTAGTGCAATAGTATCGAAGGAAATTGACGGAGATCCGAAATATGAAATAATTTGGGTGAAGGTCACGGTTAAAGCAGGCTCAGACATGGTAATTGGATGTCTCTATAGGCCCCCTGGCTCAGCAGCTGTTGTGGCTGAGCACCTGAAGGATAATTTGGAAAATATTTCGAGTAGATTTTCCCACCATGTTATAGTTCTGGTTGGAGATCTTAATTTGCCAGATATAGACTGGGAGACTCAAACGTTCATAACGGGTGGCAGGGACAAAGAATCCAGTGAAATTTTTTTAAGTGCTTTATCTGAAAACTACCTTGAGCAGTTAGACAGAGAACCAACTCGTGGCGATAACATATTAGACCTTCTTGTGACAAACAGACCCGAACTATTTGAAACAGTTAACGCAGTACAGGGAATCAGCAATCATAAGGCAGTTACTGCATCGACGATTTCAGCTGTAAATAGAAATATTAGAAAAAGGTAGGAAGATTTTTCTGTTTAGCAAAAGTGACAAAAAGCAGATTACAGAGTACCTGATGGCTCAACACAAAAGTTTTGTCTCAAGTACAGATAGTGTTGAGGATCAGTGGACAAAGTTCAAAACCATCGTGCAATATGCGTTAGATGAGTATGTGCCAAGCAAGATCGTAAGAGATGGAAAAGAGCCACGGTGGTACAACAACCTAGTTAGAAAACTGCTGTGCAGGCAAAGGGAACTTCACAGCAAACATAAACATAGCCAAAGCTTTGCAGACAAACAAAAATTACGCAAAGCGAAATGTAGTGTGAGGGGGGCTATGCGAGAGGCGTTCAATGAATTCGAAAGTAAAGTTCTATGTACTGACTTGGCAGAAAATCCTAAGAAATTTTGGTCTTATGTCAAAGTGGTAGGTGGATCAAAACAAAATGTCCAGACACTCTGTGACCAAAATGGTACTGAAGCAGAGGATGACGGACTAAAGGCCGAAATACTAAATGTCTTTTTCCAAAGCTGTTTCACAGAGGAAGACTGCACTGTAGTTCCTTCTCTAGATTGTTGTACAGATGACAAAAAGGTAGATATCGAAATAGATGACAGAGGGATAGAGAAACAATTAAAATCGCTCAAAAGAGGAAAGGCCGCTGGACCTGATGGGATATCAGTTCGATTTTACACTGAGTACGCGGAGGAACTTGCCCCCCTTCTTGCAGCAGTGTACCATAGGTCTCTAGAAGAGCGTAGCGTTCCAAAGGATTGGAAAAGGGCACAGGTCATCCCCGTTTTCAAGAAGGGACATCAAACAGATGTGCAGAACTATAGACCTGTATCTCTAACGTCGATCAGTTGTAGAATTTTTGAATATGTATTATGTTAGAGTACAATGACTTTTCTGGAGACAAGAAATCTACCCTGTAGGAATCAGCATGGGTTTCGAAAAAGACAGTCGTGTGAAACCCAGCTCGAGCTATTCGTCCACGAGACTCAGAGGGCCATAGACACGGGTTCACAGGTAAATGCCGTGTTTCTTGACTTCCGCAAGGCGTTCGATACAGTTCCCCACAGTCGTTTAATGAACAAAGTAAGAGCATATGGACTATCAGACCAATTGTGTGATTAGATTGAAGAGCTCCTAGATAACAGAGCGCAGCATGTCATTCTCAATGGAGAGAAGTCTTCCGAAGTAAGAGTGATTTCAGGTGTGCCGCAGGGGAGTCTTGTAGGACCGTTGCTATTCACAATATACATAAATGACCTTGTGCTGAAATGCAGGAGGATCTGCAGCGAATTGACGCATGGTGCAGGGAATGGCAATTGAATCTCAATGTAGACAACTGTAATGTGCTGCGAATACATAGAAAGATAGATCCCTTATCATTTAGCTACAAAATAGCAGGTCAGCAACTAGAAGCAGTTAATTCCATAAATTATCTGGGAGTACGCATTACGAGTGATTTAAAATGGAATGATCATATAAAGTTGATCATCGGTAAAGCAGATGCCAGACTGAGATTCATTGGAAGAATCCTAAGGAAATGCAATCCGAAAACAAAGGAAGTAGGTTACAGTACGCTTGTTCGCCCACTGCTTGAATACTGCTCAGCAGTGTGGGATCCGTACCAGATAGGGTTGATAGAAGAGATAGAGAAGATCCAATGGAGAGCAGCGCACTTCGTAACAGGATCATTTAGTAATCACAAATGCGTTACGGAAATGATAGATAAACTCCAGTGGAAGACTCTGCAGGAGAGACGCTCAGTAACTCGGTACGGGCTTTTGTTGAAGTTTCGAGAACATACCTTCACCGAAGAGTCAAGCAGTATATTGTTCCCTCCTACGTATATCTCGCGAAGAGACCATGAGGATAAAATCAGAGAGATTAGAGCCCACAAAGAAGCATACCGACAATCCTTCTTTCCACGAACAAGACGAGACTGGAATAGAAGGGAGAACCGATAGAGGTACTCAAGGTACCTTCCGCCACACACCGTCAGGTGGCTTGCGGAGTATGGATGTAGATGTAGATGTAGAACTGTTGAGGTAAACATTTTTATGTTGTTTAATAGAATATATAGGGATTGTCTTTCATTTACAGGTGAAGCTTTGAATAATGTAGTCACATCCAGATTTATTTTTAAGAATTCAGAAGGATAGGGCTTAGCAAACAATACTTTCATTCGAGTCGGCTTGAGATATCGCGGTATGCCTAAGTGCTCGATACAGTATCAACATTGCTCAGTCATGTGACATTTGACTTACACGGTGTTAGTGCAAAGGGTACATGAGAAACTGCGAACTAACCACAACAACCTATTATTGTGCATAAAATGTGACAGTTTTGTGAAGCACAGGAGGAAATAGTACTAAATTCTATCATGTTACAAACTACTGTTGTATTTAAACAAGTTTATAATAAAATTTCTCACAAATGTATTGGTACTGTGAACAAACACTAATGTTGTTTTTTAGTGAAGGTAACATTAAAGAGTATAAATGTTATCCTTTAAAAAATATTAATTGTTTCTGAACCCAGATCAATATTTGATGATGCAAGACTGTAATGATTTACTAAGTGGGTTGCAAATAAGAAACTCGGTCACTGTTCACATATTAGAATACTGGGTAAAAACGTTACCAGCTTTTAATCAGCTTTGGAATGTGATGGTGACATTCAAATGAAACAAGAAGGGAAGTTAATACAGAATAAAATGTCTAACAAACAAAATCATTCATTTTAAACTGACTTTAATTGTTGTGAGAATAATTTACAGTGGCAAGACCCATGGTGGAGATAGTACCAAAAGACATCAGTTGTTCGCAGGATGAGTGAAAGTTCAAGAATTGGACTGAATCATGAGTGCAATCTTCTGTTTATGTATTAGTTGCTGTTGTTACATATGATTTACACCCTAGAAGATATTGCAGTCTGTGGTTAACAATTGCTTAGGCACAGCACTGTGGAAGGGTTAGAGGGGAACAGTGATACCAGCTTTATTGAGAACTACAGGAATGCAGCAAATTACGACATGTTACCAATGATGGGAATGTAGAATGTGTATTTTGGCTTTTTAGGAACGTGTACCATGTTTAAACTGCAATTTGCATGAGTCCATTTGTTGTTGGAATTGAATTGACTTTACATTTGGACGAACACTCAAAGTAATAGTCATTTCTGCAGGAGACAGTAAAAGTCTAGATAGGGGCCAGTGGAGTACTTACATGTTTCTTGCAACAGTCTTGTCTTGCTACAGTGTATGATGGAAACAAAAGAGGGTGTGTCAGCTGCTGGTTCAATGCAACCAGTGAGGGAGTGGCAGGAAGACGATACGTTTGGAAGCAACTGGCATTGTAATATTCTCACGTTAGTATAGAAGTGAAATTCGTAATGTATTTGGATAAAAAATAGCTGTGTTCTCAGGTCCCACAGCAACCACAACCTCACAAATCACAACATGCTTGGAAGAAACCGCCAAATATTTGTGACAACAAAGACATAAATTTTCGCAACTGTGCCGTTATTATTACTAATATTATTATTATTATATTATTATTTTTATTTTTTTAATTTGCAAATTGACCACTTAGGATCACGTTACAATTTCATTTCTTCTTGACTGAAGTTTCCTCTTTCTCCAGTACTCCTTCATATGGATGCTGTGCTGTTGCTTCTGTGTTCATCCGTCCAGGGTCTTCCAGTCTTCTTAGTTCTTTTGAATTGAAATCCTTCCAAATATTGAGTCATGGTCCAAAATGTTTCCCTATTTAACATCTAAACTTCCTGAATGTTGAACCTTTCCAGATCTTTACGAGCTTCCTTAATTCATGTCATTGTTGTCTTCTTTTACCACAGATAGTTGAATATCCTTTTGGTTAGTCTGGTTTTGTCCATTCTGTACAGGTGTCCTAGAAATGACAACCTCCTCTTTTTCATGGTCTCCGAGATTTTCTTCCCCTCATTGTAGATTTCATTGTTGCTCCAAAGTTTCCAGCCAGTTTCAAGCTGGGATGGACCAACGATTTTCTGTAATATTCTTCTTTCTAGTATCTCCAGCTTTCATTCAGAGGCATTCACTGGCCTACAGGCACTCTATTGTTATCCCAGCATTGTAGTGCTTTATTTTGGCATTCCAAGAGATGCACTGTTTGTTGTCAATGTTTTTAATTAATCCGTAAGCTCTCTCCATTTTTGAGATCTGTTCCCCCACAGCAGCTTTCTCCAGTCTGTTCTCTTGTATGGCTTCACCGAGGTATTTGAATTTTTTTACCCTCTGAATCCATCCAGTCTCTGTTTCAAGGAATCGTGGTCCGTGTTTGTCACTTGTCATGAATTTGGTCTTCTCTTTTGAGATCCTAAGTCCTGTCTTGACAGCGATCCTTTCTAGTAGGTCGATCTGTATGGCCGCTTCTTCTAAGTTCTCTGAAAACATTGCAAAATCATCAGCGAATGTCTAGCAGTTGCCTTTGATTACTCCCGATTTTCTTCCTAGACAGATTGGGCTATTCCCTTTATTTTCAAGTTCAGTATTCCAAATTCTCACAGTCTTCTCCACGACACAGTTAAATAGTATTGGCGATAATCCATCACCCTGTCTCACACCTGTCTTTATTTCAAATGGTTGGGACATTTCTCCGATAAACTTCACTTTGGAAGTTGTGCCTCTTCAGATTTCTCTGATAATGTTTACCAGCTTTTTCTTTACACCAAATTCTCTGATGATCATATCTAGAGTCTCTCTATTCTCTCTATCCACCGAGTCAAAGGCTTTTTTGAAGTCAATGAAAGAAAACACTATATTTTTGCCATTCAGCATTCTGTGTCAGATTATTGATTTCAAATTAAAAATTTGTTCTGCACAGGAGCAGCCTTTCTGCAATCCACCCTGGTATTCTCCATGTTGTTTATGTAGGATTTCTTTAGTTCTCTTCAGCAGTATCTTGAGAGGATTTTGTAGGTGACTGGGAGTAGTGACACGCCTCCATAGTTGTTTGCATTTTGATTGTCACCTTTCTTATGGAGTGGGTGGATCACTGCCATTTTCCATTCATCTGACAGTTTTTCTGTCTCCTATATTTGCTGGAAGATTCGGCATAGGTCGTCTAGGATTTCCAGTTCTGCCCATTTCAGCATATCTACTACCGTATTTACTCGAATCTAAGCCGCACTTTTTTTCCGGTTTTTGTAATCCAAAAAACCGCCTGCGGCTTAGAATCGATTGCAAAGTAAGCGGAAGTTCTGAAAAATGTTGGTAGGTGCCGCCACAACTAACTTCTGCTGTCGAATATATGTAACGCTACACAGGCATGCTTTGCAGGCACAAAGATAAATACTGGCGCCAAAACCTCTGCACCAGTAAAAAAAAAAAAAAAAAAAGGTGGAAGACGAGCTTTTTTCTCCGCCCCGAGTTTCGACCACTGCATTCTCATACGTTATCCAACGAAGTAAATACAAATTCCGTATTGTTCATCTTCGAAAGTAGCAGCATTTCAATGTACTACGAAAATCCAACTGGCAAGACTGTTTGGGATGTTTGTCAATATGGCCAACTCTACGTTCTGAATTTTTCCATACCTGTGAGAAGAGATTGTTACTAATAGGAACTTTTATGAATTGTGAATCATATGCAGTATTCTCTTCACCATAAGAATAATATGAATATAAACATTTTGCCATGTATTCTTTAATATAAACATTTTGCCATGTATTCTTTCGTGTTTGCTGCTATCCTATTTAAATCCTGTCTGCCTGAGAAACTACGAAAGTCGAGTGAGACAACAGCAAATTCGGAAGAATATACATATTATGTCATGTTTATATTCACATTATTCTTATGCCTAATAGTGATACAGTCAGAAATGAAGCACGACAACTGACTAGATTTTTAAATCTAAGATGACTCTAATTTCTGTGCAGAATGTAACGTACTAAAGAGGCGTCTGCAAAGATTTTCAAACAGAGAAAAATTTTCGCTAAACTCTCGTTCAGAACATCTTCCATCATACGCAGTCTATTATTTGGTGCTTGTTGATCATTATCAAAGAAAGCATCAGTGCAAGTAACAACAAATAGCAGTCTCTTGCCATTGTTTCGCTAATGAGATGATTCCTCTCTTTTTTTTATTTTTTTTTTAATTGTAAGCAGCGGTAGTGCGCACAAAAGCAAGCCGTGCCATGAGCGGGGACAGGTCGTAAACACTCATTATCAGAATGCGACAAACAATGCATGACACAGTACAGTAGTGCATTTTCAGCTTAAAGTGACGTAAACACCTATAACAAAGAGAACGGCACTTATGAGATCAAATAAAAATAAGCAATAAATTCAAACCACACGAAGCACATGAAAAAGGAAGGGTACCCATATAAATACGGACAGAGCATCTGACGCATAGCAATGGCTACCTGGTAAAGCTTAACTGCTAAGCTTACGACTCGAACCAAACTACTGTAGCTGTATCGTCATTCATTCGACCTAAACTGTGTGTCATATTACAATGGACCAACTTTGTTTCGAGTCGGAGGTGCGGCCTAAAACTTTTCTCTCCCCTTGAATTTCGAGTCTCAAATTTCAGGTGCGGCTTAGATTCGGGGAAATATTTTTTCCTTGATTTCGAGTCTCATTTTTCAGGTGCGGCTTAGATTCGAGTGCGTCTTAGATTCGAGTGCGGCTTAGAGTCAAGTAAATACGGTAATATTGAGTCTTTTCCATTGACCTTGTTGTTTTTGAGACTTTTTAGGGTTTCCTTTATTTTTTCTTTTGTCCGTGACATATCATAAAAGTTCTTAGGAGGAGCCAGAACTTACAGTTTGTTGGTTGGAGGTGGAACAGCTAGTATATTGCAGTTTTTTTGATTGTTCAATCCAATTTTGCCCTGTTCATTTTTTGAAGCTTACACTTGGGAGCTGGTATACTTTGAGCTTGCTTTGAAAGTTTGAAAGAAATCTCTGCTATTATTTTTTGCTAAGCTGTCCTGGAGATTTTGTAATTTTGCGTTCTCAAATGATTGATTGACTCTGCAGAATATCCTTGATGTTTCTTTTCTTTGTTTTCTGAATTGATCCCAGTGTTCCATATTTCCTGAACTTTTCCATCTTTCCATGTGTCAACTCTCTTTTTGAGTGCTTTCTCACACTCTTCATTCCACCAGATTGTCTGTTTTGCCTTTGTCAGACCGAGTGTCTTCTTTGCAGCTTCATAGATACCTGTATGGAGGTGTTGCCAGGTCTCTGTTCTAGAGGAGCGGATTTCTTCTCTGAAGTTATTTATAATGTCTTGGTCGATGTCAATTCAGTTGGTGTTATATTTGGTCACTTTGGGTGCATCTCTCTTTCATTTTAGTGGGAGAAAATGCATTTTAACTTTGGAGAGATAGTGATCAGAGTCAAATTTACAGTTTCTAATTACTTTAACATTCATCACTTCTCTAGTGTTTGTCCTGGTTATTGCTACATGGTCTAATTGGAATTCTCGTACGTTGGGATTTGGAGATACCCATGTCTTTGCTTTTCTTGGGAGTTTCCGAAAATGAGTTGAAATTAGTTTCAACGGGAAAGTTTTGCAGAGTCCAATGAGCCTTTCTCCATTCTGATTTGTTCTCCTGTGTGTAGGGTAGTCTCCTACTATGTCTCTATATTTTCTTTCTCTCCCGATCTGTGTGTTGAAGTCTCCCAGAAGGATATTTGTATGGTTCACAGGTATCTTGGAGATTTCTGTTTCCAGTAGATCCCAGAAGTCATCTACTTTCAGTGGATTCTTCTTGTTGTCTTTCTTGTTTTTGCACTTGATTGTCAGTATGGATAATATTTCAGATTTTGATGAGATGTGTATGACATTGTTCACTATGGTTTGTTTTTTTTAATGTAAAAAGCAGTCCCCAGGAGAGGGGTGTTAACAATTCTCTTTATTGCTGGCTTTCCTTTGAATACTCTGTAGTGTTGTGTGTTCTTGATGTGCTCATCTAGGAATCTGGTCTCTTGTACAGCCAAGATCTGAATTTCATGCTCGTCCAGGAGCTTTTCCAATTCTTTCTGTTTTCTGACTTGGAGGAGCAAATTTACATTTATGGTCCCAATGAAGCATTTCTTCCTGAACTTAAAAAAAAAAAATGGCTCTGAGCACTATGGGACTTAACATCTTAGGTCATCAGTCCCCTAGAACTTAGAACTAGTTAAACCTAACTAACCTAAGGACATCACACACATCCATGCCCGAGGCAGAATTCGAACCTGCGACCATAGCAGTCGCGCGGTTCCGGACTGCGCACCTAGAACCGCGAGACCACCGCGGCCGGCCCCTGAATTTCAGTTTGGAAGGTGTTTAAACGCGCTCTGACTCATCTTGTGTGTGGATAGTGGGACTCCCCAGAATCCGAGGTCCTGATACATTGCGCATTGCAATGGTGGATTCCTTTTTCAAGTTACTAACTAGGGTAGTGCTCTTATATAGTGATACTTCCATTCTGTATATGAAATTGTTTTGTGTAAGTGGAGGAAATAAATTCCTAAATACAATCGGATTGTTTGTCCGAAATGATTGTTTTTCGTGGTTTACTCCACTAGGTTATTCCGCTCTCTCTGCCTTTGGGAACTGAGATTCCTCTTCTGCCTGTGAGACCATTGACCAGGTTTCACCTGGTAATCCTAGACAGGAGCTTTTGCTGGGTGTTACCATCTGAAGCCAGATAGACTCAAGTTTTTTTTTTACAAAGTTGTTACTCCTCCCCCTCCTCCTTCCTCATCTCTTGCAAATGAGACTCCGAGCTTGGGACCGGCATAGAAGAGTTATATTATTATATTATTATTATTATTATTATTATTATTTAAAATAGTGATGCCAGTTGAAAAAAGTAGGAAAGAAAACAATCTGCAAATTAATGTAAATCATTTCATTTTGTTTATTTTATTCCTCCTTGTCTTGTCAAAACGTAGACAACCAATAAAAGGCATAAATTTAGAATAGATATAATGTTAACGTTTTTGGTGGATACATAATGTCAATAAAACAGTTTGCAATTTTGATTAGACAGAGTATGTTTAAAAAAATTCCTCAAGAAGTCTCTTGAAAAAGAGAGGGTTGTCTTAAAATCAGATTCATCATATACTCAGGTAAATATGATAGTTTCGGAGAAAATTGCACGTACAACTGAAAATGTAACACTTTCGGGAAAATACATTTAATGTCATTGATACAATGTGTTCAACTTACCTTCAGAGTTAAAACTCGCCAGATCCGTAGCTATCATTGTCGTGGGTTTCTGTATCCTCCAACTTATATTCAGAGGCCCTCTTTTGAATTTTACCCTCTTCTCATCTGTAGGGTACTTTTCTCAGCCTCCTGCACCCTCAGCTGATCAATTGACAGTAACACTTCCTTTATGTTCACCAAATGTTCTGTCCCCATATCAGTGAAAATTTTCAGCCTGCTGACATGACCCATCATTGAAACACAACACTGCATCCATAACACCAGTCTTTAGGTGTTTGAGGCCCATACATACTGTTATAGGCATGCATTCTACATGTGGTTATTGAGACTTCTGTTGGGGATTAGAGTTCTCACATTTGCATTTAGCAAGCAAGCAAGTTTTTGCTAGCAAAGTCCCTGTAGTTAGGTTTTATAGCACATCTGCTTTTGACATTGATGGAGGTGATTGTGTTTATATACATCATCAGTTACACTAGCGCTCTGATACTTACAACATGTCTCAGGGCCCTTTGGGTAGGGAGAATGACAGGGGTCCTCATATTTAGCAGTTCTGTGAAAGAATGTGGCCCACACAGTGTTTCTAATGAGTATAAACAGTAAGATTGCTTCTTGAAATCAAGCGTCTCCTTCAAAGCAATATGATGAGTAAAACTTAAGCAGAGTGCAGCTTTGATGTTCAGCTGTTATCTACTCTCTCTTAGCACTGGGGTGACCAACATGGAAAGCAGTGGTCAAAGAACAGATAGAGTAAAGGAAGAGAGTCTGCTACATCCGGGATTAACAATTGACAAATTGTCATGCTCTCTCTTTCCTAACAGTATAAGTCAGTATACAAAAAACATAGTTATTCTTGTCCGGGAAGAAATGGAGTATAATTTAACACAGTAAAAAAGTCACTATTATGTCATTTTTACATCCTGATTCTTTTAAGCAGTATTCTAGGATGGACTGCATGAGTGTTTTGTTTGCAGTCTCCTTTGTAGACAGATTGCATTTTCCTTGTATTATAGCACTGAACTGCAGCCTGCCACCTGCTTTACATATAATTGAGACTATGTGACCATTCAGTTTTGTATTCTGGCAAATTGTTGCACCCAGGTATTTGTACAAGTTGACTGATTCCATCTGTGACTCATTTTTGTTATAGTCATAGGATACTATACTTTTTTTTTCTGTGAAGTGCACAGTTTTATATTTCTGAACATTCAGTGCAGGTTGCCAATCTTTGCACCACTTTAAAATGTTATCAAGATCTGACTGAATATGTATTCAGTTTCTTTCAGAGAGACTTCATTACAGATAACTGCAGCATCTGCAAAAGATCTGAGTTTACTATTAATATCGTCCACAAGGCCATTAATATGCAACATCAACAGCAAGTGCTCTACCACACTCTCATGCATCCTCCCTCAAAAAAAAATAAAAATTAAAACCCTCAATCCAGTCACAAATTACTCTTGATATCCCAAATGGTCATATGTGTGATACTAAGCAGACACGGGATACTGAGTCAAATGCCTTTCAGAAATTTAGAAATACTGCATCTGTCTGACTGCCTTGATGCGTGGCTTTCAGGACGTCGTGTAAGGAAAGTGCAAGTTGTGTTTTACACGATCGATGTTTTCAGAATCCATGCCAGTTGGCTTGGAGGAGGTTGTTATGTTCAGAATACCTCATTATGTTTGAGGTCAGAATATGTTCTAAGATTCTACAACAAACGAATGTGAGGGATATTTGGATGGTAGTTTAGTGGGTCACTTCTGCTATCCTTTTTGTAGACGGGTGTGACGTGTAGTTTCTTGCAACTACTAGGTATTGTTTTTTTGTTAGAGGGATGTATTTGGATAATAGTTGAAAGATGGGCTGATTCAACACAAATTCAGCGTAAAACTGATTGGGATTCCGTCAGGTCTTACAGTTTTTTTCAGTTTTAATTATTTAAGCTGTTTCTCAATGCCACTGATGCTAATATCTATTTCACTCACCTTTCCAGTGATGTTGTGGTCTTCAGTCCAGAGACTGGTTTGATGCAGCTCTCCATGCTAGTCTATCCTGTGCAAGCTTCTTCGTCTCCCAGTACCTACTGCAACCTACATCCTTCTGAATCTGCTTAGTGTACTCATCTCTTGGTCTCCCCCTATGGTTTTTACCCTTCACACTGCCCTCCAATACTAAACTGGTGATCCCTTGATGCCTCAGAACATGTCCTACCAAGCGATCCCTTCTTCTAGTCAAGTTGTGCCACAAGTTTCTCTTCTCCCCAATTCTATTCAGTACCTCCTCATCAGTTATGTGGTCTACCCATCTAATCTTCAGCATTCTTCTGTAGCACCACATTTCGAAAGCTTCTATTCACTTATTGTCTAAACTATTTATCTTCCATGTTTCACTTCCATACATGGCTACATGCCACATAAATGCTTTCAGAAATGGCTTCCTCTCATTTAAATCTATACTCAATGTTAACAAATTTATCTTCTTCAGAAAAGCTTTCCTTGCCATTCTCAGTTTACATTTTATATCCTCTCTACTTCGACCATCATCAGGTGTTTTGCTCCCCAAACAACAAAACTCCTTTACTACTTTAAGTGTCTCACTTCCTAATCTAATTCCCTCAGCATCACCCGATTTAATCCGACTACATTCCATTATCCTCATTTTGCTTTTGTTGGTGTTCATCTTATATCCTCCTTTCAAGACACTGTCCATTCTGTTCAACTGCTCTTCCAGGTCCTTTGCTGTCTCTGACAGAATTACATTGTTATCGCTGAACCTCAAAGTTTTTATTTTTTCCCCATGTATTTTAATTCCTACTCCGAATTTTTCTTTTGTTTCCGTTACTGCTTGCTCAATATAGAGATTGAACGACATCGGGGATAGGCTACAACCCTGTCTCACTCCCTTCCCAACCACTGCTTCCCTTTCATGCCCCTCAACTCTTATTGTAATTAGCCTTTCGCTTCCTGTATTTTACCCCTGACACCTTCAGGATTTGAAAGAGAGTATTCCATCAAAAGCTTTCTCTTAGTCTACAAATGCTAGAAATGTAGGTTTGTCTTTCCTTAATCTATCTTCTAAGATAAGTCATAGGGTTGTTATTGCCTCATGTGTTCCAACACTTCTACAGAATCCAAACTGATCTTTCTCGAGGTTGGCTTCTACTAGTTTTTCCATTCGTCTGTAAAGAATTCTCGTTAGTATTTTGCAGCCATGACTTATTAAACTGATAGTTCGGTAATTTTCACATCTGTCAACACCTGCTTTCTTTAGGATTGGAATTATTATATTCTTCCTGAAGTCAGAGGGTCTTTTGCCTGTCTTATACATCTTGCTCACCAGATGGTAGAGTTTTGTCAGGGATGGCTCTCCCAAGACTATCAGTAGTTCTAATGGAATGTTGTCTACTCCCGGGGCCTTGTTTTGACTTGGGTCTTGCAGTGCTGTGTCAAACTCTTCACGCAGTATCATATCTCCCATTTCATCTTCATCCTCTTCCATTTCCATAATATTGCCCACAAGTACATCGCTGTTATATAGACCCTCTGTATACTCCTTCCACCTTCCTGGTATCCCTTCTTTGATTAGAACTGGGTTTCCATCTGAGCTCTTGATATTCATATAAGTAGTTCTCTTTTCTCCAAAGGTCTCCTTACTTTTCCTGTAGGCAGTATCTATCTTATCCCTAGTGATATATGCCTCTACATCCTTACATTTGTCCTCTGGCCATCCCTGCTTAGCCATTTTACACTTCCTGTCAGTCTCATTTTTGAGATGATTGTATTCCTTTTTGCCTGCTTCATTTACTGTATTTTTATATTTTCTCCTTTCATCAATTAAATTCAATATTTATTCAGTTACCCAAGGATTTCTACTAGCCCTCGTCTTTTTACCTACTTGATCCTCTGCCGCCTTCACTATTTCGTCTCTCAAAGCTACCCATTCTTCTTCTACTGTATTTCTTTCCCCCATTCCTGTCAATTGTTCCCTTATACTCTCCCTGAAACTCTGTACAACCTCTGGTTCTTTCAGTTTATCCAGGTCCCATCTCCCTAAATTCCCACCTTTTTGCAATTTCTTGTTTTT
This sequence comes from Schistocerca serialis cubense, assembly GCF_023864345.2. Taxonomy (NCBI): domain Eukaryota; kingdom Metazoa; phylum Arthropoda; class Insecta; order Orthoptera; family Acrididae; genus Schistocerca; species Schistocerca serialis. Next base: position 217,389,234 of record NC_064640.1, read on the forward strand.
ATCTACAGTTCATAACCAATAGATTGTGGTCAGAGTCCACATCTGCCCCTGGAAATGTCTCACAATTTAAAACCTGGTTCCTAAATCTCTGTCTTGCCATTATGTAATCTATCTGGAACCTTCCAGTATCTCCAGGGCTCTTCCAGGTATACAACCTTCTTTCATGATTCTTGATCCAAGAATGAGATGCTATGAGAATTAAATTAGGGCAATATTTGTGGGTTTCCTTTTAAAGGAACATATGAGAATAGAGTTAAGCATTTCTGCTTTTGATTTGCTACACTGAATTTCAGTACTTGTCTCATCAATGAGTGACTGGACACTAACTTTGGTGCCACTAACAACATTTACACATGACCAGAATTTCTTTGGGTTGTATGAAATGTGTTTTGACAATATTTTGCTGTGGTAGTCATTGAATACTTCACACATTGCTCTCATGAGAGCCAAACATATTTCATGTAGATCTCCGTATCTATAGCCCTATGCTTTGTTTCACACCTATTGTACAGTAGTCTAGGCCACTTTAGAAATTTCTTTACAGTAACTATATACCAGTGGTTCACAAGTGTATTCAGACTACCACCCACTTAGCCAAATGCACTCGTCCTTAGTGCCCCCCTAAATTTTCCTATATTAATCTTTAAAATCTAAATATGGGAAGGTGGCCCACAAAGCTTTTCTCATTTTTCTAAATTCTTTTAAATGTTCTTCACATAATTCTGCCCACATTTATGATTTATACAGATAAAATATGAGTATAAACACAATAAGATTACTTCTTGAAATCGAGTGTCTCTTTGAAATCATTATGATGAGTAAAACATAAACAAAGCGCTGATTTGATGTTTACTGTTGCTTAGTGCTGGGGTGACCAACTGGAAAAGCAGTGGCCAAAGAATAAATAGAGTAATGAAAGAGAGAGAGTCTGCTGCACTCGGTATAAACACAGTTGAATTGGCAGAAAGGGGTGTGTTGTTTTAAAACAACAAATTGACATTTATTTTAAATTTTATAACTAAACAATGACTTTTGAAATGTGACAAGATAGTATTGATGTTCTGAGTCAACACTCAAAAACCTTAATGCGATGGATTGACTTGATGAAGATACAGGGTTACTGAGAAGTCTGATAACATTTGAAAATGCACTAATTCACAGAAATGATATGGGGTTTTATTGAAACTGAGAACAAGTGCAAAAAACTGGTCAACCGATGGGGCTGGACAGCAACACATCAGTGACATCGCATGAGAATTGTGTATAAAATGAGCTGTATTGAAAGAGATTGAAAGAGGTAGTCAGATGTGCCAGCAGTTGCAGCATGGTGACTTTACCAGAAAGGCATGATTTTGCTCCATCCAAGATCTCTTGCACACTTTATTTGGTGGGGATCACAAGCTGAGCCACCACTTCCATTGTGCTTGGCCTCCCCGATGCCCAGACTTGAGTCTGTGTGATTATTGGTTGTAGGGCTACCTATGTTGCAAGTCTGCCATGATTGTCCAATCTCATTGGAGATGCCAAAAGACAGTATCTGACAGCAATTTATCACCATATCTACTGATATCCTGTACAGTGCTGTTCACAACATAGTCCCTGGACTACAGTTATTGTTGATGAATGATGGCTGACATGTTGAGTATTTGTTAAAAAGAACATCATCTTTGTTGAAAATGAATTGTTATGCTAGCTATTGCTTCTGTAGCATATGAAGCACCATCTTTTTGTCATTTTGTGCTCTTTATTTGGATTTGATGAAACCCCCATGTTATTTGAAGCATTTATGTCTATATAAAATTTTCCGATATCTGGTTTAATCCAGTTAATAAGAGCCTCAGATCTCGACATTGAGTAATCTTAAGTTAATGTCTTTGCTTCACCACATGCTGCACCACCACATTGCAACCATCTTCTACCAAATACAATGTTTGGAATGAAATACAAATCTTCTTAATCCACTATTATCTCCATACTGCAGGAGACTGGCCAGTGATCTTTTTCTGTGGGCAAAACTTCTGATAAGAAATCTTAAATTTTGGTTTGAGCTCTCATTCTTTTTTTTAGCTTCCTTAGTTATTCCTCCAAAATTCCCATTTTCCCAATACCTGAAACTTGATTTATCACCCAGTCAAGAATTTCTATCAAAAGCAGATTCTTAAGTCATTCAGGCATATCTTCATGCAACATACTCAAATGATCACAGTAAACTTGCAGATCAGCAGCATGAATTCCATTCTTTTTATCTAACACCGAGAGGCTTGGAAATCAGTATAACTCTCGACAGCCTAGGTTTCTCTTGAACGAAGCCAAGTTTGAAACAAATATTGAGCTCACAGATGTGGCTTTGAGAAGACTGGTTTTGTTACCCCGCAGTTGGACCTTAATTTTATTAACTTTTGCAAACAGACCTGACAAGTATGCAACATCATGTCTGATGACTTTTAATACTTCACCAAGCAATGAATTCTTTCTTTCAAAAAATTCCACAACAATATCAAAGAGTTCATAAAATATCCTAGCACAGTTGCCTTTTGATAGACATTTAACTTTTGTATACTCATCACAGTGCAGCCAAAAAAGTCTGTCATTGAGAGCTTTGGATTTAATTTTATTCACTGCAGCAATGACAGTCTAAAGTGATTTGTAAGAACAGTCACTTAGGTTTTTTGCCACTAAATGTTGGTGATGAATAACAAAGAGAATTCTAAACCCACCCAGAACAGCTTTCTTCATTGGGTTTTCCTTCTTTCTGAAGAATTGTTCAATACCACACCATATATTATTTTCCTTTGGTGTCTAGTAGCCTTGCAAATAATAGCTCATGAACCAAGCTTTTACATCCTTTTTAAGGCACATAAAAGCTAAAGGTAAAGATGCAGACTCTGGTAAAATTGACTCAAGTTGTAATGCAAAATCAACCATTCTAAGTGTAGAGTATAACATGCTTTCTGTGTTTTGAACCATTTCATCTGTTTGCCTTTGCACAGAACTGGTGCTCAGTAGTGTAGTCTTGATTATCCTCTATGGTGACTTACTTAACACTGATTGCAGTACTTCACCAACACATAGTAGGATGAATCCCATACCTATTGTATGTCATTGTCCAGACTTAGTTGTCAACAATGAAATACTGTATGCTGCAAGTAAACCATCAGTATTTTGCTGTGAACCCTTGCGAAACATGTTTGAGAGAGTAGTTTGCTCCTCAAATTTATTTGGAGGGACTTAAAGAAAGTTAAATTTGTGGTCACCTTGTCAGGATGTGCCTTTCTTAGGTGTTCATTTATTGTGGAAAGCTTCATGGCCTTATTAGAGAAGACTCTTTCACATATTAGGCACACTGATAGCTGATGGTTTGTAGGCCCTGGTATACATTCATATTTCTGTTACTCTGTGTTATATTCTGCATGTTTCTTCTTAATATCTGCAATTTCTTTTCTAAAATATTCGGCATTCGGAACTGAACTTCATAAAAAAAATTTCATTATATTTCTGCAATTATAACATACTGTTATTAACATGTGGCAATCTGTGGAGAAAAAAAGAAAAAAAGTTGTTTATGTTTGGGCTCTGCATCTTAATAAATTTAAAAATGTATTACTATATCCTCAGTAGGCTATTAGGCCTATATTACAATTTTGAAACTTACCTGGCTAGTGAGCTTGAAAGGTACGATAATAAATCGTGTTGTTTCTGGCTCCTGTGCAATGCCCTCAGTATGTTTCATTGTAGGAAAAATGTATTAAATAGAGTAGCACAAATCCAACTGGATCAGCGCAGGCAACCTGTTTTTATTTTAAGAGCAAACTTGTGTATCAGCAGTGGTTACTATTCATTATTTTGACAATTCTCATCAGATGTCAGCGCCAACCAGTGGCAAAAGCTCAGTGCGAGGAGGATACAGCTCAGTCGCTCCCCCACAGGCCAATATACTTTGACCGCCCGCTTGGTTGCTCCCACCACCTGCAGGATGGCAGTACTTACTACTTTGCTGTATACCAGGGAGGGTGCTCCTCATCATGAACTGCTCTACAGGGTACATACAGGGATTGGGCAAAAATATGGAAACATTGCAAGAAACGCATGCTTGAATTTAAATACAGATTCTAGCCAAGGCTGCATGTTGTAGCACTGTGTTTGACCACAGAAGGCTCCTGTTCAATGTCCTCAGTGTGTTGCAAGTGTCAGTTGTGATCAAAACAGTATTCTGTATAGTTATGAGTGCATTATGTTGGAGCTAAGTGAATTCGAACATGGGCAGATTATTGGTGGTCATATGGTGGGTGCTTCCATAACCAAGGGAGCCAAAGTGTTTGGTGTTTCAAGAGACACGGTATCAAAGATTTATACCGGATGCAGGGAATGCAGAAAAACATCACGTGCTAAGTTACAATGTGGATAAAAGTGTGGGTTAAGTGATTCTGACAGACAGCCATTAAAGAGGATTGGGACGCAAAATAGAGGATGACAGCTGCAAAAGTCACTGCAGAACTGAATGTCACACTCAGGAACCCTGTCAGTGCCAAAACACCATGAAGGGAGCTCCAGAAGCAGGGCAATCTTGAATTCCAAACCTGCTCATCAGTGATGAAAATGCCCGTTATGGGGGCATTGGGTCAGATGAGTGTCATTTGGTCGGGTGAGTCTTGTTTCACACTGTTTGCAACTTCTCGCCTAATTTACATTCCAAGAGTGAAACATGGTGGGGGTTCGGTGGTGATTTGGGCAGCTGTCTGTGATGTTCCATGGGCTCCATGGTTACCCTGCAAGGTCAGATTACTGCCAAGGATTATGTGACCATTTTGGCTGGTCATGTCCATCCATGGTACAATGTTTGTTCCCAGTGGTGATGCAATGTTCCAAAATGACAAGGTCCCTGTTCACACAGCATGCATCATCCAGAACTGGTTGTGTGCATATGAGGGTGAAGTGATTTCGTTTTTTGTGCAGTAGTCGGGCACTAACGGGGATGAATGTGTGGGTGCATTATTGTGATGCAGGAGCCATAAGTTGTCTTCCCATCATTCAGGTTGTTTCCTTCACACATTTTCTCACAGGTATTGCAGTAGTTCTTGATGGTACCATTGATTAACAGTTTGTCCTTGTGACACGAATTCATGATGAACTAATCCTTCAACGTCAAAGAAAACTATCAGCATGGCTTTGACATAAGACCTGACCTGAACTGACTTGACGAGCTTTTTTCTGTCTTTGAGAACCTTTCCCAACCCACTGTGAAGGTGGGACCTTGGTCTCACCATCATTTCCATAGACCCATGTCTCATCACCAGTTATGATTCTCTTAAGGAACATCTCATTCTCATTTGTGCAATCCAAAAGCTCTTCACAAATTGTGAGGCATAGGTCTTTCTGATCTTTACTCATGAGCAGTGGGACGAACTTAGTGCCAACACGATGCATTCCAAGGTTCTGTGTCAGGATTTCATGACATGATCCAACTGAAATGTCACATTCTTCTGCAGACAATCAGTCTTTGATTGGCCCGCACAATTTCATTGGTGTTCCAGATATGAGCATCCATCGGTAAACATCGAAGGGTGTCCTGAGTGAAGGTCATCTTCAACTTCCGTCCAGCCATTTTTAAACCATGTGAACCATTTGTAACACTGAGTATGGCTTAAGGAATTATTACCACAGGCTTCCTGCACCATTTGGTGTGTCTCTGTAAAGGTTTTCTTGAGTTTCATGCAAAATTTAACGCAGATGCATTTCTCCTCTAACTCTGCCATCTCGAAATTCGCAAACTCAGCGACACAACGTTCTGCTCAATACAGCACTGAAAAATAACTGACATGCAACAATGAAACATCTGGCAGTTACACATTATATTAGTGTGAAATTATGAATGTCCAGAATTTTTTGAACAGGTCTCGTATACTGATATTCTGATATTTGTTTCATACAACCCGTTTGGGATTAAAACTGTTATCCTCCAATGACTGGAAGAACATTCTGAACAATACATTTTTGCATCGAAGTACCACTGCTAATTGTATATAAAGATATTACATGCCACAATACTCCAGAACTAGATTTTCAGCAAATATTGTGGAATCTTCCTTAAACTTCCAACTTTTTGGGGCACAATGAAATCTTGAATATCTCTTTCATTCCTTTTGTCACAGCTTTCATATGTATCTGCTAGCCTCACTTTTTATCCTCATACTCTGTGCACCCATCATTTTACTTCAATTTTTCTCTGTTCTGCTTCATGTTCTGATTGTTCTTACTTTTAGTTGTAAGCTGTAAATAAATATTTGTGACAATCTATCCACCTTTAGAGTGTTTAGTTATATATGTAGCAGCATTAATAAGTTACATAGGTCTTAAGTAAAATGCCCCAGGTGTCATTCATTCATAATAGCTATATGGGAGCAACTAAAGAACATAAAAATAATGGTAGTTACTCTGTATTTTGTATTTTTTTCATTTCCATTCCATACATTTTTTAATAAAATGCTGTTACATATAAAGTGATTTTCCTCATAGCATTCTGATAAAAGAGAAATTTTTTTTTCAGGACATTCGAGGTACTTTGGAAACTTGTCGGCAATAACGTAAGCCGTTACAAGAGTTATCCACGATTGATTGGTGAATGTGGTGGTAAAAATTTCCACTTCATTCATCCAAGTGCTGATGTTGAGTCTGCGTCCCTTCAGACTATCCGTTCAGCATTTGAGTACCAGGGACAGAAGTGTTCCGCTTGTTCACGACTCTATGTGCCTGCATCATTGTGGCCGAAGGTAAAGCTAATTATGCCTTAAAATAATCAATGTTGTAAACTTACAATTATACAAATATCTGTAGCATTTAAGTAACAGTTGAAGTGACCCAGGAAAACCATATTTAAATAAAAATAAAATAAAAAATCTAGATCAAGTCCAGGTCATATTATCCATTAGCACATTTCCACTTGCTATACATGGAAATTCCCCCCTTCCTTTCTGTTTTCTTCCAGGGTGGCAGATTTGTAGCCACTCACTTCCTGTGAACTCCAGTAATGACTTTTGCAGCTTTAATACATAAATATTCTGAAATGGTTGTGGAGAAATGTCTGAAAACCCTGTCATGGCCAGCTTTCATCCCAGAAAGTAGGCCATTAAGTGGACCACTGGATTTAACAGCAAAGGTCAAGTCCTTGCCTGACCTTCCACATGTAGGTTTTCCATAGTTTGTCTAAATCATTGAAGCTACATGCCAGGATGATTGCTTTAAAAAAGAACATTAGCTGAATTCCTTCCGAAATTGTATCCAATCTGAGCTTGTACTCAAGCCTTAATGATGTTCTGTTCATGGGTTGGTCCACTTGTTTACTATAGCTGATTAAATGTAATGTCTGTCTTTTCTCCACAGCCTTTTTTGGATAAGTGTAGCAGGTGGTTGAAATGTTAATAGAAGTTTAGTGGACATGTGGGTGATACCATCTTAAGGTACTGTAACCCGCCTCCCCCTCCCCCCCTTTTGTGGTTAGAGTGTTAAGAAGATATACATTGACATGGAAGCACTCTCCAGGACACAGCTTCTTATGTATACAAAAGACTACCAATGAGCATCAAATACATGGAATGGGCTTTGCTATCAAGAACAAGCTTCTCAGGCACCTGGCTGAGCTTCCAACTGAGCTTAATGAATGCTGCATGACATTAAGATATTGACTGGGTGGTAAATAACATGCCACAGTATGCCCCCACTCTTAGATTATGATGATGATATCAGAGAAACATTCCATTCAGATCTGGATGACATTGTATCAAATATCAGTTGCCAAGTCAAAATAATCTTACTTGGCAATATTAATGCTAAAGTAGGGACCACAAAGTGTGAAGTGATGTAATTGGCAAGGACGATGGCAGTGAAAACTCAAGTGACATTAGACTCTTCTCAAAACGTGCTTAACATGGATAAACAAGTACCAACACCATCTGTTGACAAAAGTATCACTTCAAAACAGCACGGTAGCAACCTCGATCAAAGCAGTGGTATCCCGTTGACTACGTGATAGTGCACAGGAAAGATCTACAGGAAGTTTTCATCACGAAAACAACTGGAACTAATGACATTTGGTCAGACCATGAACTTCCTAGATCCGTCATGCATTTGTCTCTATCCCCTCAAGAGGAGGAAACAAGAGAAGAGCTGTAACCACACACATGATTCCAAAAAGCCTCGTAAGTCAGAATATGCTTCTCAGTACAGAAAGTGTTGAAGGAATGTCTTGATGTAATGCAGCAGTGGAAGAGCTTGGAGACCATCATTCTGGATGTTTGCAAAGAAACGGGATATAAAAATGGGAAACATCAGAACTGGTTCAACAGAAAGGTGATGAAATTGAAGCATTAATATTAGAGAACAGGAAAGCCTTTTATGTGTGGCCTTGTGTCTTGCCAAAGGAGATTTACAAATAACTATCCATGTGTTCAAGAATGTGTGGTGGATAACAATAGCGATATTTTGCAAACAAAAGTATGGGACAGTTCTTCCAAGGCACAGAAGCAATTTATGGTCCCACGACCTTCTACAAAAGATCAGTTAGGTTTAGTAAGAAGAGTTCACTTCTAAAAGATCAGTGTCTAAAAGATCAGTGCTCCATGATGAATGGGTGGAAAGAACATCTACAAGACCCGAATCAGTACTAGATGAAGTGTTTTATTAAGCAGGCAAAGGAACATGAGGCAACAGGTCATGATAGTACCCCATCAGAAGCTCAAAGAGGATGGTGAGGAATTCCTAAGACATATCCAGGAACTTATTGTCAAAACTTGTACCACTGAAGAAATGTCTCCTGATTTAAGAAACTGCAGTAACTGCTGGGGAATATAGTAACTGTCTGCCTTTGGAAAGCTAATGGCTTGAATTCTCACAGATTGTACCATTCCCTTTGAGGAAGATTTGCTACCAGAGAGCCAGTGCAACTTCCGGGTATTAGCAGCATGTCAGCTTCAAGAAAAATGCAGAGAACAAAATAGACCTCTTTACATTGCCTTTATTGGCCACGCTAAAGCATTTGACATGGAAAACTAGAGCTTCGTGGAAGCTTGTAGCTCTGTATGGTTTTCAGCAGAAATTTATTACTATCTTGAAACTAATTTACACACATATCACATCGACTCTGCTAGGGAGTGATTCCATATCAGTACCAGTATTAAGTAACAATGTGTGATTATCCAACATTGTTTTCCCTGTGTGTTGCCATTGTCATGCAGCTCAGGGGGCAAAACTCAAAGACTTCTGATAACACAACCTTGATTCACTGCCAGGTCAGTTGAAGCACTGCTAGTTTATCAATTATTTCTCATATTGCTTTCTTATTGGGCAATTTAAAGTCTTTCATATTTCCTTTCTTTTTGCAATAAACAGAAGGTGGCTTCATCGCATTGTATTTCTAATTAAGACTTCGTGTGTGTATTCCACTTTTCAAATTGCATTGTAAATATGTTGCTCATATTCTACCTAATTTTTGCTCGCATGCATAATATTGAGTGAGGAGAATGATTCCATGATAGTTTTGGTCTCATATAAAACAGAAGCTGGTTTCATCGCATGGTGTTCTATGGACTCGCTTGTATTTGTTCCTTCTTATGAGTCCGTACTCAATTTAAATGCATTATAATTATATTGCTCATATTCTGCTTTATTTTTATTACTATCCATTTCTCATACTTTTTCAATGGAGAAATCCATATTAGAAACTTTTGGCAGAATTGGCATTCAACTTTATTCAGGGTGTATATGCCCTGAGACAAATGAGAACTCTGGGAGAAAACTGGGAATATTTTCACTGGGGAAAACCCTGGGAATTTTTTATTGTTTTAGTTCTGAGTTAAATTTTTGTACTTTTGACTGGTAAGAACTGATATTCTAACAATTTTACTTTAGCCTGCTACTGCAGTATACTACTGCAGCAATAAAACAAACTAGAGAAAAACACCAAAATAAAACTTAAGTTGCAAAGAAAATGTGCCATTTACAACAACAAAATATAGCGCACACACACAAGCGTCTGCTGACAGCAAAATGTGTCAAAAGGCAATAGGATGAAGATATGCAATACTATGTAACAAGAAAGTGCTTTTGATGTCATGACTGTTTACATTTCTAACAGGTCATGGGAAAAAATTGCAAATGATGGTTTGAAAAGCTTTACTTTCAGAGTTCCCCCCATGAACCATGGACCTTGCCGTTGGATGATTGACTGATCTGGCTTTGTAACACTAACCAAAACGGCCTCGCTGTGCTGGTACTGCGAATGGCTGAAAGCAAGGGGAAACTACAGCTGTAATTTTTCCCGAGGGCATGCAGCTGTACAGTATGGTTAAATGATGATGGCGTCCTCTTGGGTAAAATATTCCGGAGGTAAAATAGTCTCCCATTCAGATCTCTGGGTGGGGACTACTCAGGAGGATGTCGTTATCAGGAGAAAGAAAACTGGCGTTCCGTGGGTCGGAGCGTGGAATGTCAGATCCCTTAATCGGGCAGGTAGGTTAGAAAATTTAAAAAGGGAAATGGATAGGTTAAAGTTAGATATAGTGGGAATTAGTGAAGTTCGGTGGCAGGAGGAACAAGACTTCTGGTCAGGTGAATACAGGGTTATAAATGCAAAACCAAATAGGGGTAATGCAGGAGTAGGTTTAATAATGAATAGGAAAATAGGAATGTGGGTAAGCTACTACGAACAGCATAGTGAACGCATTATTGTGGCCAAGATAGATACGAAGCCCACGCCTACCACAGTAGTACAAGTTTATATGCCAAATAGCTCTGCAGATGATGAAGAGATTGATGAAATGTATGATGAGATAAAATAAATTATTCAGATACTGAAGGGAGACAAAAATTTAATAGTCGTGGGTGGCTGGAATTCGATAGTAGGAAAAGGGAAAGGATTAGATAAGATGAACATGAACAAAAGCAAAACGAGGATAATGGAATGTATTTTAATTAAATCGGGCGATGCTGAAGGAATCAGATTAGGAAATGAGAAAAAAGTAGTAAATGAGTTTTGCTATTTGGGGAGCAAAATAACTGATGATGGTCAAAGTAGAGAGGGTATAAAATGTAGACTGGTGATGGCAAGGAAAGCGTTTCTGAAGAAGAGAAATTTGTTAAAATCGAGTATAGATTTAACTGTCAGGAAGTCATTTCTGAAAGTATTTATGTGGAGTGTAGCCATGTATGGAAGTGAAACATGAACGATAAATAGTTCAGACGAGAAGAGAATAGAAGCTTTCGAAATGAGGTGCTACAGAAGAATTAGATGGGTAGATCACATAACTAATGAGGACGTATTGAATAGAATTGGAGAGAAGAGAAATTTGTGGGACAACTTGACTAGAAGAAGGGATCGATTGGTAGGACATATTCTGAGGCATCAAGGGATCACCAGTTTAGTATTGGAGGGCAGCGTGGAGGGTAAAAATCGTAGAGGGAGACCAAGAGATGAACACACTAAGCAGATTCAGAAGAATGTAGGTTGCAGTAGGTACTGTGAGATGATGAAGCTTGCACAGGATAGAGTAGCATGGAGAGATGCATCAAACCAGTCTCTGGACTGAAGACCACAAGAACAAACAACTTTCAGTGTAAGTTTCCTTTTAGGCAAGGCAAATTATGTTATGTATGAGACTGTATGGTGAATGTATTAAATTGCAGATCATTTGACTCTCATTCAAAATTTAACACTTTGAGGAACTTAGGAAAATTTTGGGTCCAAAGGACCAACCATCTATACCGTTATTTAAAATTTTACTGGTGCAGCTGTGCTTTATATATTTTAAAGTGTAACACACCCTAAAAACGACCAAGCTTCAAGGTTAGATTTTCATATTTCTTTTAGTTCTTTCCTAGATAATAAATCATGCAACAACACGGCAAAAATTATAACTATCCCTAAAAATGTGTGAGGTGAATTCTTGAGCAATTTCACATGGAAAGATCAAAGTGCTCGACAGAATGTGTATTCGGTCAGGTAACCCATGAAATGTTCTGTGCACGGTAAAAGCTCAGCTTTCCATGTAACTGTACTGTATATATTTTAATGTAAACCATTAACTTTTCCTAATTGTGTGTTCACACTCCTTTAACAATCATGTTGCTATAGGCTGACTACATTATGTGTCCTGTGCTTTGAACATCTATGAAGGTCATGTGACACGCAATCTCAATTTCAGTGCTTCGGAAGCTAGTGTGCTGTATTTGGTGGAATTAGTTTTTTTTTTTTTCCCTTAAAATGCTAGAATGTTCTACGCCCGTGTATAAAACCTATACCATTCAAAGGACTGATAAGTTTTACAGCTCCGAGGGAAAGTATATTGTCAATTGACATGGAAAATATATGCTTTTGCCTGGAATATAGTGTTGTTTCACCCAGGAAAAATATATTTTAACCAGGAAAAGTCCAGGAATATTTTTTTCTTGTCTACATATACGCCTTGTTATTCAGTCTCTTCACTGAGTGAGTATGGAATTCTGCTTTGAATGGCGCTGTCTCTTGTCACTGACACGGGAACATTTCCAGTTGTAAATATATGATCTTGATAAAACTTGGCAGGTGTGTAAAGGGGGCAAAATAATGCAACACGGTTTTTTTCGTTTTTGCCCAGTTTCACTTTTAAGATGTAATACACACCGTGAATGGTAATTTAGCATATTAGGTTTACAGGGAATAACTCCACAACCATGGTGGATAAAAAAATGTGTTTTGTATAAAAGTTGAATCATAATTAATGTTCTTGAAAACTGTCTAATTAGCTTTTGCAATAATTTTAAAATTTCCCAAATACCTCACCAGCATTAATTAATTTTGAAAAATAAAAACTTTTGTTACAACATAATATGAAAAAGCTTTCATGCCACATCCATCCATGTGTAATAAACCAGGTTTCTGAAACACCTTTTTTGTAAATACGCTGTACACGGTGTGATGTTGGAGTATTCTCAACATACCTAATTAAAATATCTAAATGTTCATTATTATTTGTTTTACTTATTTTCATTTCATGTTTTAAGTTGTTGTTTTATGTTTTAAGTTCGTGTTTTTTGTTTTTAGTATACCATCTCTCATATGTATATTTTGTTAATTCAGAACAATAAGAAACTCATTATTATGATACAATATCATTACAATAATGATAATCTGTAAACAAATGCTTAAAACATAACATTTTTTTACACAATGCACACAAAATCAACAAAATTTCTTCACGTAATACGTATGATGGATAGCACAATAGAAAACAAAATTCAGCAGGGTTTGCTCATAGTGGCAGCCTATCATTGAAATATCCAGATTTATTTCAGGCATATTTTAGTATGGAAAACCTTGGCAAAGAGAATTGATCATGTACTAGCCACTGCAGCTTGATTATATTGTTTCTCAAGTGGAGATTTGACATAACCATTCACCAGAACTATATCTGAAAATCTTCATGTTCTCCCAAGATCGAATGCCATATACACACATCAAAAAAAGTTTTGTATGACCTCGGTTCCGAGAGTTCCAGAACCTGTACAAAAAATTGGAATAGAAATCAACATAAACATTTCCGCCCTTTTTATTGCTCATGAAAACCACACATTGGACATTGAACAACCATACAGCGAGACCTTCAGAGGTTTTGGTGGTCCAGATTGCTGTACACACCGGTACCTCTAATACCCAGTACCATGTCCTCTTGCATTGATTCATGCCTGTATTCATCATGGCATACTATCCACAAGTTCATCAAGACACTGTTGGTCCAGATTGTCCCACTCCTCAACGGCGATTTGGCGTAGATCCCTCAAAGTAGTTGGTGGGTCTCGTCGTCCATAAACAGCCCTTTTCAAACTATCCCAGGCATGTTCGATAGGGTTCATGTCTGGAGGACATGCTAGTCACTCTAGTCGAGTGATGTCGTTATCCTGAAGGAAGTCATTCGCAAGATGTGCATGATGGGGACACGAATTGTCATCCATGAAGATGAATGCCTCGCCAATATGCTGCCAATATGTTGCACTATGGGTCGAAGGATGGCATTCACGTATCGTACAGCCATTACAGCGCCTTCCATGACTGCTAGCGGCGTACGTCGGTCCCACATAATGCCATCCCAAAACAGCAGGGAACCTCCACCTTGTTGCACTCGCTGGACTGTGCGTCTAAGGCATTCAGCCTGGCTGGTTTGCCTCCAAACATGTCTCCAATGATTGTATGGTTGAAGGCATATGTGACACTCATTGGTGAAGAGAATGTGATGCCAATCCTGAGTGGTCCATTCGTCATGTTGTTGGGCCCACCTGTACCGTGCTGCTTGGTGTTGTCGGGAGTGAAGTTGCGCATAATGGAGCCTATTGTGCACAGTTTGAGTCTTAACACAAGGCAGCACATCGCCACCAATGCTGAGCGCTGTTCTTGTCTTGATGCAATTACGAAATCTGCTTTCGACGCACGTCTAAACATGCCAATGCAGACGTCTTGTCCCGTCTTCCTGTGGGTCCTGATCCTGACTTTGATTGTGAAGAATTGCTTTGCTTCTGTCTTGATATGGAAATGCAGGCTGCATTTGGAAGTTTCCCAATTACGAGCTCACGCATTACAGCTGCTGTTGCCACTGACCCAGTTCTCTGCCAGGTGGTTCAGTTTGTTCAACAGGGCTTGCCAGATAAACCACCACGTCGGGCTTCGGACCCTCTGTGCAACTATTTTTCCTTACATTATCGCCCCTGTTTTTGACGGAGTTTTGCTGTTGTCCACAGAAGACCTTACTCTCCCAGAGTCGTCATTCCCACTTCATTATGGTATGACGTACACCTTCTCCAGGGCCATTGGGGAGTTAGCTAGGAGACTTCTTCCTCCCCTCCCCCCCCTCCCCCCCTTCCAGGTATTGATGGAGAAATTGCCTGTTTTGTTGCGGCTTGTGAGCAGTGTGCTTAACAACAACAGCTCCCAGGGCTTCTCTGTCCCCGTGGCCCACTCCATGCCAGCTGTGGGAATGCATTCATGTAGACTTTGCGAGTCCTTTCTTGAATTCCTGTTGGCTCTTGATTGTGGATGCATTTTCCCAGTTTCCTTTTTTGGTACAGTTTTAAGGGTTTGTTTTCTATTGTGGGATTGCCTTGTGACTTAGTTTCTAATAATGGCCCCCAGTCTGTTCCTCACACTTTTCAATTGTTTCATTCCCATCACTGCATTGGTCATCTTATGCCTCCGCGTTTCCACCCGCAGTACAGTGGTGCGGTAGAAATTCTAATTGGTATGGTGAAGTCCCAAATGAAAAGGTTTGTTATGGATTCTTTGCCAGATGATGCCCTTCTCCGTTTTCTGAGCACCTATTACTTCACGCCTATGGGAGAGCAGAGCCTGGCTGAGATGCTTCATGGCCAGCAGCCATGCACACTCCTCCACCTTCTGCGGCCTGCGCAGCACCTGCCACTGGTGGGTTCATCTGGCTACTTAGTGCCGGGATCGCCAGTGTCGGCACAAGACTTCAGGAGCTGGCCCAAGTGGATACTGGCTACGTTTGTCCACCACCGAGGACACTGTCTGTGTGACATCCATATGGCTGATGGTTTAGTGGCGTGCACCTTGATGAGTTGCCAGAAGCTACTGGTTTGTGGGTTGTGCCCCTGTCACCATCGCATGCCCCACTGCCCTCCACCCCAAGCCCACCATCACCTGCTGTGGAGCCACCCTTGTTACACTGGCTGCTGACTCCAGTGCGGCGCCCAGGGTTTCCAGCTTTCCAGTTCTGGGTGACAGTCCATCTCCCACCTCAGGTCCGTTACTGCAGCCCCTTGTTCTGATCAGGCCGCTCCACCAGCCCCCCTCTCCATTACCACATCAGTCGTCATCGATGGGGAGTGGGTTCCCATCCTGTCGTCCCTGCACTGGGACTTGATGATGATGACGTTGAAATGGCAATGGCTTCCTCCTCTCCGGCGCTGTCATCAGGTGCCGCGTGCTCTCGTGCGAGCCCACAAGCCTGCGTCCCCTCACATTCTGACCCTGTGCTCTGATGGCCGCCTGGCGCATTGTCCCACCCCCTCTGCACCGGCTGCTGCCACTCCGGACCTGATGGATGTGTCTCGTCAGGCCACTGGCATCTCCTCCGTCGCATGGCTGTCCACTTCACACGAGGCAGAGGTATGTGATATCTTGCAACTAGTGCATGTGTGCCGAGTGTGATGTCGCTGCAAGCACATTTGAATCGGCCACCAACTGTATCAGTGTGGACTGGCCTTTGGAGGTCACCAGCGGAAGGCGTGGTCTCCACTGAGGTGTCTGCCAGTGGCTCAAGCATACGTAGGCACGGAGCAGTGCTAACTGGTCTCTCTTGTGTGTCTTTCCAGTGCGCTGTTCACATCAGTGTACTGTGTCTTGTTACATGGTGATCCATGGAAATGTGTTTTCCATTGTAGTTGAGTGCTTCATGTGAAAAGCCATATTTGGATTACTTTGGACCAGCCTCGTTTACTGAATAGTTACTACAATTGCAATGTCAATCACCACTTGAGACACAATATAGTGAAGCTGCAGTCCTAGTTCATAATCAGTTCTCTTTGTCAAGGTTTTCCAATGTACTTGAATATGCCTGATACAAATCAGGATATTTAGTTGATCGCCCGCCAATATTATCGAACCCTGCTGAATTTTGTTTTATATTGTGTTGTCCATCGTTAGTGTTATGTAAAGAAGTTTTGTTCATTTTATGTGCATGGTGTAGAAGAATGTTATGTTTTCAGCACTTGTGTACAGATTATCATTACTGTGATGATTTTGTATCGTAAAAATGAGTTACCTATTATTTTGAATTAACAAAATACATATATGTATAACTATAAACTAAAGACAAAAAAGAATTTAGAACATAAAATAACAACTTAAAACATGAAACAAAAGAATCATAATGAGAATTTAGATTTTTAATTAGGTATTTTGAATATGCTCTGACACACACTGTGTACACCGTATTTACCAAAAATAGTGTTTCAGAAACCAGGTTTATTTCACATGGGTGAATGTGACATGAAAGCTTCTTTGATTTATGTTAGAACAGAAGTTTTTATTTTTAAAATTGTAATGGTGGTGGGGTATTTTGGAAAATTATAAATTATTAAAAAAAGATCATTAATTACATTTCAACTTTTCAGTAAAAAGACATTAGTTAAAAATATATATATTCACCAGTGTTGTGTCTTGATGAATTGATACAAAGCTATTATTTATTTCCATTCTTTGCAGATTAAGTCAAGACTTCTTGAAGTTCGGGATCAGATAAAAGTTGGAGATCCTGCAGACTTCAAATCATTCATGGGTGCTGTAATCGATGAGAATGCATTTAAGAGAATCAAATCGTACATAGATCTAGCAAAGAAGGAGTCTTCCACAACAATCATTGCTGGAGGAGATTATTCAGATGAGTAAGAACTAACTTCATTGTTTTTTACTGGTCTAGTACAAGAACATAACAAATTATTATTTCCTCATAGAAAATTCAATAAAGATTTATTATTTCACTCCATAATTCATAACTGTGCAACACAGGTGACCAATTATTCGTTATTATCATTAATGTTGGAGTGTAAGTACCTGTTTTTAGAAGGCCTTTGATTGGAAAATTGCTTTTTTCCTTCCTTGATTGCAAAACTAAAGTTATTGTCTGGGGAACACTTACAAATTTTTAAAAGAATTTATATTCGTTTACAACCCTGGTGTTAGATCTTCGTATCCCTAAGGGGCCTCACGACTCTTTCGTGAGTTTGTGCATGGTGAACACGGGGCCCCAAGGTGTTGCGGCACGTACCATATTTGCCTGATAATAAGACGACACTAAATGTAAGACAACCTCCCCCTCCCCCTTTTTTTACAAGGCTCCTTGAGAAAAATATATTTTTTAACATATTATGACCAAGTGAAATTAGAAACTTTTATTGACGTAAGGCAGCTTCTTAAGAAATTAACATTACACTCATTCTTATGTCATTTATTGATTGTCTACATTTTGATAGTACAAGGAGACATAAAATAAAGAAAAAGAAATTGTTTACATTAATTTTTATATTCACTGCCTTTTCTGTTTACTTAGCCTGTCATCTATGATGTCACTGTTTTTAATCATCATCATCCTAATGTGACAGCTGTGAAACTTATATCTTTATTGTCACAAATATTTGGCTGTTTATCTCAAATATATTATGATCTCAAAGGTTGTGGGTAGTACATAACTGTTTTTCTGAAAACATTGCGGATGTCACATCTATACTGGCATGAGAATGTTATAATGTCTCTTGCCTCCAAATGTACCATCTGCCTTCCATTCTCTCATTGGCTGTGTAGAAGCAGCAGCTGACAAACCACCTTTTTGTTCTCATCATACCTTACTCTGAGCATCAACAACATTGCTGCACTAAACATATAGGTATGTCATTGACCTCAATCTAGACTTTCAGCATCTCCTGCAGAAATGTATGTTATTGTTGAATTTTTGTCAAATTTTAAAGTAATTTCAATTCCAAATACAAACTTATTCAAGCAAACTGCAGTTTAAACATTGTAGATGTTCATAAAAAGCTGAAGGAAGCAGTATAGTTTCCCACGGTTCACAAGAGGATGACATTTTCTGCCTGCTCAACACACTGCTTCCTGCACTTAATGTAGTTCTCAGCCAAGATGGTGTCACTGTTCCCTGTCCAAAGCTCCGTAGTGCTGTGCTTGAGCAAAAGTGAAACACAGACCGCAATGTACTCTAGTGTGCAAATCATTTGTCACAATAGTAAGTAGTACATAAATAAAAGATCACAATTATGATTCAGTCCAATTCTTGAACTTTTGCTCTTCCTGCATTATAGTGGCCTCTGTTGGTACTATCTCCATGTAGGGTTTTGCCACTGTAATTTATTCTCACAATAGCAATGGCAATCTGTTTAATGTGATTTATTTCATTTGTTAGATGTTTGATTCAGGATATTTTTTCCCTTGTTTCATGTGAATGTCACAACCTTGCTCTGAAGCTGACTAAAACCTGGTAACAGTTTTCTCCAGTATTCTAACATGTGAACAACAACTGAATCATTTACAACCTACTTGCTAAACCATTACAGTTTCTCACAATCAAATAAAATACTGACTTTGGTTCAGTTTCAAGGAATGCTTTTTGAAGGCCAAGATTTTTGCTTTTGAATGTTACATTTACTTAAAAAGCAGCATAAATGTATGTATACAGTATTCATACATATATGAGAACTTTTATGGCAAATCTGTTCAAATACAACATAAGTTTGCAAGTTTTTAGAATAAAATTATATTTCCTCCTGTTTCACAAAACTGTCAACTTTTAAGCAGAGCAGTGATTAGTTCATAGTTTCTCACATATCCCTTGCACTAGGACCATGAGTCAAATTCACATGGTTGTTAGAGAAAGGTCAATACTGTATCAAGTGCTTCGATATTTCAGAAAATCTTGAGCCTACTCTTACGCAAGTGGCTTTGGAATTCTTCAAAATAAATTTGTACAAAACCTTAATAGCCAGTGCTTCATCCATAAATGTTAGATGACTCCTATATTATTCAGTTAAACAATGTGAAAACACTGACCTCGGTAGCAGTAGTTTTATCTGCTAATATGAGGGACCCCATATTTTTCAAATGGCGAGTATAGGAAAAAATCGCATCGTATAATCAGGTAAAAATGGTACTTCCTTTCTTGTACTGCAATCTCTCATCTTCAACATCCGCACTTCTGTTTCTGATGGCGTTTTGATGTTGAACTGGCTATTTCCCTAGGTTTCACTTCTGTTCATTGGCATCTCCATTCATTTTCCTTACACCACTTTTGAGGCAAAATAATTTTGGTTCCCTACTGAGTTTGACCTCAATTGTCAAATTCTTTTTGTGCTGTGGACGGACTGGGGAAGAATGCCTTAAGTAGCCCCTACTGCCTACGGTGTTGGTGACCCTCTGTGAAAAATAAATGCATAGACTCATGTGCAATTGAAAACCAACACAGTAATATATATGATCTGGCAGGGTCGTTACGTACCCATTCAGTAGAACCCCCTAACAATGCAGGGAATCACACTGCTGATATTGAAACTGCTAGATCCCCACACATGCCAAAAGGGCAGATGTCCATCTTCCTGGGGCTTTAGGACTCTCAGCAATGGCCATCTTGCCAGTCTACCTTTGCTGCAGATAGGCAGTGCCGTTGAGCAGAACTCTTGCTCGGAGTAGGTACCATCAGGATGGACATTTCATTGTTTTGCACATGAAAGATATCAAATTGAACCAGCACAATGGCCATTCTGATTTAGTCATCTTGACAGAAAGGTCTAGCTACTTCAGTGTGGATGGTTACAATCCTACTGCTTTCTTCACCCTGGCTACCCATGGCAAGGGAAGACAAACTGGGTGACTCGGAGCGAAACAATTTACTCAATACCTGGGAGATACTTTTACTGCTACAAAATCACTATTTCTTGTGGAACACTTGGAAGACGAATTTGGAGAAGTTGATTCATTGGAAAAATTGCGCAAAGGGTTACCATTGATGAAGGCTGCCTCTGCTGCATAATCTCAAGCTGTTCAGGCATGTGAATGACAGGGTGACATACTGGTGACTACTATCCCACATACAACTTTGAATATGGTGCAAAGAGTTATCTTTCAGGCAGATCTTACACTTCAGAGGGACAAAGAACTATGAGCTAATCTCGAATGCAAGGTGTACATTTTGTCTGATCCGTACAAAAGGGTCCCAAGGATAACAGAACAGATACAGGTGCTTTCATTCTAGCCTTTGAAAGAAATGTCCTCGCAGAAAAAGGTAGTTATGATGTGCATGTGTGACATGAAACTTTATCTCCCACTGCCCATGAGGTGTTTCCAATGTTTACACTTTGGTCATGAGTCGTCATGGACAATCACTCCACATAGGTCATCATCATGAACAGTCACCTTCATACTGAACGCCATCCTCCATGTTGACAGATTTGCCTAGTATTTAAAAAAGAAAAGAAAATACAAAAAGTACAAATCACCTGACTGCCTGTCACATGCTGAGGTAAGAAAAAAATATGAACATCTGCATTGTGTTGACTTGATAACCAATTACACAAAAGTCACTACTGTAACCCTACACCCCCACCCCACCCCACACCACTTTTTTCCAAGCCAGATCTACCACACTGACCTCCACTCGCAGAGTTCTTGTGACACCATATTTTCAAACCACTTCCCTCCCCCAACTGGAGAAGCAGCTACCTCCTCCAATGTTTACTAGTGACAGGACTCTCTCTCTCTCGCAGGCCCTCTCCAGACTCCTCTCCCAGTGTTGTCTGCTCTTTATCTGTCCCCACACCTTCAGTGTATAAGCCTTTGCAAGAATCTCAGCTGCGTAAAGCCGCAAAAGAGGGCTACTCAATGGCCTCAGAGCAGCCACTTTGCATAATAAAGGGATTGTGAAAGCCACTAGAAACAACGATAAACCAGCAGCTACTCTTTAGCCTCGAGTCGAGAGGGCTTATGTCTTAACACTAGTGCAGTTTTTGTGAATTCTATTCCACTACCACCTTCTAGTGTATTTGTAATCACCACCAATTTCTGCAGTGTTCAAGGAGAAAACATCTGGAGTGAGCTCCTCACCCCATAGCACCAAACTATTCTTCAGTGACATAATGTAACACATAATTGCACGATATTTGTAAGTGTGAAATTTTGTGTAATACAGTATCTCAGTTGATGATAGTGAGGTCAGCAATTTCTGCTTTCTTTCAGTAAGACTCATTAATATTTTCTTGTTTGTCTTCCAGGATTGGTTATTTTATACAACCAACAATAATAGAATCTACAGCACCAAACACTAAGCAGATGACAGAGGAAATTTTTGGGCCTGTTCTGACTGTGTATGTGTACAAGGACAATGATTTGTGGCCAACTCTGGAAAAAGTCAACACCACTACACCATACGCTCTTACAGGAGCTGTTTTTGCATCAGATAGGTATGTGTTTATTGAACTGAACATACATCAGACGGCTAGATAATAGTGAATGGTTTAGAAGACTTCATTAAAATATCTATGATACATGCTATATGAACCATTTTCATCACTGTCAAGTAGTATATACAGCTTAAGCAGTAGGCTTACTGCTTTTTAATTAAAGTCCTTCTGGATGTACTGTTCATTTTGTCCATATAGTCAGAGGCCTCTATTTAGGGCATACACTGTTGGTGCTGTAGATAGGGACTCCCAATTACTGCATCTCTACTGCTGTCATGTGATTACTTGGGCTCATTATAATACATTTTCATTATGTCTAATGTGTCCCTATCCAGCATGTGTACAGGATGAAGGTAAGTTCATGGCAATTTGTAGAATTTTAGTCCTGTTGATGGCTAGTAGCCTAATGTGAATTTGCAACCAGCTTCTGAAGACTGTATTTTCCTGCTAGTAGTCACAGGTATATGATGCCAGTTCTGTTTTTATGTGTCAGAGGCTGATACTTAGCACTACATGCAACCCATCTGATTGTGAGTGCTGCCAGTCAGGTCCGGAAGTCTCTCTTGTCTTATCTGTTCAAGTTTTCAGGCTGATTCAATGTTTCAGTTGTCTCCCTTATTTTACATTCATGTCCCTGGCTGCTGTACAGCCACTTGTGCCTCCTGAAACTTTGTACGTCACTTGCAGTTGCAGAGGGTGGAACGCAGCCATTATTTGCAGTAGTTAGAAGAGAGGTGATGTGAAACGCACAGGGCTATTAACAAAATACATTCAGAGAATGCATGCTAATAAGAGTCAATCAATATATTGCTTTGCCCCACATTAGTCCTGGCCACAGAGCAGTGGTTCTCCAGGTTGAGCTTTTGAGCCATTTCAGTGTTAGCTTCAGAGTTGCTTTGATTGAGTGGAGTATGCAGGATTTTCAAACAGCTGATGTCTGTGGTCATGACATAGCATTGCAACCACATGTAGGGTGAGACATATTTCATTTTATATATGAGGGTTGCAACTTAAATAGTGGCAACTATTTATTCACAACTGATACAAAAGAGTTACATGTTTGCGCCTGGCATTCGCTTCAGAACTGTTCCAGAGATTCGACAGGCAGTAGACCGCTCCATTAGCACCATCATCAGAACAGGCTCTGCTAACAGTATACTACGCCTTCCACATCACTGGCAATGGGTTCTACACAACACTGGTGACTATTTTGAAGGACAGTAACAGGTGCAAACATGTAACTCTTTTGTATCAGTTGTGAATAAATAGTTGCCACTATTTAAGTTCTAACCCTCATACTTTGATACATTTTCTCTTCAGTGAATAAAGTCTTTGGGTTCGTAAAATAATGAACAGCATGTTATCGTAACTTTATTAACCACCAATGTGGCGGTATAAAATTCATATTTTCAGGTTAAACTATGTGGGATTTTTGGTTCCAGAATATACACTGAAGCACCAAAGAAACTGGTATAGGCACGCGTATTCAAATACAGAGATATGTAAACAAGCAGACTAGGGCACTGCGGTCAGCAACACCTATATAAGGCAACAAGTGTCTGGCGCAGTTGTTAGATCAGTTACTGATGCTAAAATGTAGGTTATCAAGATTTAAGTGTGTTTGAACATGGTTTTATAGTCAGCATACAAGCGATGGGACAAAGCATCTCCAAGGTAGTGATGAAATGGGGATTTTCCTGTATGACCATTTCACGAGTGTGCCACGAATATTGGGAATCTGGCAAAACATCAAATCTCCAACATCACTGCATCCAGGAAAAGATCCTGCAAGAACAGGACCAACGATGATTGAAGAGAATCGTTCAGCGTGACAGAAGTGGAACCCTTCCTCAAATTGTTGCGGATTTCAGTGCTGGGCCATCAACAAGTATCAGCGTGTGGAACATTCAACAAAACATCATCTATAAGGGCTTTTGGAGGTCTGCACGTCTTGCATGGGCCCATCAACACTGACATTGAACTGTTGATGGCTGGAAACATGTTGCCTGGTCGGATGAGTCTCATTTCAAATGGTATCAAGAGGATGGGTGTGTGTGGATATTGAGACAACCTCATGAATCCATGGACCCTGCATGTCATCAGGGGACTGGTCAAGCTGGTGGAGGCTCTGTAATGGTGTGGAGTATGTGCAGTTTGAGTGATACAGGACTATGGGACCCCTGATACATCTAGATAGGACTCTGACAGGTGACACGTAAGCAAGCATCCTGTTTGATCACCTGCATCCATTCATGTCCATTGTGCATTCCAGTGGATTTGGACATTTCCAGCAGGACAGTGTGACACCCTCCCACACGTCCAGAATTGCTACAAAATGGCTCCAGGAAATTCTTCCACTGGCCAACAAACTACCCAGATATGAACATTATTGAGCATATCTGGGATGCCTTGCAACGTGCTGTTCAGAAGAGATCTCCACCCCCTCATACTCTTACAGATTTATGGACAGCCCTGCAGGATTCATGGTGTCAGTTCCCTCCAGCACTACTTCAGACATTAGTCGAGTCCAAGCCATGTCGTGTTGTGGCACTTCCGCATGCTCGCGGGGGCCCTACACGATATTGGGCAGGTGTACCATTTTCTTTGGCCCATCACTGTAATTTAGATCAGTTCTGAAATTCGTTAGGCATTCTCCATTCATAGTACAGGATCAGTAAATTCATGGTGTGTATTCAACCCAAAAGAAGAACACTGGGAAAACCTAATTTTAAATACATTTATACTACTCAAAACTAAAAAAAGAAATATCTCTCTCTCTCTCTCTCTCTCTCTCTCTCTCTCTCTCTCTCTCTCCCCCCCCCCCCCTCCCTCCCTCCCCCTCCCTCTCCATATGTGTATACCCTTTGTTCCGCTTTGAAGTTTTTTATACATTTGCATACAATTAACCTCAGAAATTTTCTTGTACATGCTTTCCTTTTCATGCTTTGATTTCCTTATGTTTGGCTCCAATATTATTACAGTCTTTGTGGAATAGTTTTAAATGATTGTAGAGATTACACATTCCTACAGGTTGCTACAATACAGTGATAAATAACAATAAATAATTGTCTTTGGCTTGTATCACTGTCCTGGGGCTTAGAGTTCATAACACTGTGTTTTTTAATAAAGATGTAAATGAATATGTGATGCACAAAATCGGAATAAATAACTGTGAGGTTGATACATAGATGCGGCATGAAAATAGTGTTCCCCAACAAAGAGTATAGGGTTCAATATTATATAGTATTTATTCATTTATTAAATGGAAGACTGGTCAAAAATCTGCTTGCTGCAGCTTATCAGACGTAATATGACTAGAGCCTCCATATAATGGCTAGAAGCTCACTATAAATTTTAAATAAATCCAGTAACACTGCAAAATTATTTAAAATGCATGAGTTAACTGTCCCATAATGTTCTGTGTCCAGACCAGTAGTAATTGCAGTAAACCCAAGTCCATCTAACACATGATGGAAATATTCTAAGTGCTGACTGAAGCAAAAATATTCAGAGTCCATAATAAACCACCACAAAAATTGTTCTACATTTTTGAGACTGCTGTCCCAAAAACTTCAAAGTCCATGCAATCATGCTGAAAAATCAGCACCCAGGGAAGTGCAAACCCCATGTCCGCAACTGCATCTGGACGACTGATCCAGGGCCAAGATGGTGGCCCCCTTTTGTAAGATCAGCTTCCGTAACTGGAATTTCTGCAAATTTATATCATGTAGTGAGTTAGAGAAGTCATGAGTTTGAATCCCAACTTTTGATGCAGAAATTCAATCAAAGCTAGAGGTGGCAGTTGAAGTGTGCTGAAATGCTTATGAAAATGATATATTACAATAAACAGTTAGTTAAATAGTTCACTCACAGTTTTAATTAGAATGATTTCACATTTCAGATGATGAGATCAATATTTGGTTTTTGTTGCCTGACGCTTGTTTAGTTACAGTACATGCATTAATCAGTTTTGTAGGAAACAACTGCGCTTTCCATTTCAGCTATCCATATATAAATTGAATTTAAATTATGAGTGAAACAATGAAAAATTCTAATTAATTAAATCACTAATTAAACACAGAAAACTTATGATCCAAGTGTTGTTTGAGATATGTGACTACATATACCAACACATACTGCCATGCTGTTTGTGGATCTGTCTTTCTGTAATTAATGATACTGACTTTAATTAAACATCTGATTCATTTTCCTGTCATTGGCTAATTTAGTATGTGAATAAACTTGTAAGCAGCTCACTTGAGGTACCTTGATGAGCACTTTTATGTGGTTGATTGATCTCTTTTTTGTAGTAAATTATTACAATGTTATTAAAGATAATGTGGAAGTTAATTACAGACACTTTCTTGGCCGAATATCTAATTAAATATATCATTTGAATAGTTGACCTGTATGTAAGATGAATCATTTAGCTGTGCTCTTGAAATTAGTATATCATACTGTGCTTTAATTTTGATGGTTTACTTACACACGCGCAAACATGTATATTGTTGTCTAGTCCACTGTGCAGGCTGCAGGGTCGATGTGACATTATATCCACTCATGTGAATTTGACAAGACTAGGTGCATCAAATGCCTCTTCCCTCATGGGGGTACCATGCCTTCTCGGACTCCCTGTCAAGTGTCAGAGCAGCGTGTCAGCCAGTGGCCGCACTACAATGTACGCACCAACTGCCACACTTGAACGAACCCTCTTGGATTTCTCTACTTTCCATCATGTTCTGATGCCTCCGATTACCTAATCTTTTACACAGTGAATAAGACAAGGAAACTAGTACCAAAATATGCAATCTCACCAAAAGAGTTCCATAGAGTCGTCAGCAAACTACATAAATATAAGTGTAACAATTTGGGCATTGGCAGAGTCAGCATTTGTGGCTAGTTTCTGATACTTTATAATCCAAACATGTAACAGAAATATGTGAGAGTAACACTCTTAATCTCACTTAGAACAACACATTCCCGTACCAAAACATAAACAAACACTTAACCTCATGTGTAACTGTGTGTATGTCTGCATAACACTTTGTGAACAAGAAAAAAGACATATAATTACAGAGACTGCGTTAAGAGTTCTAATCAGTACCTATGCTAAAAATTGTACAGATTGAGCTGAACAAAGAATAAACTGACTACTTTAAAAAAAAAAAAAAAAAAAAAAAACCCATTTCGCAGGAACAAATGCCTCTTTCAGTCTGATATGTATGTCATTTTGTGATTGTATGTATGTATGTAGTTATCATGCATCTTCTGATGTTACCCATGTTACAAAGCACTGAACTGACATTTAACTCACTCAATGGTATGCTGTGAATTGCTTGCATTTTGTCTGATGTTCGTGCACACTTTCCTCAGGTGGCGGTAGCTTCTGTGCAGCCATCATTGCTGCATCACCCTCGTGTTGTGCCCACTAGACCATTCACTACAAAAGAAACAAAGCAACCCATGAGCTACTCAACTAAATCTCAGTCAATGCCCTCATAGGTGAGGATATATGAAGCCTCTCCCCCCCTGTGCAAACCAAATTTATACAATAAAGAAATCATGGGGAGAGTAAAACAAAAATAACTGTGTGAAAACCCTCACCATCTCCATATACCAAAATTAATTCTGTGTCTTAATTACCATATTTACACACACACACACACACACACACACACACACACACACACACACACACACAGTGTTGCTGATACGTATCATCTGAACACAATCTCGCCATCATTTTTACTCCTGCAAGTGCACCTTTGAACCTGAAATACATTCAGTTTACACCAGTATCCAGTTCTATAAACCGGTGCTTGTAAGTGATGTTACCCACTTGCTTTGCCAGGAAATTTGTACCAATCACCATATTTCTCTTTTGCCCACATCTTCTCCACTCTGGTCTGTGCATTGTAATCACTATGTTCATAATCATATTCATCTTTGCTGAACTAACCAGTGAGTAGATTATCATCGACAACAAACTGCTCACTCTCATCATAATTTCATCATGGCTGTTAGCAGTGCTTATGTTATTTTCATGATGAACAGATTCCAGCAGGCCCTTTGCTGAATCTGCTATAAGGCTCACTGCAGAATCCTGCTGTACAGTGGAATTTTTTTTACCAGTACACTTAAGTTCCATTGCATGCCTGATCCCTGTATCTGTAGCCACAGGTTCCACATCCTTTTGGGTACTACATATAGTATGTAACTCTGGAACTCTCTCTGCCCATGCCACACCCAAAGAAACATTGCCTTAGCCATCACAAATTCACTTGCCTGAGTGTTCGCCTGTAGTGTTGCCAAACCTACCAAATCATATTCATCACAATCTTCTTGATTCAATAGGCAATTTAAGTCTACGTCCACTGACATTCTGCATCGCTTCTGCTTTCTTTTACCTCTATGTCTTTACTGTCTCCAACCTTCCCATAATTTCGTGTTGCCCTTCACAGCCTCTGTAGCAAATTTCTTTGCCTCTTGTTCTGCCTCGTAAAGGCTACTGCCACGTGTCTCATCACTTTTCCAGTGCTTTGCAAAGTTTGTCCTGCTCCATTTTCTACCCCAGCCTAAAGGAAACTTAGTTTCTCAGCTGTTACCTTCGTTGAATGTTATTCTGCTGCCCATTGCCAATATGCCTGCTTTCATCTACATATCTATTATGCCAATAAATTCCAGGATTTCTTGAGTTTTTGTTGATGATTATACATGTCCTGCTGGCATCATTCCCTATCTGAATTTTTCACTCACTTCCAGTTCCTTTATTTCTGTTTCTTTCCATTATTGTTGTGATGGTTACTTCTGTCAGTCCTGTAACATATCACATTATCTGTGTGCTCCACAAAATCAAGCAATTTGTCCATCGACCCAGCAGGGCTGTGGACTAGATGCTGCTCCAGATATTCTCTTAAGCATAACTTCAGAGGCACTTAATGGAATACGTAAGGACCAGGTGTGCCGAGTGTCTCCCGCTAGCAGGGTCACCATGCTTTCTCGGCCTCCCTGTCAAGTTAAGGGTGGTGCACTGCCTAGTGGCTGCACCATAGCGTGTGCACATGTACTGCCTCACCTTACCAAAACAAACCAGCTTGGGTCTCTACTGTCTGCTGTGCTACAACATGTGGCATAGAACACATATCCAAGCCCCATTTTAACACATCTGAAAAAACATTTATTTTCTGATTATAATTGTAATAATATTCTTGTATGAAGCATTTCTGTATCCTCTTCTCTTTATAACATGTGAAACATATTAGAACACACAGTGTCAGTATCTTATCTGCTGACTTTCATCGAATGAGCACATTATCAGTTTCTTCACTGCCTTCGATGACAACACTTTAGATAACCGGAAGCATCTAATTAGTTGGAAAATCAGATTAATTCGCCAGGTGACAGGATCTGTGAAATAGATATACTCCTGTCAGATTCAGGTTGCATGCCAGCTCATATGGTGGTACCGGAGGTAAATGGAAGTAGTGCGCTACCTAAAACTGGAGTTACTCAACAGTTAACCTGATCTACTGACCAGCTCTTTCCCACATGCAATTAAAACATTTACCACAACTATAAAATTGTATACTTTTGAACTTACACAAAGGTTTATTGATAGTTGTTTGACATAGATGTGTACATTTGTATTCTGCAAACAACTCTGGCATTAATTTTATCATGTGTGAGTGTGTTTCCATCTGCCCCCCCCCCCTTCACCACCTCCCCCACCTCCTCTATGCCTGTCTGCCTATTTCATTTTCATATGGTACAGGAGTTTATAGGACAACACCTATTTTAGCAATAGAATCTCTTTCTTCAGTCTGAGTTAATGATTGATGGCTCTGTTGGCAAAGTTTGTTCAGAGATGTCAAATAAAACAGCTGTTCAGTGAAACCACAAATATATTAAATACACAAAACAGCCAGCCAGCCTGATCAAACCAGCACACGTAGGTGAGTTCCTACAGTCAACACCAATCTATGAAACAATTAATGTTCCCTGCCCCAATTATTGGGGATCTCGCTATGCAAGGGATTGTCAAAAGTTTTAATTAAGACACAAAGGAATTACATGCATTGGTTGCCAGCGGGAATTAATTGAAATCAATGTGGAAGGTTGAAAATTTGTGCCGGACTAGAATTAAAACCTGGGCCTCCTGCTTACTAGGCAGATGCTGTGACCACTAAACCATCTGGACCAATTGGTCACTGCAACTGCAAGGACTACCCTAGCACACCTCTTGTCAGAACCAAATTCTCAACTTATCCACACAGTACTAATGTAGTGCCCCTTGTCGATTATTATCATTACTCGCGGCATTTCACCGATTCCCATTACAGTTCGAGCCTGTTATGCATCTGCACTGAAGAGATTGTTGGCTACTCGCCTATATGTGGTGTGTGTTCTTTTGGACATGTCCGAATGAACAGGAAATTATCACCTAAAAAAAAAAGAGAAAGAAAGAAAGAAAGTTCATAATTCACTTTTTGTTTGTTTGCAAGTACACGTCTGCAGTCCTGGCACACACTGAAGTTCTTCTTCCACGGTACCATAATACAACACTAGAGGAGCCAAAACAAAATGATGCAGCCTATTGGTAAACTGAAATAATATGTGGTAGTTCATTTTCTGAATTTTGAAGAAACAGTGCCGCAACAATCCATGCAAATCGAAGTGTGTGGTAAAAAGTGCATCATAATATGACTCAGTGGTATGTGGCACCTTCAAGTGTGGTCAACAAGTATGAATGTTGAACAACAAAGTGACAGACCATCACTCTGTGAAGAACCAGGAATCACAAGAGAAGTGGAGGCCCTGGTAGTTGAGACCCACATACCACAAATGAGGCAACAGTGGAAAAATTGAAATTCAGTCACAGATAAGTTTTCAACACCTCACATGATGAAAGCCTTTGCCCACTGGACTCGTGCCCTTTCAACCCCCCACCCCCACCCCACCACCCCCACCCCTACACACACACACACACACACACACACACACACACACACACACAGTGAAAATGTGGCAGCTGAGTTGGACTGATCCATATAACTTCTTTAGCCACCTGTCAAGATCTGGAAGAGAAGTGTAATGTACTTGAGTGGACCAAAAAAGTAAACTCATGAATTATGAACTCGTATCCCATAGACATATCAGTAGCAAAAAGTGATGTCTGCCGGTTCAGCAAATTCCAAGAAATAGTCATGCCATAAATTATGCTCAAAACTCACTATTGATTGCCAACATTATCGAGTGTTGCCTACACTTCCATATTACAAAAATCTAATGTGACAGTAGGCCAATATGAAACAGATTCAAAAATTGCTAAAAGATCTGTAATGTCTGATAACCAGATGGTGCAGGATGCATTAAAGAAAGTATACAGTTCAATATCGTACAAGATTTAACGCAAAAATAATTAGCAATCAGCCACACTGTGTATGAGCGATCTGCCAATGAGCAAAACTATCTACCAAATGTGTGCAAGACAAAAACAAAAGAAATAACAGACTGTTACCTACCAAAAAAATCTTGGAAAAAAGTGGAGTACTAATATTATGTCATGGTTGTGGAAGAGACTGTGCTCAAATACTGCAAGGCAAACTAGGACCCTCATACCAAGTAAAAAGCATAGTGAAAACTGGTGCTTCTCTAAAAGAGGTGGTAAATAATGCACAAACCTGACATGAAGCTACTGTACGTGGATTACTGTGGTTGTAATGGGGGTTCGAATGAAACTGACAAACCTCTTGAACTAATGATGAAACGTGTGGTAGAACCATTGGAACCAATAGGCACTCTTAAGTCACAAAATGAATATTATTATCCATTCTATAACCAGGAGATATGGTGTACACATTTTAAATAGAAAAATTAATAGTGCAAACCTCTGCCTGATTCAGTTACTCAGTGATGCAAAATGTGTATACAAAAGAAGAATCGCTGTGAACTTTGAAATAGAGAGACTAACTAGAAACCGCTTCACAACACACAAGTTTCACCTGAACAAATGTGCTAAGGAGATTATTTGCAATCGATTGGCCTTCCTGGTGACTATGGGAGACAATATGAAACTGGAAGTCAGAAACCAAAAAACAGCTACCTTTAAGCAAATGGGTCAAGCCAAACAAGCCATAAGATAAAGGGTAATAGTGGTTATACTGTGCAAATGGGTAAAGAAGTCACAGAGACCAAATGAAAACTTTCTGACACCCCTCGCCCTTTCCAGAAAGGAAATAGGAGTATACAATAACTTTTAAAGTGCAGCCATAAAACTTGCAAATCTAAATCCCATTGTAGTTAAAATTTACCATTCCCCCTCCAGTAATATTCACGATTTCCTGCTTAAATTGGACTTTCTTCTTTTATCAAAATAACTCAGTGGAAATATGATTGTCATTATATGGGGTGACTTTAATATTGACTTCCTTACTGAATATAGAAACAAGGAGACATTGCTTAACATTGCAAGATCTTACCATCTGCATGAGCTTGTAAATAAGGCCACTAGAATAACACCTACATCAAAGACAGCCATAGACCAAATTATTGCAAATAGAAATAAACTTAGTGCAACACTGGAAGTACACAATACAGGATTCCTTGCTCACCTAGTTGTCATACTAGATGTCAATACTATCAGATACCTCAAACCCAATCCCACATTAAACTTTACATAGGTAGTACACTCCAAGGAACTTAAACAAACTAAATACCTTCTTAAGTAAAGAAAAGTGGACAGAGATGTATGCAGCCAATGATGTCAGCATAGAATGCAACATACTTCTTGACAAAGTGGTCCACCATTTTGAAAAGGCTTTTACACATAAATGAGTAACAATAAATAATAGCAAGAGAACTGAAAACACTAGCTATAAAAACCTCTTGCAAAAGTAAGAGAATTCTCCATATGTTATGTAAACCAAGTAATGACTCTCCTCAACAATCAAATATTATAAAAGCTACACATGTATCCTAAGAAGCGTGAAAAGACATGCTACAAGGATGCACAATGACGAGTACATTGCCAAATCCAACAACAAAGTGAAAGTAGTGTAGAATATTATGAAAAGGGAAAGAGAGTTGAAAAAAAGTTACACACACCAAGATAGAAGTTAAACACAACAGTGAATTTATATCTAATACTGAAGCTGTGGTGAACACATTTGACAAATTCTTTACAAGCATAGCTGAAAAATTGGTAAAAAATAATCCAAACACAAAATACCAACCAGAAATATCACACATGTACAGAGTTAGTATTCATTACAACAGTCATGGAAAATGATGTTGCAAAAGGCCACAGTGTGCTGAAAAATTCATATTCAGCTGGCATTTATGGTATTCCACCAACAGTCATCAAAAATTGTGTGCATGCTATTGCTGAACCACTGACTCGCCTCTGTGACTGTTTTCTCCAGGCAGATCCTTTCCCAGAAGCACTGGAACTGCCTAAAGTAATTCCTGTTTTCAAAATAGGTGATGATAAAGACATGAACAACTCTAGGCCTATCACAGTTTCATCCTGGTTCTGTACAATATTTGAAACAAATTATGCACAAACAACTGATGGGCTTCATAGATAAAAAAGGTTAACAGAGTTTATCCTAAACTGGGTTTAGAAACAATAAATCTACAAAAAGAGCAGTATGTAACTGCATCAATACCATACTACCAGGTGGTTATACTCAAAGTGTTTCTACTTACGGAAGTCCATTGTAGACTGTAGTTATTGTATGGCAGTGAAATGTGGTAGATTTGCTAATGTGTTGATGTGGAACCGATTTACACTGGAAAAAAAAGTTCCAGTTGTGCCCACCATGTGGAAATTGGCACTGTAGACTGTTTGTATGACAATGTGACATCCACTTCACAAGCCATAACGTGAGTGAACCATATGGCTATTGAGAAGAGAGACCAAGCGCTGTTAGTGAAACCGTTTTGTGTGAATGGCAGTAATTACAGTGCTGGATTGAGAGAGGATAGCCAACTGGAAGGTCTGAGGAGACCTCTGACATCATTACATGATGTAAAGAAGACGATAACAAAATTCAGAAGCACGTGTGGGATTGGTGTGGCACCTGGAGGAGGAAGATGTCCTATCCCCGTGGAAATCATTGACAAGGTGGCTGTTACTGTAACTGACCATGCAGCACATGCCCTGGGTAGTGCTAGTGCTCATGCAGTGTCACAAAACTTGTCCATCCCATGGTCAACAGTATGGAAAGTTTTGGGTCTATTTTACACTGATACCTGTACAAGATACAGATGATGCAGCAACTAAAATCTCATGATCCGCAGCAACATCTTGAATTTGCTCTTCAGTTTCTGGCACAGACCAAAGCTAATGAAATGTGGGAGGCACAGTTAACACTACAGGGTGCAGTGAATACAAACAACTGTCACATACAGGGTACTGTTAAACTGTATTCTGTGCATAAAGAGTCATTGTACTCCCCGTATGTTAGTATGTAGTGTGGATTCACAAGTACCTTTATTCTTGGTTCATTCTTCTTTGAAGAGAACACGCCCAGAAGGCCTGTCAGGTATACTGTTACATCTGCATGTTGTTGAGTACTCCTTGTACAGCAGGTGATCCCTTCTTTGAAAGAGCACCACAGTTTTTAGGCAAGATGGGACAACACCACATGTCACTCGCCCAGTGAAAGAAAACCCTCCATTAACATGTTATCTCCAGAGATTTTCCAGTTGTAAGGCCTGAAGGATTGCCCGGTCTGAGTCTATGTGACTTTTGGCTCTGGTGATGTTTAAAAGAATGCATTTACCAGGGACATGTTCGGTCTCTACGGGACCTGAAGGCCAGTATACGGTGACATGTTGCTCAGATTCCACTGGAACTATAAAATTACCAAATAAGCAGCAACCAATCGCAAAATCATATTTTATTTATTTACTTTTGCAAATCGATTTCAGCTGATTAACAACTATCATCGGTGCTGTCAACGAATATGTGGCCTGAGTGGTAACACTGTCTTAAGCAGAAGTCAAACGTAATTTTATGTTTGACCTCTGCTTAAGACAGTGTTACTACTCAGGGCACATATTCGTTGACAGCACCGATGATGGTTGTTAATCAGTTGAAATTGATTTGCAAAAGTAAATAAATAAAAATGATTTTGTGCCTGGTTCCTACTTATTGGGTAATTTTATGGTTTACGGTCGCTGTACAACTTGGGAACCACATGGAGCCCACCATCCACTGGAACTGCTGTGATCACATGATTTTAAAGATGCAGCACATCGTTGACATCTCCAGTGCTCATGGTGAACAAATTGTGTAAGCAGTAGTTAGTAATAAAATCAACATTATGCCTGTCTCACCTGTTTGACCTTTTCTGCCCACATCCCGTTGCTAATCCATTAAGGAACCAGAAAATGTAGCCTCTATTTTTGGTAAAATTTGCTTCTATTATTGCAAAAAATTTCAATTTTTTTGTTTTTTTGTAAATTATTAGATCCACAAATCTAAAAGTTTGTCACATTATACAGTTGAAGGCAAGCAAAGCCTTAGTTCTTTGAAATTAACTGTTTAAAAAGTGCTGATTGCGAGCTTTTTTTATTGGAATGTTTGGTTTTGTAAGAACTTCAACAGCATTTGTTCAGAAATGGCCTTTGTTTTCTTCATTTGGCTCTATTTAAGCTTTAAACAAATGATTGTTATATTGTAAAGAGTGACATTTTCCCATCAGTGAACTGAATGTGCCTCTGATTTAAGGTGTTTCTGGACATTATTTTCCTTTTCCCATCCAATTTTACGATTAGAAAATCTGCAAAATATTAAGTTCAACCTTTTGTAGGCATTTGTAGCAGTGCGGTCCACACCACAGTTAGAACTGACAAGGCATTTAGTGTAGAAGTAGAACTGAAAGTAACTATTTTAACATTAGGGAAAGGATTTTGGTGCAATAGGAAAACTTCACAGATTTCATTTTCCAGATGCTATAGCACAGAGTGCAGACACTGTATAGTGCCAGACTGCTATGAGCGTAAACAGTTAGATTTTTGACTGCTAGAGGGGAAACAAGCACCACCTCTCTCTCACAGGACAACAGCTTACACCCGTGTTCTGCAAAAGCAGAACATACACACAGATTACCAATCTCTTCTGGTGTTGTAAGGGTTGTGTATTATCTTTCCAAATTGGGCCTCGCCAGATAATGTACAATACCAGTAACTGAAAATTGGCTACATTTTCGATATTTATACGCAGAAAGTAGAGGTATTTCACACTGTCTCTGATAAAGTAGTTCATCTGGGTACAGTTCACCATGAAATAGTGTCTGTTAGGGAATTTTGTGTTTTTTCATTTTGAAGCAGAATTCACATCTATTTTGCATTTGTCGCAACATGTGAATTTTTCCACTCCCTATCCATTACACCTGGAAACATTTCTATACATCTTCCCTGCATTCACAGTGCCAGATTTGCACCTGATGGCCAAAATTGTAACCAATTTGTCTTCCAGCATAAATTGGTTCCAAAGTAAAGCATTAGAATATTTATCAAGTTTCACTGCCATACGATAATTACGGCACATTGGACCTTCGCGAGTAGCTGTACTTTAATAACATCTATCCAGTAGATCTGTTGCATAGAAAACAGTCCACAACAGGAATATTTGTAGATCTGCCAAAGGCTTTTAACAGAGCAGATCACAGAATATTGCTGGAACAGATTTAACAATATGGTATCAGAAGACTGGCTAATGAAGCATTGCATTGTTCCTAAGCAGTCACATACAGAAAGTCAGCATGAAGTACACTAACAAACAGCTTAATTCAATAACCGAAATCCTATCTAGTTGTTACACTGTTAAAAAAGATGTGCCAAAGGGCTCAGTATTAGGACTTCTACTAATCCTCCTGTATATTAAGGATTTGAGCCTGAGTGTATATGCACGCAAGACCATGATATTTGCTGATGACACAATTGGTACTCCTCAAAGGGGAGAACTCAGCAGCTGAGCTACTATCACCAAAATAACCATCAACAATAAAAAGACAGTTTCCATGAATTTTCGCATCACACAAAATGCACATCTCTCTCAACAACTTCCATACAGGCCCACCTAAAACATGGAGTGACATTCTAGGGGAAATTCTTCAATTGCTCTGTGCACTTTCAAAATTCAGAAGAGAGCGTGAGGATAATTAATGGCAGCAAACCTAGAGACTCCTGCAAATCCATCTTCAGGAAGCTGGAGACCCTAACACTACCTTGTCTATACATTCTGAAGACTGTATTTTTTTTTTTTTTTTAATCACAGTGCCAGCTGAACCCAGACTCAAAAAATAATGAAATAGACAAACACAACACCAGAAGAAACTCAACTCTCTGTGTGACATGGAAACACTCAACTTTGTAAAAAGAGAGCATTATGCATGGGCATCCAGCTGTTCAACATGTTTCCACATTATTAAGTGTACTGAAAATAACATACAATTTAGCAGAGCCATGAAGTCCTAATTGCAGTATCATTGTTTTTATTCTGTTAAAGAATACCAGCAAAATAAATCTTGCTGGTTATGTTTAAGTGCAGGACATGAACTGTTAAGTGAAGCTAATTTAGTCAGTGTCCGCCCCTGGTAGCTGAGTGGTCAGCACGACAGAATGTCATACCTAACGGCCCGGGTTCGATTCCCGGCTGGGTTGGAGATTTTCTCCACTCAGGGACTGGGTGTTGTGTTGTCCTTATCATCGTCATTTCATCCCCATCGACACACAAGTCGCCGAAGTGACGTCAACTTGAAAGACTTGCACCAGGCGAACGGTCTACCCGACGGGGGGGGGGGGGGGGGGGTCCCTAACCACACAGCATTTCCATTTCCATTTAGTCAGTCTGTGGCAATGTATTATAATACCATAATCTGTCCGTACTATATGTTAACAATGTTAACAAATTTTATTAGACATCTGTCTGTAACACACTGTGTACTATCAGAGCACATATATTAAATCAATAAATAATCACATAGATGAGTGCTACGCATATCTAAGTGTCACTATGATCTTGGGGCAAAGAAGTAAAGCAAGCAGTGGAAACTTGTAGATTTCCCACTGTCGAAACAAGCAGAAACTCATCCATAATCAGACAACATGATGCTAAGTGATTTTTGGGACTGCTTGGTGTGTTGCTAACAGATGATGCTTGTAATGGGCAAACCATGCTTGTAAGGAGCGAACTGTTACAGGACCATATGACCGGCATGTCGTTCTTGGTCTTGGCACCCAGTGACGTCATCCTCTTTCCTTGTTTGAAATTATTGCATGTTTCAAGAATGGTGACAAGGTAGTTTTTGAGTTGGAAGATATACTGAACAGCAAAAACGCAAACTACTACAATCCAGCTCCCCGAAAAAAAAAAAGGTCTCACATTGAAGAGGAAATAGTTTTTTGAGGTTTAATCAAAACTTTATGGCCATCCCTCGTGCGATGCCAGCTCACAGCACATAAAATACAAAGGGTGTTTCACACAAAAAACCTTACAGTAAATTGGCTGCCATGGTACATTCAGACCTTTCCAATAATCTCTAAATGATAGCACGTAATATGTATATATGTAATATTAATAACAATAATTTCAAATGTATGTTGATCAATTTTTTGTTGTATGGTATGAAGCCAAAAAAAAAGAGAGAGAGAGAGAGAGAGAGAGAGAGAGAGCAATCCACAGAGATTACCATGACAGTTCTAATGGCTCTGAACAGCCCCAGCTCAGGTTACTGGATCTGACAAACTCAAAGGTGCTGCAGTAATGAAGATGTTTGACGTGATTTCCTCTCCTCCCCCCCTCCTTCCCTCCCTCCCTCCCTCCCTTCCTTCTTCTGACGTCCTCTCTCTTTATCACTCCTAATTAAGGTATATTACATATCTAACGATCATGATCAGAACATCCCCATTAGAACATGAGCAGCACATCTTAGTCTTATTAGTCCACTGCACTGCGAGTTCAGGAGGTACCCCACTACCCTGGACAACCTGACCATGCCGGAGGCCTTAGGCATTAAGGAATGGCTACATATTCTTTTGTGACTCTTCTTTGTAGAACATTTCTTCGAGTGGCGAGTGGAAATACTTTCTGATAATTTGAGTCATCGTCCTGTGATCATTTCATTAATAACCATTTAAAATCCACGGAGTCTGTTGGTATTTTAACCTGAAAGTGCCTTTTAGCATTACTGGTAGGTATAGCAAACTGTAATAATAAAGGTCAGTTTAAAAAGTACTGCCCTTCGTCTTGGAAAAATATATTGCATAACTAACATGATTAGAACTCAAATCCTCTGGTTCTACATCTTATGTCCTGCAGATGACAGTGAAGTGCATGACAAATGGAACTTCCAATTTCATTATCTATTAAGATTCCTTCCCATTCCATCTGCATTTGGAGTTTGGGAAGGAGGCTTGGTTAAATGGCTCTGTGAACATTGTCCTGGAGCTTCTGGCCACTTAGCTCACTGACCCTTCCACTGCTGGAAACACTTGCAGAGGACTTCTTTTGGAATGGGCCATAGCTCCACTGTTGTTTCATATCCTCCCTCTTATCACTGTATCCTTTCAGTAGATTCTTCAATTCTATAAATGAATAACAGGTGCAAGGAGAAATGTGTCTCCAGCTAAAGAATCTCGCTACACTATAATTCCACTTCTCAACCTCAAAACTAGTTTGGAATCAATGAATGAGTTGTGAGGAAACAAGCATTACAAAAAAATTACTTTTACTGGTCTTCAGAGTCCTCACCATTAGCTGCAACACACTTTTGACATCAGTTGCAATGCTGTAGCAGACTGTCAGCAAACACTTCTTGTGGAATCACTCTAAGCACCACGGTCATGTGTTTGTTGGATGTAACCAACATCTGTGAAGCGGAAGTCTTTCAGGCCAATTTAAGGTGGAGATACAAAAATTCAGCTTTGTGCCAAATCTGGAGAATAACGAGGATTTTGAAGTACAGTCACTTTGCATTGACTGAGAAAGTTGAGCAAGCTGACCGCAGTGTGTGGAAAGGCATTGTGGAGGAAATTCCACCGTCCACTCAAGTAAAGTTCTAGCCAAACCTGCCAGATGCATTGCAGCAGCTATTTCAAAACTCCCTTGTAAATTTATGCATTGGCAGTTTGATTCTGGGGTAGAAATTCATGATGGATCATGCCCTTGTTGTCAAAAAAGGCAGTCAACATTGTCTTAATCTTGGGTTTTGTTAGCAGACTTTTTTTTAGGAATTGAAGAAGAAATGAACACAATGCTATTAAATGTCATTTGGCCTCTGCATCATATTGGTATCGCCAGCTCTTAAGTCTTGTAATGGTGGTTTCTAAAAGCTGCAGATTCCGGTCACAGATGTCAGTGAAATCTCCAGACTTTTCCATCAGTTTGCTTCTGCTCATCTGTCAACGTGTGCTGAACACGTTTGTGAAAACTTGTGATTAGACTGTATTTGCTTACCCTCAACTCTTCCATTATCATTCTCAAAGACAGCCACCAAACATCCACAAGCATCCGTCACACTCATTTGATGTTGTCTGGGATATCTGTTTGTTGACAGTCGGCCTGAACATGGCTCATCTGTCTGTAAAGCTCTGGTATCAGGCTGCACATAAGTTGAATGCCCGCTGGAGGAAATTGACCTAGATGGCCATTAGGAGACGCAGTCTAGCTGCAGCACTGCACTCACTGCTTGGGTGTACCACTTGTCCCGCCATGTGAATATGCCAGCCACTAGTGGCTCTTGTGACCAATATAAATGTGGCTGCCCAGAAAACAGTCAGTCAGTTCTCTATTCGCATCTCATATTGTCGATCATCATCATCATCATTGTAGTATGGACTATTCTATAATTATCTCACTTGGCCATTGGTCTTTCTCTCTGGTTATAATTCAGACTGTCTCTCTCTTTGCTCTTGATGTGTTGACACCATTGTGGTGAGGGTTTCTGCTTTGCACTTTGTTGTTGACGTCAGTTGCTTAGGTTTTCTCCTTTCCACCATCAGTCAGCCATGCATAGTTTGGCTATAGCTCGGTGTCATGTTCTCTTTCTCAGGTGGCCCTTCTGCCTTGCAGCTCTCGGTGTTTTTCTCCTGGGTTCTGACACATGCACGGATGTCTGGCTACTCTCAGATATAGCTGTAAACCATTCAAATGCACAGTTTTTACTCACTGCTTCAATGCTGTATATCTGCACTAACATTCCACAAGAGTCCGCCATCATTTTCCATAATTTGAAGTAAATCTTAATGTTAACATGTTACTCTACTTTGCAATGACACGAGTTCTCATACTGACTGACAGCATGGTCTCAACAAGCACCACTACTTCACTTTGGCGATTTGCACAATAGAGGACACAATAGGGGGTGTTGATGATATCTGGTTTGTGGGGAGCTCAACTGTGTGGTTATCAGCACCTGTGCAAATTCCCAATCTTTTCACTGTCCAGTCTTGCCACTTTCCTGAATGATTATGAAATGATGAGGACAAAACAAACAACCAGTCCCTGAGCGGAGAAAATCCCCGACCCAACTGGGAATCAAACCCGGGACCCCATGATCAAGAGGCATCAATGCTAGCCACTAAACCATGAGCTACAGACACATGGAAATGATGAGGACAAAACAAACAACCAGTCCCTGAGCGGAGAAAATCCACGACCCAACTGGGAATCAAACCCGGGACCCCATGATCAAGAGGCATCAATGCTAGCCACTAAACCATGAGCCACAGACACATGGTGATGTATCTCAGTGTGTATCCGTGGGTGCCTCACCCTAACCAGCACAGTTTTTAACATATGGAACTGTTCACCAAACTTTTCAGACACACCTTGTGGTTTTCACCATGTAATGATCTGTGTTTGTGCACCAAACTAAGTTACAGAGATGCCTGAGAGCTTCTACTTCCTACTATTTTTGTTACTATCCTTCAAATGCACATTTCAGTAGCTATCAAAGAAAACACTCAGTGTAACTTTTATCGTGCTTCACACCAGTTATGCTCTCTTCATTGTTAGAGAGCGGGCAATGCTTCCGTTGTGATGACTGTGCTTTTGTTTCCAGGTGTTACCTGTACACCTGTGACTCATTGCCAGTTATAACGATGTTAAGGGATTCTGAATTTATGTCTACAGTATCCAGTATGTTCAGATTGTTGCATAATATTGCGTGCACAGGATCTTAATTGGTCCTGACCTATTCTGTGATCTCCTGTATAGTTGAACAACTATATTCCTTTGTCAAAATTTGCACTTTGTCAACAACAGGTGCAATGCAGCTACTGGTGTGTAGCCATCTAGAATCTGGTTAATTCTCTTTCTGTTTACTGCATAGCATTATCACCAAAATCCTGCTGCATCTTACAAACTACTGCTTTCAGAATCACCAAGCTTTCATCAAAAACTTGATATAGCTACTTTTCTAAATATATTTAGTCATTTCAAATGAACCAAGGATTCCAATGAATATGTGGTACAGCTCTACACAACTGGTATGAGGCAGTGAATGACTTCCTCATTGGTTGAATGAAAGTTTGAGCATGTGCATGAAGTGCAGAAAGTGATTCTGCCCCATCATTAGTATTTTGCGTCTAGAAATTTTAAGGTCAGATAAATTCTAGTCATGCTTGGCATAGATTACCACCATGGCTCCTTAGAAGATCCAATGATTTTTAGTCATGATTCAGAATAAGTAATTGTGGGTGTTTGATAATGATTTTAAGTGTATATTCACTAATATTTTAAAACAAAATAGTGGCTTTACTTCACTATAAATAGCAGAGTTTAAATTGGGTAGTGGGATTTGGTATTCTCATCTATAGTTTTAGCTTGTCTAAGATTGATGTACTAAATACATTTATTGTATGGAGCAAAGAGCTTAAATTCACAAAAATGATCCTTTAATTAGAGTGAAAGCAAAGTTCCTCATATGGTCTGATTGTGTAAATACTTTGCTATCAGTACAACAAATTAACACAACAGAGGGGTCCATACAGAATCCTCAAGACACACTCCAACATAAACAGATCCAAGGAAAGGCAGTGTTATTCTGCTGGGTACCAGGGTAAGTCTGCGAGAAGGAAAGTTACCTGCAACAGTGAAGGAAGCACCTTCTCTGAGTATCTTTACAGAAACTTATTATTACATCAGCAGTTGGAGGTAGATAATAATAAGGTTCTGAAATCAGTCAGTCAGTCAGTCAGTCAGTCAGTCAATCAATCAATCAATCAACGTCTTCTGGTGGGAAGCCTAGTGATGTGTGTTGACTGTGGTGTATCACTCATTATCGGCAAGGGATATTGTATGCTCCAACAGGAGGACACTGTTAAAAATTCCTGGTGTTCTGCCTTTCATTTTAAGTGGCAAGAGAGAACTATGGATGGTGTTGTCTTGTAAAATAAGTTTTTTACTTGGTGAAACATAAGTCCCATTCATTGTATTGGTTGGAAGTCTGTAATCTAAAAATTGGTGCATGTAGAACAGCACTTACTCTAAAATTTGTAAACAGTGGTGACTGAAGCACAGTTAATCAGATTAAAACAGTACATTCAGTTGTATCATTTAAGTGTTGTAGCAATTTCTAACTGAATATTTTTTGGTTACAGGGAATTCATCGCCAAAGCACATGATTATCTTATCCATGGAGCTGGAAACTTTTATATTAATGATAAATCGACAGGAGCAGTTGTGGCACAACAACCATTTGGCGGTGCTAGAAAATCAGGTACTTTCTTTTCTAAAGGTCGTAATTATTGTGTGTAAAATATCGTCAGTGGCACATGTGCCTCACATGTAGACCTACAAAAATGTAATGCCTGTTTACATTTAAAATTTGGTGGCACAAGTCAGGGGTGTTGTGTTTTCTTAGTCACATACTGTACTAACTTGTGCTATGTATTGTAATAGCTTGTTTTCATTTGTGCGAGCCATGAATCATACTGGTCTGTGCCACAAGTCTTCTATTACCTAAATGATGGACACAGTCCAGGAAGCACCATTCTGCGTAATTGTGAAACATGGTGTGTTCCATAAAATTGTGATCTTCACTGTTTGGATTTTGGGAAGTTAGAAATTGAATATAGCTTCTACAAAGTGTGGTAATATTCTGCTTGCAGTCAGCTGCAGTCAGGCTTCTGCAGTAGCACTCCCTTCATATGGTATAAACATTCACTTAAGCCTTTATTTTGCCATGTTCAGTTTGACTACATTTGGTTCTTATGTTACTAAGTGTAGTGGTTAATAATATTGTGCTTCAGTTCATTAATTCAATTTGGATACAGTCAAGCTACCTGTAGTAGTCTTGTTAAATCTTTTGGCAACAACACACCTTTTGGTAAGTATATGAAGTAAAAGTGCAGAGGTTTTAACACAAAACTGTTAGTGATATTTGTAACTTTTCTATTTACTTAAAATTTTCTTTAAAATGGCATATTAAAAAAAAAAAATTGAAATCCTAGATCAGACAGTTGTGAAGATCCATATTTTTATTATGAATATATGTGAATTGAGAAACACAGTGACATAAAAATGGAATTTGGTTCTATTGTAACAATTTCAAATTGTTCTCTAAGGAACTGACACATACAAATTTTATACGGTAATAAGATAAATAGATGTTTACCTGTGAGACTCGAATTTCTCCTGGAATCTCATATTTCCGGAGGAATTACAGTTCAATACTGTAGAATTCACTTAGGTCATCAGTTGGGACTATATAGTTAAACGCTGCCACAGGCTGAACCCATTTGCTACTGGACAGTTCCCCTCCAGATTTTCCTTGGGTGATGTAGGAGGCAAGACGTAAGGATTAGGTTTGTTTACCATACTTCATACATGAAAAGAAGTCATTAATGCCATGTATTTTAAGAAAAACTATTGCTAATTTAATG
This sequence comes from Schistocerca serialis cubense, assembly GCF_023864345.2. Classification (NCBI taxonomy): domain Eukaryota; kingdom Metazoa; phylum Arthropoda; class Insecta; order Orthoptera; family Acrididae; genus Schistocerca; species Schistocerca serialis. The sequence continues at coordinate 217,434,126 of NC_064640.1, forward strand.
GCTCAAGATTATGAACAGCAAATTGCATTTTTTATGGCTTGTATTTTTCTTTTTTTTTTTCACTGGACTTTGTTTAGGGATGTGGCTATATAATAGTAATAAATAGCCTTGGATGTTGAAAGCTTAATAAAAGTGTGTGACTGACTTTAAAGTTTGTTTACTATGTTGGGGTGTAGATGGAGGGTACCCACCTCTTGCACTGCCAAAGTACTGTTCTGCTATGTTCCTGGTAACTGACTGAATTGTGGGCAGGCTGTGGTTTGTGAAATAAAAATGTCCTATCACATAGTGGCTACAGTTCACTGAATGAAATGTTTATTTCACATGTGTTTAAATGCTGCAAGTGCAGTGACAGATAGCTCCATGAACTCATTCAAGAATTTACTTAGTCTTCAGCACCACACTGTAGTTCACAGTTAAAGGCTGCAAAATCCACAGACTCATACCAAAATTTTAGAAGTCTGTAGACATGTCACATAAAAAATTTCAAACATTTACAAGGGGAAGGCCTCAAATGCAGCCAGCCGATTTGGCTCTTATTTGGCAAGTTGCTTGTGTACAACCTAAAATTAAGAACTCTTTTAGATAGTTTGGCTCAATGCCTGCCCCCCTACACACACACACACACACACACACACACACACACACACACACACACACACAGTCTTTGACAAAACTGATCCTAAAGTTGATGACATGCATCGACTGAGAACTGGTGGTATCAATAGGTAGCTGAAAATCGAGCGTTTTTTCATCTACATGTTAGTGGGTTCATAAAATGCATATTTTTCTAGGAATCTGGTAAATAAACTTTTTCAACTTCCACTATTGTACCCATAAGGTATGCAGTGTTAGACAAAAGCGCCACTGATGTAACGACCAAGGCATCTGGCTCGAAAGCAGAGAACCTGTGTTCAGTTCCCATATGCATTCTGCAGTTTGTACTTTTTTTCTTTTTTTTCTGCATCAAAATTGGTAGGAATAAGAGGGTTAATAAGGTAAGCAAATTGGCAAGAAATAACAACAGATTATTTGAAGCCTCATTGTATGAAAACAATTGTGAGCAAGACTTGTGAAGAGTAACATTCAGCGCCTGTTATCACATAAGGGAGAATAGCTAATCCTTGTTGCAGTTGGTAGTGTACATAAAATAGTGCTTTCGTACATAGTGCAGTATTCCATCAAAGCATCTGGAAAATTGTTGCTTAAACTTTTTCCATGTTTCAAAGAAACTATTGATTAATTTGGTCCTCAGGGTACGGGAGAGGTCAGTTGTAAGTTTTGTCTGATCCTGAATTCTTGGTGTGGACAAACTAACACCATCATGTATGATAGCATGTTTATAGATTACAAGGGTCAACCGACTTGCAGGGTGGAAGTAATATTGCCAAACTGCATATCTGTGTGCCAGCCACATGATTTTTATTTTTATCGCTAAGTTAAATACTTTACTTCAAGGCTTCAAAATTACAGTCTGCTTCTGGAAATCCAGCAGGAATTACACAACTGAGTGGATATAATAACAAGCCACACCATTCATGATTAACTTTAAACACTGATTTTCCAGAGAATGTTATAGTATTCATGGTATTATAGCATGCTTTACATGCTGGGGGATGAGTGAATGGTGTTAACAGGCCAGTGGGTCCGTGTGAGACCCTGTTGAAAGTTACAAATGAATTTTATTGACTTCATTACATGACACAGTGAGGCATGCAACGCCTCTCCCCGTTGCCACTGGCTGGTGCTGATGAAAAGGCAATGGCTACCGCCCATAACTGCTGAGCCAGCACTCTGCATTGCTGAGGCCGGCTACCTTTGCAGGCCATGACTGATGTCAGTGGTGCTATGTGTTGTGCTCTGATGGCATTCCACTCGAGGAACAGCTCCTTGGCTCCACAAGTGGATCTGGTGGCACTGTGTGGAGTCGGCTATGGACAGGGTTCAACCCGTTGGCCTTGGACACAAGTGTGATAGCAGCTGGTGCTGTGGTGCCAAACCACACTAGGAACTCAGTGTTGGTCTTGTCATGGATTGTAGGTCGACAGGGTTATGGCACCGGGCCCATAAAGGACTTAGTGTGGGTGGAAGGTGTAGTCCAGTCTCGAACCCATGGCTGCTACTGGTGTAGCCCAGTCATCTCACTTTCTGATATATTTCTGGCATCATGATCCTGCTGCTGGCTTCCAACAGCAAGAAGTTATCCCTGCCTTAAAATCCAGACTAATTTATATGCCTCCATTGTCCATTTGTTTCACTAAATCTCTATGCCTAGTCATCTCTCCCATAACAAGATACTTGCCCTGGTGTGGTGAATCGCTCCGCTTCCTGCACAGTTACTGCTGTGCAGTGTCACTGTACACTGGTGCTATTGATTATTTTCTGTCCACAAACTGGGTATCAGCACTTCAGTTTGCATCAAAATTAATTACTGAAAAAGGAATATTTTTTAAATGTAAACCAGGTTATTTTCCTCTTAATCTTCTGAAGGAACGACATAGTTGTGCAAAGATTGCATTCATTAGATGTTCATTGTGTTACAAATGAATTAGCTTCAAATGGGGAGGGGGGTACACAGTAAGCTTTAAGTTTACCATCTGTCCTCCTGAGAGCTGCAGTTTACTTTGTGGTTGATACATCCCTCCAATAGCAGAAATCATGTGAGGTCTGCACTAATCTAACAGCTTCAGCATGCTACCTTCTAGTGACTGTGCCGGACTTGGGTCATACAACACCATCTGTCAAACCTGTGCGTATTAGCCATGCTTGTCTGTCATGTTCCATGGTCATCCTGGGGAGTTGTAACTACTGTAAGGCCCTCCAAAGAGATTTTTATTTGATGAATACTCGAATGTCAGCTGTATGTATTCGTGTGTAATTGGTTGGCCAGAAGGATAGTGAACTTTCACAGTGCCTACCTATATAAAATCACTGTACCAACTTGGTATCGAGGGTGTGAGAACAGCTTCTTCATTTACAGTGTTTGAAAGTACCTTTGCATTTGAGTGTCTGATTTGGTCTGAACACACACCATTCAGCACATTGCCTTCTCTTGAACAGTCATGGTGATACACTCTCAGTATAGTAAGGAATTTATACGCATAACAAATTTGTGCTATCTAGTATGTTTTGAGATGCCATGTACAGGGGAGACAAGAAATCTTATCAATATTTATAGCTGCCAACGTGATTATGACAAACGTTAGAGAAAAGACTCAGCCCCCCTGCCTCCTTTTTTTCTGTGCACAGCAACAGCAATTTTGTGTTTATGTTAATCTGTCTTGGTTAATGGATAGAGGAGGGCTAAAAAGTTGACTAATGTTTGAGAGCTTACTGTTTCCACAACACTGATTCATGTTTGGTGTTTCATAATTTCAGGTACAAATGACAAAGCTGGTGGACCACATTATTTACTGAGATTCACTTCAATACAGGCAGTGAAGGAAACATTTGTACCCTTAAAAGACTGGCAATATCCTTATATGAAGTAAGATTGTATGGTTCTTTTTTAAATTTTTTGTTATTATTATTATCATTACAACCTTCAAATACATTAGTTTAAGTGTTTGGCTGCTATTATGTATCTATATTATGTGCATTTTGATTGCTTCATATTTATTGTGGCATAAATTGTTCACCTTTGTATTTGATCAATGATAAAGTTCTTTTGACATATTTTTATGCAAGTACTCCCTATGGTTCATGGTCCGTGCTGAAAATAATCGAAATGTAGTCTTAATAGCAAAAGACTTGGGGGCTGCTCTGCTATTTCTTATTGTCACTGATAGCTTTTACTTTTCATTGGTCTTCCATTTTAAATATTGTAATTTTAAGTGGTTTCTGCTTGCATTGTTTAGTTACTACGTTCTTTATCAGCTAATTCTAGAAATAAAATATCTCACCTCTACCACTGTAAGCTACAATTGGCTGTGAAGAATTTCAATAAATGGAAGTTAATTAGAACATTGAGAGGATCCCATATTTGATTCAAATGTGGGCTCTCAAAGTGAAATTAGCATTACACCAAGAAATGTACAAAGTATTTATTAGTAATATAGGATCATGTTTAATAATAGTTCCTCTGAGGCATGTGATACTTTTTACTGCTGCATTGTCAAACACTAATTATGTGTCTGTTCATTTATGTATACTAATATCACAGAATTATTGTATTCAATACAGTATTATTTAAATAAAATTTTAGGAAATGACACTTGTTGTATGAAAATATAATTAAGATAACTCATTGTGGTGTGTGTGGACTAGCGTGGAAGGCAGAGAGAGAGAGACAGAGAGAGAGAGAGAGAGAGAGAGAGAGAGAGAGAGAGAGAGAGACACACACAGAGAGAGAGAGAGAGAGAGAGAGAGAGAGAGAGAGATAATTGTGAGGGAAGGTGACTCTGCATATCCTCATTGCCACAAAATTTGGTACTGACTTGGAAACCAATTGCATAGCTGAAATTGTGCATATCAAAGATGTAATTTCTGAGGTTTATTGTTCACCAGATAGGTATGAAAAAAGCCCAAAAAATTAACAGTAAGAACTTACAAGCACCTGACAGGAAGAAATATTTTTAAAGATGCATAAATGTAACTCGTATACCTAGACACAGCAATTGTGGAAGATTTGCTCCAAAACAAATTGGTGTATTTTTGGGTGTGTACATATAATGAAACACAAACTATAAAATAGAGAATTATGTGGTCATGTCAGCATGCAATCAGGAGCTATCACTACCAAGAATAGTATTTATAACTTGGCACATAACTACATCAGATACAAGAGTAACATGCCATTTCAACCCAGTAATACATGTGGCTGTTTTTGTTACATTCAACATAAATAAATGTGGTAATATTAGCATAGCTGCAAAATAATATTTTCAGATGTTACTCAAATAGGTTTTTATGTAAATTAAAAATGTCAATTATGTCAATCGATGTAGGTGAAACACAAAAATTGCTTATACAATTTGTGGAACAGAACTTTGAACAATGATCAGTAAGAGGCATGTCTGGGTTTCTTCTGTTCGACCTTTGTAACAGACCAACCAAAGACTACCTGCAGTTCACTGGCCTACTATGATGACAAAACAATCATATTCTACAATTATAATCCACACATAACAAAAGCCAGACAAATAGCTACATCTAACAAGTTAAAATAGTGTGAAAAAAATTGAAAGTGTCACAAAGAGCCTACTTATCGTGTGTAAAAATGATGGAGAACTGGTGAATGTGGCCATAGAATAATATCTGTTTGTGACTCAGTCTTCCTGTTCACACTTTGTGTACATGCATGAGCCAAAATATTACAACCACATGCTTAATAGCGTGTTGGCTGACCTTTGCAACACAATACAGCAGTAATGCTGCTTGGCATGTATTCACCAAGTCCTTGATAGGTTTCTGGAGGTATGTGGCACCAGATGTCTATGTGCAAGTCATGCAATTGCAATAAATTCCAGCCTGGTGGGTTCGGGACACAGAGCTAGTGACCAGTAGTGTCCCAGATGTGTTCCATCAGATTTAGATCAGGCAAAGTTGCTGGGTAAGACATAGTGAGTTCACTAACATGGTCCTCAAAGCTCTGTAATACAATTACAGCTTTGGGATGTGGTCAGTCACCTTGCTGGTAATGCCATTGCCATCAGGGAAAACTTCAAGTATGAAGAGATTCAACTGGTCCACGATAATGTTCACATAGTCCACAACTACTGTAGGTCCGATGGAAGCCCAGGTGAATATCCCACATAGCATGGTACTACTACTACTAGTACTAGTACTACTACTACTGCTACTGCTACTACCACCACCAATTTGCACTTTTGGTTTTGTGCATGTTTGAGTAGCAGTTTGCGTGGATTGAACACATTGTCCTCCACCAGCATTGTACTCTGTCATCAGATCTGCAGTGGATTGTAGCCTGTCTTTCTGTATAGAGTGGGCGAACCTCCAACCTCTTTGTTCTGTGATGAGGTGTGGATGTCCAACACCTTATCACCTGCTGGTGGTTTCATTGTCCGTCGATCACTTTCAGTAGGCATTCATGACAGTAGCACATGAACACAAACCAACTTCACCATTTCTGAGTACCTCTTCCCAGATGCTGGGCACTAACAGTCTACCCTTTGTCAAAGTCAATTATGTCAGTGGATTTTTCCATTTGCTGCCCATAGTGTCACTAGAATAGCTCCCCATTCATCTCTGTTCTGCTTATGTATTTTCCTTACCACTTCATGTGCCAGCTGTAGTCCTAGGCAGCATTCATTCTTGCAGGGGACAGTGGCCATTATGTTATAGCTCATCAGTTTGTTTGTGTGTGTGTGTGTGTGTGTGTGTGTAAGTTGGTACAACTGGAACACGATACAACGCACAAAGAAAAAGTTGTGTCTTTTGGTTTAGCCTCATTGTTGTATTATTGTGGACAGGTAAGACATCTACAGATTTATTAGTGCATCCACAGGTTAGAGGTTAGTGTTGTTGGATGCTAAAGAGTAAGTCTTAGATCCAATTCCTGATGACCACCTTACGTTTTTCTTCCATGGGGAAGTTTTTGATAGCTGCAAGACCAAATTAAAACATGCTTGTGAAAGTAAGTGATGCAAGTGGCTAAAGAGGCATCAACTGAAAGGCTTGCACTAGGCTGGAAGCCTCAAGACATTTGTTTTTATTGACTGCAGTAGCTCTAGTACATATTGATGTCTGTGAAGAGAAGATTGTGGTTTTCATATGTCACAGATGATAAATTACAATGCCGTGAACATAGAAACTATAGATTGTTTTATCTTTTTCCCACCAAGTAGTTGTAATTGTTCACATAAGGCTTTGAGTAAAGTGAAGCTAAAACATAGGATAAGTAGCTGACAAACCGAGCATTGTCCGGTTATTCATTCTGCCAGTTTGCTATTGGAAACTGAAACAAGAACAGAACTATGTTTCTAGTGTAATATCGAAAAAACTTAATTTCCATGTATTTGCGGAAACACCTTTGAAATTATGAAACTTTCATACAAAGAAAGATGCATAATTTACAAAGCTATCTCACATGTCTACAAGGCCATTCTGTAAATGTCTCTATGGCAATGCCTCTTCATTGCTCTTTGTTTTTTGCTTGCAGCCATTGCACTTCACAGCTGAAAACTGTCAAAAGTGCTGTCAGGTGTCAGGGAGTTCCTTAAATTGACTCAACTGCAGGAGTGTGTTACATCCAAACTTTCAGATGCCAGATACTCAGATAGGTACAAAACATTGTATATCGACAGAGTATCAACCAAAACTCTGATATGCTGTCACCCAAGAACACATACATGAACAGTAAGTAATAAGCAACATCTGACCTACAGAGCACGGGAAAAGCTTAACTGTGAGGGTAGTGATGTTTTGTTTGTGGGGCGCTCAACTGCGCGGTCATCAGCACTTGTACAAAGTCCCAATCTTTACACAATCCAGGCTAGCCACTTTCATGAACGATGATAAAATGATGAGGACAACACAAACACTCAGTCCCCAGGCAGAGAAAATCCCCAACACTGCTGGGAATTGAACCCAGGACCCCCACTTTCCTGTAGATCTCCCACTGGGAAGTCATTTAAATGTTATTTTGTAGTACCAAGGGTCCTGGGTTCTAGCCCTAATCATGCCAGTTTTTATACTGTACTCTATGTGAAACCGTTTTATGGAACAACAAGTTCCTCACATGTGAAAGGACTGTTCTGAGTTCATAGCAATGTTCTATTAGCAGTCTGCTTTCACTTCATTTATTTGAAAGTAGGAAACCTGTAGGGTACATCTCTAGTTTCACAGAATAAACATAAATAATCTGAACAGCAGAATAAAGAAATAGTTGCATCACACATGAGGAAGTATTAATGGTAGTAACAAACACCTGAGAGCCCGCGGCCCACCGAACATTGACTGGAGTGAGGAAGCACGTTTCTGACGTTTGAGCTAAGTACAGCTATTGACATGGTACACACGTACCATTTAGGTACATTTTATGCAATGTCTTTTGCCCTTTTGGGCGTTCTGTATTAATGTTGGACCATGCCTCTTTAGGCAGTTTGTAGTTTTAATGTGTTCTGAAGAAGGCGTGGTTATCTGCGCCGAAACCTAGGGCAACATCCGGTTTCTATTTGCAATCTAGGCGAGTTCTTTATAATCCTCAAATTATTCATGATTGCTGATGCGCTGCAATGTTAAAAGTTCTCAATAATAATAATAGGCATAATAAAATAATAATACTAATAATAAACAAAATAATAGTAAGTACATAGCATTCAGAAATAAATACAAATACCGTCACACATGCACAGTGTTTTCATTCAGGAAGAAAGGTTTGACAATAGTAGTTGTGCACAAAGTAGTGTGTGATGCAAGTTGCATTCATTCATCAAGTAGATTTGATGAATCCCATATTTGCACGCCCACCCTGTAGAATGCAGAATGAAAGCTTATGCCTGAAACAGAACTGTGTCAAACTTTCAAAGGGTCTGAGACCATTAACGAGTTTAGCCATTATCCAGCCGTGACAGTGAGAATTACAGAAATGTGGAGAACACAATGGATTTATGCGAAGGACTGCAGATTAAGAAGATTATTCCATTGCAATATTCTACTGGCTGTTCCGATTATTTATGCTTATTCTGTGAAACTACAAATGTACTCTGTAGGTTTGCTACTTTCAAGTAAACTAAGCAAAAGTGGACTGCTAGTAGAACATTGCTATAAACTCTGAACAGTCTCTTTATATTTCAGGAACATGTTGTCCCATATAACTGTTTCAAACTTACTACAGTACAAAAATTGTCATGACCAGGGCTCTGACCCGGGACCCTTGATACGGCAAACTAACACTCTACTGAGTTCCCTATGGAGCTGTACATGATAGATGCTCACAGTAATGCTTTCCCTGTGCTCCATAGGTCAGTTGTTACTTATTACTTACCTTATACGCATGTTTGCCTGGATGACAGCACATAGAACAAACTACACTCATCAAAAAAAGTTTTGCATCTCCTCGGTTCTGAGAGTTCCGGAAACTGTACAGAAAATTGGAAAAGAGATCACCATAAACATAATTTCCCCCTTTTTTATTGCTCATGGAAACCACACATTGCATGTTGTTCCACCATACAGCGAGACCTTCAGAGGTGGTGGTCCAGATTGCTGTACACACTGGTACCCCGGACACCCAGTAGCACGTCCTCTTGCATTGATGCATGCATGTATTCGTCATGGCATACTAACCACAAGTTCATCAAGGCACTGTTGGTCCAGATTGTCCCACTCCTCAATGGCGATTTGGCGTAGATCCCTCAGAGTGGTTGGTAGGTCATGTCGTCCATAAACAGAGCTTTTCAATCTATCCCAGGCACGTTCGATAGGGTTCATGTCTGGAGAACATGCTGGCCACTCTAGTCGAGCAATGTTGTTATCCTGGAAGAAGTTATTCACAAGATGTGCTTGAAGGGGGTGCGAATGCCTTGCCAATATGCTTCCGATAAGGTTGCACTATTGGTTGGAGGATGGCATTCACATATCGTACAGCCATTACAGTGCCTTCCATGACCACCAGCAGCGTATGTTGGCCCCACATAATGCCACCCCAAAACAGCAGGGAACCTCCACCTTGCTGAACTTGCTGGACAGTGTGTCCAAGGTGTTCAGCCTGACCAGGTTGCCTCCAAACACATCTCTGGCGATTGTCTCTTTTGAAGGCATATGCAGCACTCATTGGTGAAGAGAACGTGATGCCAATCCTGAGCGATCCATTCAGCGTGTTGTTGGGCCCATCTGTACCATGCTGCTTGGTGTCGTGGTTGCAAAGATGGACATTGCCATGCACATAAGGAGTGAAATTGTGCATCATGCAGCCTATTGTGCAAAGTTTGAATCATAACACGACATCCTGTGGCTGCACGAAAAGCATTATTCAACATCGTGGTGTTACTGTCAGGGTTCCTCCGAGCCATAATCCGTAGGTAGCAGTCATCCACTGCAGCAGTAGCCCTTGGGCGGCCTGACTTCAGTTTTGGAACTCTGAATTGTGCAATGTTGCTTAAAATGATTCAGACATTCTTCATGATTAATAATGTGACCTCGTACTACTCGCAGTCATAATGTTCACTCTCTGCTGTGTTTTTAGCCCATCAAATAAACAGTGTGACACCAGCAGCAGCTGATATTGTAAAAGCAACAACAAATTCAGAGACATTTCAAGATTGTTTTCTAGTAGTGTTATTTATGGGTTGGTTCACAAATTGTGACTACTTCCTAATGTAGGAGTTTGTAATCTGATGTCTTGTTTGATATGTCCTCCAATCCTTTTGAGAAGCAGCTGATAGACAATGTTTCAAACAGTGCCAGAAGGAAGTGCACCAGTTGTACAAACTGTGGTTGGTTGGTTGGTGGGTAAGGGACTAAACAGCGCCCGCATCTCGTGGTCGTGCGGTAGCGTTCTCGCTTCCTCCGCCCGGGTTCCCGGGTTCGATTCCCGGCGGGGTCAGGTATTTTCTCTGCCTCGTGATGGCTGGGTGTTGTGTGCTGTTCTTAGGTTAGTTAGGTTTAAGTAGTTCTAAGTTCTAGGGGACTGATGACCATAGATGTTGAGTCCCATAGTGCTCAGAGCCATTTGAACCATTTGACTAAACAGCAAGGTCATCAGTGCCTTAGTCAAGTGATAATTAATCTGGAGTTAGTGAAGTCAACCAGAAATTTGATCAAATTATAATAGTAATGTAGGAGTGGTAAAATCAGTATTGATGCAAGATCTGACAAATAATTGAAAGAAAAGTAAAAGTATATAGGTTGACCCATTATGTAGGTCAGGGCAAATGAGAGGTCTCCCAAGTGTCATCTGTGATGAGACAAACCTCACCTACATCTGACCTCTCAGAGAAGCTACTAAAAGGTGAAGACAATTGAAGGGTAGGGGATGCCTTGTAGCAGGGATACTCATAAGGCTAAAAGTGTAATAGACAGCAGTTGGACCAAAAAAGTAAAGTAAGGTGAGAGAAATAATAAGGTCAGTAGGTGGTTGGGGCCAGGCGAGTGTTTCTTGGGGCTCTGCATATGATGGGAAATGTCCCAACCCTGACCTGTTACAATCAAAGTGTTAAAGAGAGGAATAGCACCCACTATTCATCAGAGTGATACCCCTAAAATAGAAAATATGGTGAAACAGAAAAAAGGTGTTGACCACATGCCAAGCAATCAAAAGAGTAAAAGAAAGGTGACTAAAGCAGCTGGCAAAGGAGGTAGGGCTGAGGGTGCCCTAATCCTGCCATGCGACTGGATACACCTCAACTGCAACCATGCTGACTCTGCCCTGAAAGTAGTTTAAAACCTTATAACTGAAAATAACAAAACCACTTTTCCAGAGAAAACAGAAAATCAGTCCAACTTTTTGTGAGACATCTGCCAGTGGTTAGTTACATGTTTCCTGGGTCATTTTGCACAACAGGTCATAACGATGTGGAACGATTCCTTTTACATTCACACCACAAATTAATTAGAACATGTTGCAATATTCTGAACATTTCTAAGTTTTTTTGATGTATATACTGCAAAAAGAGAAAAAAGAAATACAGATATGAGTTAGTAATTCCTACCCACAACCTTTTACACATTGCAGAAATAGAAATTATTCTATGGAATAGAAGGGGTTGTCAAGGTGAAACTTTCTCAGTTTGTTTTCAAATTTTACTTTGCTTTCAGACAGTTTATGTCTATCACTGGGTAAGTAATGAAAAATTTTTAGTGCAGCATTGTGCACCCCCTTTTTGTGCTAAAGAAAACCTTAATATTCAGTAATGAATGTTATATTTCCTTCTGGTATTGCAGTTATGTACATCACTGTCCCATTTGAACACTAGTGGATTTTTTACAACAAACTTTATGAGGGCATAAATACACTGTGAAGCATTACTCAGAATGACCAACTCCTTAAACAGATGTCTACAAGATGATCATGGGTAAGAATAGCATATTATTCTTATAGCATGTTTTTGTGCAATGAAGACTTTCTTACTTAAGGATGGGTTACCCCAGAACATTATTTCATATGACATTACTGAATAAAAATGTGTCATCTTACTGATTTGTTACTCTCCAAGATTTGCAATGATTGTAAGTGCAAATGTGACTGAACTAAGTTGTTTCAGTAGTTCCAAAATGTGCTTTTACCAGTTTAAATTCCAATCAATATGGGCACCTAAGAATTTTGAGGTTTCCTTCATATTTATTATTTCCTCACCATGCGTTACACTTATCATTGATGTAGTACCCCTAAAAGTTCAGAACTGATTATGTTGTGTCTTTTTAAAATTAAGGGTGAGACCATTTGCAGAAAACCAGTCAGTGATACCTTTAAGAATTCTTGTTTTCCATTTCTTCTGTTTCTCTATGAGTTTGGACAGATTAGAGTACTAGTGTCATCTGCAAAAAGAATTATTTCTAATTCAATAAATATTAGAGGCAGATAATCTGAAAGACCATGCTTAGCATGGAGGGCCAGGAGGCGTGAGTATTTCACCAGCATATGAGCTACTGCCTTTAAGGCTTACCAACCAGTGTGGTGGTGGTTCGTTACATGAAATAAATCTATGGCTTACTCTGATATGACCAATGTGGGGGAAACATAGGATGACGGATTCCTTCTAGAAGGAACACCATGCAGCCATAGTCATCTTGATAGCATGAAGTTTATTAGAGGAGCCAGTAGCCCACCAGATGATGATCCATCTCCAAGTGAGTACTCTTATTTCTGCTTGCAAATCCCCATCTTGGAGTGCCAAAGTGAATGTTGGGCAAGTAACTACTACTCTAATCAAACAGTTAGCCAGTTCATTCCCTCGGTTACCCCCATGACTTGGGACCCAGGAAAAAGACAACTGGGCAGGTATTACGACTAAGTTTGTAGAGAAATTCATGAGTAGCAGATATTACAGGGTGACAAGAGTAAAACCAATCAATAGCCTGGTGACTGCTCATTGAGTCACTACAAATTAAAATGCAGCCAAGGGAGGTTTGTTTAATAAAATGTACAGGGCTATTGCAAATGATTGAAGCGATTTCATAAATTCACTGTAGCTCCATTCATTGACATATGGTCACGACACACTACAGATACATAGAAAAACTCATAAAGTTTTGTTCGGCTGAAGCTGCACTTCAGGTTTCTGCCGCCAGAGCGCTCGAGAGCCCAGTGAGACAAAATGGCGACAGGAGCCGAGAAAGCGTATGTCATGCTTGAAATGCACTCACATCAATCAGTCATAACAGTGCAACAACACTTCAGGACGAAGTTCAACAAAGATCCACCAACTGCTAACTCCATTCGGCGATGGTATGTGCAGTTTAAAGCTTCTGGATGCCTCTGTAAGGGAAATCAACGGGTCGGCCTGCAGTGAGCGAAGAAACGGTTGAACGCGTGCGGCAAGTTTCACGCGTAGCCCCCGGAAGTCGATGAATAAAGTAAGCAGGGAGCTAAACATACCACAGCCGACAGTTTGGAAAATCTTGCGGAAAAGGCTAAAGCAGAAACCTTACCGTTTACAATTGCTACAAGCCCTGACACCCGATGACAAAGCCAAACGCTTTGAATTTTCGGCGCGGTTGCAACAGCTCATGGAAGAGGATGCGTTCAGTGCAAAACTTGTATTCAGTGATGAAGCAACAATTTTTATTAATGGTGAAGTGAACAGACACAATGTGCGAATCTGGGCGGTAGAGAATCCTCACGCATTCATGCAGCAAATTCGCAATTCACCAAAAGTTAACGTGTTTTGTGCAATCTCACGGTTTAAAGTTTACGGCCCCTTTTTCTTCTGCGAAAAAAAATGTTACAGGACACGTGTATCTGGACATGCTGGAAAATTGGCTCATGCCACAACTGGAGACCAACAGCGCTGACTTCATCTTTCAACAGGATGGTGTTCCACCGCACTTCCATCATGATGTTCGGCATTTCTTAAACAGGAGATTGGAAAACCGATGCATCGGTCGTGGTGGAGATCATGATCAGCAATTCATGTCATGGCCTCCACACTCTCCCGACTTAACCCCATGCGATTTCTTTCTGTGGGGTTATGTGAAAGATTCAGTATTTAAACCTCCTCTACCAAGAAACGTGCCAGAACTGCAAGCTCGCAGCAACGATGCTTTCGAACTCGTTGATGGGGACATGCTGCGCCGAGTGTGGGAGGTACTTGATTATCGGCTTGATGTCTGCCGAATCACTAAAGGGGCACATATCGAACATTTGTGAATGCCTAAAAAAACTTTTTGAGTTTTTGTATGTGTATGCAAAGCATTGTGAAAATATCTCAAATAATAAAGTTATTGTAGAGCTGTGAAATTGCTTCAATCATTTGTAATAACCCTGTAGGTCTCTGTAAATGGTTATCAGCTCCTCTGTATCAACATCGCACATTCCCTGCAACAGATGTTGTTACTGGTTGGAAGGGGATGTAAAAGCACACACCGTTCTACCCATGATTTTAAAACTGTCAGTGTAACTGGTAGTAGCATCCTATGATCCTGAAGAGCTCAGAAGAACAGGCTCCAAAAGGTCATGGAGGCAACTGAAACTTTACATCCTTGAAATGGATTGGTCCTAATTTGTGATCTGGGTACAAATCAACACATGCATGCTGGAAAACATGTGGAGCACATTCTAAGGGGATCAGGTAGAGTTCGCAGCACATGTCCTTGAGGCATATTGCAACTAGCAATCCCACATGAGACGAGTGTCAGAGGGTCAATGCAAGAGTTTGATAAGTTGAATGATTAGGCAATTGTCAGCTGATGATTGTATTAGTGAGCAACAGTTGGTACTGTTGAGACTGAAGAGAGAAAATCCCCACTTTGGCCGAGGAGAATGTCTGTGGGACTAGGATGGATGATGCCAGTGGCCAGTCTTACTCCATGATGATGGACTAAGTCCAACAATTTCAAAACTGAAGGCGCTGCTGAGCCATAAATGTGACAACTGTAGTCCAAGTGTGATGAGACAAGGGCTTGGTAAATATGGACGGGAGTAGTGCAGTCCACACCCCAAGATGTGTGGGCTAAGAAACAGAGCATTAAACTTGCACATGCAGCTAGTCTTTAGTTAAAGAATATGTGAAAGCCATGTCAGCTTTTTATCAAAGAGGAGTACCAAAAAAATTGCGACTATGCAACAATGTCCAAGTGTTGGGTATCTAGCAGAGTTTTAGATCAGGACGTAGCGTGGTACCATGACAGAAATACAAAATGTGTTCCTGCAGGAGAAAATTGGAAACCATACGAAAGGATCCTAGTGGAGGATCTTCGAATGGTGCCTTGGAACTATCACTTACCCAAGGCTACAGATTGGGTGCTATACCAAATGCAAAAGTCATTAATGTACAGCTCTGAGGTGACCAGTGGTCTTATCAAGTTCAGTAGCCCATTGATGGAGATGAAGAAGAGTAATACTCAGCAGGGAGACATTCAGGACATGTGGTGTTCAGCAGAAACTGACACTTTGTTAGATATACCACCATGAAGGAGAAGAAGCAGGGAAGTTATTGATGTTTGGTCGCTGAGTAGAATATGGAGATTGGTCCATACCTGAGATGGAGAGGCATACATTCCTAAGGAGGAAATGTAATGCTCCCAGCATTCTTTCTTACTGTGCTAATTAGATAGCTAGCCTTAGCACAGAGCCAGTTGAAAGTGATGAGGAGAGGTCTTCTGTGAAGGATGCTGCTTGAAACAGCGTAGGGCCCTTCGATGATCCTGGATAGCTGATGCATTTTGTTTGGTTGGCTCTGGCACCAGCCAGTTGAGGCTGTAGAAAAGGGGGATGACATTTCCATTGGTGTGGTTAATCACGTCATAGATGTGTCTCGCAACCTCATCAATGCAATCTGACAGAGAGAGGACAAATGTGATGGCAGAGGTACACAACTGCCATTTGGCTCTTTGAAGAACCCAGTGTGGTAAGTGTTCTGTCAAGCAGTGACAAGAAAGTGACAGTATCACCAAAAAGTGGTCACTGTAACAATGATCATCATACAGTCACCATTGTAGCAAATCCACAAGACTGGGGGAAGAGATTGTAAAGTCAATAGCTGTTTGTTCTCCAGCATTTTCATCAGCTTCAGGAAGGAATAATTTCGTGGGAATAGCTGCTGTGGACATAGTGGCAAGTCGCTGTTCTCGTCATGCAAATGGGTGGCATATTCCAATTCTACCTCCAGGACATGGCCCATACCTGCATCTGCAGCCACATCCTGGATCTTTCCCTTCAGTCTAGCTATTACCCCTTTGGACATCCACTGGAATCTTCCAAATGGCAGACTTTGTTGCATGGCATAAGCATAGAGGTTGTTTACATCAAAGTGAAGGATGTAACTTAAATCGTCAAATGGTCTGTACTCCACACATTCATGGGTTATTCCCCTTGATGTACCTCTGCATGCAATGGCAAACTCTGCCATGAGTCTCACATGGACCGAGTGATGCCCGATGCTTACATCTAAGGCTTCCATGCTAGCAAATGCCTGCAATATGCATGTTACAAAAATTTGGTTGGTATTCTTTGACAGTGGCATCTGCTGTGTGGGCTGTGAGTTGCAGATAGCTGTTGCAATGCACAGGAAATCTCAAAAGCATCGGTAAATTATTCTCACTCACTGAACCATAGAAATGAGGATGTCACCTTAGCATTAGGCGATTTCGCATCCATAGCACTGAACTGGAGGTCGCAGGTCTGCGTGGCCATATATTTCATGGGTTTGCTAATTGAGGTACACAGATCATTCATGGGATGATTGCAGCATGGTTGCCAATCCAGTTGATGCAGCAGAAAGAAGGAGGTGGGCAATCCCTCTCATGAACACCCTTGCCACAAGTTACAGATGTGGTTGCGTTTTTACAGGACATGCTAGTATGGTTATAATGCTGACACTGGTAGCAATGCATTGTGTTCAGTATGTAGAGTCTGACATGCCTTGATCTTTGACAGGAGCTCTACTCTATCAAAGATTAAGAAAAGGGTGCGGGTAGGTGCTAATTCTGCACCAACCTTCTTCATATCCCAATGGATTGTGGTTATGCCCTGATAAGAGGGATAATGTTGCATATATCCCTCAATCATAACACCAAGTAGCTGAGTGTGTATGACACCGCATGAAGAATTCAGTGTTCAGTGACACTCAACATGAACAGGCTATCAACCCTGTACATGAAAAGGCCATCTGTGGAGGAATGTAGCTTTAAGTAGTTTTTGGGCTTGAAAGGCACTGTGTCTCTAGAACCAAGTTTCCATTGTGTAAGTGAGTGTGGTACTTCAACGGGCCTGCAATTGTACCCACACTTTTCTGAATGATGGACAGGCTCGCTGCAGAAACATTATGACCAACTCCTGTGCATGATACCACAAGATAGCAGGGTGCAACTGGGAGATTTGTCGTGTCTTAAGCATCATTCTATTTCTGTTTACTAGATGGAGGTTGCATTGATGGAGTTGTTGTACTCACCACGGGTGAATCCCCCATGGTTGCGAGTGTCTCCGATGGTGCGTGCCTTCCTTTTGGGGGGCCCCACAGAGGGGAGCACACCCACCTCAGGTAATTGTTCACAATTAAGGTCACACCTCCTGAATTCCAGGCAGAGAGACCATTTGCAGTTGGGAACATAACAGCTCAGGCAATCACCTCTCTCTGGGCCTGGCATTTATCAGAGGGTACACGTAAGCCATACCTGTCGACCTGGGTGCTGGGAGCTATGCATTACTCAGTTGCCCTCTCTGCGTCAAACACGTGAGCTGACCTCCACACATGCACAAGGAGGAAGACAGACAAAAAGGGAGACCTCCAACGCTGAAACGGAGGGAGGACAGGAGAAGTCAGAAAAAGAAAAGAGAGGAAGACAGAAATGAAATCCACCTAAGTCTTCCGATACTTTCTCAATTCCCCATTATACACAAGGAATAGTCCCCAAGAGGGGGAAGAAGAATAATAGGAGGAGAGATAAGCAGCACGGAAAAGAAAGGAGTACTACAAGGACAGGAGCCCCACGTGTGCTAAGTACGTAATCACAATAGAAACATGGGTCCCGTAGAGTGGGAAGGCCGGGAGTGGGTAGAATGTTCTGATCATTGTTTACAGATACTTGGTGACTATGTTGAAACATAGTGTCATGTGTCTGTGTCATCTTGAAGTGTAGTGCAGAGCTCAATAAAAGTTACTTGGCCTGTCATAATAAAGTGTAACTTACTTTTTGAAGTCCTCTTGTACAAGCCGGCCGGGATGGCCGAGCGGTTCTAGGCGCTACAGTCTGGAACCGCACGACCGCTACGGTCGCAGGTTCGAATCCTTCCTCGGGCATGGATGTGTGTGATGTCCTTAGGTTAGTTAGGTTTAAGTAGTTCTAAGTTCTAGGGGACTGATGACCTTAGAAGTTAAGTCCCATAGTACTCAGAGCCATTTCAACCCTTGTACATGAAGTACAGTTTATGGTAACTTATAGCGGTCAATGTGGAAAGTATTTATTCACATTCATAATGGCCACACAGTGACGCCTACTTTGTTTATTTAAATGAAATTTTATATTTTTCCCTTGGTATTGGAAATAGCCTTTGAACAGGACCTTTTTCTTATGACATCTGTGGAGCTTTATCAAGTAGTGACAAGAAAATATCACCGCAGGCCACTGTCCTACTGTTGTTAGACCAAATGTAGGCAAACACACAATTCATGAACCCTTTGTATGCTTAATACTATGAGTCATATCAAGTAATCAGTATGTTGAGCTTGTGCACTGATGCATGCTTTAAGAAATGCCACCTACTGATGAGACTGTTATAATCCTTGTAATCGACGGATGAAATATTCATGACAAAGTCCCAGAGTTGGAAGCACTCCCAAAAAGCAGTGGAGCTCACATGGTACCAGGTACAGAAAGATGGATATAACATGAAGTTGACAGCATTAAGATTTTTGTGGCAAATTTAAGTGTACATCAAAAGAATATGCTGAAGGGAAATGAAGACAGTGAGCTTGTTACCATAGAAAATAAATTCAAATCCACCTCGACAGAAATTGAAGCTGCATGCAGGACTGTTTGGGTAAAACTGAGATCAGACTCACCCTCAGATATAACAGAAATCTTTTGAGAAAACCTTATTTTATTGGTACGTGTGTTCCCCAATAATACTGTTAACAATGGAGGAGACTAATCATCCAACAATTGATTGGAATGATTAAAGATTGCATAAATGGTGAGGATGATAAGACATCCATCTGAATAGTTCTGTGTCTCCTCTGAAAACTTCCTAAAACAAAAACTTTGGAAACCCACTTGTGATGTAAATATTTTAGAGTCATTGGAAACAAACAGAACTAGTCACTTTGAGGACACCCATATCGAAATAGGGCAACTGAAACTCTTAGAAATAATAATATGAGAAGGAAAGTTGCTACTCACCATATAGCGGAGATGCTGATTCGCAGATAGGTTCAACAAAAAGACTCTCACAATTAAAGCTTTCAGCTATTAGGGCCTTGTCAACAACACACACACGCACGCG
Organism: Schistocerca serialis cubense; assembly: GCF_023864345.2. NCBI lineage: Eukaryota > Metazoa > Arthropoda > Insecta > Orthoptera > Acrididae > Schistocerca > Schistocerca serialis. The sequence goes on from NC_064640.1 coordinate 217,453,687, forward strand.
CGCGCACACACACACACACACACACACACACACACACACACACACACACACACACACACAAAAAAAAACTGCCATCTCAGGCAACTGAAACCCCACTACAAGCAACAGCACCAGTGCATGAGGGGAGTGGCAACTGGGTGGGGGTAAAGAGGAGGCTGTGGCAGGGAGGGGGGGGATAGTATGGTGGGGGTGGCAGTCAGTGAAGTGCTGCAGGTTAGGAGGAGGACTGGGGAGAGGTGGGGATGGGGGTGGAGTAGCAGAAAAGGAGAGAAATAAAAAGACTGGGTGTGGTGGTGGAATGATGGCTGTGTAGGGCCGGAATGGGAATGGGGAAGGGTCTGGATGGCTGAGGACAGTGACTAACAAAGGTTGAGGCCAGGAGGGTTACGGGAACGTAGGATGTATTGCAGTGAAAGTTCCCACCTGCACAATTCAGAAAAGCTGGTGGTGGTGGAAAGGATCCCTATGTCACAGGCTGTGAAGCAGTCATTGAAATGAAGGATATCATTTTTGGCAGCACGTTCAGCAAGAGGGTGGTCCACTTGTCTCTTGGCCTCAGTTTGTCGGTGGCCATTCATGCGGACAGACAGCTTGTTGGTTGTCATGCCTACATAGAATGCAGCACAGTGGTTGGAGCTTAGCTTGTATACCACATACTGGTTTCACAGGTAGCCCTGCCTTTGGTGGGATTGGTGATGTTAGTGACCGGACTGGAGTAGGTGTTGGTGGGAGGATGTATGGGACAGGTCTTGCATCTAGGTCTATTACAGGGGTATGAGCCATGTGGTAAGGGACTGGGAGCAGGGGTTGTGTAATGATGAACGAGTATACTCTGTAGGTTCAGTGGACGGCAGAATACCACTGTAGGAGGGGTGTAAAGAATAGTGGGCAGGACATTTCTCATTTCAGGGCATGACGAGAGGTGTCCTACCCACATGATATCTTTCATTTCAGTGACTGCTTCACAGCCTGTGCCATATGGATCCTTCCCACCAACACCAGCTTTTCTGAATTGCACAGGTGGGAACTTTCCCTTCAATACATCCTGTGTTCCCGTAACCCTCCTGGCCTCAAACTTCGTTTTTCACTGTGCGCACACATCCAGCCCCTTCCCTGTTTCCATTTCAGCATTACACATCTGTCATTCCACCACAACACCCAGTCTTTTTATGAAATTACAATGAAATCCAGACCATTAGATGCTTACAGGCGTTGATAAATATCAACAGGGACAGCTGAAAATGTGTGTCTCAACAGGTACTCAAACCCGGGATCTCCTACTTACATGGCAGATGCTATACCCGACTGAGCCACCGAGGACACAGAGGATAGTATAACTGCAGAGACTCATCTCTGGCATGCTCCCCGTGAGACCCACCCTTCAAACTTACTGTCCACACACCACATTTGTAGTGCCCCTGCCCAGTATACTCACTACTCGCGGCAGTCAATCATGAATTGCATTTGCATGAGGGTGTGTATGTGCATATGTTGTAGATGAAGGCCTTAATGGCTGAAAGCTTTAATTGTGAGTCATTTGTTGAGCCTATCTGCGACTCAGCATCTCTGCTATATGGTGAGTAACTACTTTCCTTCTGACAATACTGTTACATTTCATCCTGGATTTTCCTTTGTTTGAAACTCTTAGAAAGATTTCCATGCTCAATAGACTGGAGAAAGATGCCATAGTGTCTTATTTCAAACAAGAATGTGAAGTATTAGCTATAGGCAGGAACATGTAGGGGAGTGTGGCTGAAATATATAATAACCCCTTGCGGGCCTAGGGGTTAGAATAGGCCCGAGGTATTCCTAGCTGTTATAAGAGACGATTAAAAGGAGTCTCACACCTTTTGGCCTTCATGTGATGGTCCCCTGTAGGATTTACCTCCAGTTTTCAAAATTTTCCCGAAGAGCGAGCCAATTGGGGAAGGGCACCTTACATGGTGCATTGTGCATCAATATCTTTAGCCCACTCTCTCGTCGTGGCATTGCAGTCCCTCTCATCCTCCATCTCTTGAGCGAGGCCACCCCACTGTGCAGTGTCATTTTCTGTGCTGACGATGACCATGGAATTCTTTGCACCTCATATCGAGCATGGTAGCCAGTCTGTTGTGGTGGGGCTGCCATGTACCCTGTTGGTTGTAGCCCCCTGACTACACAGGGATCGTCCTGCTGCTGCCTGTGTCGCTAACTCCCCACGTATGCCAAGGAGAAGATGCCCATCATCGTGAGGCATTGGGACTCCCGGCAATGGCCATCCTGTCAGGTGGCCTTTGCTGCGGCTCGGTGGCGCCTGTGGGAGGGCCCATGGTCTGTGTGGGTGGTATCAGGGCAGATGACACACGATGAAGCATACCGCGTCATCACTTGCTGGTGATCAAACGCCAGCAGTCTGTAAACGTTCAAAGTCACAGTACAATGCAACAAAGTATGATCCTAAATCATTCCTCTCCCTGGCCACACCAAGGAAGGAACGCCAAGCTAAGGATGGCAGTGAACCTTATTTGCCCCAGTACTTGTATCTATGAGAGCTGATGGGGACTCCTTTGTCTCGATAAAGCCTCAGTTTTTTGTAGAACATTTAGAGGACAAGTTTGAGGAGGTGGAGGGCTTGTCCAAAATGCGGTCTGGGTCAGTCTTGATAAAAATGGCTTCCTATGCCCAGTCACAGGCATTACTCGCTTCTGACAAGCTGGGGGATGTTTCTGTAGCCATCACACCCCATAAGAGCTTAAATATGGTCCAGGGTATTATATTTCACAGGGACCTTCTTTTGCCGTCTTAATGATGAGCTGCACGCCAACTTAAAATGACCAGGAGTTCATTTCGTCCAGCTTGTCTATCGGGGTCAGAGGGATAATCAGGTTGCCACCAGTGCCTTCATCTTGGCCTTCGAGGGTGACACATTATCCAAGAAGGTCAAGGTGATGGTCTACCGCTGTGATGCCAAGCCATACATCCCTCCGCCAATGTGGTGCTTTAAGTGCTGGAAGTTCTGCCATATGTCTTCGCGCTGTACTTACAGCTTCACATGTCGAGATTGTGGACGTCCATCCCAACTCAATACTCCATGTGCCCCTCAGAGCCAGAAGACTACACCTGCCCCCTTGATGGTCGGGAGCACTTCCCTCCCTGTTGCTCCCGCACCACCTACCTTGGGAGTATTGTTCCCCCAACCATCGGGGACACCAGTCCCCACTTCTCAGCCAGAGAAGCGCAAGTCTTCTTCAGCCCCTCTTGCTAGGAAGGGGGGTCCCTTGGGTCACTCCCTTCCCAGGTTTCTGCTAGTGGGAATGATGACACCTGCCAGTGGCTGAAGTGCCCAAAAGCAGCTGGGTTTCAGATCATCCTCAGTCCCAGAGACTGAATCAGTGAAGCCTTCCCAGACCAAGAAACCCAAGGTTCGGCGAGAGAAATCCAGAAAGAAGACCCCCAAGAACAAGGGAATTATGGTGGAACCCACACTACTGCTGCCTAGAAGCTCTGCGTCTGAGGAGAAAATTCTGATGTCCGCTGAGGACCTAGATCTTGCCAGACCCTCAGACACAATGGATATAGCCTGTTATGATAACAACAACAAGAAGGCTAAGAGCAGTGGAGAGAGAAATTCAAGATACAACCAAAGAGAATAACTGTTTGACAACCAAGTTAGTTATCAAGCATTCCTAGTACAGCAAAGAAAGATCTGACAATATCGTGTGAGCACTGAACTGCCCAGCTGTGTGCTGAGCTGCTGCCCTGTGTACTGGCTGCATGGAATCCTGTTGGCCACCATATTCACATGGTGAAACGGTGGCACTATCGCCATTTGAGCATAATGCTGCATAGCTGCAGTGCCCCCTTATGTCCATCTAAGTCCATCTTCTCTGGCCAGCATTCACCATTTGTAGTGCCCAATGCCAAATCTTCTTGCCACCCTTCCCCTCTCCGAAATAGGTGCATACAGAAAGAAATGTCCCAGAAGGTGCTGTTGGAGGGGAGGGGGGGGGGGGGGCGAAAAGATGATATGGATGAAGACTCAGTCCCTTCAACTGCCGGTTGTGGGAAAGGAGAGTGTACGGCAATGTCTATCGCAATGTTGCTGGAGTTGAGGGTGCCAGAGGATTCCTCCGATCCTCGTGGATGCAGAACGTATTGCTGGTGCGCCCATGGGGAGTCCTTAGCAGTGCTGCTCCTGGGGCTTCATGATCACTGGAAGATAGAGGTGGAGGGGGTGGTGTTGGATGTGTCACCTGTGCTTGAGGCTGGAGCTGGTTGTGGTCATGATGCTCGAGCCCATGTTGTTTTTGGAGAGACATAACCTATTGCCCGTGGGTCTGTACTGCTATCACTGGCATTCAAGCCACAGTACCGCCATAGAGTGGGCTCACATAGCCAAATCAGGTGTGTAAGGCTGTGATAGTTGGCAGCAGCTGGTGTCAGAAGATGAAATGGAGTCTGTGGTTGCCACCCATGGGGCAGCTCAGCAGGACTATGACCAGCAATTGTCGATGTAGTAGCAGAGTATTTGAAAGCTTTCTTCATTTGCTGCTTAAAGGTCAGAATGAGACATTCCACTTCACCACTAGAGGAAGAATGGAATCGAGGACTGCAAATATGTTTTATGCCATTGACCACACAGAACTCTTTGAAAGCAGACACAATGACTTGGTGCCCATTATCTGAGACCAAAGTGCATGGTAACCCTTCGGTGGCCAGAATCTGGGCCAAGGCAATGAGGGTGGTGTCAGTCATGCTGGATGCAATGCATACTATATATGAGTACTCGTCCATGATGAGCAACCGCGTCAACCCCAAAAACAGGCCTGAAAAATGGAGGTGGATGTAGACCAAGGTGCAAATGATGATGGGTTGCTGCCTGGTGGCAGGTGCACACCGTGCAGCCATGGGCCAATCTCTCAATGTCACTATTGATAGCCACATTATACATGTGTTGGCCATTCAACACCTTCATCCCCCAGTATCCCTGGTGCAGCAAGCTAAGGACTCATTGTTGCAATTTGAGTGGAATGATTACCAAATGCATGTCAGTCTCAGTATCCAAAACAAGGCTGTCATTGATAACCAAAAGTCTGTGAGAAATGTGTTGGGATTGGGGTTGGTCGCCAACTGGCAGATGAGATAAGTTGTCCAGCCATGGGGCTAAAACCAAATGGTATAATTGTATACACTCAAGAACAATGCCAAGCACTAAGAGGTGTTCACTTTGGTAGATTGGACTGAGGCCCAAATAATGTAACCAAGAGCTTATGATCCATAATTAGAGAGAACTTCATCCCAAACCGATAGCCATGAAAATTTTTAATGGCTAACATTATTGCATATGCCTCCTTTCCGATCTGTGAGTAGCTGAACTGAGGAGGGCCCAACATCTTTGACACTTATGCTGTTAGCTGTTCGGATGCATCCTCTTTCCAGTGGACCAGAACTGTCTCGATGCCATAGGTGTATGCATCAGCCACCACAAACAAGAGACGTCTGGGAGAGAAAGGTGAGATACAGGAGGCAGGTTTCAGCACGGTTTTTAACTGGATAAAAGCCTGGTCACAGGCAGGGATCCATTAGAAGAGCACCCCCTTTTTTATGCAAGTGATTGAGGGGTTACAAAATATGAGCTGCCTGGGTAAGAACTTGGAGTAATAGTTGACTTTGCCCAAAAACACATGCAGGTCAGTTAAATTCCTGGGTTAGGAAAGGGAACCAAGGTGGCGACATTTTGGTGAGCCAATGACCCAAATACTCCACTACTGGTTGGAAAAAATCTACCCTTTTCCAAACAACAAGGCAAACGTGTGTCCTGCATGGTTGTAAAGAGGGTGTTTAGGTTTTTCAAATACTCCTGGCCAGAGGGTCCAGTAACAAGGAGGTCATCCAGATAATTCACACAAACATATTATTACCTTCAGCAAACTTTCCTTAGATATGCAATATTCATCACTCTCACACTACTCTTGAAGACTACAATAAAAATGTTCTTTACTGCCAACACTATTAGAATCTAGCAGCACCATCCAGTGTTGTCTGTAGCACGTGTCTATGCAACTGCATATGTGGCAGTCATGCTTGGACCGCCACCATCCAGTGTCGTTGCAGCCGCAGATACGATGATTGGTCTTGGACTGCCACCAAATCTGTCATATGTCAAGAACTGCAGAAGTAGATGACTTTGACGATATTGCATCACTCTCATCACCTAGTGTGTAACCTACATCACAGTTATTACAAACTATGATTTATCATATTTTGGCTGGACAAATGATGTTGCTACATTGTAATCAACATTTAAAATCGTTGAAGGTGAGGAAAACACAAATGTACCTATATGGCAATACAAATATTGGCAAGTTCCAGATACCTTTGGAGGATTGCGGGTGCTGAGGCAATGCCAAACGAGAGTAACTTGTACTTATATATTCGAAAGGAGTGTTGCGACAACAATGTTCTGAGATTCCTCTTCTAACAGCAACTGAAGGTAAGTGTCAACAAGGTTGATCTCTGGATACTATTCTCCTCCAGCAAGTTTGGTAAGAAGGTCTTATGTCTGAAGAATATGATAAGTTTCAACCTGTGATTGAGCACTAATTGTAGCTTTGAAATCCCAGCATAATCAGAGCCATTGGGCTGTCTAAGTATGACTAGTTAGATGGCCCAGGCACTAGATTTCACTGGCTCAATAACTCCAGCAGCCTGGAGGTAATCAAGCTTCTGCTTCACTGCAGTACATAAGCCCATCAAAATGGGTCTGACATGATAAAAACGTGGCGTGGCATCCTGCCGAAAGGTGACATGCACACGAAAATTCGAGGCACATCATAAATAGGGGGTAAATAAAGATGCATATGCCTAGACGGTGGTCCCCGTGTCCACCTGAAAACGGATTTCCTTGTTATAAATATGTAGTGTCAGAAATAAATTCCACATGAAAGGATTATCCAGCAGGATTACTGACTGCAGTGCATGTACAGAGCCTTGAGGTCCTTTTGGAGCATGATAGAAGAGGGTTGTGTGACTGCAAGACTCCGATCGAAGATGCACCTCTTTTCCACAAAGTGTGCAGGATCACCACCGATCTGGACAGTCTGCATGGCAGTAAGTGGAAAAACACTTCGGCACAAAGGGAGCGGCCCCTTTGATCTATGACAAGGTGAGGCAAGAGGCTCAGATGCTACAGAGACGTCAGACGAGGACGAATCACAACTGTGCTGCAGCCTGGGGACTGTCCTACGTCTGTGGTGCGAGAGTAGAGTGTGCGGAGGCACATTGATGGCCACAATTTGTTGCCTCATCGTGTGTCATTCGTTAGCTGCTTGTGTTTCGAACGAGTATCCGATTCATGAAAATGTTCTCCACAGAGGGATTATCTAGTTTCAGCGCTGCAGTGCTGACCTCTGGATCAGCTGCAACCTGGAACACCACATCACAAATCAAGGAGTCCGCTTATGAAACCTTTCAGTGTTGATTGGTGCAAGAGAAATCGCATTGGTGGCTGAGACCTTGCAAGTCAGTGACTGAAGAGCGGTATGATTGTGCCAGTTGTTTTTGGTATTGATGGAACTCGAGCCTGGAGGCAGCCACATGGTATCTCTGGTAATAGTAAATTAGCCAAAAGAACACATCTTCTGAATGGTGAATGGACCAGGGTCTGACAGAGCCGCTAACTTTCGGAACAAAAAGAAAGTATCTGGTGAAGGCCAGTACAAAAATAATGACCAGTTCAATGAATCATCCGTGACTTGAAAAGCCGTGAAATGCTGTTGCAGACGATTCAAGTATGCGCCCCAGTCCTCCTCAGCATCACTGAAAGACGGAAATGACGGAGGATGTAAAGGGGGGCGTCAATAATGGAAGGCTCTGAGGCTTTGTGCAACTTTGCCTCATGTGCTCTGAGTTTGTACACCTGAAGCTGAAGTTATTTTTGTAACAGGTCTAACTGACGCTGCTGCTGCATTAGCTGTTGCTCCATCCAGTTTAGCGTCCATGCTACTACCTACCTACCTTCCTTTTTCCTAGTTGTCAGTGCTATATCTGCAGGTAGCCGGATATATGTGCACGCGTCGGAGTCCAGAAGAATTGGAGAAACAGAGGAAGTTCCCAGGTGGGAGAGTCGCCTGCTGGAGAGTGAACTAAACTAATGGTAGGGAAGGGAAATGGCTGACAGATTATGGACAAGAAACGAGACCAGGACAGACAACATAGATGACAATGAGGTGCTAAGCAAAGCCTTCGCCACAACAATAACAACAAGGCCAAGAGTGGAGGAGAGACAAATCGAAGATACGACCACAGAGAATAACTGGATGACAAGCAAAGTAGTTATCAAGTAGTCATAGTACATAGAAGATGCATCCGACAATATAAAGTGTGAGCACTGAACTGTTCAGCTGTGTGCTGGGCTGCCACCAATATACTGACTGCGTGGAACGAGATTGGCAGCCGTATCCATGTTGTGAGATGCCCTCGCCGTGCAAGCACAGCGCTGCGCGGCCGTGGTGTCTCCTAAAGCCCATCCAAGTCCATCTCCTCTGGCGGGCATTTAATCTTCACAGCGCCAGATACCAGAATAGCAAATGAAATACGGGATAGACATACCGTGCTATCTGAATTCAAACACGGACTCATGGTCCTTATCCCAAAGCAAATTGCGACCTATCACACTTCTTAACGCCGACCTCAAGGTAGAACAAGCACGCTTAAGATCTGTAAGAATCCTGCGCTACAGAAATGGCTGAACTATCAAACCTGTGCCGATCCCCACCGCAGCGTCATATGTACCGCATGTAGCCTCAGGGATCTTATCTGTTCTTCTACAGCCAGCGTGCTTATTTTTATTCACTTTTCATACGTCTGCGATAGGATAGGGCATGAATACCTTCTGAAAACGCTACACCACATTTGGGGAACCTTTAATCAACAACATCTTGCACAACCTAGTAGCAGGGGCTTAATCCAAGAGATTATTAAACAGTCGTCTTACGAATGAGCTTTCCAATAGCTGAACAATACGACAGGGTTGCCCATTATCAATGACACTCTACAGAATTGGCGTCGAAACACTCCTGGTTAAAACTGAATGGTTAGTGACAGGTATATTTATGGCTCGTGTCCGACTCCATTGCACTGCATATGGTGATGATCTGTAGGTTGCTGTTTCGAATACGCAGGAATTCAGAAGGCTGACAGACGAACAGGAGGAATACGCTACTGCTACTTGTTCTCGAAACAACAAGAAAAGAACAACACTATTCCACAATGGAAGGGGTATATGAGACACATCTCACATCAACCGATGCCAAGTTATACGAATTTCAATAACTTGTAAGATGCAACCTGGCTCAAATCCTACCAATACCCGAATCCCAAGCAATGAGCATTTAAAAAGCACTCAACTAGTTCATTTCCATGAACATCTTCAGGGTCAGCTTCAAAACGCCCACGTTCCCACCAACATGTGTCGGGATCGGCATTTCTAGTGTGAAGCGTCAGAGTGTGGCACTTTATCCTAACTGCATGCATAAGTAATCCCAGAAACAAAGGTCTTGCTTGATCAGAACTTAACTGAAACATTTCAACGCAAAGCCGGACTGCGCCGATCATCATTGCTGGCTTCCCACTGACAAACAAATCCACAAATATCTTTTGGTGTTCAGCTACGTGCAGCCAACCCATAGCGGCCAAATCAGCTATGCACGAAAAACATTTATGCGCTCCTGATGGTAGCAACTGATTGCAACATATTAGGACACAATATACATACACTCGTTTTTCGTTCATTACCATCACGAGCACATTTAACTTAATAATGTTAACGAAGTAGTGAACTATGTTGGTGACTTGACAGCCCAACCAATATAGACCTTTTGGTTCGAATGTCTGGAATAGCTCGTGTAGTTGGAAATTTTTGTGCCACGAACAACATACTAGAAATCCTGACTGGTGAGGAATGAGGGTGGCGGTAGAGATGTGTGTGAAGGTAAATTTGTACGTTTTTCTTGAATAACTCTAAAACCGTCGCCTCCAGCGAAAACTTATCCCAGTACAAAAATTTAACTACATTACATTTCCTACTAAAAGGTCATGCTCTTTTTTTCTGTGGGACTAATAATTTGCACGTAGTGAGCGTCTGGTTTATGAAGGCCAGCTATAACATAGCGCACTGCATAAAACGACAGCGGTAGAGCAACTGAAATATACTCAGAATAATCAGACTAAATGTGCCCTACACGCATGACATTCGTGACTCTCGCACACCGTAAGACGAAGTACACATATAACAGATAGATCAGTCGAATACGATAGAGTAATAACCACAAGAGACATTACAAGAAGTGTCAGCATAACAGAAATACTTAGTGAACATGACATTACTTATTTCTCTCAAGCAAAAATTTTTTGGTGTGCAAATAAACTAATTTTTGAATATAATATTGTGTTTTTTAACTACAAAGTTTTGTCTTTTATAAAGAAGTTTTTCTCAGTTTTATTTTCAAAAAAGAAGCATTTCGCTTTTCGTTTTTCCTGACTGAGGAGCGGATCCATTTGTTTATAGAAAACAAAATTTTTATTTCAAGAAGAATATCTACCTTTTTTAGGAAGATAAATTTACCTTTGTTGTAAGAAAGGTTGAACTTTCAATTTAACAGAAGAAAACTTTTATTTTCAATGTGGTAAATGAAGACAAAGAGACAGTAAAGCAAAGGAGTTACCCGAAAATGGCAAGGAGGGGGGAGAATGGTTGGGCTACAGAAGTTTGTGACTCTTGCACGGAGTGACACTTGTACGGAGAGGGAATTTGTTGACATTTGCAAGGAGCCTAGGACACTGTACGTAGTGACAGGGTGTTTCAGAAGTAGAAAACACCGACCTGTCCGCTGCTATTTGCGACGTATTCTAGGGAAGGCCAAAGCTCATTTCCTGCATAAAGTTTCTTGTTCCCGCCCCAGTTCGCAGTGAGTGTGACTTTCTCCCAGAGTTCAGTACCTCTCTGACAAGTAGTGATCCGTGTTTCAGTGCTGAGATAATGGAGTTCACCGAGACCACAAAAGGGAACTCTTTACTCATTTATAACGGGCATCAGTACATATTGGACAAACAAACAAGAAATGACTTACTGGCGCTGTGTGAACTTTAAAAAGAATAAATGCAGCGGAAGAATATCCACAAAAGTAACACAGTTTTAGGGGAAGGCAGCCATGTTTGTATTCCACATTAAGCAGCAAATGAAGTGCGAAAATATTTTGTCAGCACAAAGAAGCGGACAAAAGAAACAGACGCTACAGTTTCATCAGTTTACGTTGAAGACGTAGGGCAGCTCTTCAACCGAGGCCAGGACTTAGTAACATCGTTACCATCTACACAGAAGTGGGGAAAAATCGTTACAGCGCATTAGGAGAAAATGTATGGGAGCTACATAAGAGACCACCGCTTCTGGAGGAATATCCTGCCAAGAAATAATTTACTGATGAATGATGGTACCAATTTTTTACTTGCATATGACAACAGGGGGCTGAATGACAGAATACTGGTGTTTGCCAGTGAAAAGGGAAAATCGTGTTTATGAAACTGCGAATCATTCTTTGCGGATGGAATGTGAAGAATTCTAGCAAGCAGTTTGGAAATTTATTTATACTCCACATCGAACTTAATAGATCTTGGTAGGAAACGAACACCATTCTAGTTGTTTACGCTTTGCTACCAAATAAAAATCGAGTACATATGAACATTTTCTTTGAAGCTATTGATACTAATGTGACTGAATGGAACCCTGTATCTCTGATGATGGACTTCCAAATTGCCATCGCCCAAGCAGCTAACAGTTCCTTTCTTGGAACAAAGATTACTGTTTGCAGTTATCATTTTGATTAATGTTTGTGCAAACGAGTTCAGTGTTGCGGCCTCGTCCCAGCCTATAAGGAAAATGAGGAAATACGCTGTACCATAAGTATGTGTTCTGCTCTGGCTTATCTTCCCTTAAAACATTGGATGATGGTTGGCTGTGTATCCAGGAGAGCACGCCTGAAAACCAAAAGCTTCAGGACTTCTATGACTATTTTGGGGACAAGTGGCTCGGCAACGAACGTATTCCAAGAGAGATGTGGAACTGCAGTGGAAAGCACCATCGCAATAACATCGCGGAAGGACGGAAACGAAGAGTAAGTGCATTAATATCAAAAGTTTATCCAAATGTTTACTCATTACTGAAAAAATCTTCGAGAAGATGCAGAAAACAACGACCACGAGTTTGACCGACTAATTTTAAACTTTGATAACAATAAAACCAAAGTCAGCAACGAAGACTGACGAAACAATTGCAAAGACTTTAAGGTGGTGGTGGTTAGTGTTTAACGTCCCATCGACAACGAGGTCATTAGAGACGGAGCGCAAGCTCGGGTTAGGGAAGGATTGGGAAGGAAATCGGCCGTGCCCTTTCAAAGGAACCATCCCGGCATTTGCCTGAAACGATTTAGGGAAATCACGGAAAACCTAAATCAGGATGGCCGGAGACGGGATTGAACCGTCGTCCTCCCGAATGCGAGTCCAGTGTGCTAACCACTGCGCCACCTCGCTCGGTCAGACTTTAAGGAAACTCCAAACTGATGGGAACTTAAAATCATTTCTGACTTGTGTTGCCTACACCTAGACGTTGCAATGACGAAAAAGCGTCAGAATCATTGAAAAAATTATAAATATTGAAAAGTAGTTTAATGTAATTATTGACACTCTATTTCCCAGCTGTGCCCCTGGAAACGACACAAAATCGGCTAAATTTCTCTTAAAATTTGTAAAATATTGCCTTATGAAGACTGACATGACTATCTCAAAGGTCAAGCCTTTTCTAGGGAATAATTGTAGCATTCACCTTAAGAGATTCTTTGAATCAAAATCTGTATGGGCAGGCACCGAATATGTCTTTGTAGCGGAAACACAGGCAAATGACATGCAATTAAATCCATACTTTGCCCCTCTAGAATGACCAAAATGAAGCCGGTAAAATCAAACTAAATTATCATAAAAAAGTGATTGGCTGAATTTTTGCAACCTTTCAACGTATGCTGCAACTAATTTCTAGTAACACGTCGTAGACTACAGCAGGACTGTTGAGGATGAGGCTAGGCAAGCAATGTAAATTTTCACGACCTTACAAATCAGCAGCTACGATTATGCTTAGACTTACATGTACATGCTGCTTTTTTATGCAATAATGAGAACGAACTCCATCCACAGAAGCTCTCAGACAGACTTCACCTTAAGAGCTTGTCTTCGAATTAGCGTTACTCGAAAAGTGGTACCTTTAGTGAAAAGCAAAATAAGTAATGTACATTGGCATTCTGTGTTTTTGCGTTTAACGCTTAAATAAAATCTCAAGGAAATATAAATCTGTCAATTTAAATTTCGACATTCTTTGCATCATCAAAATATTAAAAGAGATGGTGAATTTCATTGTGAGTTCTCATTAATACAACAGTCTTAAAAATAAGTTTGCTACGAAACTCGTTAATGAGCCATCCTGAAGCGATTCATGGTTACTCTCTACTGTGGTGTGGGAGCGAGCCACCCCTGCTGAACTGACATAAAGTCGCGAGTTTCAGTCTACTCCTTCGTTAACTTGTTAACCACATTTTGGCTGTCTGATAAAGGTATCAATCGGACGGAACCTCGAAGATAACTTGTTTCAGCTCCTAGTTCACTAGTAATAGCAAAATCTTCCAGAACAATTCCGCAAAACAGTTAATGGCTGTGTCAAGATCAGAAAAGCTTATGCTCTAGAATTTCCTCGCCCTACAGCCGCCTAGATATTTAATCAACACGAGTTTGTAAAGCAGAATACTGCTAATGCGGTATTCGAACATTACGGAATGGTTTTTGCTACTTGTCCACATTAACTTAAACTTTTTACTTTTAGAGCAAGCTACTATTCATCATACCAAATATGAATTTTGTCTGAGTCATCTTTTATCATCCCACAGTCACTCAACGATGACACTTCCCTATACACCACAGCGCCATCAGCATACAGCTGCAGACGTTTGCTCGCCATGTCCATCAGATCATTTTTTCATACAGAGAAACAGAGCTGTCATGTCAAACTTCCATGGAGTACACCTGAGATGCCCTAGTCTCTGATGAACATTCGACATCGAAGATAACATACTGGGTTGTAGTAGTTAAGAAGTCTTTGAGCCGCTCACATATCTGGGTACCTAGTCCTCCTGTAACAGTCTGTTGTGGGACACCTTTCCAGAAATCCTGAAACAGGGAATCTATCTGCTGTCCTTCATCCACGGTTCACAGGCTATCATGTGAGAAAAGGGCAAGCTGTATTTCAAATGCTTTTTAAATCCGTGCCGAATTGCTGACAGGACCTTTTCCGTCTCAAGGAAATTTGTTGTATTCGAACTGATAATATTTTCAAGAATTCTGCAGCAAATTGATGTTAAGGATGTTTGTCTGTAATTTTGTGGGTCCAACAGAACATGCCTGTCATGCAGGGGCAGCCTACATGTTGGAGGCTGGAAAGCCATTTCTTGCCCCTGACATGTATGGCTGCCCTGCAAACCAGGCCAATTTGACAGGTAGATGATATTCCCATACAAATTTTCAGTATTGCAGGGCAGCCTACACACCAGGGCTGAGAGAAAAACAGTTTTGCCCGTGTTCTTCCCCTACTGGACTTAGGTGGTTATAAACCCCACAGTGCTGATACTCACAAGACCTGCTGTTTATGTGCCAAATTTGGTTGAAATTGATCCAGGGACTTGGGAGGAGATCCAAGACAAACATATGCACTTTGCATTACATATGTTGAGAAACAGATGAAATCGCTAAAACTGAACAAATCAGCCGGGTCCAATGGAGTCGTTATCATATAATTTATAGATTTTTCGTAAGAGTTAGCAACTCTGTCACCATAATATTTTGTACTATATGTCTCTGTAACAAAAGGCTGTGCCAAGTAGTTGGAAGAAAACAGAGGGCACAACCATGGTCACAATTACATGAAGGTACAGATGTAGATTTACCCTGCCAGATCAAGAAGCATCAAGTCTGGATTAATAAAATAAAAATGGAGAAAAGTTAAGACCTACGTGAACCTGTCAGCAAAGTCTTTCTTTGATGTGTTGTTTAGTTCACATTCCGCATTGGATTGAATATGGATTATGTTGCCAAAGACTTGATCCATCATGGGAATTTCTGCACTTTGTCGTTTTGTGGTAGGTTCGTCACCTATGATGATTTTTGTCAGAAGAGAATTGTTCGTGTTTCGCACTTCTGTTAAGTCGCAAAAGGCATTGTTTCTGTTCGTGAGTACAGGTGTGTAGAGCAAACTGTGTATGCACTTTTCTCTTAACATTCTAGAGAGTGTGTTAACACTTAATTTAGAGATGTTACTCCATTATGATTTGCAAAACAACAACACTTATACACTACAGTCGCAAGTCCACTACTTAACAACGTCTGCGTCGAATGCACATCTGTTGTTTACAATTGTTTGTTTAAGCTGCCATCGAAGTTACTGCGCTGGCATCACTTTATGCCAGGAATGAAATCAATCTCTGAACTTCTTGGATGGATGGCGTAATTATTTGATGTTGCCTTATTCGTGTCAATTTCCGCGTGACATGCACTCAACCACCTGGCGCTTCAGTTGGCAAAATCACTAACACTTAAGAGAATGATTAAAGGAATTTTACTTGTTTGAAGTTCGTTCGATTTCATGGAATGCCAATTTCTTCAATACCTCATTTCATCGACGTGCCGACATATAAAGTGTCAAATAGTGTTATCTAATATCAGGCTCGCTTTAAGAATTTATTTGGCTCTGATGGTCACAAGGGGAAAGAGCATTTTCATTCGCCCAGTTTTGAAAGTGATATTTTAAGACAACTGAGTTATAAAAAATTTACAAGCAGCTTCATTAGCACAAAGTGTTGGCTGAGATCAGCCAGTAATTATATCTGAAACTATCATTTTAGGACTGGTTGTTTTGGAAAGAGTCGTATTTGAATAGAATATGAATAAAACTTGCTTGGTTGTAGCATTCCTTTTGTTACCTTACATTTACCTAGCAAAATATGTTTAGTTATAGTTACAATGCGATAGTTTTCGTGTTGAAATACTGATCTTTGGGTTTTTAAGAATTATGAAAGACTGTTATGTAAATGTAGACACCTGCAGATACAGGTAGGATGCAGGTAGAGTCTCGTACAAGGTGGTCAGAAGGAGTCTGAAAACCGGCGTTGCAGGGTAGATTGTGCTGAGAAACCACTGTTAAGAAAAAATTCAATACGTTGCGCCGTTTACGAATTAATTAGCTTCGAAGTCAGCCAATCAGGTCGACTGGTGCGCAAATTCAAGCGGTCAGCCAGACACAATTAGTGTCAGTTGTCCTCATAGTGCAGATGATAGTGCACGAGACTGTTCAGTCTTTGCCAGCCGCGGTGGTCTCGCGGTTCTAGGCGCGCAGTCCGGAACCGCGCGACTGCTACGGTCGCAGGTTCGAATCCTGCCTCGGGCATGGGTGTGTGTGATGTCCTTAGGTTAGTTAGGTTTAAGTAGTTCTAAGTTCTAGGGGACTGATGACCACAGCTGTTACGTCCCATAGTCCTCAGAGCCATTTGAACCATTTGTTCAGTCTTTGGCTCGGGTTCGATCCTTACTACCGTCCCAGGTCCAATTTTTGTATCACTCTCTTGTTCGGTTTTAGAAAGCCAAACGAAGATCGCTTTCGGCAACACCGTCTCTAACAGGCCGCTTGAATTTGCGTGCTCATCAGCCTGACCGGCTAACTTCCATGCTAATTAACTCGGAAACACAGCAACATATCAATTTTTTGTTAACAATTATTTCTCAGCACTACAATATTTTCAGAATGTTTCTGACCGCTCTGCATAATGATAAGTCAGATTTAGAAACCAGATAGTACATTGTAAAACATGTCCAGGGGCAGATGTGGACTTCGATAAACACCACCTGTAGGAAACTATGTAAGCGCCATATTCCACCTGGAATGTAAGGTATACGAGACAGGCAAAATAGCATCATAACTGAAAAAGATGGTAATATTTCCAATTTCGAAGAAGTAGGCGCTGAAAGATCTGAATATTATCGAACAATCCGTTTACTAAATCATCGTTGCAAAAGACTTGCACAAATTATTTGCACAAGAATGGAAAAACGGGTAGAGGCTGACCTCTGGGAAGATCAGTTTGGGTTCTGGAGAAATGTTGACACGTGAGGCAATACTGACGACTTATCTTGGAAGATAGGTTAAAGAAAGGTGAACCTACACCTATAGCATTTATAGATTTAGAGAATGTTGACTGGATTACACTATTTGGAGCTCTGAAGATACAGAGAGAGATACGTTACAGAGAGAGAAAGATTATTCACAAATTGCACAGAAACAAGACTGCACTTAAACGCTGAAGCGCCAAAGAAACGTATAGGCATGCGTATTCAAATATTATGTAAACAGGCAGAACGCGGCGCTGCGGTCGGCAACGCCTATATAGGACAAGTGTCTGGTGCAGTTGATAGATCCGTTACTGCTGCTACAATGGCAGGTTATCAAGATTTAAGTGAGATTGAACGTGATGTTACAGTCGGCGCACGAGCAATAGGACACGGCATCTCCGAGCTAGGGATGAAGTGAAGACTTTCCTGTACGACTATTTCAATAGCCTACCGTGGATATCAGGAATCCGGTAAAACATCAAATCTCCAACACCACTTTGGCCGGAAAAAAGATTCTACAGGAACGGGACCAACACTGACTGAAGAGAATCGTTCTACGTGACAGAAGTGCAATCCTTCATCAAATTGCTGCAGATTTCAGCGCTGGGCCCTCAACAAGTTTCAGCGTGCGAAACATTCAACGAAACATCATCGATATGGGCTTTCGGAGCTGAATGCCCACTCGTGTACCCTTGATGACTGCACGACACAAAGCTTTCCGCCTCACTTGGGCCTGTCAACACCGACATTGGACTGTTGATGACTGGAAACATGTTGCCTGGTCGGACGAGTCTCGTTTCAAATTGTATCTAGGGGATGGACGTGTACATGTGTAGAGACAACCTCATGAATCAGTAGGTTCTGCATGTCAGCAGGGGACTGTTCCAACTGTTGGAGGCTCGGTAATGGCGTGGAGCGTGTGCAGTTGGAGTGATATGAGACATCTGATACGTCTAGATACGACTCTGCCAGGTGACAATTATGTAAACATCCTTTTATGATCACCTGTATCCATTCATGTCCATCGTGCATCCCGACGGATTTGGGCAATTCCAGCAGGACAATGCGACACCCCACAAATGGTTCAAATGGCTCTGAGCACTATGGGACTTAACTACTGAGGTCATCAGTCCCCTAGAACTTAGAACTACTTAAACCTAATTAACCTAAGGACATCACACACATCCATGCCCGAGGCAGGATTCGAACCTGCGACCGTAGCGGTCACACGGTTCCAAACTGACGCGCTTAGAACCGCACGGCCACACCGGCTGGCCGACACCCCACATGTCCAGAATTGCTACAGAGTGGCTTCAGTAACACTCTTCTGAGTTTAAACGCTTCCACTGGCCACCAAGCTCCCCCTCGTAGTCTTATGGATCTATGGCCAGCCCTGGTTTCAAATTGGTCAGTTCCCTCCAGCACTACTTCAGACATTAGTCGAGCCCATGCCACGTCGTGTTGTGGCACTTCTGCGTGTTCGCGGGGACCCTACACGATATTAGGCAGGTGTACCAGTTTCTTTGGCTCCTCAGTGTAAGAGTCTAAGGATATGAAAAATAAGCGGTACCAGTGCTTGACAGGGAATGAGACAGGGTTTTTCTGTTTTGTTTTGGGGCGCAAAAATAACGAGAGTCATCTGCACCCATGTCAGAACCTTAGAACACGAAGACAAAAAAAGAAAAAGAAAAAGGGAGTTAAAAGCGATTAGTCCAATCGATGGAAGGAACGACAGCTAAAAACAGGTAATTGAAGAAAAGTCCAGAAAATACGCCATAGAGAAACAAAAGTCCTTAACTAAAGGTTAAATGTCCTTCGCCATATTGCTATGACGAATAAAAAGTAAAACAAGATCGACAGTCCGCCCGTCGTTCGCTAAAATGGCTAGTAACACAGATGGTAAACATAAATTGGAACGTAAGTGGTTAAAAAATGGGACATTCAGTCAGGAAATGGGGAACTATCAAAGCTTGAGAGCAATGAGCACAAAGTGGTGGGGGAGCACCAATTAACAATTGGCGATGACTAAAAAGTCAGTGCCCAATAAAGAACCTAGCTAAAATGATCTTTTCAGGCCGAGAGGAGGTCGTCCAAGCTGCTGGAGCTTGTTCCCATGGAAGGAGGACCATTGCTGATGCCAAAGTGACATCACCTGCTGACAGATGACAACACAGAGATCATCAGAGGGAATGGAAGAACTAGTGGGCAACGGCACGAGGACAGCATCATCAGTATCATCAGCCTTGTTTCCAGTCAGAGCGATGTGACCAGGAAAAACATCATATTGGCTCCATCAAGAGTGAGCAAGTGACAGCTTTCCTGGACCCATTTCACTAAGGGATAGACGATGTACAGTACACAGAGGCTCTGAAGGACACTGAGAGAGTCGAAGCAAATGACACAATCGAAAAGCTTGTGTCTCCAGATGTACTGTGTGGCCTGATACAGGGCTCTGCTGTAAATACAGAGCAGTGTTCCAGATGCCGATACCTATAAACGTTGGCGCCAATGATGAAGGCACAACTGACAACAGTCAGCCCTAGAGCCAACAGTGTACACAAAGTTACTATCATGAAGGTCCGTGCGAAGGTCGTGAAAACGTGAAACTGAAAGCAACTGAGCCGGGCTGGAGTAGTGTCCTTAGGAAGCGAATGAAGGCCTAGGTGAACTCGGGCCGCCGCACAAAGCCAAGGTGGTGAATGTATCACATCCACCGGGCAATGTGTAGGTAGCGTGAAATTAAGCTGTCGTAGCAAGAGCCAAAAGCAAACTCCAGGAGGTAACAGAGAAGAGGGACGCGCCCCATTCTGGCGATCAAAGGGGTCATCAGAGAAGTAGGCATAGGATGGGTGGTCAGGCATAGCAGACAAACGGAATGTATACCTGCTGAGGAGGAAGTCACGGCAGTACGACAGCAGTAGTTCAGCAGCTTCTGCATACAGACACTCAACTGGCCAGTGCAAAAGGCGCCAGTGGCCAAACAGATGCCACGATGGTGAATTGTATTGAACAGCGTAACATGGACAGACATGCAGATGCATAAACGAAACACCCATAGTCTAGTTTCGCATGGAGAAGGGACAAGTACAAATGGAGGAGGGTCGTCCAATCCACTCCCTGGAAAGTACCGCTGAGGACACATAGGACATTGAGGGACCGCATACAGTGGGCAGTCAGGTAAGACACGTGGGAGGACCAAGAAAATTTCTTATCGAGCATGAGCTCCAGGAATTTCGTAGTTTCAACAAATGGAAAAGCAACAGGCCCTAGACGTAAAAACAGTGGAAGAAACCAATTGTGCCGCCAGAAATTCATACAAACGGTTTTGTCAGTGAAAAAGCGAAAGCCATTGTCGATGCTCCATGAGCAAAGACGATCCAGACATCGCTGGAGACGCCGCTCAGTGAGACAAGTCTGTGGAGAATTGCAATAGATGGCAAAATCGTCAACGAGAAGGGAGCCAGGGATGCCTGGTGCGAGACAGGCCATAACGGGGTTAATGGTGATAGCAAAGAGGACAACACTCGGGATGGAACCCTGAGGCAAACCGTTTTCCTGGATAAAGGTGTCCGACAGGCAGAACCCTCATGTGCCCTGAAAACTCTGTCTTTTAAAAATTCCTGAAGGAAATGGGGCATGTGGCCATGGAAGCCCCATGTGTAGAGTGTATGGAGGATACCAGTCCTCCAGCAGGTGTCATAGGCTTTCTCCAAATCGAAAAACACAGCCTCAGTCTGGTATTTACGCAGAAAACCATTCATGACATGGGTTGACAAGGTGATGAGATGGTCAACTGCAGAATGGCGCACTCTAAATCCACACTGTGCAGTCGTTTGTTAACTGTGAGACTTGGGCCACCATACCAGCCGTGCAGGAACCATACGGTCAATCACTTTTCAAACACAGCTGGTGAGAGAAATGGGGCGATTACTAGCAGGAAGGTGTTTGTACTTAACAGGCTTCACGCCAGCATCTGGGAAATGTGCCCTCTGCCCAGATGCAATTGTACGTATGAAGGAGAAAGTGCTTGCCTGCAAGAGAGAGGTTCGGCAACATGTCAATGTGAACATCACCTGGCCCTGGGGCAGAGGATTGGGATGAAGTGAGAGCATGATCTAGCTCCCTCGTAGTAAAGACGGAATTGTAGCATTCGTGATTCTAAGAGAAGAAGGCTGTCGCCTGAGCCTCTTCCACTCGTTTCCGATGATAGTTGGAGGAGCTCGAAATCTCCTCAAAACAGCGGCTCAAGGTGTTGGAAATAGCAGTAGGGTCCACTATGCCACCATCTGCTACAGTCAGGTGGGAAATTTGGGAATGGACCATGATCCCAGGGAACTGTCGGAAGTTGGGCCACACGACAGAAGAGGGAGTGGAACTGTTAAAAGAACTAGTAAAGGAAATCCAGCTAGCTTTTCTGTATCCGAAAGAACACGACTACACTGTGCACAGAACTATTTATAATGAATGCATTTTGCCATCATAGGACGACGGTTTAAAACATGGAGAGCACGTCTAAATGCGCGAATAGCATCGCAGCATGGTGCAGTCCACCAAGGGACTGGGACACAGCGCAGTAGAGAGGAAATGCAAGGAATGGAACGTTCTGCGGCGGCAAGGATCATGTTTGTAAGATATTCTACTTGGTCATCACAACTGTGGCAATGTGTTTCGTCAAAGATCGCCAGGGAAGAGCAAGGCCTCCTGTCAGTCTTAGAAAGTTGCCATTTGTGTGTAGGCTTAGATGGGGCAGGAGTCAGCAAATGCATAGCACATGGGAAATGGTCAGTCGAGCATGTGTCAGACAGAAGGGACCATACGAGAAGATGTGCAAGAAGGAGAGGTCTAAATGGGAATAGATGTGCATGGGGTCTGAAAGGGACATGGGTGCTCCCGTGTTATGGCAGATGAGGTTAAACTGATTGAGGTCAGCCAAGAGGGCACCTCTGATACAGGTTCTGGCAGAGCTCCAAAGGGGATGGTGTGCATTAAAGTCACTGAGCAGCAGAAAGGGGTGAGGGAGTTGCCCAATAAGCTGAAGAAAATCTGCCCTGGTGACACCCAATGATGGAGGGATGTAAACGGTACATAGGGAAAAGGTCAAGTGAGGAAGGAAAAGGTGAACTGCAAAAGCTTGAAGCCGGGTAGTCAGGGAGATGGGTTGATTATGAACCTCATCCTGGATGACCAATATGACTCCACCATCAGATGGAATGCCATCCTCAGGGGAAAGGTCAAAGCAGACTGGGAAGAACTGCAGGAGCTCAAAACAATCGTAAGGACACAATTTTGTTTCCTGGAGGCAGAGAACAAGCGGATGCTGCAATTCTAAGAACAGCTGTAAGTCCTCTTTGTTCCATCAGAGGAGAGAGGGGGAGGGAAAAAATGAAGGGTTGTGACGTTGGCAGCTGCCGAGTTCCAGCTTTAGAAGACTCACAGCTACAGAGCACAGAGGCTGAGGATCCTGCTCCATAAGATCTACAGAGACATTGGCATTCTCCTTCTGTCGATCTGTGGAGTCCAGGGCAGAAAAACGGTTGGTGGTGCGTACTGCCGACGTGGACGTCGGCCGGGCACGGGTATCACGTGGTGACGCCGTCAAGGAGGATCTCCAAGTCAACGAAGCAAAGGACCGTTTGCCTTTGTTCGACTTCTTGGAGCCTTTCCAGTTGGCAGAGGGAGACTCAGATGTTAGTTGGCTGGAGGGTCGTAGGAAGTCTTTGCAGGAGTATTCCTGCTGTCCTTTCCAGCCTGCTGGTTGTGTAGCAGGTGACTTCGCCCAGTAAGACGAAAGTTTGGTGGCTTTTGCACAGCTGGAGGAAGAGACGTGGCTGCTACAATGACAGTGGGAGAGTTTACATCCACGGTGCTGAATTTGAGGTCGCCTGTCTGCATGGCCATGTCCTTTGTGGAGCATGAAGCAGCAAGAATAGTACTGCAAGTGCTGGATGGTAGAAAGCAGGGATTCCGACTAGCCAACAACTTGCAAGCAACCGGGAGTATTGGGGCAAGGGGG
Source organism: Schistocerca serialis cubense (assembly GCF_023864345.2). Taxonomy (NCBI): domain Eukaryota; kingdom Metazoa; phylum Arthropoda; class Insecta; order Orthoptera; family Acrididae; genus Schistocerca; species Schistocerca serialis. The sequence continues at coordinate 217,476,932 of NC_064640.1, forward strand.
GCACCATCCAAAAGTACTGTTATCGAAGATGGCGGCGATGATGTCATCCACGATGGTGGATGTGATGTAATCTGATGACTTCATCCAATATGTCGGCATTTTGCGGGAAGTTTGAATATTGGCGAGAAGTTTGAATTTTTTCGAGAAGATAGGTCAATTGGGCTACATCCACTAACCTATCCCCTCCCCCAGAAAATGGTGGGAAGTTCAAATTCCATCAGGATATTGCAGTCTCTACTAATGTAAGAAAAATGGCGGGAAAGAAAGGGTAGTTGGGGTACCTCCACAAACCCAAGTCAGCTCAAACGCCACCTCCTCCTAGGGAGGGAAAGAAAGGTCTCTTGGGCTACCTCCACTAACCTAAGACATCCAACTGCCACCTCATACTAGGCACTGGTACCAAGTTTGAATTTCGGAGGGAAGATAGGTCATTTGTGCTACGTCCACTAACCTAAGAAAATGGCGGTAAAGAAAGGGCACTTGGGCTACCTCCACTAACCTAAGTCACCCGACCGCAATCTCTTCCTAGGAAATGGCGGGGATAGGACTCAACCTGTGCTAGACATAAGTCTTTATTATTTTGCACGCACTATTTATTGAAACAATTTGATGCTGTACAGCCATCCAGTGTGTTCGCCATGAGGTCCAGACTCCAGCTGACCTAGTAGACAGTACCACCACCACTGGGCACTCTCATCCATGATGTAATCCAAGATGGCGGTCATGGTGTCAGCTAATGATGCAAGTACTGTTATCAAAGATGGCAGGATACAGTGCGTTTACCACAAGGTCTGGACCTAGTACACAGTACCACCATCAGAGAGTGCTGTCATCCATTCTGTGATGTAATCCAAGGTGGTAGGGGGAATGGCGGGAAACAGTGTGGTTGCTGTTGGGTTCGGAGTCCAACTGACCTAGTACACAGTACTGCCACCAGAGGGCACTGTCATTCATTCTGTGACAAAACCCAAGATGACTGAATGGAGGGGAAAATGACTCAGTCTGAGCTGGGTGGCTGGAGAGAGGAAGGAGTGTACTTTATTTATTTTGGAATAATTTCTTTACTAATCTAGTATATTTTTCACACTGATACAAAAAACTCGCTCTGACATGCTTGGGGTCATGCCACACGGCCTACAGACATGTAAACTAGTCCTAAATAATGTGTTACAGACAACTCCTAAATTACTGTAATAATTTCAGTACAGATCTGCAAACTGCTCCTAAATAATGCAGCACACTGATGTGTAGACACACTCAGTACTCATGAGTTGTTCAAATAACACATAGCACAGCCTACAGACCTGCTCACAAAATAATGCAACAGACACGCACAGGCACCGCCCGCCACCTACAGTGCACTGGACCACACATGCTCCCAGAAGTTGAGATGCAACATCAGCCCCTGTGAAATGACGCACAGGAGCCGCAAGCATGAGACAGCGACACCCATTTCATTACCTGACACCCCAGGAATTCCTCTCGAAATACATGATCACCTAGGCACCATTGCTGATGCTACCTCATGCAAGCGAGGGTCCATTTACAGAGCGCAGATGCTCCAAGGACACGCATGTGTCGACTCCATCTAAAAGATTCCGCAAACACGCTTACTAATTGTCAACTTTCGAAATCATGCAGTGCACACACATTCACAAAATAATGAAACAAACACCAAAACAACAACTAAATCCTCAAACCATATTTCATGTCTAACGCTCACAGTGCTTAAACAGCAGGGGAAAAAATCCAGTGCACAAACACTCAGTGCATGTAAAAACGCTTCCGAACTATCATCCATCAGAGCTATCAGGGCCAGCCTGCGCGTGCCAGTGCAGGAGCACTGACGACCGCATGTGAAAGTTTTTCGGATGTCATACTGACATCACATGTGTGTGATAGGTCGCATTTGAGCATCAGGCGTATAAAGTATGTGTTTGTGTTCCGACATGTGCAAAGGAAATGACTATGTCCAGTTGTAAGGAAGGTATGGATTTGACGTGGAGTACTGTGATGGCAAGAAAAGAGTATGTCAAGCCATAAAAATGGGTACCGATTTTTCTATTTTCAGAGCCACTGCCGTCAGCATGGTATATTTCCGATACTTCGCTCATTGTCGAGTATCATTCAACTGAGACCTCAGTGGTAACATTTAGTTGTAAGTACAGGGATAAAATATGTAAGTGAACGATTTTGTAGGATCATTCTGTCTATGCATACTTGGCCTGCAGCGCCAGTGATCTGTGGCGGGAATGATTCATGTTTCCCACTAACGGCAGGAGACCACCATATGCAAAGGCCTATTGGAATGCAAGAATGTAACTGAGTTAAGTTTGTTGTCCTCTAGACGGCTGAATAGCGAACTAATACTTAGTGTGTGTTGGGCAGCTTTAGTGATCACATGGAAATTTGAGAAGATTGAATAGGGACGTGTGTTTGTGCTGGACTGTTATTCCCTCCCATGTAAATTGTTTGGTTGACTGCTTCTGCACATTTCCCGCCTCTATTTAGTTGAGGGAACATGGATTGTGGTGTGTGCATCTAGCAGGTGGTTCTCTGGACATGAGACATGAGAAACACACTAGTTGACTTTGTAAATTATAGGGATGATTTGCAATATGTTACATCACAGACATCGGTATTTGTGAGTGGAAATATCAGTTTCCTCTAATTGTTTCGAGTTCTCACGTAAAGGTTTTTGCAGACGGGATAAGCGCTAAAGTTTCGGGTTTGTAGAGAAATAATTTTCAGTCTATTTCTTCAGAATTATGTTGTGTGAGCGATCGGTAGGCTACTGCTGTGTGACTGACAACGAGAAGTGCCGCAAAAATGGTACTTTCCTGGAAATGGAAAAAAGAACATATTGACACCGGTGTGTCAGACCCACCATACTTGCTCCGGACACTGCGAGAGGGTTGTACAAGCAATGATCACACGCACGGCACAGCGGACACACCAGGAACCGCGGTGTTGGCCGTCGAATGGCGCTAGCTGCGCAGCATTTGTGCACCGCCGCCGTCAGTGTCAGCCAGTTTGCCGTGGCATACGGAGCTCCATCGCAGTCTTTAACACTGGTAGCATGCCGCGACAGCGTGGACGTGAACCGTATGTGCAGTTGACGGACTTTGAGCGAGGGCGTATAGTGGGCATGCGGGAGGCCGGGTGGACGTAGCGCCGAATTGCTCAACACGTGGGGCGTGAGGTCTCCACAGTACATCGATGTTGTCGCCAGTGGTCGGCGGAAGGTGCACGTGCCCGTCGACCTGGGACCGGACCGCAGCGACGCACGGATGCACGCCAAGACCGTAGGATCCTACGCAGTGCCGTAGGGGACCGCACCGCCACTTCCCAGCAAATTAGGGACACTGTTGCTCCTGGGGTATCGGCGAGGACCATTCGCAACCGTCTCCATGAAGCTGGGCTACGGTCCCGCACACTGTTAGGCCGTCTTCCGCTCACGCCCCAACATCGTGCAGCCCGCCTCCAGTGGTGTCGCGACAGGCGTGAATGGAGGGACGAATGGAGACGTGTCGTCTTCAGCGATGAGAGTCGCTTCTGCCTTGGTGCCAATGATGGTCGTATGTGTGTTTGGCGCCGTGCAGGTGTGCGCCACAATCAGGACTGCATACGACCGAGGCACACAGGGCCAACACCCGGCATCATGGTGTGGGGAGCGATCTCCTACACTGGCCGTACACCACTGGTGATCGTCGAGGGTACACTGAATAGTGCACGATACACCCAAACCATCATCGAACCCATCGTTCTACCATTCCTAGACCGGCAAGGGAACTTGCTGTTCCAACAGGACAATGCATGTCCGCATGTATCCCGTGCCACCCAACGTGCTCTAGAAGGTGTAAGTCAACTACCCTGGCCAGCAAGATCTCCGGATCTGTCCCCCATTGAGCATGTTTGGGACTGGATGAAGCGTCGTCTCACGCGGTCTGCACGTCCAGCACGAACGCTGGTCCAACTGAGGCGCCAGGTGGAAATGGCATGGCAAGCCGTTCCACAGGACTACATCCAGCATCTCTACGATCGTCTCCATGGGAGAATAGCAGCCTGCATTGCTGCGAAAGGTGGATATACACTGTACTAGTGCCGACATTGTGCATGCTCTGTTGCCTGTGTCTATGTGCCTGTGGTTCTGTCAGTGTGATCATGTGATGTATCTGACCCCAGAAATGTGTCAATAAAGTTTCCCCTTCCTGGGACAATGAATTCACGGTGTTCTTATTTCAATTTCCAGGAGTGTTGATGTGTTCTTGTAATCCCATAATCTGGAGATGAATGTAGAAAAGCAAGCAAGAAGGTCCGGACCAGAAACAGTAACACATTTGTGCCGAAGGGGGGGGGGGGGGCGGGAACGAGGCCGAATTTGTAGAACAGTTCTGAGAGTAACTTTGGCCCATTTGGCCCACTGAGGGCGCTCTGGTCACACGGTGGGGGTGGATGACCGCCGAACCCTGCAGGGAAATATCTAGTGCTGTGAGGAGTATTTAGCATGCTGCCTGTCTTCGCGGTATATGTACAAATGATGTAAAAGGGATGATTTTGTGTGGCACAGTATACGAATTGTATGTTTACTACATCGACACGGTTTGAGATCAGTATCACGCTCTAAATATTCAAGCTCCTGTCCTCAGTGGGAGAGCAATGTAATTGGGTAAGGGTCTTTCCATATTTGATGATATGTAGGGGCACTTCACAGGGCTTAATTGTCGGTGCAATATGGTGATCTGTGCAAAATACAATCATAATGCTTGATTCACTGACAAGACATCCTTTGTGCCAGGACGTAGGAGTGTCTACAAGTGGATTCGAAGAAGAATGGGGGTAAGGTATGTACGGAATGTTCTGAGAAAGTGTTCAAAGACAAGTTGAAGCATACCATTCATCTCTGGCAGGGATGTCGTCACTCATCCGCCACTGTGGCATTAGGACATCTAGTGCTTTGAATTCTATTTGCGTAATTGTTCTGAGTCACCCCCGTATGTGCTTAGACAGTGATCTATTTCAGAACAAGGAGAATGCATTTATGATTAAGAGTGTTTTCGCAAGTGTGCACCGGCTTTTAGCTGTGTGAACGTTTAACGTTTCTGAGAGGTACATTGACAGCAGGACGAACATTTCGCCATGAAGAGTGAGCCACGCTGGGTATGCAAGAATGGCTAGACACAGCTCGCATGTTCTGTTAGGGATGTGAGGATCAGTGGACCCTGTGATATCCTGTTAACGATTTCTGCAGTGTCTGTGAGAATGAGTCGCTAGGCAATTAGGTCTTCACTAGACCACAGGTAGAGAGAGGGTTCACACAAGCAGCGGTGAACACATGCGAACAGGGCCCAGAGGATGACTTGGCACTTACTTAGACAGACAGACATGTGACATCAGTATGACATCTGAAGAACTTTCACATGCAGTCGTCAGTGTTCCTGTGCTGGCATGTGCAGGCTGGCCCTGATAGCTGTGATTGATGATAGTTCAGAAGCGTTTTTTACATGCACTGAGTGTTTGTGCACTGGATTTTGTCTCTGCTGTTTAAGTGCTGTGAGCGTTAGACATGAAATATAGTTTGAGGATTTAGTTGTTGTTTTGGTGTTTGTTTCATTATTTTGTGAATGTGTGTGCAGTGCATCATTTCGAAAGTTGATGATTAGCAAGCATTTTTGGGGAGTCTTTTAGATGGAGTTGACACACACGCGTGTCCTTGGAGCGTCAGCGCTCTGCAAATAGGTCCTCGCTTGCATGCGGTCGCGTCAGCAACGGTGCCTAGGTGATCACGTATTTCGAGAGGAATTCCTGGAATGTCAAGTATGAAATGGGTGTCGCCGCCTCATGCTTGCGGCACCAGTGCATCATTTCACAGGGGCTGCCATTGGATCTCGACTTCTGGGAACGTGTGCGGTCCAGTGCACAGGAAGTGGTGGTGGTGCCTGTGCGTGTCTGTTGCATTATTTTGCAAGCAGGTCTGTAGTTTACGAGTACTGAGCGTGTCCACACATCAGTGTGCTGCATTATTTAGGAGCAGTTTGCAGGTCTCTACTGAAATTATTTCGGTAATTTAGGATTTGTTTGTAGCGCATTATTTAGGATTAGTTTATTTATCTGTAGGCTGTGTGGTGTGACCCCCAAGCGTGTCAGAGTGAGTGTTTTGTATCAGTGTGAAAAATATATTACATTGGTAAATAAAGTGTTCCAAAATAAATAAAGTACACTCCTTCCTCTCTCCAGCAGCCCAGCACAGACTGAGTCATTTCCCCCTCCAGCCAGTCATCTTGGGTAATGTCACAGAATGAATGACAGCACCCTCTGGTGGCAGTACCATGTACTAGGTCAGTTGGACTCTACACCTCATGGTGGAGACACTGCCAGCAAAATAAAGACTTATGTCCAGCACAGGCAGAGTCATTTTCCCACCATTTTCCCCCATGCCAGACCGCCATCTTGGACTACGTCATGGAATGGACGACAGTGCCCTCTGGTGACAGTACTGTGTACTAGGTCAGTTGGACTGTGAACCCCACAGCAACCATACTGTTTCCTGCCATTTCCCCCCACCACCTTGTATTACATCACAGAATGGACGACAGTACTCTCCGGTGGTAGTACTGTGTACTAGGTCCAGACCTCGTGGTGAACACACTGTATCCTGCCATCTTTGATAACGGTACTTGCGTCATTAGCTGACGTCATGACCGCCATATTGGATTACATCACGGATGAGAGGGCCCAGTGGCGGTGGTACTGTGTACTAGTTCAGTTGGAGTCTGGACCTCATGGTGAATACACTGGATGGCTGTACTGCATCAATTTTTTTTCAGTAAATAGTGCATGCAAAATAATAAAGACTTATGTCTAGCACAGGTTGAGTCCTATCCCCGCCATTTCCTAGGAAGAGGTTGCGGTCAGGTGACTTAGGTTAGTGGAGGTAGTCCAAGTGCCCTTCCTTTCCCGCCACTTTCTTAGGTTAGTGGACATAGTGCAAATGACCTATCTTCCCTCCGAAATTCAAACTTGGCTCCAGTGCCTAGTATGAGGTGGCAGTTGGATGTCTTAGGTTAGTGGAGATAGCCCAAGAGACCTTTCTTTCCCGCCATTTTCTTCGGTTAGTAGATATACCTCAAGTGAACCTTCTTTACCACCAAAATTCAAACTTCACGCCAATCCCTAGGAAGAGGTGGCAGTTGGATGACTTGGGTTAGTGGAGGTACCCCAACTGCCCTTCCTTTCCTACCATTTTTCTTATGTTAGTAGAGGCTGCATTATCCTGATGGAATTTGAACTTATCTCCATTTTCTGGGGAAGGGGTTTGGTTAGTGGAGGTAGCCCAAGTGACCTATCTTCCCACCAAAATTCAAACTTCCCGCCAAGACCGCCATCTTGGATTACGTCATCAGATGATGTCACATCCGCCATCTTGGAAGACATCATCGCCGCTGTCTTGGATAATGATACTTTCGGGTGGTACCCCCCTAGCCCCAATACTATCGTGCAAGGCACTTTTTCCTTCACCCTGGAGTTTCTGCTATTCGAGATACATGGGACAATCTCAGGAGGTGGCGGCATGGTCGCCATTGTGGTTTATACAGCAGGGAGAAGGAATCTGACAATTGCTCGCATGAGCATCCTTACCACAGGTTACACGTCTAGCTGGGTGTCGACAGGACACTCAAGTGTGGCTGTAACAATGACACTGGTAGCAGTGCATTGGGTTTGGAATGTACAGTCTGATTGTTATAACTTCGTAACCTGATTTGATCTTCTCTATCAAAAGAGAGAGAAAGAGTTACCATGGGCACTAAGGAGGCATCTACCTTTCCCATCACCTGATGGACTGCAATGACACCCTGGTCACAGAGATACGTTTGGACTTCTGCCTTGGTCAGATCATCGAGCTGCCTAGTGTAAATAACACCACGGGAAGAATTCGGTGTTTGATGGGCCTCAACATGAACAGGATAGCTGTGGAGGAGCAAAGCTGCAAGCAGTAGTTGTGCTTGAGAATCAAAAGTACTCTCCAAAAGCAAAGTCCGATTGCGTAAGCGAGAGCATAATTTCAAAGGACGAGAAATTGCATCAGCACTTTCTGAATAATAAACAGATTTACCATAGCAAGGGAGTGACGATCTTCAGTATGTGAAACTACAAAGAACCATGGTGCACCTCGAAGGGTCTTTGAATCGTTAGTCTAATTCTGTTTACATTTTGTAGTCGTTGACTGTGAAGAAGATGATTGGGTCATTGCAAGAAAATCCCCCATGATTGCCAGCATTTCCGATGGCGCGCTCCTTCCAACTGTGTGCCCCCTTCAAAAAGGTGTGCACCTGCCTTAGGTGATTGTTCATACCTCAGATCACACCTCCCAAACACAGAGGGACCAATTGGCAATATGGGTACGTAGCAGCTCAGACAATCACCTCTCTCTGGGCCTCTCCTGTTCCAGGACGTACGTGCAAACCCCACCTGTCAACCAGGGGATGGGGATTACGCGTTACCCAGTCACCCGTTACATGTCCGACGTGTGGGCTGGCCTTCAAGAGCGCACAGAGAGGAATAAGAAAAAGCGCAACCTCAAACGCAGAATTGGAGGGAGGATAGGAGAAGGGGAATGAAGACAGGAAAATTTTTGGCGCTGAGTAAGCTGTGAAGGAGACTAAGGAGAAATCTGGAAAGGAAAGTGAAGTTCAGGAAGAAGAAATAAAAACTTTGGGGTTTGCTGATGACGTAATTCTGTCAGATGGCAAAGGACTTGGAACAGCAGATGGCAAAGGACTTGGAACAGCAGATGAACGCAATGGATAATGTCTTGAGAAGAAGTTATAAGACAAACATCAATAAAAGTATTCCAAGGATACATGAATGTACTCCAACTAAATCAGGCGGTGCTGAGGAGATTAGAGTAGGAAATGAGTCATTAAAGTAGTCGATGAGTTTTGATATTTGGGCAGCAAAATAACTGATGAGGGGTGTAACAGTACAGAAAATTCAGACTAGTCATTGAAAACAAAAGTATTCGGAAAAAGATAAATTCGTTGACATCTAATGTAAATTTAAGAGTTAGGAATCCTGTTCTGAAAGTATTGGTCTGTATTGTAGCCTAGGTATCGATTGTTGGGGCATATCCTGAGGCACCAGGAAACAGCCATTTTTCTAACCAGTGGAAAAAGGCTCATATCGGAGCACAAAAAATGTGATTGTGTTCCTGTTTATTTAAAAGACTCTGACTGGAAAGTGGGGTACCAGCTGCCTCATTCTACCTTCCTCGGTACCTTTAAAAATGTTCCCATAAATTTTGGCATGCAAACATATTCGCGCTATTTTTAACATGCAGCTCACCTCAAGCTCCCACAAGTTCCGCTAACTGTAGCTCACTCACACCCACCAGTCCACCGCTGTAAGTCGCTTGTACCCATCCATTTCCAGTTTCCCTTTCTCACTCATTCAGCTCAACTCACTGTCATTATTTCTTCGTGTCTATCCTATTCTCCTGCCACAGCCAAAGTCTCCTTTGTTCTGTCCTACTACTACACTCTCCTCTCTCTGTCACTGTCTCCCTCTTGCTCTCTCTTACCGCTAACATCTCATTTCTTCCTTGCTACTGCCACTGTGTCTTCTCACTGTCACTCTCTCTCTCCTCCTCGTTGTCACTGTCATAGTCATATGCTCTGTCTTTCATGACTGGCTATCATCCACTTTCCCTTTCTCTTTACTTCTCCCCTGCCCCCCAGTCCCCCTCCACTGTCTTACTCTTTTCCTAGCACTGTTCTGTCACTGTCAACTATGTTCCACTGCTACTGTGTCCCCCTCTTTCTCTCACACTGCCATTGTCTCCTTCGCTTTCTATAATACAACCACTGAGTACCGTCTTCAGTATTTATTGCTTTTCCGTCTCTTTCCCACTGCTGCTGCAGTCTTCTCTCCCCACATAAAAATTCGCGAATATGCTCACGTGCCAAAATTTTTGAGAAAATTTTTATAGGTGCTGAAGAAGATAGAATGAGACAGCTGGGAGCCCACTTTTCAGTCAGAGTCCTTTAAATAAACAGGAATACATCACATTTCTTGTGCTCCGATAGGAGCATTTTTCCGCTGGTTCCCTTCTTCTCCATGTTGCAACAAGGCATGTAATTCGTATGAAAAGAAATTTATTGGTCCGTAAAATTTACAGTTTACTTAAGTGGAACTGAAATAACGCAACACTAATTTTACATCTCAGACATATGTATCTCGGAATCGTAGAAAAATATGAAGACGTAAAAATTACAGCCATTTACTGTGCATAGCCGTCTCGGAACCCACAGCTGGGTTTTGGTACTCAAAAAGGTTTTTGAGGTGTTTCTCGATAATGGATAAAGATTTTTGAAAACGAGGAGATGGCTCTTTTAGATAAATGCCAAGAGAATATACCATTAAAATATGAGCAATTTTCTGTTGCTATTTACTATTTAGATTTCGCCTCATACCGGATTCTACGTGCAGAAGTATGGTAACTTTTAATCTCTGTATCTTAGAAACGGATAAAGATATCAAAAAAAATTTCACAGTTGTTCGAGATCGGGAGCTGAATAATGTATCGCAAATCTTTCAGATATTTGCTGTGCATAGCCGTCTTGAAACGCTCGTTGGATTTTAGTCCGCTGCTGACGGCTAAAATGTAATAAAAATCCCTTTTTGGGGGTTTTTCCGAGGAACCGCCGGTGAACTAATGGTGCCTCCGTAAAGCCCCTTCAAGCCCAATGTAGCCCACATCAAATGCAGAAAGAACCAACCGATTTTCTCCACTTGTGAAAGTGTGTAATATTCATACTTTGACCCTGTACTGTAGGATAGTGACACCTAGACGATCCTTCTGCTGGCTATACAAACGGTCCCTAGCCCAAGGGCAATCCAAAACGCTTTACCTTACCTTACCTTTCTATCGTTTTCGTGCGCGGCGTTTTGGAACATATTAGGTACGCATGCTGTCGCACGCATATCGATGACGGAGTGTGAGGCGTGAGAAAATTTTAGAGGGAGGTGAAGCATCGAATACAGTAAGCAGTTTAGAATGAATGTAGGTCACAGTAGTTGTGCGGAGATGATTCTTGTACAGTACAGACTAAGGCGTGGAGAGCTGCATCAACGTAGTCTTCAGGCTGAAAACCACCACCACCACCAACAACAACAACAACATTAAAAACTACTGCTGCTGCTGCTGCTACTACTACTACTACTACTACTACTACTAGTACTACTATTCGACTTTGCATGGACATGTATCAACTTTTTTTATTGTTTTTGTTCATAGCAATGTTAATTAACCGCGTTGAATATCTTAACGATCTGAATTCTTTTCACTTTTAATGTCGTCAATTCATTAAATCATCATCTGTGTAGTACAGTTTTGTGCTGTATTTTTTGGTAAATTTATACAAGAATGATCGGTTTCGATTGATCAGGGGAGCTTATCTGCAATATATAGTCAAAAGCGTTTCGCATTTGAAACATGTTTCGAAGAGCAGATTTTTAACTTAAAACGGCCTTTGGCACAAGAATTGATGAACATAAACACTCCACAACAGACGTAAACCAGAATATGGAAGCGTTACTCACAGCAGTCGAGTGAAGAGTACTGCATGTGTAGAGGAAGTGGAAATATTTAGCATCAAAAGGTGCTCTCCTGAAAAGATTTTAAACGACACAGAGTGAGTTTACTCAGTATTACTATTTTAACAGATTTGAGTAATTGCTTTAATAATCTAATATTTTGACGTCATCTGTTGAAATGTAGTGCATTAAAATATAAAACCAAGAATGACTCGGATCCATACTTCCTCGTATGAAAGCGAAGAGACAGTGAGGTCGCTTCCTCATGGTCCGCTAGCACTCTTCAACGTCACACTAGCGACTGAGTACAACACGAAGACAGATCGCGCGGAAGGCGACCCCTACTGGCGGCAATTATCATGTCGGCGCTACACGCTTTCCGCTCTGTCCCTTCTTTCCTTTTTCTACTTGACATCTCATATTTTTTAAAATTATGTCGCACTTGACTGATATATGTTAATTTACAGTTTTTTATCTACCGTCCCCAGTATTCTTCCCACATTTTATGATCATTCAGCTGTTGATTCTTCTATCACCTTCAGTTAGGTTTTTAAAATTCCTTCGTTATATATTTTGTTTAATTTAAACTTAATCGATCCCCCACCTCCTCCTGTTCCTCCAACATCTCCGCATCCTTTACATTGTCCGCAGGCTTCATGCCCCCCACCCGCTGGTTTCCTCCTTCCTCTCCACCCCACGCCCGTTGGCGCGCCTCTATCGCTGTATCCCTCCCTCTCTCCACCTCCACACCCTCCATCTCCTTCATCAGGGAAATTTTCAACGCCTCCCCCTCGCGGATGATGAACTTCGCCGTGACATCTACCCTTCCTTCCAACTATAACCTGGCCTTGTTCCCCCCCCCCCCCCCCTCCAGGGCTCCCTTTTTTCCTCTTCCCTCCTTCTCTGGTCCCAGAGCGGATTCTTCCTCCTTCCCCGCCCCCCCTCCCCTGAGACACTGCACCCCATACTTGCCTCTTTCCTTCCCACATCCCTCCCTACCTGGCGCTCTTCAGCGCGCCCCCCGCTCATCTCCCCCATCTCTTCCCATCCCTCCCTTCTTCCAGTCTCCCTCATCTCCTTGCGCCTGGCAGATCCTCTGTTTTGATCATCGTGAGTGTGCCACATCAGTGGGATGGGAGTTGGCTTTTGTCTTAAAAAGTAGAGTCACAGAATGCACAGCAGTTTTAATGACACAGTACGTGCTAACGCTAAATTTGAAGAATTACTGTAACAAGGTTTCAATAGAACGTTGTCTGAAGGTTTCTTATACCGGACATATCGCATGTAGTTAGAACAGTTTACGAACAATGCTTTTTGCTGTCTGTCGTAGATTTGAAGATGATTTGCCCGATGACTCGAAACCGATCATCCTAGTATAGGGCGTTTGGAAATTCCCGTTTCAAACTTATCGGACTTGTAAAAGGGGGTGAGTAGATAGTATTTTGAATTGGAACCGACGTGCAGAAACTTATCGTTTCTGTGCTACAACAATTTGAAAACATGTTGGTAATGCGACAACTTTTACAAGTAATTGATTAGGCATGGCCCAGTGCATCACTTGTTTTGCCATTCCACTTATTAATTCCACAAAGACATCGTTCGTGTACTCTTTGACGGGTTCTCTTAAGCATGATGCAGTACGACCTCTTCCGTCTCGGGTGTGCGATGTCTCCTTGGAGCAACACAGTCACGCCTCTGACGGTGAAGGTACCCTTTCTCGAAGCCGTTGCGTAATTGTGGCGAAAAGGTTTGTGCGATGGAGTCGGACGTTCTGGAGGACGATCTTGATAAAGGTGACGAGCAGCTCTTCCGTCAGCTTCGCCATTCAGAGGGATTATGTCGGTGTATTCTGCAAACGTGCACTCAACCATGTTGCTCTAACACTCACAGACAAGTGAATGAGGCTCGAACCAGGTCTGAGAGGTAAGACAGACGTCAAATGACATCACACACATCCATACCCGAGGTAGGATTCGAACCTGCGACCGTAGCGGTCGCGCGGTTCCAGACTGTAGCGCCTAGAACCGCTCGGCCACTCCGGCCGGCTTTACAACAGAAAAAAAAGTATTTCCTCTCTAGCGTAAATAGAAACTCGTAGAGTCACTAATAGCCGCCGTCCTACATTATGGTGATCCTATACTCCAAATATTTTCGTATGAGACCTAACGCAGGGTGGAACTCGCGATGAATGCTTGTGTGCGATACATCTGTGATGTACGCTATTTCGACCATATCATTCCTGCCTACGAGCAGTTGTCATAGCTACGTACTGATAAGTGTAGAGATTATCAGTATTGCACTCTCAAATGTGCAAAACTAATCAGTATCATTCTCAATGGCACCATTATTTTATTATTATTATTCTTAGCGTTACTGTCATTATTATTACTATTTACTAATAATGCAAATTTTTATTATGTCCGCCAATGTAACTGTGTGGTCAGTGTGGCTGAATACCATGCGAGGGTCCCAGGTTCCATTCTTGGCCAGGTCGAAGATTTTCTTCAGTCGGAGACTGGGTATTGTGTTGCCCTCATCGTTAGTTCATATCATCGTCACGTAAGTCGCCGAAGTGAACCAAAGATTGAACCAGGTGGCCGAGCTCCTCAAAAAGGAACCTCCGGCCAAATATGCCACATGCACATTTCATTTCAGTCATTATTATTGTGATTTTTATGTAATATTTTTTATTGGCCCTAACCTGGTCAGGCTAAATAAGCAATAAATAAACGAATGAATAAAATACTGTCACGTCGCGGAGCAACATAATACTTACTTCCGATTGCGTGCTGCGAGCGGTTTCAAGACGTCAGCAAACAGAGGCAGGATCGGCTATTAAAAGTTATAAAGCGCAAGGCTAAACCTACAATTTTAAAATGATAAGATCTCGGCTGGCAAATTAGTAGATTCTGAAGGTGCTTCAAGAAAAGAAATAGGTTGGATATAGCAAATTTTATTATACCAAACGACGATTTCACTCGGTTTCACTTAGTCGACCCACGACTAAGTTAAGAACTTACACGACGAGTGAATACAGTCACACACGCAATACATTCAGTTTTCTCACGACAGTGATTAAGTTGCAATTGGAGCAAATGATATCTACATTCAGCAGAGTTCTGAAATACACAGACAAGACCTTACACGGGCAGTGCAATTGCGGGCAAGCCGAGGCGGGTTCACAGCCTTTCAACTAAACTTCAGACTAATCACTCCATATTCTCTAGTAACTGTCGATTAACTAACTTTCGGACATCTTGTCCGGAGATTATACGCTACTCTGTGTAACGTCAGACTTGGCCTTTGCGAGATCACGAAATGTTTAAAGTTCGTATTCCACTGAACGTCTCGCGACATCCAGAACATTCTTCGGAAAGTCACCGTTTACACCATGTAGAGCGCCTGCCGAAGCGACACTTTATCTTATTTCCCGAGTCTGCGAACACAGAAGTAGCACTTCTGTCAGTAAGAGTATTTGAGATACAGCTGGACCGTGTGATTATTCCGGAACATTCGATGAACGTCCACAGCCCAATGATGGCGCCTTAGCGTGTTACCTCCGAATACACAGGACACAGTTCACTGCCTACGCCTCCTGCCGGTGCCTGCACTAGTACTAATACTTACCATTATTTTCATTTAGAGGTGCGAAAATGTTGCGCATGTATAGCAATACTATTTCTGCAGGTTAGTTATCACAAAATTTTCCCGCACCATAGGTTCAGCTTTGGGGTTCTTGAGCACATCTATCTACAGTAAACGAAGGGTTCCACAAAACTACCATCCAATATTTTTTTGAAATTCATCTTTTGTAGACTTTAATATTATATTATGAGCTCAAACATAATGAGGTAACTCGAACAGAATGACTTCCTCAAAGCCAGCCATCATAGATTCTGAAAGCACTTGTCGAGCGAAACTCTACTCGCACTTGTCTCGCTTGATATGCTGAAAGCTGTGGATCGAGGTTGTCAGACAGATGCAACATTTTTTGGCTTCCAAAATGCATTTGACGCAGTATCACCACAATAAATATCAGCGAATGCATGATCAATGGGATATCAACCCAAATTTATGACTAGACTCGAGATTTCTTGGTAGGAAGGATGCAGCATGTTCTTGTGGATTGAGAGTCATCGATAGATATAGCAGTAACTTCAGGTGTGCTCCAGGGAAGTGCGTTGGGAACCTTGGTTTGCATATGGTATATTAGTGACAAGGCTGAAAATTTTAATAGTAGTGTCAGACTTCCTGCATCTAGAATATAGTACTGTCCGAAAAAGCTGAACTAATATCCAGTCAGCTCTTGATAAGACTTCAAAGTGGTGTAAAAATTAGCAACTTGCTTTAAATATTCAGAAATGTAGAAGTTTACAATTCACAGAACGCAGTATTCTGTTATTACAATATCAGTGAGTTACAACCGGCGTCAGTCAACTTATACAAATACCTGGGTGTACAGTTTGTTGGGATATGAAATGGAATAAGTAAAGCAGGTGGTATACTTTGGTTCATTGGTAGGAAGCTGAAAATGTAATCAGTCTACGAAGGAGATTGTTTACAAAATACCCGTGTCATCTGTCTTACAGTACTGTTCAAGTGTGTGGAAAACATACCAGACAGAACTAACAGTGGATACTGATTTTATACAAAGAAGGACAGCACGAATGGCCACAATTTTATTGGACCCACGGGAGAGCTGGAAAATATGAACTAGCAGGCGCTTGAAACTAGACGCCAACTATCCCCAAAAACATACTTACAGTCTAAAAGTAGAAGATGAGTTTTGCTATTTGGACAGCAAAATAAGAGATGGCGGCAGAAGTAGCACTCCGTCTTCAGGCCACAAGTGGCCCATCGGGACCATCCGATCGCCGTGTCATCGTCAGCTGAGGATGTGGATAGGAGGGACGTGTGGTCAGCACACCACTCTCCCGGCCGTTACGATGGTTTTCTGTGGCCGGAGCCGCTACTATTCGGTCGAGTAGCTCCTCAGTTGGCATCACGAGGCTGAGTGCACCCCGCAAAATGGCAACAGCGCATGGTGGACCGGATGGTCACCCAACTAAGCGCCGGCCACGCCCGACAGCGCCTAACTTCGGTGATCTGACGGGAACAGTTGTATCCACTGCTGCGAGGCCGTTGCCCGGCGGCAGAAGTAGAGAGGATATAAGTTATAGAACGGCAATAGTAAGAAAAGTGTTTCCGAAAACGAGAAACTTTTTCGTATCGAATATAAATTTAAGTGTTATGAGGTCTTTTCTCGAGGTATTTTTATGGAGTATAGCCGTGTACCAAAGTGGAACTTGGGCTGTAAACAGTTCAGACAAGAAGAGAATAGAAGCTTTTGAAATGTGGTGCCGCTGAAGAATGTTGAAGATTAGATGAGTAGATCGAATAAGTAATGGGGTGGTACTGAATCGAGTTGGGGAAGAAAGAAATTTATGGCACAACAGGAATAAAAGAAGTGATCAGTTAATAGGGCATACCCTGAGGCATCAAGCAATCGCCAGTTTCGTAGTGGAAGGTAAAAATTGTCGAGGGAGAGAGTGGCTTGATCACAGTAAACAGGTTAAAGTTGCAGGTTGCAGTTTCGTGGCGTCGCACAAGGTCATACACGGGGCCGGGGACTTAATTTAAGAAGTATCGACGCTGTGCTGCATGAAAGACAAATGACACGACGTACTACTACGTGGGATTAATCGGAAACGTTTATTGGAGGACCCAGATTAAGTTAACTTCTCACTACTCCAATGCCAACAAACAAAGCCTATAGCAGTGCAAATACTTTCAGAAAGATTTAAAAATCTGATCTCTTGACTGGAATACGTATAGTACTTACAGTCCTCACGTCAACGGCCGTGCCGCAGTGGATACACCGGTTCTCGTCGTATCACCGAAGTTAAGCACCGTCGGGCGTGTTTGGCACTTGGATGGGTGATTATGTGCTAGTGACCTACTGGGGTGGACTCAGCCTTGTGATGCTAATTGAGGAGCTACTCGATCGAGCAGTCCCTGCTCCAGATATGTAAACCCGACAACAACCGGGAGAGCGGTGAGCCGACACCGCACCCCTCCATATCTGCATCAGATGACCTCTGCTGTTGAGGATAGCGTGGCGGTCGGTCGGTACCGTTGGGTCTTCCGAAGCCTTTTCAGAAGTAGTTAGTTTAATTTTACAGTTCCCACACTGTCTCCAACTGGCTCCAAACAACTGCAGCCAATAAATTCCTCATAACAAAACAAGAATACGCTTCAAGACCGATAAGGAAAAAGACAGACGAAAACGACACTCTGAAAATTTCCGCTAAATAAATACAATTTATTGGCTTCTATTGAGTATCGCCAAGACCGTCTCGTTCGCTAAAACACCACTCTCCATCTAGCTACTGGCTCCGCGATCTGATGTAAGGGCTCTACATACCAGACAGGTGCGCGCTCACTCCGTTCAACACTCGCTTGCAAAACTGGAAAACCGAGCAAGGTGGCGCAGTGGCTAGCACACTGGACACGATCATCCTGTATTAGGTTTTCTGTGATTTCCCTAAATCCCTTCAGGCAAATGCCGGGATGGTTCCTTTGAAAGGGCACGGCCGAGTTCCTTCCCCGTCCTACCATAATCCGATGAGACCGATGACCTCGCTGTCTGGTCTCCTCCTCCAAACAACCCAACCCAAAACTGGAAAGTGCCTCAGCAGAATTTCACGCTGGCTCATTTGAACGCCCATATGACTGTTGTAGACTTTGCCTATGGAAAAATAACTTGACTGATCACTCAAAATCACCAACTACTGACTTCAGCAAATTACTTTAGAACACTACCTCTGCCCAAAAAGGCACACGACCCACTTACACCCGCAAGGGATGTCGGCCGACTCTCCGATTTCACGAGCTCCCAGAATGCTCCATGTAATTATTTAACATTTAGACCATCTAGACAATCTGAATAAGAAGAAGAACTTAGGCTCTCTTCACTGGCCATTTCCTGCTCCGGCATACAGTGCTTGTTTAAGGTGCTGCTTTCTGTCAGTAGTTTCAGAAGTTTTCCTGGAACTGGTGTTGGAAAACACAGGCCGTCATGGAAAAATTATTCAACCTTGAAATCAGCCTACTTAGCTCTGACCACTATCCATTTAGGAGGATTAGGGAAAGATTGGTCCATCATCTTCAGGCCGAACAAAAAACCCCTCTCTGCTGAAACTGAAAAGAGGCTCTGGCCACAACAATGGCATGCAAGACTAGCACACAGATACGACGAGGAAATATGTTACAGTAGCTATGTAGATATACAGGGGTATGAACAGGATAGCCTAGTGTGGACCAGCAAAACAGTCTTCAGACTAAAGGCCACAACAACAACTCAGTTAAAAGTATTTATTAAAGCTCATGATTAATACAACTTTGATATTGTATCTACATCTACATGGATACTCTGCAAATCACATTGAAATGCCTGGCGGAGGGTTCATCGAACCACCACAATTCTCTACTATTCCAATCTCGTATAGCGCGCGGAAAGAACGAACACCTATATCTTTACGTGTGAGCTCTGATTACCTTTATTTTATCGTGGTGATCGCTTCTCCCTATGTAGGTTGGTGTCAACAAAATATCTTCGCAATCGGAGGAGAAAGCTGGTGATTGGAATTTCGTGAGAAGTTTCCGTCGCAACGATAAACGCCTTTGTCTTAATGATGCCCAGCCCAAATCCTGTATCATTTCACTGAAACTCTCTCCCATATTTCGCGATAGTCCAAAACGTGCTGCCCTTCTTTGAACTTTTTCGATGTACTCCGTCAATCCTATCTGGTAAGGATCCCACACCGCGCAGCAGTATTCTAAGAGGACGGACAAGCATAGTGTAGGCAGTCTCCTTAGTAGATCTGTTACATTTTCTAAGTGTCCTGTCAATAAAAGGCGGTCTTTGGTTAGTCTTTCCCACGACATTTTCTACGCGTTCCTTCCAATTTAAGTTGTTTGTAATTGTAATTCCTAGGTATTTAGTTGAATTTACGGCCTGTAGATTTGACTGATTTATCGTGTAACCGAAGTTTAACGGATTCCTTTTAGCACTCTTGCGGATGACCTCACACTTTTCGTTATTTAGTGTCAACTACCAATTTTCTCACCATTCAGATATCTTTTCTAAATCGTTTTGCAATTTGTTTTTATCTTCTGATGACTTTATTAGTCAATAAACGACAGCATGTTCTGCAAACAACCTAAGACTGCTGCTGAGATTGTCTCCCAAATCGTTTATATAGATAAGGAACAGCAAAGGGCCTATAACACTACCTTGGGGAACGCCACAAATCGCTTCTGTTTCATTCGCTGACTTTCCGTCAATTACTACGAACTGGGACCTCTCGGACAGGAAATCACGAATCCAGTCACATAACTGAGACGATATTCTATAAGCACGCAATTTCACTACAAGCCGCTTGTGTGGTACAGTGTCAAAAGCCTTCCGGAAATCCAGAAATACGGAATCAATCTGAAATCCCTTGTCTATAGCACTCAGCACTTCATGCGAATAAAGAGCTACTTGTGTTTCACAAATCCATGTTGACTATGTGACAATAGACCGTTTTCTTCGAGGTAATTCATAATGTTCAAATACAATATATGTTCCAAAATCGTACTGCATATCGACGTTAATGATATGGGCTTGTAATTTAGTGGATTATTCCTACTACCTTTCTTGAATATTGGTGTGGCTTGTGCAACTTTCCAACCTTTGGGTACGGATCTTTCGTCGAGCGAACGGTTGTATATGATTGTTAAGTATGGGGTTAATGCATTAGCATACTCTGAAAGGAACCTAACTGGTATACAATCTGGACCAGAAGACTTGCTTTAATTAAGTTGCATTTTCACCCCGCTGCGGCGTGTGTGTTGATTTGTAACTTATTGTCAGATTAAAACTTTATGCCGAACCTGGACTTGGACCTGGAAACAATCGTCAAATCTGTAGCTCAGGCATTTCTTCACAACACCCTTTCTTCCAGAAATGCTAGTCCTACAAGGTATGCAGCGTAACTTCTGCGAATTTTACAACGTGGGAGAGAGGCACTGGCGGAAGTCAAGTTTTGAGCGCAACTCATGGGCTGTGCCTGGATAGCTCAGTCGGTAGAGCATTTACCAGCGAAAGACAAAGATTCCAGTTTCGAGCGCAGGTCTGGCACACGGTTTTAATCTTTCAGAAAGTTTTATATTAATTTATTGACTGCATTTAAATAAATGATTATTTAATCATTGCATTCACTATTCAATGTACGAGGGTAATCCCAAAAGTAAGGTCTCCTATTTTTTTATAAGTACAGAACTCTGTGTGGCACTTGGTCACACTGTTATGAAGAGTGCTTCACGAGCTATGTGTAAACATGCGCACGCCGCACAGAAGCGCTCAGTCTTGGCTTGGCAGCCATTGAGAATTGAGCTCCCGCTGGCTGTTATCGCCAAGTGCGAATTGCGCGCAGTTATTCGGTTTTTGAAAGCAAAAGGCACTGCGCCGATTGAAATCCATCGCCAATTGACGAAGTGTATGGTGAGTCGTGCATGGATGTCAAAAATGTTCGTAAGTTCAATGGTTCAAATGGCTCTGATCACTATGGGACTTAACATCAGTGGTCATCATTCCCCTAGAACTTAGAACTACTTAAACCTAACTAACCTAAGGACATCACACACATCCATGCCCGAGGCAGGATTCGAACCTGCGACCGTAGCAGTCGCGCGGTTCCAGACTGAGCGCCTAGAACCGCTCGGCCACCGCGGCCGGCTGTTCGTAAGTGGTGTAGAGTTTGTAGCTGGTCGGACCGAAATTCACGACGAACAAAGCAGCGGGAGACCGTGAGTTGCTGAGGAGATCGTGTTGAAGTTTGAGCAAAGCATGCATGAAGATCGGCGGATCACCCTGGATGATCTCTGCACGTTGATTCATGGGGTTTCCCGAAGCACCGCTCACATTGAACTACCGGAAGGTGTGCGCAAGATGGGTGCCACACATGCGGACTGAGGACCACATGCGGCAACGAGTTGATGCTTCACGCGCATTTCTTCACCGCCTTGCAGCCGAGCTGGACAGCTTTCTGGACTCAATTGTCACCGGAGACGAAACCTGGCCATACCACTTTACACCTTAGACCAAGCAACAATCACGCCAGTGGCGGCTTCCTTCTTCGCCAAAGCCGCGGAAATTCAAACAAACACAGTCTGCCGGTAAAGTCATGACAACCGTTTTTTTGGGATCGGAAAGGGGTATTGTTGGTCGACTTAATGCCCACTGGGACCACAATTAACGCTGACAGGTACTGTGAGACTCTGAAAAAAACTCAAACGGGCAATTCAGAACCGGAGAAGAAGAATGTTGAGCAATGGCGTACGCATTCTCCATGACAACGCTCGTCCACACATCGCTCGGCAAACCGTTGCTCTCCTGTAACAGTTTCAGTGGAACATATACAC
Organism: Schistocerca serialis cubense; assembly: GCF_023864345.2. Classification (NCBI taxonomy): domain Eukaryota; kingdom Metazoa; phylum Arthropoda; class Insecta; order Orthoptera; family Acrididae; genus Schistocerca; species Schistocerca serialis. Next base: position 217,498,991 of record NC_064640.1, read on the forward strand.
CCACCCACCCTATAGTCCTGACTAGGCGCCAAGTGACTACCACCTGTTCCCTATGTTAAAAGAACATTTGGCCGGAAAGCGATTCATCTCCGACGACGAGGTGAAAGAAGAGGTTCATAACTTTCTGAACAGCATGACGGCGAGCTGGTATGACATGGGCATACAAAAACTTCCACAGCGTCTACAAAGTGCATCGACAGAAATGGTGATTATGTCGAAAAATAGCTAAATGTTCAAGCTGTAAACTGATGTAAACCATTGTGGAAATAAAGAGGTCTATGTACTTATAGAAAAAACAGGAGACCTTACTTTTGGGATTACCCTCGTATTTTGCATTTAGTAAATGTTTGCATATTAATTGCTTTTATGAACTGTACTTATTGTCTTGTTAGTTTTTATTGTGTACAGATGACGAAACCTATCTCATTTGATATAAGGGACAATCAAAAAGTACCATTTGGCGGCGTTGCTGCAGAAAATATGTAACCTAGCACGACTCCGATGCGGGTATATAAACACAGACACGGGGGCAAGGAATTAGTGTGGCATTTGTGTCTTTCCGAGATGCGTGTGAACTACAGCGACGTCGCTACCAAATGCTTCCAAACAGGACCAATGTGCTGTTATTCTTTTCTCGGCTGCTGAAGGACAGACATTGGTAGACATTCCTTGGGGAATGAAGAATGTGTATGGGGCAGCATACCTATCGAAAACTACCGTTGTGAAATGGTGGACCAAGTTCCGTACTGTCGCGATTCGACACAAGACGCCCCTATATCGCAAATGTGGTAATACAGAAGTTACGCCAACTCAAGTGGGAGAAAGTCGTGCAACTGCTCTATAGTCCCGATCTCCCCACGTGCGATGATGACGTCCTCGATCCCTTAAGAAAGGTCTTGATAGGTCGACGGTTACTATCGGACGAGAAGGTATAGTAGGCAGTTACGGACTTTTTCATGCTGTAGAACATGGTGTTTTACGAAACGGGGATCTTCAACCTGTTGCGTCGGTAGGATGATTGCCTTAGTGCTCACGGCGATTTTGCCTGATTGGCATACCGATTCTGGTGGACTGTACAGCCACCGAACGGAAACTTTTTGTTCACCCCCCCCCCCTCCCCCTCCTTGTATAGTCAGTGGCTAGTAAAGATTCTTGATTCTTGACAAATTAAAAAGCACAGACATGGAGGAAAGGAATTATTGTGACATTCGTATCTTTCCGAAGTGCGTGCGGGAAATGCAGAAATGGCGACGTTATTACCAAATGCGTCCAAACACGACCAACGTGCTGTTACTGTTTTCTTGGCTGCTGAAGGACAGGCACTTGTAGGCATCCATCGGGGAATGAAGAATGTGTATGCTATACGCTTCCATCGACACAAAAAAAAAAAATGGTTCAAATGGCTTTGAGCAC